>NC_084928.1:29502500-30102500 GCF_958298935.1 Phragmites australis
CACCGCTTCTGGTGTTAATTTTGCTCTATATCGAGCCATTCCATGAAGTCATAGATAGGTAGAGCAGACTGGACAAATAAAAAAGATGAGAGATTAGTAAGATAGTATATGAAATCATATGGAAAGTGCAATATGGGTCGACGTTCGCAACCTCTCTGGCGTAGAGGATCATGCTTCTCAAGACCATATTATTGTGGGTCTCGGTGAACATGACCCAACCGAACAACCACAGGAGGTACGCCTCCAGGTGGCGGGAGACGTCCTCATCGCCTGCCTGAGAAAGGATGTTGTCAGCTTATAAAAAAAGGAGCAAGTACCAATATCTTATTGCATTAGTAGCGTAATGAAGATGAGAAAATAATATGAGACATACGTACAACAATTAGAATGAGAAAGGCCTTTGTTAGGCCATGCTTCTCGATCCCTGGAAAAGGCTGAACGGGGCTACGCCGTCCCTTTGTTCAACGACGGAGAAGTGGGCCAACATCTCGTTGGGCCATCCCACGCCCATGTACCTAGCCCGAACAACGGCACCCGTGCAAGGCAGGCCTATCAGGAGCGAGACGTCCTTGAGCATGGGCGCATCTCGCCGCACGAGAGGTGGAGCGTGTGCGTTTCGGGATGCCACATGTCGATAAGGGCCGTGAGGAGGGTCCTGTCATAGCTGAACCACTTGGCCACCTCCGAGGCCCCAGCCAATGCATCCAGCTTCACCAGTCGGCATAACAGAAATAGGCCAGCAGCACGCAACCTGCAAATATAATACAATTAGCGACGAATAACTATAAAAATCACTATAAAATGTTAAATGTAAAATGGACAAACCTCGGAATCCAGCGCTCGTCAATCCTCATGAGCTTATACAACACATGAGATCGTAGTATCGGGAGCTCCTCAGCCTGCACCGCAGTGCGGTATGAACGGTGCCTAACGTTGACCTCAGGGTCAAGCAGCTTCAGATACGTCATACCTGCATGTTTACAGGTTTTTACATTTGTATATGCAACACAAGCACAGAGTAAGAAGTGTCGATCACTCTAAACCTGGTCTAAAGTGGTTTTTATTTATGGGAACTGGACAAGTAAACGTCCAACATATAATATAACATAATAGATTATTCAAATCGTACATAAATATATGAACAAATCATAACCTAACATATTACAACTTCACACATAGTGACAGTCTCAGTACTAAAACAATAAAATGCATTGTTGTGCACATGAATATCTATCACACCATGAATTACAATATTAATCGATCTAAATGAGCCGACGAAGCTGACAGCCAACGACCCCGAGGATGTCTGCCATCTGCACCAGACCCGGAAGAACCTACTTCCATGAGGTTCACACTTGGGACACCAACCGTGCATTTCTTATAAGTGCGTCCTGTTCTGTTACACTTACTGCACAATTTCATGCGACGCCCAGCTTCTGCTTCATCCATGTCATTACGGAGCCTTGTAGTCATGCGCCGTCCCTCGTTCTGCTTCATCTTATCGGGACCAGGGATGAACACACAATCGGGCCCAGATTTCTTCGTGAAAGAACCATAAATCTCGAAATCATAGACCTCATAGTTCCAAGTATCGAACAAAACTTCATTCTTGAAGTAGTCAGAGACATACCTCTGAGTCCTCATACCCATCACAGCACACGCGACAATCACATGGGAGCATGACTTCTCAGAAGCATCAGCTTTTAGCATGTGCAAATGCACCTGTCATTAAAGATGGCGCACTCGTGGATAACTCTCTCATACTTTCCTCTTCTCCTTCCTTTATCCCTGCATAGAATTTCGTATCTGTGCTGTTCAATTTCCATGATTTTTACGCGGTGCATCTTTGCTTTCTTCGCCTTGTTTTCCATGTACTTAGTCATCTTCGTCTCATAAATTATACTAGCATTATTCAGTGTCATGTGCGCTACTGCATAGTGATCCCTAAAATACTTGCATATCCCTTGAAGTATGAACTCTACAATCCCCACCAACGATAACCCCCTCACACCTTTCATCACCCAGCTGCAAACTTATGTTAAATTTGTAGTCATAATGCCATACCTAACCCCATTTGAGAAGAGCGCACTTCTCCTTCAGCTCATTCTCAATCCACTCGCTAAATGACCTGGTAGATGACCCGGTCCTCCGCGTGATACCAGCTTCATTGTCCTTTGGTAGGGACTCAAGAGGTACAAGTTCATCCTCTGGCCCCCTCATGGGTCTCCCTGCACGCTCCTGTGTTTGCTTTTTTGTTAGCTCATCGAGTGTCTTCTAATGAGCATTAAACTTCCACTACTGGTTATGACCGCACAATCGCTTGAAGATGTTCATGAGATTCCTTTTCTCGAATTGGCGGAAGAAGTTTGCACTCAAATACCTTATGCACCACCTACTTTGCATATTTGGCCACACAGGTCCAATCAAGCCACCGTCCATTCCATTTTGCAAATCCAGAATTTCCTTGAGCATCCCAGCATGCCAATCATGTATAATGCATACATTCGGCCGACCACAAATAATTATCATCCTTACACAGTACAAGAATCAATACCAAATACTACTATTCTCACCCACCATAAATACAAAGGCCAACACTAGAACTTGATTGGTTCCATCGACCTTAATAGTAGTTTGGATCTGTTCCATAAACTTGCCAGTAACGAAAGTGTCGTTGATGCACAAGATATGCTGATAATGCTTGACAGCTTTGATACATACTCCTATTGCAAAGAAACATCGGTTTAGGACTTACTTGCCAGGTTTGGACAACAATTGGTACTTATCAATATCATAATACATCCCTTGATTCCTTCAAGCAATGGTCTACATTAAATGTGGCAGATTCTTATACAACGCTTTGTAGGTCCTGAACCTCATCTCGATTGCCTTCCTCTTCACCCTCCATGCCTTGTTGTAGTTGATAGTGTACTTGTACTCCTACTCAATTTGTTTGATTATGGACCATGGTTCGCAGTTAAGGTTGTTCACAATCAAAGCGTACATCACATTAGCGACAAAGGATTAGGTTATGCACCTATGGTTGGGCTCATGTTTGTCCATCATGTAAGTGTGATCAACCACAATCGACACTTCCCAATAGTCAATCCACTTCCTTGAAGTCGTGGATCCACCACAGGAAACCCTCATCCACACATTTGATATCATATTCTTTCTTGTTTGACTTGACAACATAAAACTATCGTCGAAGCGATGTCTCCTATTGAGTCACAACATCCTTCATGGCCTAATTGGTAGGATGCCTAGCACCTTAAGTCACCTCATTTTGCGTATACTCCTAGGCCACTTGATTCCCCTCATTCACCATAAGATTGTTGAAGTTGGGATTGTCCCAGTCCACGGGAACCGAAGCATCATCCCCATCATCTGAAATGTCATACTCAGGGGATTCGTTAGCCTCACGATCATCACGCTCCATCTATTCAATTAGAGAAGGGATTCGTTCTCCCTCGTCTGTCTCATCGATAGGTTCATTCAAATAATCCGGTGAATATGCATCATCCGGATCGATATCCTCCTCATACTCTTCCTCAACACCCTCCTCCTCTTCGTACCCCCACCATACATCTCCTCAACTATCTCTTTATTCTTTCATTGTACAAGCAACATAGGAGACCAACCTCTGTGCACAACATCTTCCACACTTCATCTTCCGTCCTAGTACATACCTTCTCTGTAACAGTTGCTCACAATGTTAATGGTCATCTCTCGAATCCCGAGGTCTATTTTGAAACCCTGCATCAACTAGGCATAGAAATGTTTGACACTTTTGTGCATAGGTCTAGAGATACCCTTATTCATTGACTGAAATACGGATAATACTACACTTTTCAGACCATATAATATTTCTGTATCCACATAAAAAATCATAAACTGTCACATATCCGACATATCTGACAACCATCAATAAAAACCCTAACATTATTGCAACATAACATAAATAATTATGTAAAACTAATCTAGAATGGAAATTTCATTACAAACATAGCCCAACATATAATCTATACTCTAACAAAATATTTTCAAGCTGTACACCAAACACCTCTAAATCTTACATCTACCATATCAGTTATGACTACACTATATCTAAAACCTACATTTAATATCTAACATATATCTAAATACTATTTCTAATTACTAAAATATGCGTATGAATATGCCCTCCCCTCTTCTCCTCTCCTCTCGGCTCAATAGGAAATAAATGAGGCGTGACGTTGATAGGACCAGTCGCACTGGTTTAAATACCCAAAAGGTCACGCCCCCACAATAGGCGAGACCTTTTGGGTGGACCCACTTGTCGGAGATGCCATAGAGGTCTCGCCCGTTCAGCGGGCGAGAACTTAATCTCGCCCGACGAACGGGCAAGATATTCCTTTCTCCGGTTATTTAATTCGCTGATCACTGGGACTCACAAGATCTCGTCCGTTTAACAGGCGAGTCCTTGTTCTCACCTATTGAACGGGTGACGATACGTTAGATCTGCGATTTTTTAAATGATCATGTATTCTTAAAAGTATTGGAGAAATAAAATATATAAAAAATCCAAAAGGAAACGACAAGGGCCCAACATGCCATGAACTGAAACTAAACAATCCCTGACGATGAAACCTCTTATCTCTTCACCATTTCGCAGTCAATCAACAGTGCTGGCTTTCACCGTCACTCTGAGCGATTTGGTCATTTCAGTGATGGTTGCCTCCTGCAACGATCTGACCCTGGCGTTACTGCTTCTGATTGTAAAAAAAAAAGAGGGGGGGGGGGGGGAGGAAGCCTGAAGCAATCAAATCATTCATATGTCCTGTGATGGAAAACCCGAGCGCTCGTGTTTATGTTCTATGTAAAATATTTAGCATCCATTTGGAATCCAGGAATTTCGTAAGAACATTATAGTAATCAGTACAAATTCTCGCGTTGCAATCCCAAACGGGCCTTTTACTTTGGTACGTATTTGAGCTGCTTCATAGGATCATGGAGCCCGGTTTGCGTTTGCAGTCTGGCAGCTTTTGCTGAAAGACGGCACACAGAAAACAAGCAGCAGTTCGATGATCAAAACGTATCGCCCTTCATTCCTCTCAGATTTTATTTTTTGTGGAAGTCCAACTTTCATCCTCCATGTGTAACGGTTACCTCGTATAGAAAAGTAAGTGTTAGTAAAACTACAATCGTCTAAGCAAAATTGAAGTCTGAATTACTAAAGGTTGCACCGTCATCTGAAAAATGATATCGACAAAATAACGGCCTTTTTTTTTTAATTCTTATTCCTTCAAATGATATGCAAAGTGCAGCTCATATTGTAAGCTCAACATCACAACAGCATAAATATGCTGGTCAAAGGTGTCACGCCCGTATCTTGTAATAAGCATCTAGACCTCTAATTCAAATTTTGGTGATTAGTAATGGAATTATAGTGACTAACTTGTTTTACGAAGTATCATTGAGAGTTAGGTCACGATGATGGTTCTTAGAAATTCTTAGGCCCAATATTGGTTTTTTTTATTGTGATTGTCAAAGTATATGAGTGAAGATTAAGGATTATATAGCTCTAACTATCACAAGGAGTTGAGGTTGACACTTAGAAATAAATAGGTTCTTTGTTTTTCTTTTGGCCTAATATAAAGGGGTAGATGATAGTAGTTTGATATAGTTAGAGTCAGAGAGGTGTTCATGATGCACACCTGATTAGTCTAGCACTAAGTAGCTCAGCTGAAGCCTAAGAAAGTAAAGAAGTCGAGGCTGAGATAAATATTGGATTGAATTGGATGTCTTGGATTTTTTATAGTCATTGTATAATGCAGTGAGGCATGAAAAATGGACAGCTTCTTTGAAGATTCAAACTCTGAAGTCACTGCATGATGCGGTGACGCATGGTGCAGTGCACCGTCCCTCTGTTGCTGAGAGGTTGCGACTCGGGGAGGTCCAAAACTAAGTCACCACATGATGCGGTGATGCAAGTTACTGCATGATGCAGTGCATTGTACTTCATTTCCAAAGATTTTAAAGTTTTGAGGTTTCTATGGAAGTCAAGTCACTGCATGATGCAGTGGTTGTGGTAACTGCATATTGTGGTGTAATATCTGTCACCTGCAGAGAGTTTGAGAAAACATGGAGATCGAAGATGGACTATCATTGCATGATGTGATGAGTTGTATGGAATAGTAATGGTTAGTTTTCCTGACAGTTGGAGTTCCTATTCACTGCATGATGTGGTGGTCCATCACATCATATGGTGACCTAGGACTCTGCAGCTCATGAATAGTAATAGATAGTTTTTCCTTGGGGTTATAAGTACCCTCTCACCCATTGCATTAAGGTTCTCTTGGCTGTTTTGTGAGTTCATACACTTCATTGGAGAATCAAGAGGAAGAAGAAGCACTTAAGTAAATTGCAAGTTTCTTAATTGAAGATTAAGAATATCATTAGTATTACAAGAGTATCTAGTGTGCATCCATCCATCTATTTGGATTAGATTAGGTCAAGTGAGGTCTTTGGTTTATTACTTTTAGTGATTGGTGTCATCTAGATGGTTTGGTTGCATTTGATCTTGGTGAGCTTCAAGGAGATGATTTGTTGAA
This sequence comes from Phragmites australis, assembly GCF_958298935.1. Classification (NCBI taxonomy): domain Eukaryota; kingdom Viridiplantae; phylum Streptophyta; class Magnoliopsida; order Poales; family Poaceae; genus Phragmites; species Phragmites australis. The sequence goes on from NC_084928.1 coordinate 29,509,094, forward strand.
GCCCCAAGATGATGATATGCAAGTTTAGAATCTACCAATTCAGATTGGAGAAGGACTATCACTAGAGAGAGTTTGGTCCATACACAAATCAAGAGGGAGCTAGACCCTTGTGCAGTTGCTCCAACAAGGACTAGCAGGCAGCGCTAACTCCTCGATACCTTGGGAGAAAATGAGGTTTCTTTATTCTTCTCTTTACATTTAAGCATTACCTTATAGCATTTAATTTATGCAATTGCACATAACAAAAGCACTAAAACAACTAGGATTCTTGGGTATCTTGATCCTTTCGCATCTCCAACGTGGGTGGAGCACATTGCAAATAAAAAAAACACTAAAACAACTAAGATTTTTCTTGTTCTCGGTCTCTTTGTCACTTTCTTGCCCTTCCCTCTGTAACCAAGAACAAAGATTTCCACATTCTTTGCCTTTTATCTCAACCAAATTAGTTGATTGCAATTGTTGTTCTAATTTTGTGTTTTGTCAAAATTGGAAAATTTGCGTAATAAATATCATTATCAGTTTTCCTCAATGCGCTTCATCTGCCTCTACTATCACCTAGCTCGTCTAGATAAAGTGAGGGCGGGTGCATGCACAACCCCAAAGTGGACAACAACTCAAACCCTTATTCTAGCAACTTTTTCATCACTCCCTCTCTGGTGACTCATTTAGGTCTAGGAGTTGATTTTTAGCCTCATAAGAGTTTGGCTTCTTCTTGAGTTGTTAAGGTGCTGATCGGACAGGTCGAACAACAACTTCTTCCCCAAGTTGTTGAGCTACGACTAGTCAGATAGGTTGCAAGGTGGCATCTCCTGCATCAGTGGAACACACTGTACATGAAAAAAGCACTAAAAACAACTATGAGTCTTCTTGTTCTTCGTCTCTCTGTCACTTGCTTGCTCTGCCCTCTATCATCAAGAATAAATTTTTCCATGGTCTTTGCCTTTTATCTTCCAACCAAACTAGGTGATTGTAATTTTTGTTGTGTTTTTCCAAAATTGGAAGAGATTGGGGGCCCATGCCCTTGTTAGTTTACCTCAATGCACTTACTATGCCTATGCTTTTACCTAGCCCATCAAGATGAAGAGAGTGGGGGCCCATGCCCAAGGCCAAAAGTGCACAGAGGCTCAGCCTATTATTCTAGAAATTTGTTCATCACTCCGTGTCTAGTGACTCATTGAGGTCTAAGAGTTTTTTTTTCTAGCCTCATCTGAATTCAGCTTCTTTCTTGAGTCGTCAAGCTGCTGGTCAAATGGGTCGCATGGTGGCATCTCTTGCATCAGTGGAACATGTTGCACATGACAAAAGCACTAAAACAACTAAGAGTCTTCATATTGTATGTCTCTCTATCACTTGCTAGCTCCTCCATCTGCTGCCAACAACAAAGTTTTCCATGTACTTTGCCTTTTATTCAACCAAATCATGTGATTGGCACATGGCTCGGCCCCTTATTCCATCAACTTGTTCATCACTCCCTATTTAGTGACTCATTTAGGTCTAGGAGCTTTTTTTTTTTCCAGCCTCACCTGAATTTGGCTTCTTTCCCAAGTTGTTGAGTTGATGCTATTATGGGCTGGACGGCTACCAGTTGTCGAGATGCAGTTGCTCAAATAGGTCATATATTGGCATCTCCTATGTCGGTGGAACACACTGCACATAATAAAAGCACTAAAACAACTAGCATTATATTTGTTCTTCATCTCTCTGTCACTTGCTTTCTCCTCCCTCTGTCGCCAAGAACAAAGTTTTCTATCTCCTTTAAATTCATCTTTCAACAAAATCAGGTGATTGTAATCATCATTCTTATTTTGTGTTTCTTAAGAATTAGATGTTTCGCATAATAAAATGTCCATGTCGGTTTGCCTTAATGCGCTTACTCTACTTCTACTTTCATCCAGCTCATCCAGGGAAAGAGAGGGGGGCATGCCCCCATTCCAAAGTGGACAACAGCTTGACCCCGTATTCTAGCAACTTGTTCATCACTCCCTCTCTGATGACTCATTTAGGTTCAGGAGTTCTTTTTTAGCCTTACCTAAATTTGGCTTCTATCCTGAGTCATCGAGCTTCTGGTCAGACAGGTTGCATGACTGCATCTCCTATGTTAGCGGAACACACTACATATGGAAAATGCACTAAAGTAACTAAGAGTCCTCCTGCTCTTGGTGGCTTGGCCTCGGGGCTAGGTGGGCCATGTGTAGTTGCACATGGTGGGGACAAAGAGATTCAAGAGACGAAACTAATAGAACATAGGTAAAATGAAGGAATTTCATAAGACTTGAATGCATTAGGAAAATTTCCTTTGGATCCTTTTTTAATATACTAGTGGATTAACCCGTGCATTTCTGGCTAGACTTGTACATGGTCTTTTATTACTCAATTCTAATTTCTATGGTCAAAAGTGCAATTGTTTTTACTATACACTTTTAATTAAAGATATAATTGTACATTATGCAATGTAGTACCTCTAACTATATACACAATTATGACATAGTTGTACCAAAAAAGTATAAACCCTTTTATTTTCCAAAAAATACTATTTATTTTCTTGATTTAAGGACCATTGGCGTCCCTCCATTTTACTTTTCATTTAAGGATTTCTCTAGGTGTTCAATGGCCCATGCAATTTTGTATCCTTTTACATGATTTTTCTCATTATAAAGAATACTAGAATTTTAATTCATCTCCTATTTTTTTCTTCTTTAATGATCATTGAGGTGTCTTGACTTTTATATTTAAGAACTTTTGGGTGCTTAGCCCGTACAGATAGATGCATACACTATAATAAAATAGCACATTAGTGATGGGTCACAGTTCATATACCCGTCACTCCGAACGCATCACTAATGATGACCCATTAGTGACGGGTTCTACGGTCACCAGTGACGGCTCACAGTTCAGACCCATCACTAATGTACATATCCTATGGCCTGAGAAGACTTGTTGTCCGTCACTAATGATGGTCATTTAGTGATGGGTGCATTTACCACCCATCACTAAAGACCGAATCTAAGTGACAGGTTGTAATCTCGCGCATCACTGATGATTGTGACGGGTAGTAACCGTACCCTATCAGTGGGACTCAGTCATTAGTGATGGGTGATAGATGCACCTGTCACTGTGACTATATCATTAGTGATAGGTGGTAAATGCACCCATCACTAATGAATGAGTCATCAGTGATGCATGAGGTTACAACCTGTTACTGATGACATCTTTAGTGACATGTGACATTTTCACTCATTACTAATGTGCCCATGCCTCGAAGGGCTTTACCTGTTTCCTGGCTACATCCTCAAGCAATATTAGGATTTGACAGTCATCTTATCCTACAAATATTTCACATCAAGAAACATATATGCACATATCGACGACATTTTCGACATCAGGCAACATATATAAGAACTCAGGTAACATATATATGCATATATCGACCACATCTTCAACATCAGGTAACATATACAAGAGCGTAGTCTATATAAACGGGTGTCATAACAAAACACAACAGTACATCGATCATATAAAGTACATCACATCAGTGCAATGGAACATATCACATCAGTACAATGGAACATATCAAACATATCATGTTAGTGTGTCGCCTCCCTACAATGGAACTCGCCTTTTGAAGGGATGACTTCTATCATTATGAACGAGGTGATCTATCCTCGAATGTTGAAGAGTGTAGACTCCTCGATGATGCCGTCCAGTATGCTGAATTCTTGCTAAATGAAAATATTAATGGAAAAAGTATGCAATTTACTTGAGCAAAATTATTTGTTATCAAATATTAAATGAATGAAAGCAGGTATTAAAAATATACGCAAGTATCTTACATCTGGAAATTTTATATCCTTTGCTGCCATGGCTAGCAGCATGTGACGCGCAACGTAGAATCTACAGGTATTGCCTGATGGTTGTTGGTGGCACTGGAGAGAAAAGAAATCGTCAGTTCAAAAGAAAAAGATGTAGTAGTAAAGTATTTGTAAATATGTCTGCCAACACTTACCATGAAGGCGGTCTTATTTATCAATGTGCAGGCTTATTCCGATTGTACTTTGGATCCATTAGTCAACATTTGACAAAAGTTTGAAAAGTTCAATATGTAACCTAAGTCATGAAGAACTTACTCGTTGAGGATTTTTTTTGACCAAAGTATAGTCATGTACTCTTCGTTCGCCATTATGTCCTACTACTAGACTTGCTAAATCGTGGTAACAGACTAAGTTCCATTTGGGGGCAATGACCAGTAAGATCCGATGGCCACCTATGTTGTGGGTGGCCATCAGGTAGTTATTTTTTGAAAAGTGGCTCATTGCGCTAGCTACATATCCCACAACAGATTCCCTATCTTGTTCCATCATAGAAATCATCATAATTTGGGGGTTAAGGAATCTGAAGGGATCCTTTTTCCTCGTTTCTTGCACCAAGTGTCTACAGATAAGAAGTTAGTTAGATTAAGAAATTAGTGGTAATAATTAATTAACATTTAGTTTGAAAGGACTTACAATGTAAATCATCGCAATAACCCCATGTCTAGGCCATCGAGGTTGAAGAGGTCGTATAAGTCGTTGAAGCCCATGAGGAAGTAGTTGTCTCTATTCAAGAAGTGACGATTTTGATACTGGACGACAACAAAATTCTTCTTTGCTCGGACAGCTTGCAAATAGTAATTGTGAGGAACAACATAATTATATACAATATAATGAGATGTTTGGCTAATTAATTATGATATTTGAGTTAATCCACGTATTAATTTAGTATTTATGAATATTTGCAGTTTACATTATGAAAGTGAAAAGTAAAACTTTACCATGGCCCACATGTCATTGTGCCAACTATTAGAGATGATTGCAGAAATTCACTTCTAGGCCCACTAGTAAGTCAAATGCATTAGTACTATGGGCCATTGGATTGCAGTGGCAGCACACAGTACGTCTGACTCGAGTCTGTCATGTAAAAAAATACTATAGATGCCCAATGTTTTGTTTGGATAAAGTTCCAAGTCACTGATAAAGCATAACTTTTTACCTTGCTTATCCTCCACGTCATGTGACTCTAGCAAAACCATTGTTTTCCATTTTTTTTTCAGAACACCAAATCCATAGGCACTCGTAGGCTTGTATGAGTTTAATTGTTTTGACTTAAGTCCACTGATACTTCAGGACACTGACTATCGGGCCATCAAAGTAAATCTTGATACCTATACTAGTAGCGCACGCAGCTCAGTTTGGATTATCTTGGAGCAGGGAACACGTTACCTTGCATGTTTATCATTGCAGAATGCAAAACTTCCGTAGTGGCCAAGTTATCGACGCTTATAAATAGAGTAGTAAACCACCTGCTACTGACCATCCACAACGAGTCTTCTTCCAACACTCACACACCTTCACTCAAGTCTTCCTCATACAATATACACGTACACACACTCTTGCACTTCCATATTATTATTAGTCAAGATCATTAGTGTACCATTAGGGTGCTATAGCCTATAGTTAAACTATAGTTTGGGTATTCTGTCAAGTTATAGTTCGGGTTTCCCGCCGAGATATATAAACATCGGTTTTCAAACGTCGGTTCTGCCAAAATTTCATATCAGGACAAAGACGCTATATCTTGGTTTTCTTAGTAAGAGGCAAGCTGCGTTGACACCCGTCTTATTTATATCGTGCTTTTATTAGCAAGCTGCGTTGGCACCCTACTTTATTATTATTGTGCTTTTATCTGCAAGCTGCGTTGACACCTATCTTATTTATATTGTTCTTTTATCTGCAAGTTGCATTCACACCCTTTTAGAGTAACATATTTATATCAAAATTATTGTCTATTTATATTTCAATATTGTATTTCCCGTTATTACGCATTATTATCCATTAATATTGCAGTTCGATATTACATTTTAATTAATATTTGTATTTCTAGAATAGAAATACATATGTTCAACCAATTATTCATATTGTTGTCAATCACTAATGGTAGAGTGGATACTGACGTGGACAGTCGATACATTTTGAGTTACCGGGAGTGCCTAGTGAAAGATCTAGTCATGTAGCCGGGACTATATTATTCACCTGTATGGTGTAGCACGTGCATTGAAAGTATCATTTGGGACTGTCCATAGGAAAAGCTCAGGCCTCGTCGTGGTACAAAACATGACGTAATATTAGTGATTGGACAATCTCTGCAGAGTTAAATAAACAATAAAAATTTGATATTATAATAATTCAGATTTATTTATACATGCAATGTCTTTATCTTGCTGAGTATTTTATACTCATAATTGTTTTGGGTGTTAAACGCAGAATCTCAAGGTTATGATCAAGACAACGACGACTAGATGCTATACATGGGAAATTTTGGGATATATCAATAGTGTAGTGTTTAATAATTTGTTTACATCAAAATAAGTTGTATAAGTAGACACATAATCATGTAAATTATGACATCTCATATAAATAAAGCTTCCGCTAGTTGCTCTGTAAACCACTAATTTTATTTGAGTATTTTTGCCCTAACATGGTTATGGGTTTTTAATCCATAATTATGTGGCGGCTGTCATGTGAGCCTGTGTTCGGGGCGTGACAGTTAAAATGGTATCAGAGCCTTAGGTTGCGTGGTTGGGGAACGCTTAGTTAGTCTCATGATTTCCTTTTGCAAATTGGTTGTGCTTTATTTTCCAATTAATATGCATTAACATTTTTTTACCTTTATATAAGATATTCTCACTCATGTTCAATTGTTATTCCTTGCCGCAGATGGCAGGCGGAAAGGTATATACAGTTGATTTTAAAGAGTTTCTTAATAATATCACAACTGACTTTGGCTTCCCAGCTCCATATTTTGGCTATACTCGAGATGGAGATGTGTTTAAGGCTTTTGTTTATGTCCAATATAAGCTAAGAAATGGACCACTAGATCATCCTTTCCATACTTTCTTTGGAGAGCATATATTTGAAGGCGAAGCTTACAGGAGGGCTGCTTTAGCAGCTATCCATGAGATGCGCCATCACTTACCTATCCACTTAGATGATTTGCATCAAAGAGAGGTTCTTGAACTACGTGATACCGTGGCCCAGTATCGCTCTTACAATCACGATCTTCAGGATGATCTATCTTTTCTAGAAAATAAGATTAATAATGTTCGAGGTTGGCGTACTCGTGTTTGTGAACAAGGTGCTCGAGTTGCACAAGAATTATGTGAACTTTACCAGATTCTTAATCAACAAAACATCTTGCCTTCTGAACCTGGTGATTCACTCCCAATGCTACCATCAGATGATTCTCATACAGGGGAGTCGTATATCCAACTCTCGGATATTATCAATATAAATAATGATGAGGATCCTGAAGAGATTATGTCCAACATAAATAGCAACTAGTAGGATTTCCTTGTAGCATTAATCTACTAGCCTTTTAGATAGAGAGAGAGTTTCTCACAAAGAGGGATTTTGGGGTTGAAAGTACCTCTTTGTGCTAGGCATGCTCACCACATAACATAGATAGAGAGAATTTTTGTTGTACATTATCTCTCTAATGGGTTGTTTCTGTTGTTATATACTATTTATGTACATTGTTTAAAATAATATTATACAGTTTTTGTAGCTTTTGTTCCATTGATTAATATTTACAGTTTTGAAATAATGAATCAGATGGCACAAAACCATTCTGATGAGAACAACAAGGATAAAGGAACTGATGCATCAGGTCAAACAACAGAACATGACATCCCGAGTTTTCCTAATAACTGGCCTGAGATGGCACAACTACCCCAAATATTGATAGCAATGTTAGGAAAGCAGCATGAGACACAACAACAACAATGTGCATTGATTCAACAACTTAGTCAGCAAGTCCCTAGAATAGATGGAACATCTGAGGGAGACCATCGCAATCACAACGCAGATTTTCACCGTCTTAAACCCCCTATTTTTGGTGGGACAACTGATCCACTTATGGCAGAAAATTGGATAATTGACATGGAAAAATGTTTTGATATAGTGAAGTGTTCAAATACAGAAAAGGTTGCATATGCTACGTTTATGCTTAGAGAAGGAGCTTTTGATTGGTGGAATGCACATAGAAAGTCATATCCTGAAGGTACCATTCTCACTTGGGAAATATTCAAGCAAGCTTTCTATCAGAAGTATTTTCCACCTAGTATACAAAGACAAAAAGAGCGAGAATTTCTTGATCTCAAACAAGGTGGCAAATCAGTGGCTGAATATGAAATTGAGTTTTCAAAGTTGTTGAGATACGCTTCTGAATATGCCCAAAATGAAATTAAAAAGGCACAGAGATTTGAAGATGGACTCAATCCTATAATCCGTGGTAGAGTAAAAGTTTTTGAGCTTAATGTCCTTCGTGAAGTAGTGAATAAAGCATACATCGCAGAACAATCATATCAAGAAGAACGAGCTATGATTGAGACCAAACGAAAGCATTATCGAGATTTTCAAGGTTCATTATCTGGAAACAGATTCAAAAAGTCAAAGACCTTTGGACAATTTGGCAATAACAAATCAAACCAGAAGTTCTTGAACCCAAAGTGTAATATTTGTCAAGGAAATCATTTCACACGACAGTGTAATCACAGACAAGGTGGTTGCTTTGAATGTGGCCAAGAAGGGCATATGTTTTATCAATGTCCTCATTCGAAGCAAAGTACAAATAATAATCAGTATTCTCTGTCAAAACCTACACCAATAGGTTTACCAGCTCCTCAAAAGCCCATGTACTTACTAGCACCTCCAGCAAGTAATGCACCAGCAAAACAACAAGATGGAAAAGGAAAAGCTAAGGGAGGAAACCGAGCTCGAGTTTACAATTTAACTATGAAAGATACAAAGGAAGCAAACAACGTGGTGACAGGTATTCTTTCCATTGCCTCTCACTACGGAATAGTACTATTTGATTCTGGTGCATCGCATTCTTTTATATCAAAAAAATTTATTGATAAGCATGCCATACGCCGTAAATTACTTCCCGTTGAAATCAAAGTTGAAACCCCAGTAAGAAAGGTGACTTCAAGATACATATGTGATTTATGCCCGATAGAAATATCAGGAAAGAAATTTTTGGCCAATCTAGTGGTACTAGAAATGGTGGAGTTTGACGTTATCTTGGGTATGGATTGGTTATCTATAAATTGGGCATTCATCGATTGCCATAGAAAAAGAGTAATATTCAAGTTACCAAACCATCTTGAAGTAGTGTATCAAGGAAATATGAAGGTAGCAAGCCTCAAAGCTCTTAATCTTGAAGTTACAAGGGAAAGTATAAAGAATATTCCTGTAGTAAATGAATATATAGATGTTTTTCCAGAAGAATTACCAGGAATGCCACCAGATCGAGAAATAGAATTTGGCATTGATCTAATTCCTGGTACTAGTCCAATTGTTAAACCACCTTATCGGATGGCTCCAGTTGAAATGCAAGAGCTAAAGAAACAGCTCGAAGAACTGGAAAACAAAGGTTTCATACAATCTAGTGTGTCTCCATGGGGTGCTCCTGTACTTTTTGTAAAGAAGAAAGATGGTAACCTAAGACTTTGTGTGGACTATCGGGAATTAAACAAAGTGACCATTAAGAATAAATACCCATTGCCAAGAATCGATGACTTATTTGATCAACTTCAAGGAGCAAAGATATTTTCCAAGATAGATTTGCAGTCTGGTTATCATCAGCTGAAGATTAAAATGGAAGATGTTCCCAAAACTGCATTTCGAACAAGATATGGACATTATGAGTATTTGGTTATGCCTTTTGGGTTAACAAATGCTCCACCAGCTTTCATGGATCTAATGAATCGAGTTTTCAAACCTTACTTGGATCAGTTTGTTATTGTATTTATTGATGACATCTTAATATACTCAAAGAATGAAGCAGAACATGCAAATCACCTACGGATAGTTCTTGAAATATTGAAAGAAAATAAGTTATATGGAAAATTAAAGAAATGTGAGTTTTGGCTTAACAAAGTATCATTTTTGGGACATGTAATATCCGGGGATGGAATTTCAGTGGATCCTACAAAAGTACAAGCTGTAGTAGACTGGAAGAAACCAACGACAGTAACAGAGATAAGAAGTTTTCTTGGATTAGCAGGATATTATAGAAGATTTATTGAAGGTTTTGCTCATTTATCATCACCATTAACAAAGCTTACACGAAAAGGAGCAAAGTTTGAATGGAATGAGCAATGTGACAAATGTTTCAAAGAACTAAAGAAGAAACTTGTATCTGCTCCAATACTCACTTTACCAAGAAGTGGAATTGGATATGTGATCTATTGTGATGCATCAAAAGTGGGATTAGGTTGTGTGCTAATGCAAGAAGATAAAGTGATTGCATATGCATCCCGTCAATGGAAACCCAATGAAATGAACTACCCTACCCATGACTTGGAATTAGCAGCTGTAATATTTGCACTAAAGATTTGGCGTCATTATCTCTTTGGAGAACATTGTGAAATCTACACTGACCATAAGAACCTCAAGTACATATTTACTCAGAAGGAGCTAAATATGAGACAAAGACGTTGGTTGGAATTAATTAAAGATTATGATATTGAAATAATTTATCATCCTGGAAAAGCCAACGTTGTTGCTGATGCTCTAAGTAGAAAAGCATCATGTAACATGGCTACTATGATCTCCAATCAAGTAGAAATACTTAAAGATTTGGAAAATTTGGAAATCATGGTTGTAAGAAACAATCCAGAGATTCAACTCTATACTCTAGAGCTTCAACCAATTTTACAAGAAAAGATAAAGGTGAAGCAAAAATATGATGAGTTCCTAAATAAAATTAAGGAAGGATTAGAAGTTGGGAAACCACTTGAGTTTAAAATCTATGAAGATGGATCATTTTGGTTTCGTAATCGCTTATGTGTTCCAGATGACCAAGAAATAAGAAAGGAAATACTAGAGGAAGCACACTCTACCCCTTATACTATTCACCCTGGAAGTACAAAAATGTACAAAGATTTAAAAGGGATATTTTGGTGGAATAACATGAAAAGAGATATAGCCAAATTCATTTCTGAATGTGATGTATGTCAACGAGTAAAAGCTGAGCACCAGAAACCAGGTGGTTATTTACAACCTTTAGAAATACCAGTTTGGAAATGGGAACAAATTGGTATGGATTTTATCGTTGGACTTCCTCGTACATCAACTGGACATGACTCCATTTGGGTAATTATCGATAGATTAACAAAAACAGCACACTTTATACCTGTGAAGAAAACTTACTCTCTTAAGAGACTAGCTGAAATATATATCAAGGAAATAGTGTCACTGCATGGTGTGCCATTAGCTATTGTTTCTGACAGAGATCCTCGTTTTGTATCTAAGTTTTGGAAAAGTCTACATAAAGCTATGGGAACAAAACTAAACTTCAGTACAGCATATCACCCGCAGACAGATGGACAAACAGAAAGAGTCAATCAAATTTTAGAAGATATGCTAAGAGCATGTGTAATAGATTTTGGAGGATCATGGGATAAACATCTACCTTTAGTAGAATTTGCCTACAATAATAGCTACCAGTCAACTATCCAGATGGCACCATATGAGGCATTGTATGGAAGGAAATGCCGAACACCAATTTGTTGGAATGAAGTTGGAGAGAAGAAATTTGTTGGGCCAGATTTAGTACAAGAAACAGATGAGAAAATTAAGGTTATAAGAAATCGAATGCATACGGCTCAAAATAGACAGAAAAGTTATGCCGATAACCGTAGAAGAGATCTAGAGTTTCAACAAGGTGATTGGGTATATTTAAAAATCTCGCCAATGAAAGGAATCAAAAGATTCGGCATCCATGGAAAATTAAGCCCAAGATATATTGGACCATATCAAGTAACACATAAAGTTGGGAAAGTCGCATATCAGTTAGAGTTACCACAACACCTACAAGGAGTACATAATACCTTCCATGTCTCAATGCTGCGAAAGTGTTTGCGACGGCCAACAGATAAAGTTGAGATGCCATTATTACAACTACAAGATGACCTAACATATCAAGAATATCCTATTCGTATCTTAGGATCAATTGATCGTAAGTTACGTCAACGAACAATTCCATTTGTTAAAATACAATGGAGTAACCACAGTGAGGAAGAAGCTACCTGGGAAAAAGAAGAGGATATCCGCAGAGATTTTCCCTATCTTTTTTTGGATAGTAGTGAGTGAAATTTCGGGACGAAATTTCTTTTAAGGGGGGGAAGGATGTGAGGAACAACATAATTATATACAATATAATGAGATGTTTGGCTAATTAATTATGATATTTGAGTTAATCCACGTATTAATTTAGTATTTATGAATATTTGCAGTTTACATTATGAAAGTGAAAAGTAAAACTTTACCATGGCCCACATGTCATTGTGCCAACTATTAGAGATGATTGCAGAAATTCACTTCTAGGCCCACTAGTAAGTCAAATGCATTAGTACTATGGGCCATTGGATTGCAGTGGCAGCACACAGTACGTCTGACTCGAGTCTGTCATGTAAAAAAAATACTATAGATGCCCAATGTTTTGTTTGGATAAAGTTCCAAGTCACTGATAAAGCATAACTTTTTACCTTGCTTATCCTCCACGTCATGTGACTCTAGCAAAACATTGTTTTCCTCTTTTTTTTCAGAACACCAAATCCATAGGCACTCATAGGCTTGTATGAGTTTAGTTGTTTTGACTTAAGTCCACTGATACTTCAGGACACTGACTATCGGGCCATCAAAGTAAATCTTGATACCTATACTAGTAGCGCACGCAGCTCAGTTTGGATTATCTTGGAGCAGGGAACACGTTACCTTGCATGTTTATCATTGCAGAATGCAAAACTTCCGTAGTGGCCAAGTTATCGACGCTTATAAATAGAGTAGTAAACCACCTGCTACTGACCATCCACAACGAGTCTTCTTCCAACACTCACACACCTTCACTCAAGTCTTCCTCATACAATATACACGTACACACACTCTTGCACTTCCATATTATTATTAGTCAAGATCATTAGTGTACCATTAGGGTGCTATAGCCTATAGTTAAACTATAGTTTGGGTATTCTGTCAAGTTATAGTTCGGGTTTCCCGCCGAGATATATAAACATCGGTTCTGCCAAAATTTCATATCAGGACAAAGACGCTATATCTTGGTTTTCTTAGTAAGAGGCAAGCTGCGTTGACACCCGTCTTATTTATATCGTGCTTTTATTAGCAAGCTGCGTTGGCACCCTACTTTATTATTATTGTGCTTTTATCTGCAAGCTGCGTTGACACCCGTCTTATTTATATTGTTCTTTTATCTGCAAGTTGCATTCACACCCTCTTAGAGTAACATATTTATATCAAAATTATTGTCTATTTATATTTCAATATTGTATTTCCCGTTATTACGCATTATTATCCATTAATATTGCAGTTCGATATTACATTTTAATTAATATTTGTATTTCTAGAATAGAAATACATATGTTCAACCAATTATTCATATTGTTGTCAATCACTAATGGTAGAGTGGATACTGACGTGGACAGTCGATACATTTTGAGTTACCGGGAGTGCCTAGTGAAAGATCTAGTCATGTAGCTGGGACTATATTATTCACCTGTATGGTGTAGCACGTGCATTGAAAGTATCATTTGGGACTGTCCATAGGAAAAGCTCAGGCCTCGTCGTGGTACAAAACATGACGTAATATTAGTGATTGGACAATCTCTGTAGAGTTAAATAAACAATAAAAATTTGATATTATAATAATTCAGATTTATTTATACATGCAATGTCTTTATCTTGCTGAGTATTTTATACTCATAATTGTTTTGGGTGTTAAATGCAGAATCTCAAGGTTATGATCAAGACAACGACGACTAGATGCTATACATGGGAAATTTTGGGATATATCAATAGTGTAGTGTTTAATAATTTGTTTACATCAAAATAAGTTGTATAAGTAGACACATAATCATGTAAATTATGACATCTCATATAAATAAAGCTTCCGCTAGTTGCTCTGTAAACCACTAATTTTATTTGAGTATTTTTGCCCTAACATGGTTATGGGTTTTTAATCCATAATTATGTGGCGGCTGTCATGTGAGCCTGTGTTCGGGGCGTGACAGTAATGATGCAACTCAACACAAGGTTCTTCTGCCCTCCGCAGTGGATCTACCGTCAACAAGGGCTTCCCAAGCTGAAATTTTGGGTTAGCCTTAGTCCAAGCTACTCCTATCACGCGCTTGGGTCATTAACAAAGGACTTGGACTTCTTCGGCAGCTGCTTCTTAGACCATGGCTCTAGTCTACCCTTAGGTTCCATAGCTGGAGATGGCGGAGTGGGCAAAGACGACGCAGCTAGCTCATCTCGAAGCTGAACTTGTGCTGGGGAACTCAGTGCCCTTGAACGTCTAGGTGGATCACTCCTAGATGGTTTTGTGTGCATCAAGATGCCCTCCCTCTTCCATTGGATCCTTTGAAGATGAGCTTCACCTAGTGTTTGGATCTCATCATTAGGGGGCACAGGCAAATTTGTGTCCACGGCATTGTCATGTACAAGATCCACGAAGATCACGGCATAACTAAGACGTATTGGGACCATATGTAACACCTGAACCTCTGGATACGCCTGACCTTTTGCAACCTTAATTTGGTAGCCACCAAGTCTTATGATCAGTGAGCATGGCGTGGGCCCATCGAGAAGGTCTATATTATCTGACTCTATGAATGGAGAGAAGATATGTTATTCAACCTCCCTGAAGGCTTGACTACTCCTGCGTCCAACAATGGGGCTATCACCCGCTGGTGCATTAGGAATTATGACTCCTTGTGACTCAAACCTTTGCATGAGGTCTTCCTAAATGCTCTCCATTATTGACTGGGTCAATGCTTGCACATTGATTGGACCTGACCTCTTCCTCTTCTTATACATCTTGATGTATTCAAGGAAGTCTAGTGAAAATGGTTTTATTAGGCCATGATTTTGATTTTGGTGATTGATGACAATATAGTTAATGGGACTAACATATTTGTCAAGAATATATATTAGTAAGTCTCATGATTGCAATACATGAAGAAGTCATCGCAGCTGGGATATTTGGTCGAATTGAAGAATTCCCAGGAAGATTTGCCTCACCGGATGGTCCCGTGCTGTGGATGCTGAGCTCACCAAAGCATATTTGAAAAAGGGGGAGACAGGCCTGAACACCTCACCGGAAGGTCTGGTGATTAGCAAATATGCTCACCAGAGCAATTCTTTCAAAGAAGGGTGTCGTATTGAAGAATAAATGCTAAGCCTCACCAGATGGTCCGGTGATCAAAGCATGGCAACATCGAAATGTTTCTGTCCAGAAGGTAGAATAGAATAACCCACCAAATAGTTCGGTAATTAGAGGAAGATACACACCGGAGCATTTCCACCAGAGAAAGTTGCAGCCATGGAAGATCAAATATCAACACGCCGAAAGGTCCGGTCATAAAGCAAGGCTACACTGGATAATACATCGGACAATGAACAGTGCAAAAAGACAAAATGAAGTTTAAGGCATTGGATAGTCCGGTGATAAAGTGATGTGCACCAGATTCTTACACCAGAGTAATTTACATAGAGAGGATGCAGTTGGCTCAAATGCTAAGTATATATTCACCGGATAGTTCGGTGATGGAGATGAAGTATACACCTGAGTGTCCGATGTTTACAGAGGCTTGAGTGAGGGTTCCAACAGCTAGTTTATGAGAGTGTACTCACCGGATAATCCAGTGCTAGTACTATTGTTCTCACCGAATCACCTGGTGTTAAGAATATTTCTGAGCCGTTGGGTTAACGGCTAGTACGCGGGTTTGAGGCAATAAATACCCCTCGACTTAGTCACTCAAGGCGATTAAGCACACCATTTGAGAGTGATTAGTGTTTACAGGCCTAGAGAGTGTGTTGCTAGGTGATTGCTACCTAGAGATTGGATCAAGGAGTGATCCAAGCTTGAACCTCTTGGTACACCGGCACCTTGGAGTCTTGGTGACTCGCTGGTAAGTTTGTTGATACTCCAACTTAGTGTAGAGCGGTGGCAAGGTGATTGTGCAGGGACACGGAGACCCTTGCCTTTGTGGCTCAAGTTGTGAAGTGATCACGACGGCAAGGAACCGGAAGAGAGACTAGTGGTGAGACCTTTCCTTGATGGCTTGGTGGCTCATCTGGGTGGAGGCCTTGTCTTTGTGACTTGGTGGCTCAAGAGCCGTGACCGAGTACCGAGCAGAAGCATATCCTTTGTGGAGCTCTAATGTGGACTAGTGGTAGCATTCATACCAGCGATATCACGGGATAAATATCCTTGTGCTGAGTTTGCTCTCTCTACTTTTTTTTTTACATTTATGTATTTATATTCTCGCAATTTACCTTCTTAGATAGTTTACAAGCGCTTTGATCGGTAGAGTAGACACACTAGATAAACCTAGAGCACATCTAGATAGAATTTAATATAGGTTTATCTTGTGTAGTTTTTTTTTTTGAGCCGAATGGATTCTAAGTGTCCTAATTCATCCCTCCCTCTTAGGACGTCACTGATCCCATCAGGAAGTCTAACTTCTAGCCCTGGAAACTGGACATGCCTCGCATGTGACCTAGGTGCTCAGTGTTTCCCACCGCAATGGAGAGCTCGTCATGTTCTCTAACCCCGGTGAATGAACCTTAAGTAGATTGGGCTGCTATTTCTTTCACCTTTTCATTGACTGCCTCGGTTTTGCTGGATTTGAAGGTGATTTCTCCACTATCTGACAGCTTACCCCTCACTTGCTAATACGATTATGATCATCATGTAAATTGCAATCAAGGATTCTCGTGGCCTTCATTGGCTAACTTTTCATCCTCCTCGTACCATTTATCCATTTTCCCCATGTACTCACATGTGCCCAGGTTATGATTATGCTTATTCTTTGCCCGAAACTGCTTCTTTAATGAACTTTCCATTTCGAACACCTCTAAGCTATTCAACCCCACAAAAGCTTCACAATCCTACATTTTCATATATGGGTACTTGTTGAAGGGCTTTAACCCTTTTGCCATATACTCCTTCACAAGCTTCCTCATATGGCTTCTCCAAAGTTTGGCGATCATTTTCATAGTAGCCCTGCAACCCTTTGCCTTCATGTTCTCCGGAACTCCAGAAACGTATTGACTATATCATTGAATAAGGCATTCTTTTGAGCCACAGTGAGGTCATCGAACTTTGGAAGGGTCAATGACAACCTCTCCCGAGCATTAAGGCCTACGAGCTTCCACAACCTCTGCAGGGCCTTCTTCTCCATAGGCATGCTGTCATCATCGATTTCCATGACGATAATCTTGTCTGCTGGCCACTTTGCTTGTTCCCTTGGCCTTTGTATTGCTGCTCCACTGGGATCTAGTTGCGCAGACGTCTGACTAGGAGCTTGTCGTTCATCAAAGGATCCTGATGAAGACTCATTGGCAGACATTTAATAGATATGAATATGTAGATATAATTGTATAAGTATTAGTAACTATATTCACTTTATATGAATTTATGAAAATATGATGTATTTCTTATCTAAAGAAAATAATCCTAGCTAATTTCTAATAGGCAAAGATAGGTCCTAATCCCATTAGAGGATATATGGCTCCATGCTCTTGTACGATTCTAGAGAAAATTTCGGTAGCACCTCCCCGCTGTTCTCCAAATACACGTCTTAACAACAATTTTAGTGGATGTGTATATGGAGAAAACTAGTGAGATGTCACCGAAATTCTCTCTAGAACCATACAAGAGCACATAAACCTACTACTCGTGCCACATATTCTTGAAATATCCAAAGTTCATAGATAATTCAGGAGCATCTTCTTATAAATATGACGAGTTACCAAGTCATATTTATAATATACACTCCCGAACAGGAGATGTAGGTTACGTAATTTGGGTTCACTTTTAGAATTTTCTTACAAATTTAGTTTTAGCCATCATCAACTTGTTGTGCAATATGCATACAAATAAACAAGAATATATAGCAGCAGATAAATATGAATAAAACATAATATGCAAGAGACGGCAATGTGAAACTCACATACGGAAATAATAGCATATGGAACATATGTGAAATAATAGCATATAAAAAAAACAGAATTGCAAGTGTAATTGATCAATGTGCTCTCAGTCATATATGAGCAGTTGACCCCAAGATATATTTCAAACTTGTCCCTAACTTCTAGGCTCCAATACATTACTAATTGGACTCAATATAACAGATAAACAGGAATAAAACAGAATATGGAAGAAACAGCAAGGTGAAACTTACAATAGGAAATAACAGCATATGAAACAATGGAACATATGTGAAATAATAGCATATGGAAAAACATAAATGCAAGTGTAATTGATCAATGTGCCTCAAGTATATATGAGCAGTTATCCCCAAGATATATTTCAATCTTGCTCCCTAACTGCTAGGTTCCATTACTAATTGGACTTAATATAACAGATAATTAATCAACATATTAGATCAGATCAAGTAATGACCACGACATTACTTGATATCTACACAGGAAGCATCATCGATCAATTTAACAGATCAACTCCAATTCTAGAATGAACCTATGATCAACGACCATTTTAACAGATCAAGTCGAATTTCAATATGAACCTAGCATCATCAAGCAGTATGAACCGGCACTTTCAGTATATAACTAGCATCATTGAGCAGTATGGACCCTAGGAATCGGAGGGGAGGAGGAGTCAGAGGGAGGACTACCTCAATGGACTAGGACGATGGCGATGTAGAGCACGACAGCGCAGGCTCCTTGGCGTCGGGGTGGTAGTCCTCGGTGACGGCGGCGGTGGACGAGGGCACAGAGCATGGCAACACGAGCTCCTCGACGTTGGGGTGCTCGTTGGGGAGGAGACAACATGGGGATGGTCGGGGCTCCAGGGTCGATGGAGGGGAGCCCGGTGGCGACGCATGTCGAGTGACAGGCATCGAGGAGGAGGGGCGATGGCTGCGGTTGAGGAGGCGTGGGGACTTAGGCAAATGCAAGGCCTAGGGTTCCGACACCCTTTTATATTGGCATGTCATTAGTGATGGGTTGTAGCTTCAACCCATCACTAATGACATTTACAATAGTGATGGGGAAAACAATACACACGTCACTAATGAGTCTATCACCCGTCACTAATGAGACCATGACTCAGATCCAGATATGACAGATGGGCCCAACAAAAAATTTTGAATGCCGGATGATCCGCTAATGACAAGAAAGAACGCCAGACTAAAGTCTAGGAGGATGTGAAAAAGAGCTTTGAAGATATGAGCACTAGATGATTTGGTGATTGCCAGAGATGAACACCGGACCTTTTTGGGAAGAACACTAAGATATGCACGCCGGATAATCCGATGATGAGAAAAATGAACTCACCGGACGATGAAGTCACTAGTGACGGGTTATAGAGATGACACGTCACTAATGACTGGTATCACCCGCCACTAATGACTGGTCTAGACTCGTGGTCAGGATATGTGGTCTGGATGTGTGGTCGGAACATGTGATCGGGATGTGTAGTTGAGAGGTGTGGCCGCGACACGTGTGGTTTGAAAGTCAGTAGTGATGGTTATATTTATGACCCGTCACTAATGACTTTCAATAGGATTTTGGTATATTTTCTTTTAAGAATAAAATTTATTTTTTTCCTTCTGATTTAATTATTTCCTTTATGAATTTATTTAAAATTTCAAAATTATGATTGTGCATTATTTAATTCATGAAAATTCATCAAAATTTTGCAAAATTCCTAAAGATTAATAAAATCCTATCAAAATTCATAAAAATTCATTAAAAAATCATAGATTCAAACTTAGGGCGTCAATCCACATGAAATTCCAACTTAACTAAATATTAAAAATTTGGGGTTACATTGATTCATGCATCATTTGGCATGTACTCACCATTTCCATGCTTTCTTGACATGGATCCCTTCGTTATGGTCGGAACATAGGTACGGAGTCTTCTTGTTCTGTGCAACCTGTGTCATGAATGTAGTAGAAAAAGGGGGATTTCATCAAATTGATTGTACTCGTCCTCATCAACCACATTTTTAACTCCAATGATCCGTCTTTTCTCGGCGAGAACCACATGAAGTTTCTTATTTTTCATGTCAATCACTTAAAACACATGGGCAACATGTTTAGTGAGTATGAAAGGTCTGTCCTTATATCTAATAAGTTTGAGATTAATGCTAGTGAATCCGTACTTGTCTTTCGTCATGCCCATTGTCCCGTATACCCAACGACACCGAAGTAGTGATACCTTGAATCCTAAGTACTCTAGTTCCCAGATCTCCTCTATCTGACCATAGTATGTGCTCATGTGCATGTTGTTATCATAAGAATCTATACGGACACCGCTGTTATGGTATATATTTTTCTGATATTGGGCAACCATGTAAAATGTGTAGCCGTTTATATAGTATCCTTGATATGTTGTAATTGTGTATATAGGGCCCGTTGCTAGTTCTTGATCAAATCACTTATAGGAGTACTCGATTGGTTGTAGATCTTGAAACCAAGTGTTGAACCTTTGCATAAGTTGCTTCACAAGTCAAGCTTCGGTCTTCCCTGGATTCTCTTGAAGAAACATCTGCTTGTACTCGTCGATATATGGGGACACTTCGCTCATTTATTGCAACACAAGGAAATGAGTTTGGTTGTATGCATTTGGATTAGGAGTAATTGCATGTTTCTCGAGAATGCCTTGACTTGCGAGCTTGCCTTCGTGGCGAGAATGAGACACACCAATTGGATTATCTGGGTCTATATAATTAACGCACCAGTCCACTACCTCCTCTATAGAGTAACCCTGCGCAATGCAACCCTCAGGCAAAGCTCGATTCCTTATGTATAACTTGAGAACGCCTATGAATCTCACATATGGATACATCTAATGTAGGAACACGAGGCCAAGAAAATAAATCTTCTTTACAAGGTGAGCTGTGATATGGACCATGATATCGAAAAAGGATGATAGAAAATACATCTCGAGAAGACATAGAGTCTCGAAGTATCTTTTTTCTTGCTTAGCAAGCGCTTTTGGATCGAATACCTTCAGACCAATTGCATTGAAGAAAAAGCACATGCTCATGATAGTCTCTCAAACACCAATTGGCAACATGTTTCTAATTCCAACCGCAAGCATCTGCGTCAACATCACATGGCAATCATGAGTCTTCATGCTACCAATCATTTTCAGCTCTATCACTGAAACAAGTCTTCTAATATTGGATGAGTAACTAGAGGGAACTTTCATACCGTGTATGAACTCACAAAATTCTTTTTTCTTCTTTGATAGGGTGATGCAAGATGGGGTAGGAATTTTCCTTTATCTGTATCCTTGGCATGAAGCTCAAGCCTTAAGCCCATTTCTTCAAGGTCAGCTCGTGCATTTTCATGATCCTTTGATTTCCCCTTCATGTTGACCATTGTACTGAGCAGACTGTCACAAATATTCTTCTCTACGTGTATGAGGTCAATAGAGTGGCAAACATCTAAGTATTTCCAATAATCAAACTCCCAGAGAATTTATTTCTTATTCCACATTCCATTTTCATCACTCGTGGAGGATCATTTTTGCTTGCCAAGGACAATATTGATATTCTTAACGTTATCATAGACATCTTACCCATTGAAATGCCTTGAAGGTGACGCTTTCTCCCTTGTGCCATCAAATCGAGACTTCATTTTTCAGTACGGGTGGTTCCTTGGAAGAAAATGTCAATGTCGCATGTACATTATTTTCTTTGACTCGTTCAAGCACATACTCTCAGTGTCATCTAAGCATTAGGGGCAAGCACCACATTTTCTTTTACTTTATCCTACAAGTTATGAAGTGCTGGCAGATCATTGGTGCTAACAAATAACATGGCATGTAGGGTGAAGTATTATCGCTTGTACTGATCCCAAATCTCAACGACTTCAGACCATAGTGCTTTAAGATCATCCACAAAATTCCTTAGGTACACATCGATATCGTTGCTAGGTTTCTTCGGACCAGGAATTAAGGTCGACAACATAATGTATTTTCGCTTTTTACAAAGCCAAGGTGGAAGGTTGCAGATAGACAATATAGCATGCCAGGTGCTATGTGAGGTATTCATGTTACCAAATGGATTCATGACATCTGTGCTCATCTCAAACCAAATATTTTTTAATTCTTCAGCAAACCAACCAAATGTGAAATCAATGGTTCGCCACTGAGCTGAATTTGTGGGTTGCCGTATCATTGCGTCATTATTACAACCCTCCTTGTGCCACCGCAATAATTGGGACTCCTTTTCATTTGCAAACAAACGCTTCAAACAGAGAATTATAGGAAAATACCACATCACCTCCTAGGAGACCCTTTTTCTCTTGTTGCCTTCCTCCACATTCCCACCGTCATTTCTACGCTTATATCGATGAGTTTTACAAACATGACATTGATGCATGTCTGTATACTCTCTAGGAAACAAGACACAATCCTCCTTATATGCATGTATTTTTTATTTCCAATCCCAAATGACAAATTATCTTATTCGTGTTATAGACGGTCTTGGGCACCTTATTCCCCTATGATAGCATGTCCCTTAGCAGATGCAACAATGCTTTGAAACTCCTATCAGAACGATGGGTTGCCTTTAATTACAGAAGCGTAAGCACCGCAAACAGCAACGTGTATTTCTCCTTATAGTAAGGATAAAATGGTGTATTCAAGTCTCACACCATTCAGAAATTTGGCAAACTCACCATCACTATGTCCATCGTGCCCTTCGGCATCGCACACCATTTGGTCCACATTCTCCACCAAATACACATAGTCATCATTGAATCCTAATATGTTTACATCCATACGATAATCATCCATATCACCAGCTAGCGGGAGTCCTTGGTCCATATTGCCGCTTTTGAAGACCTGATCCATTTCCCCTTCGTTAAGGCCTTCATCACCATGTTTGTTCGAAATGTGATATGTCTCTTTGAATCAACGCCTTAACAAGTGATCATACACATTGTCAGGTTTTGGGAACTTCTTTTCATTCCTGCAATCATGGTATGGACACCACATTACCGTTTTACCCCGACCTTCCATAACCTCCACCACGGCACTCATAAAAGACTTCACCCTGCTCATGTACTCATTACAAATACGGCAATCAAGGTACATCCAACTTCCGTCCGTCGTCTACAAATTGAAAAATATTCATTGTTAATAGAAATGACAGAGTACATACAATTGAATAAGTATAAAAATTGTAACTAAATTTAACTAAATTAAGCCAATTTTTTCTCTAAGGCGAAGGATCCTAGATAGCTACTTTCTACATAGGCAAAGATAGGTCCTAATCCCATTCGAGATATGTGGCTCGAGTATGTTTTTATGCTCTTGTACGGTTCTAGAGAAAATTTCGGCAGCATCTTCCCGCTATTCTACAAATACACGTCTTGACAATGAGCCAACAGAGTGTGTATCCGGAGAATAATAGGGAGATGACACCTGAATTCTCTCTATAACCATACAAGAGCACATAAACCTACTACTCGAGAATTATACCATCGAATTGTCCAAAGTTCATGGACAATTCGAGAGCTCTTCTTATAAATATGATGAGTTGTTAAGTCATATTTATAATCAAACACTTCCGAATAGGAGACGTAGGTTACACATGTATACTAATTCACTTTTATGAATACAATTAACATTATTGCGCCATATACATATCAAGATGTGGAAGAGCCAGAGGAAGCTAGGTCATTTGACGGAAATGGAAGGCCCAAGTGGTATAAAGTCAGTCAGTCCTAGTGTTGGGCAAAGCCCATTGTTAAAAGATCCTTTTGCTAGAGCAGCAAACTCGGATCAGCAAGAATCTCATTTTTTGGGAGAAGGAGATTGCGCCATATACATATCAAGATGTGGAAGAGCCAGAGGAAGCTGGGTCATTTGACGGAAATGGAAGGCCCAAGTGGTATAAAGTCAGTCAGTCCTAGTGTTGGGCAAAGCCCATTGTCAAAAGATCCTTTTGCTAGAGCAGCAAACTCGGATCGGCAAGAATCTCATTTTTTGGGTGAAGGAGAAATTATGAACACCAACTCAAACCCTAGAATCTATCAAATAGGAGCAAGAGGAGGAGGAAAGTGGGCATGCAAACCTTCAAAGGCCAAGGGGGGGGGGGGCAATCCACGTGTATCAAGTTTTGGGAGAATAAGAAAAATTGTTGATTCCAACTCAAACCCTAGAATCCACTATGCATATACGAGCAAGAGGAGGAGGAGAGGCGGGAGGCAAATCTTCAAAGGTCAAGGGACAATCCCAACTTTAAATCACCAAAATTTGATTATTCCTCAATATAATCACACAAAAAATCGCCCAATTGCCGAGCAACCAACGTACAAACATTATCTAGTCGTGTTGCTCAGCGCAGATGATAACAGTAAACAACACTCATTAGTGACGGGTGCTAAAGACATCCGTCACTAATGAGTGAGACATTAGTGACTAGTTTCCACATAACCCGTTACTAATGAGTGGCCCCGGCAGTGAATCACCCAAGGCTATATTTAGTAACGTGTGCCATCTCCACTGTCACTAATGACTAGATTATTAGTGACGAGCTTTGAGGTGATCCATCACTATTATCTTTAGTGATAGGTCGTTTACTCGCCATAACTAATGACCTCTCATTAGTGGCGGACCTTGATCGGGTCCCAGCTTGGGCCACACATTAGTGACAGGTCGTCACTAAATCGTCATTAATAGTGTATTAGTGACGTATTCTGTTCAGCCATCACTAATGATGTGTCACTAAAGGTAGTTTCATACGTAGTGATAGTTAAACTTTCATAAGATTTTCTACATAATCTAAATTTCATATCTTTTCTTGCTTTTAAATGAAAAATATTTTTTGTTTAGTTTTATTGTGTATTTAATTATTTGTTTTTTACTTTCTTTACCCTTGTTGCATGGTATGACCCATATCTTGTTTGGTTATATTATGTAACTTTAAAAATGATCTCTCTGATGTTAGCATACCTGACTTTTTTGCCCTTACTTAAGATTTAAGTTGGATAAATATGTTATATTCAACTGTCTATATCTTTTGGGCCCTTGCTTAAGTTTGATTGTTGGTAGATGGGTCTAATCTGGTTGTTTGCATCCATATTGGGCTTTTAAGTTGGATGTTAGCTAATGGGCCTTAGTAGCGTATGTAATTAAGTTTGCCCTAGTAAGTCTAGATCGATTGGTTGTAATTCAATCTTAATCAAGATCCACCAAAATTAATGACTGATTTTTATTTTGAAAAATCATAGCATATTTCTCCTTTTTCTTGGCCACTGTTATGGTTGGTTATCTCCTTTAATTATACAGTAGAAAAAATGATTTGCCTTCTACCAATCCTATGAAATTCCTATTGAATGGCTTGTTCCATGGGAACCTTAAGGGCCGAATACAAGATTCTCAAAATGCAGGAATAGAAAAAACACAAGATTAGAATGACCTAGCTCCTCGAACCCTATGGAATGGAAAAATATAGGAATGGTTGTTTGGATGGATAGCAGGAAAAACACATGAATTAGAAGAGAGAGATAGACATAAAGGAGTTTTTCCAAGGGGTTAGACCCCATGTTAGAAATCCTTCAAAATTCCTATAGAACAGACAATTCCATAGAATTCTAGAGGTTTAATCCTTTGTTCCAAAGAGCTCTATTGGAATTTTTTTCTATATAATTCAAATCCTATAAAATTACTCCATTTTTTCTTTGTTCCAAACGGACCCTTGAGGAATTCTAGCATGAGGTTCAACCTTCTTAAAAGTTTCACTTCTGCCAATTTATCTCCTCAAATTCCTATGTTTGTCGTGTGCTCTGTCCAAATTTTCTTTTCTGTAACCCACTATTTTACATTTGTTTTCCTACTAAAGTGTTATGTTTTTAGTATTACTAGCAATTGCACGCATGTTTCACACACGTGGAATCAATTCAGAATATAGCAATCCAAAGAAGTAAAAAAATATAGCCTAACAAAAGAGGGATTTGCATATACGATGATTGAATCTAGGTGGCCGTGCGACGTGGAGATGGATGGTGCTGAGGAAATGGTCATCATCAATCAACAGAGGTAGTCGGTGTTGATGAGGTGGGTGCAAGCCAATGAGTGGAGGTAGCTAACACCCATCTGCGGAGGTGATCGTCATGTGACTGGAGTTGAGATTGTTGCCTGTCAATCCGTCTAGGTGGTAGTATGGATTGGAGACTGTTGTTGGATTTTGAAAATAGACTAAGTGTTGGGGAATGGTCTCACGAGGCCTATTTTGGATATCGGGTTGAAGACCTGTGGCCACTGTTTACTGATAAATCTTATAGTTGTTGTGAGTCTCATGATGTAGGAATCATTCGACGCCCTGAAGGAACTCTTCGGTAGATCGGAACTGCGGGAATGTCTCCACTAGAGGGAATCGGCGAAGCATACTCCAGATCTTCGAGTTTGTACCGAGGGCCTTCGCTCGGCGCTGTGAGGGAATCAACTAAATGGACGCGGAAGGTATTGTCACAGGCGAAGCCATCATCAGGCCGTCGGAGGACATTCGAAGACTTTGGCTTGGTGCTACCAGAAGGACGACTGAAGAGAGGCCGAATACATTGCCAAGCGCGTGCCTTCGGGAGACTGAGCGAAGGGTGACCGTACCTGACAACCGAAGATAACCAATGGCAAAATTGTATATAGGTTGGTTGTACTTAGGAAGGTATCAAATTACCCATGAATATGCTGAGAATATGGTAGTTGAAAGGATAATGTCATAAACTATATCAGGGAGTGGTTGGGTACAACCTATAAAAGGGCTGACACTGTAACCGAAAAAAGGGTGACATTAATATCAGAGCATAGTTCCCCACTCGGTGTGTTCTCCACCTAGCCTACGGATCTCCTTAGGGTTCCGCTACTGCTTTGTTTAGTTACGCAAGTTCCCGACACTAAGAGAAGAAAATGGAGTATAATCGTTGGAGATCTTGCCTTAGTTTTGAAAGAGAGGAAGAAAAGAACACACCGTTGATTGCCCTTGATGATCATTTATCTTGATTTAAGTTTTAGAAATAGAGTGACATAAGGAAAGAGAGCACATTGCAATTAAGGAAGGTGATCAAGGACGACGCATGGAGAGTAGGTTAATTGTTAATCAGCTAATTGATTGTGATTTTCTATATTATAGGAGAGTGGAGAAGATGATGACTAATTTTGATTGTGGACCGTTTGATCGTATAAGATGTACGATAAAGATTATTCGAATCTGCTACAACCTATTCATTTTATAGGACTATATATATGTGCGTTTTTCATCGTTCACGTAATCCAAAGAGGCCCATGTGTTTAAACAATCGACTCTTTTTAGATGGAAATGGAAATAGTATTTCTTCCTTCAATAATTGATTATTGATCTAGAATAGACTACACGTCAATTGCCAACACACTTTCTCGAGTAAAGATTTTTTTTGAGGGCGGGGGGGGGGGGGGCGCAACGTTCTCGAGTAAAGATCAAGTTTGATATTTAGCCCCACTTTATAGGATTACATGACCCCAACCAACATCACCGCTAACACGACACCACAGCTAGTAACAGAACGAAACATCTGGCCATCGGCCATGCACGTCGCATCACATTCACATCGTATCAATGGCCGTTAACTGCATGATCGAGTGCATGACTGCATGGCCATCTCCCATTGGGCGCCGCTCAATGAATCACGACCAAATCGATCCATTCGATCTATACACACAAGAATTTTCAGGAGTGGAGCTGCACGCATCGCAATTGCGACGACACGAACAACAGCAGAGCACTGATGAACTGAGCCAGCCGATGGCACGGGGACGAAAACTCAAAAGGACCGCGCTGTGCAGGCAACCGAGACATGCTCCCCATTAGCGGCCGTAGTGGGGTGATGGCCCAGCAAAAGCCGCATCTTGGATGCAGCTGGATGATTCACATTCACACCGTGAAAATCGTTTAGGAACGGTCACTGAACATACAGACGACATTAATTGGTCACTGAACATACAGACGACACTGGCCCCCTATCGATGGCTCTAAGGCTCAGAGCATGTACATCCATTGGTGATAAGAAGAAGCTAAGGGAAAGAAAAAGTAAGTAAGCAGCTGTGCTAAAAGATGTAGGCATGGATGTTGAAAGATAGAATGCATAGTATCATGTTAAAGCTAGCTACCGGTGCTAACTTTCTTTTATTTTCTTTTAGTCATAAAATTAAATATTTTTAATTACCTTAACACCTATGCTAAGAGATACAACATAAGTAATTAAGGAAAAGATGAAACTAAGTAACTACCCTTAGCATCTAATAAAAGAGGTAACGGATGCACATGTTCTTAAGGTTAAGGCTATGTTGTTTGGAATGTAGGAGGAATCTACTCGTGAATTTTATGTCAATCATCCGAGATTCGTACATTCCAAACATGACCCGAGACTCATATAGATTCATATGTCATGGCAGTTCATAGCGGTTTCGACAAAGCAGTACGTTTGCGCGCTGGCGTGTGCAAGGCAATCTTACCGCGATCGCCAAGCCGTCCTTGATTTCAGTAGTGGAGACATCAGGTCACAGCCATATAAAAATGGCTTCTCTCCATCTTTCGCCATCAGGCAGGAAAGAGTGGCAAGTGGCCATGAGTCCAGCCGCAGCAGCTCGTTTGATCGATGAAAAGCTCAAAAGCATCTCTGCTTTAGGGTGACGACATGAGGCAGCAATGGCAAGTGGAGGAGGGCCTCCTTTCCTTTGGTCCATGCGTTCATGTCGCAGTAGGTGCCACGTGTAAGAGTCTATGATTTATTTGTAAACGGCAGCGGTCACCACTGCATTTCGAATCTCTGCAGGCATCTGATGGCTCTCACAAGTCACAACGAGAAAGGAAAAAAAAGGGATGACTACAACGGAATCTCATGGCTCTATGTTTGCATGTCTAAACTTGTTTCAAGAAGAAAATGTTTGCATGTCTGAACAAAATCTACTGCAATGAACACCTCTATGTTGCACCTGTAAATCAAATTCAGAACTAACTGGGCCCCTCCCACTAAAAGCTATTCAAAATGAACATCAGGAGTATTATACTTATAATATACCAGAATAAAATCTAAAGTAACATTTCAAGCCGCACCTAAAGATTTTTTGGGACAAAAATGTGATTGAAAACTAAACTGAAGCACCAGGGTTGGGGAATGTGATTGAAAAGCGACGTCCGGCCACCACCAACACCGGGACGCGACCTGATCAAATCCTCGGCAACATATTTTCCCCGAGGTAAGAAATCCTGGGTCCGCCACCATTCGAAACACGGCTTTGCAGTCTTCTCTGTTGAGAACTTCTTGCAACATATTTTTGGCATGCCAAAGCCCAATCTAGAATGCAAAGAATTACGGGAATTTACAGGGAACAGTTCACATTGAAGCCTAACAGTTGATGACTTAACTATTCTGTCCCTGAAATACCAGTACGGACCCAAGAGGTCGAGAGTGATAGGAGTACAGGGTTGAGATCGATATCCATGACCTTAGTCCAATATCTCATGCTGGCCGGATGCAATCTCATTATCATCTCCCTTCACCTGGTAACTGGAAAAAAAATTCAGCTGAAAACCCGGTGATAAACCCGGTTTACCGGGTCTACCGGTGGGCCTAGTAGAAAAAAATTAACCGGCATTTTGTTTGAATTTTATTTAAATGTTATTTAAAACTCTTTGAATTTTATCTGATATATCCAAGGTGATCTCCGGTAAATATATTTACTGATAAAAAAACCCTACCTGGTACACTCCGAAACGTGGCAGATTGGCAGGTGGAGGCGCACTGATCATACCGTCCTCTCTACAGCATTGTTGCATACGCAATGCATCACAGCAGTGGCCCCACATGCCATAGAATAACTTGTATAGTACCCTATCTGGAATAGTAGTCAGTCTGCATCTTAATCATGGCCATCATAACCCCATAAACCTAATAGCAGTCAGTCTGCAACTTAATCATGGCCATCATAACACCACAAACCTAACCTAATCGACGTACTTTAGCCGTCCGATTGCAATGATGCGATGGGTGCATGCATGCAGGATTTGGATCTTGTGAGAATAATCATAAATTCTCCTGCCATGGCATTGAAGCTTTTGCTTGCGTGCATGCACGCTCGATCTGTGCAGTACCGGTGGTACATGGTGGGTCAGGCTTGCAAGGACATGGCCATTGATGCACCAGAAAGGCCTGAGCTTTTGTGATCTTATGTGATTAAACAAGACTGGGAAAGAGATCAAAGATCCGCTTTTGCAAACGGATCTAATCCAGGAAATCAAACTAGCTGTCGATTGCTGCTGGTAGTGCTCGATCTACGTTGTTGGTGGAGAAATATCAGGTCAAAATAAGAACTTTTTTTCTTCACGGAAACTAGCAAGAATTCACTCAACAATTCTTGAGATCCACGCTCTGGCTACTCGTCATAATCTTCCTACTTCCCCAGGTTAACCCGAACACCAACCTTAAGAGGGAATGGCGGCGGTGAACCAAGGCGACGCTGAAATCGACAGAGCTAGGCAGCCACTGAGGCGTCACCCAACTAGCGGAAAACCCAGTGTGAACTCGCGCAACCTTTAGAGCAAGATTTAAGTGAACGTTCACTCATACAACAAAGAGGTGATTCCTTGCAACTTTTCGAGAAATAATGCACATAGTTCACGGAAGATTTTCTAGCATCCTGACGAGCAGAGAGCTCCAATTTCCAAATCTGCACATCGCACGCCTCAAAGTTTGCACACTCCGTGAATGGTACGAGGTGCTTTAAAAAATTTAACCACTCGAGCCACAAAAAATCTTGCTTGCTTTATTTCCTTGGGTTCAACCAAGGTTGATGATGCGATTTGGACCAGAACTCCGGGAAGAACAACTCCGAACAGACGAGGCGCCCGATGAATGGGGTAGCTTTGCCTTTGCTGACCAAGAGCCTTAGATCGACAGGGGCTGGGCGTGTTTGGCGTGCATGAGTGCTCGTAGCCCGGACTCGCCTTACACCAAAGTGCTCAAAACGTTGGTGTCGGCCGAATCACCCCGCACCACGCGAGACTTCCACCATCAAAAGACCGTCCTCAGTCAACCTACCCGAGGAGCCGATCGGTCTTGTTTCTCCTATGCCGGCGGGGCCTCGTTACAGCGACGCCACTTGCGCACTCCCGTCACGTCGCGAGCCAAAAGCATGCAGGTGTGGCAAGCCCCGCGTTGGCAGCCTGATGATTTCTTCGCTGGCTCGGTGACCAACCCCGTGTACGTGCCAGGTAACATACGCACGCGCCACCCCCACAAACTATTCTGTTTTCAGCTATTCGTAGCTACTCAGAGCCTCAGCTAGCCGCCTTTTTCTCTCACCTTGTCGCGGCGCATGCATAGGCACATCACACATGAGCATGGCATGCATGCATGCAAGCAAGCAACCTGGAGTATTGCGCAACAGATCTTGAGACACGAGTAGCCATCCATCCAACAGCGGCTACTTCGCATCAAAAAAGACATTCCTCCCCGGCCGGCCGCTAGCTCCCTCGGCCCGCGCGCCGGCCGCCTTTCCAGAGTTTTTGTGGTCCAAAGAAGGCTCAAATTTACCTTTGGCACGTAGGCGGACGCGAGAAAAGAAGAGCGAGAGCCGAGGCCAGCGAGTGAAAAGAAGCGGGTGGAGCACGTAAAAAGACGCCCCTTTGTGGTGTGCGTGCTAGCTTCAGGGTGTGAATGGATATCCGCACGGAGTTTTGCTGGCACGGATCGGGTTGGGTGAAGTTATATCTATTGTATTATTATTTAAGTGTTAAAAATTATTTAAGAACTTTTTAAGGATATGAAATTACTATATTAATCAGAAAAATAAAAATGATATAGATCATTTATTATTATGGATATTTAACATTCTAGATTAAGTCAAATAGTCTGTATTAGATATGATTAATAAATATCTAAATTTAAAATTAAATTTATGTAAAATTAGCGGTTTGATTTTTCAAACGGTTTGGAAAATAGAATATCTAAATAAAAAGTCTAAATAAAATAAAATTAATAATAACAAGAGACTAATTTTTAATTGACGATTATCATGATAAAATATCACAGCAAAACTAGTACGCTATTTTGTTTAAAAAAGAGTGTTCGGTTACTTATATATGTCGGAATAGATTAAGTTGAGTTTTTATTTGATTGATCGGATAGTGGATGCAAAAATTAAGATTATAATTGATTGTTCATAAAAAATAATTTTATAACACTAACAAATGAGCTCATATTTATAAATAGATCTAAAAACCTAAAATAATACATACAAATAACCAATCAAGTTTTTTTCTAATATTATACACATCCGCACACTGGAATCTTCCCCAATCAGCCGCTTAGTTTAGTTGGGCTGCGTGCATGCCCCGGCCGGCTGGGTTTGCTTTGCTAGGTTTCGCTTTTCCTGTCCCGGCTTTATATATATAAGCTTAGCGCCCCTACGGTCGCATGCCCAGATGCCACTTTGGATGGGATCCTAGCTTGGTTAGCCCCCAGAACTAGCGTTTCTTTGCAGTTGCTCAACGAGGAAGAAGGTTGGCTGGAGCAGTGAAGCTAGGCAGCTGCTCCAGAGCAGTGGTGCTGCTGAGATACTTCTGTCCGGGCCTCTCTTTTCTCGTCGGGCTTCACTCCAGGTACGCTTCTTGTAGGCTTGTAGCTGCAACCTTGTTTGGTTCATAGAGCTTTGTTTGTGTGATGATGTGACATAAGTTCATGCTAGTAGTAATAAAAGTGATTAAAAACATGGAGAAATGTTGCTCGATAGTAGTACATGTACATTTCATTCATGCCACTGTTTTGTGTGAGTGTTCTCTTAAATAAAAGCGTGCCTGTGTTGTCTGTTGCATTGAGGGAGTAGCTGGCTCGGACGTCTTGACTGCTCTATATAGAACCAGACAACAGTTACGCCGGCGTACCTGTTCCGCCGCATCGGCATTTATGAGCGCACATTTTGCTGGCTTTGCATGGATGCTCCTTGATTTTTCTTCATGTGCTGTTGTTTTGGGTCGGCGCTTTTGAGGGGAGCCTGCCAGCGCGCTGCAGAGGAGAGGAAACCGGCTTTCAATTTGCCCCATAGCAGCTGGCGCGGCGTGAAGCCAATGGTCTCTCTCTCTCTCTCTCTCTCTCTCTCTCTCTCTCTCTCTCTCTTCTACACTGTAGAGATCCTAGTCACGCATCACGGCCATGTACGTACGCGCGCCTCCTCTGCTCCTCTCTCTGTGTGTTCCTGCCAGGCATTAACGCATGCGAGAACGAGTTCTTAAAAACCTCACCTACACAACTCATGATTGCTCGCCTTGTTGCCTTCCTCCTCGTCGTGTTCCCCTGCCCCTGAGACTTCCCTTCTCGCCGTCGCAGAAGGGTACACTCGAACTGATCCCTGGTTCTTTCGTCCCCCTGTCGCTCGCTGTTTGCGCACCAAACAGTGTGGCTTGGCTTGTGAAGAAACACTAGCTAGCAGAGAATAATTTCTGAAGCTTAGGGCAGGTCAATCAAGAACTCATGGGCATTTGTTTTTTTTTTTTTAAATAATATCTTATTTGTTTCAGCTCATGATTATAATAAACAGTTTATAAATAATAGATTATAATAAGTTGGATTATGATAAACTGAAGATAAATGAGTTGTGAACTGTTTCATAAACTGAATTATTAGAGTTTGTATTATTATTTTTAGATGGCAAAAGTCTGCAATGCTGGATTCGGTGTGGGTAGGGAGAGAGACATTGATGGATAATTTCTACTAAATTCGATGAGTGGTACAGTAAAAGACCAAAATAAGTTCATTTTCACATTGTTATAATCTGGATTTTAGCTTATAATTATTTGGACAAATAAGCTAGTTATTTATTTCAGCTCAGGACAAATAAGATAGCTTATTATAATACTCAGTTGAAACAAATATGGTCTAAATCATAGGAACTTTGTTAAAAAAACGTACTCTGTATATTAGCAAATTGAAGCCACTTTTGTAATATTATGAAAAACAGAATAGCCGTTGTAGATCATGTTAGATTCCCAGCATCTCTGTATGTAAAAGGAAACAAAGAAGAATTCTGAAAAAAGAAAAGTGGAGCAAAAGCACGTTGCTTTTGTCCATAAGAACGGTTAAACAAACCCTTGGTTCATGGGTCCGGAACAAAAGCTTCTTTTCAGAGTGTAGCATTTCTTTCCCTTTCTTTTCTTTTTTTCCCCATCAAAGAGGGAGGGTAAAGCTAGTGTAGCACGAGTAGTGTGACTGACTGACCCTATCCTACCGTGCCACTCACTGGATAATTGTACCTGCCTGCTGGAACCGGTCACCCATCCCGTCCCGTCCATCGATCGCGATCCAGGCCTGGGGCGCGGGCATCGCCTGTCGCGTCACACGGCATGATGCGCTCCGGCCGGTGAAGAGGGTGAGTGATACGCGCGCCTCGCGTCGTGTCCGCCTCTCCCGCCGGCCGGCCGCGCGCTGCCAATGGTGGTGGTGGCGCCGGCCGACCGACGTGATGGGTGGAACATGCCCGCGCGGCGGCCGTTACCGGTCACGGATCGCCCGGCCGCCCGACGTGCCTGCCTGTACGGCCGCGGCATGGCGCGGTTGGCCATTGTGTGCGTCAGCGATCGACGTCGAAGATGCGTGCGCGAGGGTGGCAGGCACAGCTTTGTGAGCGTACAACTATAGCACGATAGCTTCTTGTGCGTTGTGCGCGCTTTGAATAGAATCTCATTTTTCTCCAGGGGAAATTTGTACTGTACCCTGATGCTAACCTGAAGGTGCCCGATTAGGCCAATAACCTACCATAATTTTATGGCGAGGATAGACGATAGACCTAGTCATGGATCTGTAGTAACATCACTGAAAGGCTAAAAAGTCGAGTCCCCAAAAAGAACACCGGTGCTCCACAAAGCGGGGCAAAAAGGAGATCACCGGACCATCCCTTCCTCCCCAGCCCACGTGGCGTGGTTCGTCCGTTCGCCGGCCCGGCAGGGACCAGCCACCAAACGTGTACGAACAACGTAGCACCTAGCTGCCGGGTAGCATGGGCGTGGCGATGCATGGTGCGCATGCGCATGCGCGTGTGACCGGGTTCGGGTGCCGGTGGGGCGCATGGCGACCCATTCCGGCGAGCAGGCGCGTCGTGGGCCGTTCCCGTGCCCGCACCGGCGGCGTTTCTTGCCTTTTCCGGCCTCGGCGTGCTCCGCTCCTTTGGCGCGGCTTGCACGTTGCGTCGCTGTCCGCGCTGCCGCTTACGCAGAAGGCGTCAGGGGAGATGGATGGAGATGAGGATCGGGGTGCGTCGCCGTTGGGCGCGTGACGCGCCTGCCTTTCCCTGGCTCCCTTTTTTTTGTACCAACTTCTCGTGTTGGTTTCTAGCACGTGGGTGCGTGTAGGCATCGTCGCATACTAAACATACTAAAGGTGTGATTAGTTGACTGTAAGGTTTTGTCCGTATATCCGTACATGTAGGTTTAATAAAGTTATATTTATTAAATACAAGCGTATTTTATTAGTTTTATTTGTCTGTATATTTATTAAATGTACTTTGTTTGATTGTAAGTTGTATTTTTTTCTATGGATTGGTTGCTCGTAGAAAAAGATTTTATGATATTAATAAGTGAGTTTGTCTATATGAGCGGATACATGTTAGGTTACGAATGTAAATTTGCATCCACGGGGTTAGATTGGAACAATATATGAAGACAACTAAATATGTTTATCTCTAAGATTATACATATCTATCGAGCTAGTTTACTTTGGTGCAAGAAAGTAATCAAACCCTAAAAGAAGAAGCATGTGATCCAAACAACATTTACATTCATAAAAATTTCTACCATTGACGCTCTAAGGACCCATTTGATTGGTAACTTGCTTTGCCATAAAGCTTTGCCTAATGTTAGTCTTGCTATACTTTTATAGCAAGAAAAATGACCGACTAATCTTACACAAGCTTTGATAAATAATTGTTTCTATAATGAGTGGGCTAGGAAGATAAGAAGTTAGGCAATTTGAAATTATGATAATAGCCTAACACTGACAAAAAACTATGGCTGACTAATCTTATGTGTGATAGTCTTAGTTACCAACTAAACATACCCTACATTTATAAAACTGTTCACAACGCACACTTGCTTCCCCCAAATCGTATCTGACCTCATAGGCGGATTCATCAGGGGCTTGAGCCTCCCTAACCCCGGGAATATTTGAGAGCGCTTTAACCTTTCTCTACAATTTTTTAGTATGAAAAAGAAAGAAGAAAAGAAAAAAAAGGAACAGAGAGAAAAAAGAAGAGTAAAAAAG
Source organism: Phragmites australis (assembly GCF_958298935.1). Taxonomy (NCBI): domain Eukaryota; kingdom Viridiplantae; phylum Streptophyta; class Magnoliopsida; order Poales; family Poaceae; genus Phragmites; species Phragmites australis. The sequence continues at coordinate 29,545,476 of NC_084928.1, forward strand.
AGAACGAGGAGGGAGAAGAAGTTGAGCATCTCGGCTCTAGATCCGGCTGTCTGACCTGCTGCAGAATCGGAACGCATGCATGCATGCGCGCACGCACGCCTCGGCGTCATGGGCTCATGGCCCTTTTTTTGTTTCAATGGGTGGAATGATTACTCCCAGCCGCTGCAGATACCGAATCTCACACCTGATCGATGCGCTGATGGCTGCTCCGTTAATAATGGCCTTCTGCTCTCCCAAGACCACGATTGGTCAACCGCTCTTTCGAGGACGTCCTCTGGCGCGTACCCGTAGGCCTTTCATGGCGGCACAGTACAATCACCACCCCCAAATGATTTCATGCGAGCCGGCAGCGCCGAGCCATCGATGGCGGGCTGCACTTCTCCGCTCGGTTACGGTTGCTGCTGTGCCCCCGCGTTCGTCGGCAGCCGTCCCCTCCCCTCCCCTCCTCGTCGCGGTGCGGCGTGGTCCTGCCGTCGTTCCTGCGCGTGTCACTCACGTCCCCACGGTGCGCCGCGTTCAGGCTTCCTCTTTCCGTGCGCCGCAGCTTTATTGACCAAACAGACGTGCACCACCCACTGCGTGTGCTTGTTGGTGCCACAGAGAAAACGCACACGCTGCACCAGCACTAACCCCTCTTGATCAGAGCCGTAGGCCCATACAAAGGGATAGATGTCTATGTGCCTGCGGCCTGCCAATCGTGGTCTTGCGAGGGGCCTTGATTTGGAGACGGAAAAATTCCGGTCCACATACACAAAAAGAATCGTATCCTTTTGTCAATGTCAAGCCAGGTACCTGCGTCTGAGATTCAGCGGGCATTTTCTTCGTGGATGATATATCCTTTTTTTTCTCCCTGCTTACGATCATCGATCAGTGAGCAATGTCCCGATCATCTGGTTGCTAGTAGAAAAATAAAAGAAAAAAATATACACTACTGTTAGGTTCATCACGTACACTACAGTTTGTCTAGGTGTCACCCAATTGCTTACTGTTTGTCTAGGTTTCCGTGTCTGGTGGCCCGATCGATTGCGTACGGACCCTTTATATCATCCGCAAATGCCATCGGCAGACCAGCCGGTGCCCGGTGGTCTTCTGCATGTCTTGTCCCGCGGAAGAAAGCCGAGGCCGCAGCCGGGCAATCCCATGATGGCGCCTTTTGAGCAAGCAAAGGATGCCTGCGCACTTAACCTACCAATGCCGCGCCCGGCACGGCAGCTAGTGAGCGGCCGGCCCTGCCCCTTCTCCTCCTGCCACCACATGCGCGTACGCGGGCACAGCGGCGGCACCAGCCAGTCAGGGTCGGGTGGGTGGACTAGTTGGTGCCGTGGCTCGGCTTGGCTGGTGACGCTGGTCCCGCGCCGCGCAGCAGCATGCCAGCACCCCGCTTGTGCTCCCACTGCCTGCCCGCGCGGCTGCGCATGCCGTGTAGCGTCCGTCCTCTGACCCAGCTGCGCGAGCTCCGCTTTGTCCCTCGCCGCCTCGGCACGCGCGCCAGGGGCCTTGCCGTGCCGCCCCGGCGTGCGTGTCCCAAACCCAACCGCGCACGCCGCTTCGCTGCGACGGGGTACAGTTTTGTAGACGGCTGCTGCGGCTATAGGTGGGAGAGTGGGACTAGGAGGAGCCTGCTGGCCCGCCCGGCTCCGCCTGCCAGACACGGGAGCCGGGCGTGGGGCGCCCGCGTGCTGGCGCGATTACAAAACGGGTTTCGCCCATGAGAGATGGAGGTTCTGCTGCGATTCTATTCTGCAATAGTGGTGCACTTCTTGTCGGGGGCACGCTTCCAAAGCGAGCAAGCGCACGGCCGTCGAGGCAGCCCAGCTCTGGTCTGTGTCTTTGCTACTTTGCTAGTGGTGGTGGTCTGAAGCTTCGTATGGGTTTTCTATTCTATAATCCATGGACCATGCTGGCAGATTAATTAAAACAAGATTGAAATCAACATGAATCTCCACTTGTTATTCCAATATTGTTCTAAGCATCCAGCCCTGTGAAATTAACACGATAGTCGTTTCTGGTCATGTTGAAATTCGTCTCTCTTAGTTTTTACGCGCCCACATTTAGCCTGTGTTTTAGTACAACCGTTGCGTGTTTCGTTTTAAAACACCGGATCGTGTAGCACGCACCTTGTTAGTGTTATCTGAATGGACCACATGTGAATAATATACATGAACTGTGTTCTGCAAATAGGTGTATTTTACTTGTCAATCACACCTTGCATTTCGAGAGTGAAACCCATCTTGAGCCTCGCATCTGCTAGTGTATTAGTAATATTCTACACTTGTTGTCACAATCCAACCTCTTAATAACACTCCTAAGACTACGGAGTTTGTAATCGAGTACTAGTACCATACGCTATCTGCCAACCACACGAACATGCGCTACCCTTTTCAATAAAAATCACCATCCATCCCTCGGATAAACACCATCGAAGTTCTACTCTGTTCTGCTCAGCTCACAGCTCAGTTTAGCGGCTTCAGCCCCCACTGTGCCACTATCTTGCTCTCCAATTCATTACAACGTTTTTTTACTGGCCGCACCATGGCAGGGTGGCAGTAGCACTACTAGCGCATTGCCGTTTCTTGGACGCCTGCTACCTTTGGTAAAAACAGGAGGGTTCAATCCAAGTCAATTGCTTCCCCCGCTGTTTTTCACCGGCTGATTTATTTCCCCGTCCCCGCCTCCGCCCATCCAGATCAGGTCAAACTTGCCTGCCGCATCAGTGCGTGCCGGTGTGGAGAAGTTCTTATGCCTTTCTGTCCCGCGCCTCATTTTATTTGTGTGAATGCAATCTTCAAATTAAAATAAATAGATAGTACAATTCAGCTTTATTACAATTTAGTTTCTGTAGCTTTCAGATTGTATCACTTCAGCAATCTGTATTTCACCGATTTATACAGATTATATTATCTAACCTTTATAATTAAATTTCTTACTGTCAATAATCTATAAATTATTTTTTCACAGTCGGTAACTTAAACAAACAGTCTTTAATCCGCAGCTTTGCCCTGCGTGAGGAGAGGAGGTGAGGTTTTTCAGCTTTGCCATGCGAGAGCAGAGGAGGTGAGGTGAGTTTTTTTTTTTTTTTTAACTGCTCAGGCTTGGGGTGGGTCACTTCGTTTTCACAGCGGGGCTTCTTGGTTTGTTGGTCTCGTTTGCTCAGCTTCTGTGTTTCCTTGCCACTTTGCTGCTACTGCTGATCACGTTATAAGGATTCGCCCAGGCGTGCTGCTGCGGCGTTGTCGGGTAACGAACTCGCTCGCTCGCCCAGTGGTACCGGCCGCGCCAATGCTCGAGGTCCTGGACATGCCGCCACCAACGCCGTCGCGGCACCAGCTGGGGGCCGCCGCCAAGGGCGGGCACGGGCACGGGCACGCAGGGGCGGCGGCGGCGGGGAGGAAGCAACCGCTGCAGAGCAGCGTGGCGCAGCCCAAGGCGGAGACAGCGGCGTCTGCGGCGGTCGTGCCGCCGGATGGAGGGAAGAGGTGTGGTGGAGGAGGAGGGAGGCGGTGCGGCGGCCGCGGCCGGGCCAGGGTGGCGGGGGAGCCGCGGGCGGCGCCCTTGGTCATTGGACCACCGGTGCCGAGCAAGGGGCTGTCGTTCTGCCGGCGGCCGGGGTTCGGGACGGTGGGCGCGCGCTGCGTCGTGAAGGCCAACCACTTCCTCGCCGAGCTCCCCGACAAGGACCTCACCCAGTACGACGTAAGTGCTCGCCATTTTCACCCTCCGGAGCTCGAGAGCGAGCGCAATTGAGATCAAAAGGTGAGACCTTTGTTGTTCTTCGTGGCGGTATTGCAGGTCAAGATCACGCCGGAGGTGAGCTCGCGGACCGTGAACCGGGCCATCGTAGCGGAGCTCGTCCGCCTCTACCGCGCGTCCGACCTGGGAATGCGCCTACCGGCCTACGACGGCCGCAAGAACCTCTACACCGCCGGGACCCTCCCGTTCGACGCCCGCGAGTTCGTCGTGCGCCTCACCGACGACGACGACGGCACCGGCGTGGCCTCACGGTACGCGCCTGCATTTGCTTCCTGCGCCACGTGCGCCGCCTCCTCGTACGTGTTTCTTGATGGCCATGTGCCCATGTCTTGCTGACTCGCGTAATCGCGTTCCTGCAGGGAGAGGGAGTACAGGGTCACCATCAAGTTCGCCGCGCGCGCCGACCTCCACCACCTCCGAGAGTTCATCGCCGGGCGGCAGGCGGACGCGCCGCAGGAGGCCCTCCAGGTACTCGACATCGTGCTCCGGGAGCTCGGCAACAAGAGGTATTAATTTAATCGGCGCCTGCATTGATTGCAATGCACGCTTTGCCCGCTCGATCGCTATGCTAATGATGTAATGTCTGCCCCATTGCTAGGTACGTCGCCATAGGGCGGTCCTTCTACTCGCCGGACATCAGGAAACCGCAACGGCTCGGCGACGGCCTGCAGTCGTGGTGTGGGTTTTACCAGAGCATCCGGCCGACTCAGATGGGACTGTCGCTCAACATTGGTGAGATGTGATTCGGCTGGAGAATATTTGGTGCCATCATGCATGTGATTTGTTGTTTGTCCTGTGCTTGGTGCTTACATGGTGATGATGTTGACCCCAGACATGTCGTCCACGGCGTTTATCGAGCCGCTGCCGGTGATCGAGTTCGTGGCCCAAATATTAGGGAAGGATGTCCTGTCAAGGCCATTGTCGGATGCAAACCGAATCAAGGTAATCTTACTGTGGGGAACAAGGAATCTTGCCTAGGACAAAAGTGATATGCAACAGCTTCCATTTTGTTGTTATTGCTTATGGACTATTAGGTGGTTATGTCCTTCGAGTTTTGTGCTTTCCCTAATGAAACAATTTATGCGCCTAATTTGCTTATGCCAAGCAGATCAAGAAGGCACTGCGAGGCGTAAAAGTTGAAGTCACTCACCGAGGAAATGTAAGGCGGAAGTATCGCATTTCAGGGCTGACAACACAACCAACTCATGAACTGATGTATGTTTATATTGTGATTGATTTTTTCCAAGCTCTTTAAGTACTCTTATTGACATATCTACACCAAAACCTGTTCACCAAACATAGAAGAATCATATGACCAATTGATACAACAATGCTTTAGCAAAATTCTTGTTTACTTCAATCTAACTCACCTCATCAGTGAATAGATTGGAGCAAATTAAATACAAATGTCTGATGTTTCATATAGCTTAGCTTTCCACAATTTGAAGTTGTTTTCCTTATTTTGACAGTTTTCCAATTGATGATCAAATGAATATGAAATCCGTCGTGGAGTACTTCAAGGAAATGTATGGGTTTACCATTCAGCATCCCCACCTTCCATGCCTTCAAGTGGGAAACCAAAAGAAAGCAAACTATCTACCAATGGAGGTCGGTATTTATTCTCATCAAGTCACAAAACTTCTAGCATAAATTCTTCTTGTGTTTTAGTAAATGTTGGAATTGTACTTGCACATATGCTGATATTGAAACTTCTGCTACCAGGCCTGCAAGATTGTTGAGGGCCAGAGATATACAAAGAGGCTGAATGATAAACAGATAACGTCATTGCTAAAGGTTACATGCCAAAGGCCTAGAGAACGGGAGATGGATATTCTACAGGTCGAGAGTTTTATCCTAACCATATTACTTAACAAGAAATAACTTCCTACAGATACATTATATTCTGCACATAGTTAGATGTGCAAGGGTTTTTGTTGTAAGTAAACTGGTTGGTCTTTGAACTAATCTTAATGCAGCAAGACATGGGTGCAATCATGCCCATTCATTGTCCTATCCTAGTCTATGTGTTTTTTTGCCTGTGGTCCAAACGCTCCATGCAGTGGATCTTTAATGACTAGCATAACATGCTACTAGGGTTTTCATCGGCAATGGATTTTATTCATCAAAAGTGTTAAACTGGCTCAGAAGACTAAAATTATTTGTTTGCAGACAGTTCATCAAAATGGATACGAGCAAGATCCGTACGCAAAGGAATTTGGGATCAACATTAGTGAGAAGCTGACCTCTGTTGAAGCCCGAATCCTTCCTGCACCTTGGGTAGGAGGATTAAAGTTACACAGTTATTCATGTTAATAGTTGCTAGCATGCTGAATTGCTGATACATTGTACACGATTTTTTCTGGATTTCAGTTAAAATACCATGATACTGGAAAAGAGAAGGAGTGCTTACCACAGGTTGGTCAATGGAACATGGTAAACAAGGTAAGGTTCCAGTTTGCTGCACATCCCATGTTGGGTTATTATGGTCTTTGGTCCCACTACTTCTGCCACTAAAAGAAACTAATTTTGGCAGAAAGTGATCAATGGATGCAAGGTGAACCATTGGGCTTGTATAAACTTTTCAAGGAGTGTCCCAGAAGCCACTGCTCGGGGATTTTGCCAAGAGTTGGCGCAAATGTGCCAGATTTCGGGCATGGTATTATACCTCTCATTTCTGATCATATTTTTGCACAAGACAGGGCCTTTATAAACTGAAATTGTGTATACATATTTTTTAATTTGACTTCTCTTGTATGCTACAGGAATTTAACAATGAGCCTGTGATACCAATATATTCAGCTAGACCAGATCAAGTGGTGAAGGCACTTAAACATGTGTACAACATAGCACTGAACAGACTCAAGGGTAAAGAACTTGAACTTCTTTTGGTTATCCTCCCCGACAACAATGGTCCATTATATGGTGAGTGTCATCCTCTAATTGCCTTGCATATATACCTTTTTTTCCCTGAGCCCTTTTATATTATTTGAGATGTAACTTTATATTTGCAGGTGACATAAAACGTATCTGTGAAACTGATTTGGGATTGATATCACAATGTTGCTTGACCAAGCATGTTTTTAAGATCAGCAAGCAGTACTTGGCAAATGTCTCACTTAAAATTAATGTCAAGGTACTTTCCACCTTGTTTACACATCGAATACATTGCATCTTAGGATCCTGCTAATTCATTGCATCTTTGACTTAATGGTATCATTAAATTCAGATGGGAGGAAGAAACACCGTGCTCTTGGACGCGTTAAGTTGGAGGATTCCATTGGTCAGTGACATACCAACCATTATATTTGGTGCAGATGTAACACATCCTGAAACCGGGGAGGACTTAAGTCCATCAATTGCTGCCGTAAGTCTCATCATTACTCTGCTTCTTCAGCAACAATATGCCTCGCATTTTCGTCTGAATATATACACATTCTTTTATCTTTTTCTAATATGCTTCTTGCAGGTTGTTGCTTCTCAAGACTGGCCAGAAGTTACAAAGTATGCTGGGCTGGTTTGTGCTCAGGCTCATCGGCAAGAACTCATTCAGGACCTTTACAAGACATGGCACGATCCTCAGAGAGGCACTGTGACAGGAGGCATGATCAGGTCTCTACCTAGGAAATTTGTGCAATCCTTAAGTTAAAATCTAATTAAATGGAGTCATATATATTGAAATAGTTGAAACAATATCTCATTGCCCGATTTGAACTTATTTTCTGTGATGGTTTTGTTATGCAGGGAGCTCTTAATATCCTTCAGGAAGGCCACTGGGCAGAAGCCATTGAGAATAATTTTCTACAGGTATGCTAGTGACAATGTTGGTTATCACCTGTAGTCTGTAGAGGGCAATAGTGAATCTTCTACAAGTGCATTGCTCATACCTATTATTGCTATGTGAATCTTCTATAAGTAGATCATGGTGTAGGTTCGCTTTCCATTGTCGAGCATGGAAGTAGCCATTGTTAAGGTTCTTTATGTTGCAACTAAATTATGTATGTGTTAATTTTATTAAATTCTACTTTCAGGGATGGTGTCAGTGAAGGTCAGTTCTACCAAGTGCTCCTTTATGAGTTAGATGCTATCCGTAAGGTTGGATACACTTCATATTTTCTCATAAGATCTTCTAACCACTTTCCTTAAGAGTTCCCTAACAAATGCTTTCTTTTAGGCATGTGCATCCCTAGAACCAAATTACCAGCCTCCTGTAACATTTGTGGTGGTTCAAAAGCGTCATCATACAAGACTATTTGCAAACAATCATAAAGACAGAAGTAGCACGGACAAGAGTGGAAATATTTTGCCAGGTATTCATGGCCTCTACATGTTTAATATATGGGATCCTTCACATACACTAGATCATCTGACATTCTAAAATTTATTAGTACAACTAAAAGCCAGTATGTTCTGGAGTAAAAAATGTTGCTAATATTTCACCTTGTCTAATTTTAAGATGTTAAGAAACTGGTCAATATTTCGAGATATAGTCAAATTTTCTATTTTTATTGTATTATGTTGAAGCTATTCCCTTGTGTTTCTATAACTGCTCACTAGTTGCATGAAAACAGGAACCGTTGTTGATTCGAAGATATGTCATCCAACGGAGTTTGATTTCTACCTTTGTAGTCATGCTGGAATTCAGGTAAGAATAAGGTGGCAGTCCCTCGTGGAAACCTGACATTATATTTTAGTTGGAATATTGTACCGTACTGAATTTGTCATTTGTGATGAAGTAGTATCGAAAAGACTTGTCATGTGCTCATTTCGACAAGCTATCACTGCACCTCGTTACCTAGTGAAGGCCACATGCTAAAAGAATATACAAACTGATCCTATGGTCAACTTTTTAACCATGTGATTGTACAACTATGTACTTGGATCAGTAAATTGGTGTCCTAGCATGGGAATATACTTCGATTCTCCATACTGTACTGAAATGACTGATGTGTGAGTTTACCAGGGAACAAGTAGACCTGCTCACTACCATGTCCTCTGGGATGAGAACAATTTCACTGCAGACGAGATGCAGACATTGACAAACAATCTTTGCTACACGTAAGTCATTTCTGTTATATGCTATATTTGTCCCTTGAACATCACCTTTTGAGAACTTCCTTATCTTGGTGTATATGTTTATGCAGTTACGCACGGTGCACACGCTCGGTTTCTGTTGGTATGTTTTTCTGTACTTAACTGACATTTTCCAGTCCCTCAATTCTCAGTATTGATTTGCTTGCTCAGACCTGTTAAAAAAGAAAACTGAACTGCAATGCTGTATCTTTTGCTCCTTCAACAGTCCCGCCTGCATACTATGCGCACCTGGCTGCATTTCGAGCTCGGTTCTACATGGAACCAGAGTTGTTGGAGAATCAGACATCGAAGAGCTCCAACGGCACGAATGGAACCTCGGTGAAGCCTCTGCCCGCTGTGAAGGAGAAGGTGAAGAGGGTGATGTTCTACTGCTGACAAGGAGACTACTTAACCACTCACATGCTGTAGCTAACATGGTAGAATTTAGTAGAGATTAGACTAGCTTTCTCCGGGAAAGGAAGCGAGGAGCATTTGGATCCTGAACAATATCTTGACTATCTCTGTAAAGTACTCAGAAACGCCTGTATAATAGTTCTTGGGTCGGATGGCATCCAATCTGACAAAAAGGGGCAGTAAGATGTAGGAACCTGCCGGTCTTTTTTAGGCCAATTTCCTTGACAGCACTGCTTAAGATTCAAGCATATGATCTCACAGCGATGGGGCAGGTTTCCAATGAATAATGTTCCGTATGATCTCTTTTGCCACCCTAGGGGAAAAAGGGCTGATGAACAAGCTTAAGTATTTTTTACACGCAATAACTATGGTAAGTCTGAATCTACCATGAAACAAAAGACTGCTGCTAAAATATTCACCTTGATTGAAATAGGCTACAAGGACAGCTTAACGGAGCTACTTGCATCTGAAGCAGCTCCAAGAACCTGAGCCAGAACGGGGTAACGTAGGAGTGCAACACGGAGCTTATGTCAGCGTAAAGAGATGTCCACGCGAATGCAGATGACCAAGATATATATGGGGAGGCCAGAACGGGGACGTTAACGGGTGCGTGGTGATTTGTCCGCCTCATCGTGAGAGTGTAGTTTTCTTTTTGTTTTTTCGTGGACCTCGTCGCCACTTGTATTTCGCCCTTGTGAAATTTACTCCTTTTTAATTCACAGCATCAGTTCCATCGTCAGTATCCTCTTACCTCGATCAAGCTGCACCCTGCAGTCTTCTTGACAGTGGGGTGAGTCATCTTGCTCCTTACTCTTATTGCATCCTCCCATCGACTTGCTGTTGCATATACATTAGACATTAGCACATTCACATCAGGATTTTGGGAATCTTGCTCGACTATCCGTTTTGTCAACCTTTCGCTCATCTCGACATTGCCATGAGCCTTGCAAGCAGTGAGGAGTGCACCAAACAGTGGCATAGTGTTCCTGTCAACAGACATGTTACCGATCAATTTCTCTGCTTCACCAACTAGACCGGCACGACCTAGAAGATTGACAAGGCAGCTATAGTGTTCAATTCTCGGTTCTATCAGATAAACCTCCTTCATGGCTTGGAAATGCCTCCGTCCTTCATCAACCAACCCACCATGGCAACATGCACTTAATATCCCAATGAAGGTAACACCATCAGGCTTAGCTTTGCTTATCTGCATCTCTTCAAACAATTCAAGAGCTCTACTTGCCTGACCATTTGTGGCCAGGCCGCAGATAATGGCAGTCCAGGCTGCAGTGTCTCTTCCTTGCATTCGCCCAAAGACCTGCAGTGCCTTGTCAACATGCCCACACTTTGAGTACATCTCAATCAACGCTGTGCCGAGAACTGCATCAATCTTCATCTTCCTACCCTCAGCATACTGATGGATCCATTCACCTTGATCAAGAGCACCGATATTGGCACAGCATGTCAGGAGAGTGACAACAGTGAACCTGTCTGGCTCCACCCGTTGCATCTGCATGTCTCGGAACAATGTCAATGCCTCCTCAAAGCTTCCAAGTTGCACACATGCATTGATCATTGCGGTCCACAGAATTAGATCCTTCTCTGTGCATTGATAGAAAAGCGCTCTCGCCTTGTCTAGATGACCAGCAAGGGCATATCCCGACACAAGTATAGTCCAAGAAATGATGTTCCTCTCCGGCATTTGCTCGAACAATGTCACCGCCTCTTCCAAGAAAGCATTCTTTGTGTACATGTCCAGCAGCGCATTTGCAACTGGGAGGCTGAATCCAAATACTCCATCCATGTAGGAATGAATCCTCCTTCCCAAGCTCAGGTCCCCTGTTCTGGAGCAAGCGGTCACCACAGTCACCAATGTCGCCCGATCAGGTGTGACACCACTTTTCCCCATCTCCTCAGCCAACGCAACTGCTGCTATGAAGTATGTGCACCTGACGTAGCACCTGATCATCATGTTCCACAGCACAAGGAATCTATGCGGCATTTCGTCGAACACCTTCCGCGCGACATCGGAGCGGCCCAGCATCGTGTACATCTCCATCAGCGAGCTCGCAGTGTACGCGTCCCACCGGAACCCGGTCTTCACGGCGGTCGCGTGCGCCTTGCGTCCCTCGACCGACAGCTTCAGCACCCCGATCGCCCTGAGCACGAACGGGTAGGTGAAGCTGTCGGCGACGAGGCCGCGCGCGCGGAGGTCGTAGTACACCGCCATGACGCGCGGGAAGCTGCCCCGCCTCGCGAGGGTCCTGATCAGCACGTTGCAGTCGCGCAGCGGCATGCTTTGTTGGCACGCCGTCGCCATCGCGGGATGCGCGGATTGGAGGCGCGCGTGGGAGCGCCAAAATGGAATCTTTTTGGGTGCCATATAGAAACGGGAGAGCGACACGGATGGTTGGGGGGCAGTTAGCGAGATGGGCAAGAGGGTGGCCGTGGTGATGGGACGGAGCGTGACGGGGCTGTCATGCGCGCACGCGGTAGCCGGCGCGGGATGGGAGGCGGTGGTGTTGGAGAAGACGGCGGCGCCGGCAGCCGGAGGCGGCACGGGCGCCGGGCTAGAGCTCGACGCGCAATCTATGGAGACGGTCGCCCGCTGGATCCTGTCACGGAGCCGGCTGCCAAGTGCCCAGCCGTCCTCCTATCCCTGATGGGTGGGCCACTAACACGATAAACAGAAGCTTCTCCTTCCTCAGCCTTCTTCCCCAAGCCTCTCTCTGCTGCGGTTACTCCCCCTCACGGCTGCTCTAATCCCAATCACATTCTCTATCAGACTAAAGTGTAATTACTATCTTCTTTTTCTACCTTCCTCAAGACTTGTATTCCATACTATTGGCATTCGGTGGCAAATCATCTACGTGAGTTGATTTGTTTTGTGATCGATTTGGTTGAGTGATTAAGGTGGGATACTGATAATTGGTATCAAAGCTTTTGATTCCTGGAGCTATGGTACAAGATGATGATGTTTGGAGGAAATGCTCATGGAGTTGATGCCCGCCATGTGTTCGGTGGATGCCCGGCTGGTGGGAGAGCTTTGTGGGCGCTGGGCTGCACATCTATGTGAACCACTTGCTCTATCCGGTGGCCGACGATGTGTTTCACCAAGTCTACGACGTCTACGGGCGACAATGATTTAGATGCTCGCGCTGACGAGCCCATGGCGTGTCGAGGCCCTCGTCTGGTTCCGGATGAGCCTGGATGCATAGCGAGCTCGGTGTGCCACCCACGGACGCAACATCTACGATGAATGCTGCTCGTTGGACGTCCAATGCATAAACCCACTCCACTGCGTTAGCAACCGCGTTGGTATGTCGCCATTCTCGTCCACCACCACGCAAACATCCAACGCCTTCAGGCCAACGTTAGTCACCACACCAACACCCATGCCCTTGCGTCAGCGTCCACCCCAGCATCAGAGTCTGCCTCTGCGTTGGCGTCCGCTGCGACGTCCACCTCGGAATGGGTGTCCATCACTGTCGTGTCAGCGTCAGTAGATGCGCCACCATCACCGCTTCTACATCAACAGCTTTCTCGGCGCCAACACCCACCGTTTCAACGTTAGTCAATGCGCCTACATCTACTGCAACGTTGGCAACCGCCACCAACGTCGCACATTTCCACCACACCCCGACGTTCACGACCATTGGCTACATCGACATCGCTCACTCCACTGCTCACGTCAATCATGTGCCACTCGGCCTCGTCCACACCGCTCACGAGGTCGCTCGGGTTCCTTCTTGCGAAGAAGTCGTGGATCCTCCACTAGCATCTCCCTTCGACTTGGCGGCGGATCCAATGAAGGACTCGATGATGGGCGTTGTTGCTACCTCATCTGCACTGGCATATTCCTTCGACTCATCTATGGATCCGAAGCTTCACCAGAGAATAGAAGAGGTGGCTCCTTTCCCTGTGACGAGCCAGCCGTCAAGTTGATGATGTCGCCACCGCGCGACATGCCCTCCAGTGAGACCATGCATCCCCCCAATGGCTCACACGCCAACCCGCCTGCCTTCTACGGATCTGCGTTGCTCCACACACGCATTTGCAACATCGGCAGCGGCCCCGCCACGCACATGGTGACCATCTACGGGGCCCGCGTGAAGCTCAAGCTCATGCTCGTTCCAGCTTCCATGAGTGCTCCGACCACTACCACGACACCCTCCCTGGTCACCACGCTGGCTAAAGCCCCGCAGTTACCCTCACTGAAGTTGTTGATCACTGACAAGCTCAGCACTAAGGTATTCACCATAATGCTTTGTTAGAAATCAAGCATGACAGAATCAAACATAAGACATTTGTGAAAAACACTTGCGAGAAAAGAACACGAGCGCTAATCGGTGATCTTCACTATATCAGAAATGTGTACAATACAGGGGATTATAATGAGCATCTTCACTATCCTTGCAGCTTACAAGATATATTTATAGGGATGAACACATACTACTCGAGTCTAATACGAACTGTTTCGAAATGTGGGATGAATGTGTCCCTTGTATGGTCCAACAAGAATTCAAATCACAATCTAACAAATTCTATCTTGTGATGAATTCTATATTGTAGCAAATGAAAAATCATCAATGAACTCTCTTCAATAATGAATATCACCAACGCCAAAAGTCTCTAAAACTCAAATTGTAATACTAAATAAACTTGAGCATAGCTCAAATTTAGTAGCAGGAACTGACTTTGTCATCATATCAGCAGGACATCTCGAATGAAATGATGCCTCACATCAATATGCTTTGTTCTTTCATGGAACACCTGATACTTTGTAAGGAAAATAGCACTCTGACCATCACAGAAAATACTAACGCAAGAATTATCTCCACAAAACTCAGTATACAAACCTCTCAGCCAAATAGCTTCTTTGCATACTTCAAAAATAGTCATATATTCAGCTTTAGTAGTTGATAAAGCAACAGTAGCCTGCAAACATGCTTTTCAACTAATAGCACAATCACCAACGGTATAAACATAACATGTGAGAGATCTCCTCTTGTCCAAATCACCAGCATAATCTGAGTCAACATAACTAACAAATCCATCTCCAGATTTTCCAAACTACAAACAAGAATTAGAAGTACCACGTAGATATCTGAAAATACATTGAACAACTTTCCAATGCCCTTTGCCAGGATCAGCCATGAATCTGCTAACAACACTCAATGCATGAGATAAATCAGGACAAGAGCAGACCATGGCATACATAAGTGAACCAACTGCACTTGAATATGGAACTCTAGACATATACTTAATATCATAATTTGACTCAGGACATAAAGTTGAAGATAATTTGAAATTCATAGCCAATGGAGTACTCACTGGTTTTGCATCATGCATATTGAAACAACGAAGGATCTCCTCAATATAACATTGTTGATTAAGATATAACTTGCTAGGTTTATTATCTCTAATGATCTCCATGCCAAGAACTTTCTTTGTTGCACGTAAATCCTTCATCTCAAATTCACTACTCAACTGCTATTTTAATTTGGCTATTTTTGCTTTATTCTTTACAACAATCAACATATCATCAACATATAGAAGTAAATAAATAGCTAAACCATTAACAATCTTCAAATAGACATAGCTATCATAATTAGAATGCTTGAAACCATTAGAGAGCATAAATGAGTCAAACCTCTTATACCACTATCTAGAATATTGCTTCAAACCATAAAGAGATTTATTTAATTTACAGACAAGATCTTCTTTTTCAGGAATAACAAAACCTTCAGGTTGATCCATATAAATATCTTCATCCAACTTCCCATGTAAGAATGTTGTTTTAACATCTAATTGCTCAAGTTCATAGTCACACATAACAACAATACTGAGTAAAGTGTGAATAGAACTATGCTTCACAACAAGAGAGAAGACATCATTATAATCAATACCTGAAATCTTGCTATAGCCTTTAGCAACCAACCTTGCTTTATACCTTGCTGCTTCACTAGGAGAAATACCCTCATTTCTTTTAAAAATCCACTTGCAACTAATATACTTCTTCTCTTTTGGTAATTTGACTAAATTTCAAGTACCATTCTTTTTAAGTGACTCCATCTCATCTTGCATTGCAGTTGCAGTCATCCAATTATTGCAATCAGCAGAAGTAATAGCATCATTATAATTAGAAGGTTATGCGTTACCTTCATCTTCTTCTGCATAACTCAAAGCATAAGCAACAATATTGCACTCCTCAATTAACCTATTGGGTGGATTAATATGTCTTCTAGGTCTGTCAACTCTAATAGAATGTTGTGTAGGCTACACAATGGAAGAAGATTGTGGAACAGTAGATGAATCATGATCAATAAATAAATTTTTAGCAATAGGTGCATCTTGGACAACAATATATGGTGTACTTCCTGTATTAATAAAATACTGCACCTACATGCTAGAACTCTATTGACTCTAAACAGGAGCATTAGGCAACATAGCTGATTCATTAAAGATAATATTCCTGCTAATCACCACCTTATGCGTTGCAGGATTCCCCAATTTATAACATTTAACACCAGATTTATAACCAAGAAAGATGCATTTAATAGATATAGGCTCCAATTTATTATTATAAACATGAGCATAAGTAGGACAACCGAAAACTCTCAATTCTGAATAATCAGCTGGAGAACCAGACTATACCTCAATTAGAGTTTTCTTATCAATGGCAATGTTGGGTGATCTATTAATAAGATATCAAGCAGTGGAAGCGGCTTCAGCCCAAAAACGCGTATGCATACCTGCATTAGACAGCATGCAACGGGCTATCGAGATGATAGTTCTATTCATACGCTCAGCTACACCTTTTTGTTGTGGAGTATCAGGAACAATGTAGTACCTTACAATGCCTTCGAACTTACAATATGAATCAAATTCATAAGAACATAATTCCATCCCATTATCAGTGCAAAGTTTTTTTTTTACCTTTTTTCTATTTGCCTTTCAACCATAATCTTCCACTCTTTAAATGCTTTAAATGCTTTTGATTTATGCTTCAAGAAATATGTCCAAACTCTCCTCAAATAATCATCAATAATAGTTAACATATAATGAGAACCATCTAGTGAAGGCCTACGAGATTATCCCTACAAATCCAAATACACATAATCAAGAATACCTTCTATTGTATAAATCAAAGTGTTGAAGTTCACCCTCTTATGCTTGCCAAAAATACAATGCTCACAAAATTTTAGCTTGCTGATGTTATGTCCATCAAGAAGAGCTCTCTTGTTCAATTCTGTCAAACCAAGTTCAGTCATATACCCAATACGCATATGCCAAAGATTAGTAGCATCATAATCTGATAATAAATTTGAACTTACAGCGGCATCACCTGCGATTGTAGTGTCTCATAGATGATATAAATTGGCAAACTTCAAATAACCTTTCATTACAATAAGGAATTTTTTTTCACCTTCGAAATATCATCTCCACCAGACCAATCATACCCTTTATTATCAAGAGGACTCAAGGAAATAAGGTTCATTTTCATACTTGGAATGTGCCTCACCTATGTCAAGGTTCTAACAATGTCATCATGCATCTTTATCATAATTGATCCAATTCCAACAATTGGACGTGGACTGTCATCACCCATTCTAACAAAAACAACATCTTGAATAAAAATATAAGTGGTGAACCAATCTCTATGTATGAAAAGATGTAGCAGAGTCAACATTCCATTCATCACCACTACTAGCACATCCAGCAAAAGCAATGAGAGTCTCTCCATCAGAACTATTATCGAAAGGAGCAACAAAAGCTTTACCTTCTTCATTAGATTTACCTTTCCTCTTTTCTTGATTCTTCAACTAGTAATATTCAGATATATCATGGTTATCTTTCTTGCAATACCTGTAAAATTTTTCTTTGCCTCTATACTTCGAACGACCTCTGTAACCATTCAAACTTTTATCTTCATGGCCATGATACAAATTCTTTTCCTTTGTCCTACCATGCACAATCAAACCTTCTCCGCTGGAAGTCGAGCCATCAGTAAACACCATCTATTTCATCTTTTCCTTAGCATGCAAGGCCTCATAAACTTTTTTAAGTTAGAATATCATGACTGTATAAATATCTGAAGTTTGTAAAAGAACTAGGCAATGAGCACAAAAGAATAAGACTTAAGTCATCCTCATCATATTTTACCTCCATAAATTGTAGGTCAGCAACGATCTCTTTGAAGACCGAAAGATGATTCAACATAGAACCACCCTCTTGTAATTTATGCATGAATAACTTCATCTTCAGATGCATTTTGCTGATCAGATCCTTTGACATACAGATTTATTCCAGCTTTAGACATAAAGCAGCAGCGGCTTTCTCCTGCAAAATATTATTTGATAGATAAAGATGAATACGTGACAAAGCCTTACGATCCTTTTTCTTTTCTTCACTGGACCAAGACTTTTGATCTTTGTTCCTAAAATTATCAAATGTATCATTCAAATCAATATGCATAAAAACAACTTGCATCTTAACTTATCATAGAGAAAATGTTGTATCATAATCTAGCAACAAAATATCATACTTCATAGGAGCCATGACAAAAATAATCAGAAACAAAAATAGGTTGCAGTGCCTCTGGTACAGCCCTATGTGCACGAAGCAATAAACTGCAGCAATCCTAGTACACTTGGTATACGTGCAGCAATAAAACCAGAAACCAATCTCCTAGTACGATTTGCTTGTGTGCACTTAGCCAAAACAATCAATTTCCTCTCAGTGTCGCACCAAACCAACAAGGAATCGACTACTTTTCTTTCGACCTAAACTCACGCATAAGTGCTGATTTGTTGTACAGCATGGGACGGAAGCTGCTGGTAAGACCACGCCCAACCGTTTCCTTTCGGGGACGAAAAGGGATTTTCGTTCACTTCAGCGCTTCAACGGTTTTCCTTCATGGTTCCCGTTACGAAAAGATTTCAAGGTCATTCCCTTCAGGACGGGATTCTCTCTCATTTCCCTTCGTGATTCCCCTCAAAGGGAAGCTATTGGAGATGAGAGAAAATAAAGGGAATGGGAATGGGGAAGGGAATCGAGAAGGGAACAAAATGAAGGGAATATGGTTGGAGATGGTCTAACGTGACGAGCGAAAAAAGAGAGGAAAATTTGCTCCTAAGACATATTAGAAGTATGGCTTTTGTCATAAGACACGATTTTTTAAATATATAATGTTGAACACTATGAAAATATGGTTATTTGTTGGAACACGCTCTTGTCATTAAAATATTCATTTCCTGCTTGTGAGGAGAGAGAGAAAGTGTGAAATTCTATTTTACCCTTAGTTAAGGTGGAGCCCACAAGTCAGTTTTTCTTTATCTCCTTTGCCGGTTTGTGGGCCCATATGGTAGTGTGAGGAGGGGTGCCAAAAGATAAGGTTGGCGGCTTCTGTTCGTGCGGCTCGCAGAGAAAGGAGAGAGAAAGACTAGAGGGAGAGGCGACCGGAGGGGAGGAAGAGGGAGGGAGGTGAGGGCACGCCAGGGGGAGAGAGGAGCTGGGGTGAGGAGGTGGCCGATCGGAGAGGAGTGAGCGGGATCCAGCCCGGCAACGCAGGAGGCGAGTCACTGCGGGGAGGTCGGGATGGCGCTCGGCTCCGGCTAATGTGGCTTCTCACGCATGTGTGCCGTGGTTTGCCCATCGCTTGGCTCAGCCTCCATCACACTTGCCCGCCACAGCTTGGCCACCACCCTTCCACACCTCCCTCGTGGCCCTCCCGAGCAGCAGCGGAGTTGCTGCCCTCCAACGCCTCCTCCGGGGTGTGGAGGGTCTCGCCTAGGAGGATGACACCAGGGTGCAATGGGGATTCTGGAGTGGAGGTGATGACATGCGGCAGTGGGAGCATGGGCGGCAATGTCCATGGCGTATGGCGGTCATCGAGCTCTAATGGCGGCATGCTACGGCAAGGGGAGGAGGGAGAGAAGGGGCATTGGAGGCTCACCGGCTCGCGGGCGACCTCATGGTTGGGTTGGCTTGTACGGCAGATGGTCGAAGCATGGCGGTCAACTAACGGGAGCTCAATGGCCGATGTTGGAGAAGAAGGCAGCGCACGGCTAGCTCCGATCGGTGAGAGGGTTCAGGGAGGTGGTGGACGAGCTCATCATGGCCTCCTCCTTCGGTTCCCGGTGGTGATGAAGGAAGGGAGGCGGACCGGATGGTGAGCTTGTCCACAGGGCCGTGTGCTCTCATCGGCTGGCTAGCTACAGTGATGGAACGAAGAGGAGAGATCAGAGGCTGGCGGAAGAAGAAAGGACAAGGGAACAAGAGAGACATGATGACGCATGGGCCCAGTAATGCGGAAGGGTACCGAGGGCATTTTGAAATTGTTCTTCCTCCTAATTAACAAAATATTATATTTTAATAGGCTCGATGTATTCCAGAAAATAATCACATTTTAGTAGCGTCCGATAGCATACATTAAAAAAATCGTGTCATGTGACAAAAGCCACACTTCTAGCGTGTCCTATAGCAAATTTTGCCAAAAAAAACCTGAAGGAACGGCGTGTGACTTGATCGAAGTGGACCCTGATGGATGGATCCGAGACAACGAGAGCACATGCCCTGTGGTGGTGCACAAGGCAGAGCAGTGCACAACGGACAGAACTGGGCGGCGACGGAGTCACGCGACGACGCACAACAACCAACGACGAAGATTTTGATAATGGCGAAACCGATTCGGTGAAAACCAAAATTGATCTATTTTTTCTTATGCTTGTCGTGTATCAATCGTCTGATATCACTTTTTAGAAATCAAGCACAACAGGATCAAACATGAGACACGATTTTACGTGAAATACCCTTGCACGAGAAAACCATGGACGTCAATTGGCGATCTTCACTATATCAGAGATGTGTACAATGCAGGGGATTACAATGAGCGTCTCCACTCTTCTTGCAGCTTAAAGATATATTTATAGTGATGGACACATACAACTCGAGTCTAATATGGGCTGTTTGGGAACATGGGCTGAAGGCATCCCTTGTATGGACTAACAAGAATTTGAATCACAATCCAGCATGCTCGACGCCAATACCGACATTAACACCACCAACATCATCATCTCCATTCTCATGGCAGAGAGGTACCACTACAACACATCTCGCATCCCTCTTGGACTCAATGGGCAATTGTGGCGATGTTCCGCAAGGTTACGGTGCTCTTGGGCTCTCCAACCTCTCAATTGCGCCCTCTTGGAGCCATCCTTTTCCATGGGGGGACTATCATAGCTACTTTTTTCAAGTTTGTGGAGCACCACGAGAATAATGAGAATGTTCTACAGAAGTGCAAGCTCGAATTCAAGATTTTGAGCTTGAAGGTCATGGGACCAATGTCATATGCACCAAAACTATTTGATGAGCAGATGGACCAAGCTGTAGTTGAGAATATCATGAGGGTCATTTTCTTGGCTACTGGTAGTCCATGCCCTCAATTGGAAAAGCTCAAAAATCAATTAGCTGAGACTATCCAAAATTCAGTGGAACATCCAGAGAAGTTTGAAAGGTTTGGCATGTCTCTTTCAAAAGGTGTTTTGTGTTATGGTTCTCCTGGCTATGGTAAGACTTTGTTGGACAAGGCAAATGCTAATGAATGCCAAGCAAACTTCATTAGTGTAAAGGGTACAATAGCTGTTTCCTTTGATGCTAATGCCAATGGTGATGCCATAGCAGTTAAGGTAATAGATGGCAGAGTGTTTGTAGTTGATATTGTTGTTGTCGATGTTGGAGGCAGGTTGTTGACTACTCGGTTCAAAGGTCAACTTACTTAGGAGATAATAGTGGTGCATGAGGAGTTGAAGCCATGACCAAATTGACATGAGGAATTGGGCAGCAAAAGCGTGATGAAGAGTTTGGGATGCTATGAGGTTGTGAGGTTCTTGCAAGAAAATGGTGAAATGGTTGCTAGGATTGGACATGCAATCAATGAGGCCCTTGCTCTTGCACCGGCTGGCATTCGTGTTGCAATAGGTATCATAGGACACTACAAAAAATATGTCCTTTTATGACAAAAATCCTCGTGATGACAACTATTTTTATCATGTATTGTATCATAGTATGACGGTGAAAATACTATGGTCAAAAAATTGGAGGCATCGCAACTATATATGATGAAAACTTAAACATTATCACAAAAGGTGCTCAGCAAATGTCATAAAATCCAATGTCCTAGTGTCGATCTGTGGAAGGAGATTTTATAACACTCATTATAGTTTTTGTGACGATTATACAGATGTCATATATTATTTTGTTTCTTATGATGATATTGGCCGTCACAGAAACCGGATGTGGGGAGCCCATACCGTGTGTGTTTATGACGAATGTCTTTGTTGTCACAAATTGTAATTTGTTTCCTCTCGTGAAATTTCCACATTCTTATCCCTGGTTGTTCGATGCTCTAGCACGGCGGTGCCCCTATTCTCCCTAAATCATGTGGGCTTGCAGTAGCTCCTATCTTTGATGCTCATTGCTCCTCTTAGCCTCCAAATTTGTTGGATGTAGCTAAGGGAAGATGCATGATAGATTTGGATAGGACATTGGAGGTGAGTTAATTTGTGTGTTCCATGTGCAGATTGTTTGATAGTCCATTAAGATTGGCTCGAACTATGAGAATTGATGTGTCTGAAGCTATGCTTTGTGGATTCTCATTTCTGAAACCATGGTTTTGTTGCTTGCTCAGTTAATAAATCAATTTGAACTAGTAGCTACAAGCAGCCCACAGGGTGCTCGATGAAATTCTTAAACAAGACATTCATGTTGTGGTTGGTTAATTATCTAACTCTAAACTCATTTTTCCCTAGGCTCAAATGGATAGGAGCTGGATTTAACAGTTTGCCATTTACTGCTCCATTTTTAGCTGGTGTGGATCAATTTATGCAACATGTCAGAGCTCATTTTAGTGAAAATGAAGAAATAAAATGCCCTTGCTGCTGATGCCTTAATCAGAAAATGCTATCTCTAGATGAAGTGGAGGATCACATTAATATTTCTGGTATGTCAAGGACCTACACTTAGTGGATACACCATGAAGAATCAGCTAGTTATGATGAATGTGATGGCAATGATGATGGGCATGCTTATGGTGAAGATCAGCAAGGGTTTTATGGTGAGGGTCTTGGGATTGGAGATGCTGAAGATGACATAGAAGAGAACGGTGGTGGAGTTCAAGGTTTAATTGAGGATCAGTACACAGCTGCAAGCCATGGCATCAGTGGAGACATATATGCAAAATTGATGGAAGAAGCAAAGCAAGAACTTTATCTAGGTTGTACAGAATTCTCAAGGTTGTCTTTCCTAATTAAACTACTTCAGTTGCTTTCACCCGCATTGCCAAGTGGTGTCGCTCTACCAAAGTCCTACAATGAAACCAAGACTTTACTCCGTCAAGTTAGGTTTGGATATAAGTCAATTCATGTTTGCAAATATGATTATGCATTATTCTAGAAGAAGCATTCAAATGATAATCAGTGTCCAATATGTGGCGAGTCAAGGTAGAAATTGTGAGATCATGTGATGAAAAAATGGTATGAATGATGAAATTGGCATAGCTAAATGATTTAACATAATGACATTAGGATGATGTTCATGAGTTGCTAAGATATTGCTTAGATGTGCTTCGATAGCATAGATAGTTTGATGCGGTATTAGTAGTTGGGTTTGCTTATGTTAGCGTGTTGGTTTTGCTTGGAGTTTTCGTGGTGTTGTATGAACTGATCTTGAGTCAAGTCCGGAAGGACTTGTGCTTGTACTCATTTGTTGATTCATGTGCAGGTGTTACTCGAAGGCGAATGTGGTTGATGATGGACTGGTGAACTAAGTTCAGGGAGGAACTGAGGTTCAGCGACTAGGTTCAGAAGGAACTGAGGTCGCAGTGATCGAGGATTTCATACGGGACATTCGGGCTAGAGAACAGTGTACATGAAGACAATATTGCATGTGCGCGACTAGGTGCGTTGTGGAGAAGCATAGGCGTACGCGAGGTCGTGGGTAACCACATTGTGTGTTCGAATGATGGAGTCGTTCGACTACATGACAAGGTCAAGCTGTGGTCTAATTGGTCGAAGAATATTCCCATTAGGAACCAAGTGTTAGTCCGAGTTGGACTCGAGCATGAATTAGATTCGGTTATAGGTGGACATATTTTGGTACGATTTGTGTCCAGATAGGATACGACCAGGTTGTTTCCAAACCAAGGACGGTTTGAAGGGCTATATAGTAAGAGGGTCTTGGTCAGGGTAAGGAGCATCAAGAATGAGATCAGATTTAGACTTTTGATCTAGTGAGTAGATCTACCTAGGGTTTTAAGATTTTGTAGAAATCCTTGCTAGATGCTTTGGAGAGGCATATTTAAACTCATCTATGCAATGAAAATCAAGTTTCGTAAGTTGATGAGTTGCTGATTCAGAATTTTCTTTCTATTCAATATTCTGCGTGCTTGGTTTTAGTTTTCGATTAATTCTGTGTTTTTATCAAGTGTCATCTTGGTTTAATCCATCCAAACCTTGCTAGAATTCAAGTGTTTGATCTAAGAAAATTTCAAGTGACTTTGGTTTGATCTCGAGTAGATTTTTTACCAACTCGACTAGGTTTTGATTTACTCGATTATGGTTGATACGGTCTTCTTTGACTAGCCATTATTCTTGATCCACGTATCCGATTGACTCGATTCTTGTTTAGTTAGTTTTGTATTTGAATCTAGTTTTAGCTATCCAAATTTAAGAGTAATCGGATCAACAGATCTTTCTCTACATTGTTTTTACTAGAGCTTGTATAATTCGTTTCGAGTGGAATACCAACTTTAAATCGATTTTCAATTTGGGTGAGTTAATATTTGAATTTGATTTCCACAATCATTCACCCTCCTCTGATTATCTTATTTGAGTGTAATCGATCCTATAGAAATACAATATTGAGGGGGAACAGAGAGTTCTCCACAAGGTGCTTCGGTATTTTCCATAATTCCAAGGCTGCAAAGGCTTTTTGTG
Organism: Phragmites australis; assembly: GCF_958298935.1. Taxonomy (NCBI): domain Eukaryota; kingdom Viridiplantae; phylum Streptophyta; class Magnoliopsida; order Poales; family Poaceae; genus Phragmites; species Phragmites australis. The sequence continues at coordinate 29,569,706 of NC_084928.1, forward strand.
TCAGAGGACAAAGCTGAGCTTGTACAATGGCACAAGGAGAAGAGGGTGCACTGATGCCCAATTGCAGCAGACCCCTACCAGATGCACAATGTCAAATGCCACCCAATTGCAGCTCAACCCTGCAAGGTGCACAAGGTCCACAACACCTCAGTTGCACACTCTGGATGATGTAGAAGGAGCCCGTTGATCCCTACGAACAACTCACTGGGAGGACAGAGCTCCCGACAAAGCAATGATAACACTGAGGACAATGCATTGCTTGATGTTGATAACACTGGTGAAGAAAATGCATTGCTTCATGTTGCTCATACTCTTGATGTAGCACAGAATTGCTCACATGGAAGTGCCTCATTGGATACTGCAGGTACACAATACCAATATCTATGCAATCACATTTTCCCTTTTGTGACTAGAACATGTACCGTAGATATAACACTTTTTTCTCGATATATGCAACTCCCACCAACCCTAAAGAGGTTCACAAGAAGACCATGGGTCATGGGCTAGAGGAGATGAACAAAAGAGGAAGCAAATTGAAAATCCATGTGCCTGCAGGGAAGATAAGACCAGAGATTTCAGTACAAGCTACAAAATTGGTTTTAGAATGTGGTGTTGCCCTTAGAGATAACCTACCTATCTATCCAACATGGAAAGACTACAAAATGGCAATGGCAAGGAACTTGTAACAAGAGTACGAAGAAAAGTTATGATGAGTCACTTATTTCATTGTTCATAATACTTTCTGCTTTTGAAGTTTCATATGTGACAAATCCGACTACAAGTATTATTTGTTATATTAGACAAGACTGGATGTTGAGGTTAGATAAGATAGACCTAGAAAGGATGCATGTACATATATAATTAAGAGGGGAATAAGGTAGACATCTATTTAAAAGGAAGTACTTCAATGCATCACTCACAAAAGAATAGTTGCTGGTCCAAGAACCCCCACCTAAAATGAAAAAAGAAGAGTGGACTGGGCTAGTTGGATATTGGTATCAACCGAATATTCAGGTACATACATGCAACAATCATCTTGTTTTGCATATGTGTTGCAAATCTACAATTTAGTTTACATGTTTTTCCTGTACCTGTTGGCAAAAGAGAAAGACAATGGGCATTGTCCTAAAGGTTAAAGCATTAGTCCATTATGCTTGCTTGTTTTAAATATATTCCTTGTGCTTTCTGTTAGTTCACAAGTGTTGCATAGCATATGCTGATTGTTTATTGTTACTAAGATCAATTTACACTAAATAAAAGGAAGATTGAAACTATGCTTACTTTGGAGTCTCAATTCTATGGAAAACTCACTTATTATTCAATCATTCAATATTGTCATTTAGATCGTTCCATGAAATGCCTGCTAGATGATCTTGCTCCTATCATTGCCAACATCTGCTATAAACCTTGCCATTAGGAATTCAAAATTCAGACTTCTTTTTGCATCTTTATTACAGGAATAATGTGTTAAGAACAAAGAAAATAGAGGCCAAGCCCAACTTCGCCAAAGAACAGGATCTCGGTCCTATATTGCCCATCGCTACTCCCTTGTAAGCATACCTGTGTATGAGTACCATCATATATGTCTATACCTATTTTTTAGACCATTTTGTAAGTCATAATGCATTCATCTTACAGAGGTTGAAATACAATGACCAAGACCCAATTCCTATAGAATTCTTTGTAGAATGTATGACTAGTGCTCAGAAAGGTCATGTTGCATTGGCAACTGAGACCTTTGTTAGTTACTTGTTGAGATCAAGTCTAAATGATTGCATGACATATTTCTACATTGCAAACATGCTACTGCTGATATGTATTTCCTGCCCTTGTTGACATCTATATTTCTTCTCCTTGGGACAAGATGACCTTTGAGAAGGAAAAGGAGCCTAGAGAAGTTGAAGAACTGAAGTCTCCTACTTAGATTGTTGCTGACACTCTCAGCCAAGTCTGTCACTCAACCAGCTTCCTTCCACACATGGGCATTGCTCCCCCCCCCCCCTCCAAGAGGTCCAATTCTACTTCTGCTACTTCAGAAACTAGACTTCGTGAGGAGATTGAGGCGGCACTCCAAGCAGAAAGAGAGGAAGCTACCCGCAAACAACAAGAATTGCATAACCAGATAGTTGCTCACCAAGTTGCACTTGAGGCCAATTAAAATTTACATTAGCAAACCCATGATGAGCTGAGGGGGATGAGTCAGAAATGTTCACAGACTGATAAGCTACTGCGTACTTTGCTTGAGGACCAAATGAGCCAACGCTCGGGTGGGGGTAAGTCTACATGATATCAGGTTGCTTATGGCTTTGACAAGTGTTTCACTGGAACAATGTGTGGTGGCTAGAGGCATTATGTCTCTATCTGGACAAGTTTTTTTGCTGACATCTCATGTTAAGCTTTGCTGGTTGTTGTGGCTACTGTTATTTGACATGTACTCAGCATATTATAACTTGTGTTCTAATGTACCATACCTGATCGAGTCTAATATGTCATGCATATCCTAATGTTAAAGTTTATTATGTGCGATTGGTGTTGCACCTGTATGGCAGTGTGTTGTGTTCACTTTAATTCAAGTTCTTCTATGATGACATCATGCAATAAATTTATGCTTCTTGTGCAACATTTTCTGTCACATTGTAACGTCACAGAAGGCACACTGTCACCTAAAATACCAACATCAGTGACGAGAGCTTCTGTCAAAACACAATATCGATGCTTACCAGGATAGGCTTCAGTGACGAAATACAGCTACTATTCATGATAGGAATAGTCGTCTTAAAATGTTAACACTTCTTACGGCAGCACAAGTATCGTCATAAAAATACCCTAACCATAGTTATTGGTGGCACTTTTGTGACACAATAGGACATTTTATGTGATATATGGACGCATCATAAAATGTGCACATGTATCATGACATATACTGTTTCATAAAAAAAAACCCACTTTAACTATGGTCTGGACTCACTTTTTTATGACGACTATAGTTATTTGTGACAAATTGACTTACCATTTTGTGACACATATTGAATGTCACAAAATGTTAGTGTGTTATGACATCCTATTGATTGTCATAAAAAGTTTGGATATTTTGTGACGGAAGTTCGAGAAAATGTCACAAGGTATATTTGGTGACGGTCGATATATGATAACTCGCATGATGCTCATTTTTCGTCACATAAGAAATTTTGTGATGAAAATTAGACCTACAATGACGTTTTGGCTTTTTCATAGAAGGCCAATTTTTTTAGTGGGGATATAGTTTGCCAAGGAGGTCTCTAATCTGGTGTTAGCTAATGACAATTTCAGTATTATAGTAGCGGCAAGTTGGTGTAACTAGGAGCTGAATGTTGGGGAGACCTTAACTGGTGCTGATGGCTTTACTAATGTGCGCTTATGGTTTGCCCTGGCCGCCTCCAAGAGTTCAAAGGCATGTGCGGGAAGAATTTAGGAAGTGGAGCAATCATCTAGTTGAACCTAAAGTGGTGCTGGAACAGATGACCAATCCAGCAAGGTATGTGGATGGGATGTGAAGGAGGTACAAGAAGGGAGCTATGCAATGTTGAGGCGCATCAACGAAGCTTTTGGGTAGCCTGATTATCACCAGTCATACTGATGGATAATCCATTGCAATTCTATAAGAGAATGGTTTACTATGTTAAACAGCTCATAAAGAAGATGCTAGGAACAGCTAACAGTAATGGCGCAGGTTATGTTGAAGAGCTCGTAGAAATGGGAGTAGATGCAAATGGGCATAACCATGCAGAAGGTGGTGCGCATACTTCTAAGGAGCAACCGAGCAGGCTCTTTCTTTTACTGGCCTCAGCATATACATTCAGATTCATGTGTGATTGGCTCAAATGTTTGTACATGGATGTTACACAGAAATTGGAAGCCAAAGATTTCTCAACACCGCTAAAAACTGATGCAATTGACGAATGCTTAGAGTTCTGTGCTGCTGATATGAAGGCGGTAACAACATCTGCAACAACTGATGCAATTAACGAATGACGAGAGTTCTGTGCTAGCGGCTCAAAAACTTTGCTCCATCGGCTTGAGGGCAAGCTGAGTCTCAAGGGGAGTGAATGTCACAGACCCGACTGCTAAGTGGGCCCAGCCATCCTCCTTTCCCTGCTGGGTGGGCCACTACAGAAGGGGCATCGACGATGGAACAGAAGCTTCTCCTTCCTCGGCCTTCTTCTTCACTAAGCTGCTCTCTCTGCTCTGGTTCCTCCCCTCACTGTTGCTCTAATCCCAATCTCATTCTCTCTATCAGACTAGAGTGTTATTACTATCTTCTTCTTCTACCTTCCTCAAGACTTGTATTATGTACTACATTCGATGGCAATATATCATCTGTGTGAGTTGATTTGAGTGTTCTGTGATCGATTTGGTTGAGTGATCAAAGTGGGATCGTGACAGATCCCTAGGTGAGGTCTCGACGCGGCCACGCTGCCGCTCTCCGTGGACCTGGTAAGCCCGCCGTCCTCTCCGAATCGCCCGTGCTAATAGGGAGGTGAGATCTATGGAAAGTTGCGAGCTTTGTGCTCCTGTTTGTTACGGTCGCAGAACAGAGCAACGGATAGCGACACGAATGCGACGCGGACGCTGGCGAGTGGCGACGGACGACGACTTCAATTTTCGCGCCGGCGCACTAGGGCGACCTGCTCCGGCGGCCGCACGAGGCGCTCCCGACCGCGTTGACCGTGCTCTGAGGCCACCAGTTCCTATCCTTCGAGGCGCCAGACGATGGCGGGGTCGTCGCGACGGCCCGCGTGCTGCGGACGGGGGAGACAGTTGTAGTCACGGGGGACCTCCTTGTCGCGGCAGACGTCCGCACGTTGTCCATCCGCGGCCACTTCATCCCCGACCTCAAGCTCAGGTCAGCTGCATACGAGCGTGCGAATCCGTGACAATCGTGCGCGTTTTGATGATCGTGGCCGGTTCAGGTACTCCGGGTACTGCACGTGGCGAGGCTTGTTCGATTTCGGCGGGAAGGAGAGCTCCTATGCCATGGTCGGCATCTGGAGAGCCTACCCGGAACTCGGCAGCTGTCTCTACTTCGATCTTGCATTCTTGCTTACAAGACCCACGCCGTGCTCTACGAGCTGCCCAGGAGCAGGCTCAATTGGCTCTGGTACATCGATGGCCCAGAGCCGGAGCTCACGGTAATGGTTGTCCCTTCGTTGCGTCGGGTTTTTTTTTTTTTTTTTTTTGCGGGGCCCTCGTTGCGTCGTTGATGTTGTGCTACTGTGTCACTCTCGTTTGTGCAGGGGAGCTTGGTGACCATGGAGGTGAGCGACGCCATGGTGGCGTGGATGAGGGACAACATGTAGGTATATATTTGACAGCAACGCTTCATCTGAAAAGATTCCGATGACTACACCTGTCTTCACTCAGGCTTCTGATGACAAACTCTCAGATGTATCCATCCAGATTGTTCTACCGATGAACAAAGACTTGAACAGGTATATCCAGGGATTCGGCCATTTCTTTTTCTCAGTTCTTCCTTGTTGGCTTGTCAGTTATCACTTTTCTCTTTTTTTTTATTCGAAAATTTCATGTTTTTCGGCTGTGATTTGAATAGCTGCTCAAAAATAAATAAATGGATATTTGCAATTATTAGTATTGTTTTAATTCTGTGACTAATGGTATTTTTGTTATATCAGTTTACCAGTTCCAAATTTGGAAGCAATTACTCTGCGAAAGGTAGGAGGAATTGCTGCAGTGAAAAAATTCAGTGGACGACCAAAAGAGCAAGTTGTACTCCAGAAGGAGAAGGATCTACGCTCCCAATTGCTCAAAGATGGATTGAAGCCTCAACAAGGCTGTTTACTTGCACGTTACAATGATCCCTGGACACAGAGCTTCTTGATAGTATATTTCCTTGTATACGAAATTTTGGATATGAAATTCTTAATCAATTTTGTATGCCTTCCGTGCTGAGATATGAAATTCTATATAAATTTCCCTCTCATGATTCTAGGAAAACTAAATATCCTTGTTCTAGGATATTAAGCATATAATGTTGCCCTACCCGTCTCTTCCCACGGTCTTCAGTCTTTTAACAAATGTACTTTCAATCATCACTTTTACTGAAATTCTGATGCTCCTGCTCCAAAGAGGAACGAGGTGCTGATATGTCTAGATGACTTCACGCAGGAGTTGTAGTTCACTGTCAACAACAGATTTATGTAGCACTAGGCACTGTATTTGGAGCTTCCAGTGCATCATAGAATGGTAAATCCGATTTGTTATTTGTGAATATTATTTGCACTGAAGTTATGTAAAGTTACTTATAATTTTTCTTTGAAACAATCTTTACATGTTATCACATTCAAAGCACCGCATTGTTCTTGCTACTGCATTCTCACTCTCAGTCTCTATGAGCTATTGCATTTTGTTTTGGTTTCTATGCAGGACAACTCATGTAGATGGGCAGATGTGCTTGATGTAAAATGAAAATTCTGAAAGGTAATAAGATACACTGTCAAACAGTAGGTCATTTTTTGTTTATAAACCAACATTTTGAATTGACAAAAAGGAAAATGTTAGAGTGGAAATACCTGAGAAATGCTCTTAACCTGGGCCTTAATATGTCGTACTTTTACAATTGGACTGGATTGTCACATCACATGCTGGGTCCACTGAACTGGTTTTGGGCCAAGTTTGCCCAGGACAACCTAACTTCGAACATTGAGCTGCACTAGATGTAAGTCTAACCATAATTTAGCGCTTGTCCATAGGTCTCAGGTGATAGGCCATTTTGGCTGAGGTATGAATGTGCATAATCTGACAAAAAGAAAATACAGGCTGTCTTATTAAAAATGCAGTTCCCTCCTTTTAGTTCTGACTGATCACCAAACGCATCATCCAAATCAGTTTTCAACACTCTCTTCACTATGATCTGTTCAGACAATGATTGGTCCATGCAAGCCCCACGCGTGCATGCAAATCCAGTATGTGGCCAATGCAATGGATGCCGAAGGTTGGTATGTCTGTATCTCTGTTAAGCGATCCTGCCCATCCAGGCATATGCATGCAAGTAGTACTTGTAGGGTCGATGTCTCCAGAACCATTCATCCCCTTTTCGTTTGCTACATAGCTAACCGAAAAGGTTTAAGAAACCCTGTAAGGTTGCATTGCAAATTTAACACACCCCCAAAAATAGGTGGATAATGCTTTATCTAAATGGGATAAGCTGCCAAAAAGAATTTCAAGATGTAGCAAGATGGTTAAGGGAAGTAAATTTGAGGAACCACAAGGTGCTCTTGATTGTAACATTGATCTACTTTTTATATTTCAAAGAATAAGTCATCATAACAATAGCATCCTTGAAATCTTTGAGTTTCTTTGTGATAAAAATATTGAGAGGAGCTATGCAGCCTTAAGAACTACACAACATAAATGTAATTGATAATTTCGTTCAAAACAAGGTAGTTGATAACTTAAATCATATGGTTTGTGCATGTGCTCTCATCCATCTTTTGCCCATGTGTTAAGCCAACCGGCACGGCTTCACGCATGACACCGGCATGATGTTGAATGAGTAAACCAGCTTTTCATGCGGCGTGAGTGGAATGAATAGAACTGGCTAGGCCTTGACTATTAATGTAGTATCAAAGTTTTTAGCGTGTGAAGCAGTTTCCTTTTAGAACTATGCTGTTTCAAAGAGGTAAAAAGTCTGAAGCCTTAAGTTTAATTTCAGTTTCTCTTTATATTCTGAATAGTGTCTAAATTCCGTGTATCTTGTATTGAACATAAAGAAATGAATGCACATGGAGAAAGCAGCATAATTTGGCTCGAATATCAAGAAACTTACATAAAGTGCTTCATGTTAGGATACAGTCTTGAGCATGCCAAAATAAAAAGGATACAGTCTTGAAGGTTAGGTTTGGTCCCAGCACATGCTGCATGGTGAATACTGAATACACATATAATCAAGGTCGTCTGACTTCATCTGATCCGGTTGCATTTCTACGCTAAAATCCGCCAAATTGCAGCTCTCTGGTCTTGCTCTGTGAATGGCTGCATGATCAGAAAGCTACTACTACTCAGGTGAGAGTGAGATCACTACTTTGAAACACAAGCCAGGAACATAACATCAGAGATACCTTCCATCACAAGTATTGCACCAAAATTAGGCCTCACATATGAATGAGTTCTTTGTTGTGCCTAGTCAATGAGCACTGGATAACATTATGTGAGTATATTATTATACATGCGATATATTGGTCCATCAGGTTGGTTTAGTCAAAACTCAAAGCTATGAAAATTCAAGCCAAGTCGTTTGCTTACTCGGTTTGTGCATTTTCTCGGAAGGTTCAGGCTTGAAGTCTATGTTATTGAAATACAAAAACCACTCCATTTCAAAATGCCCAAGTACAAAACTCAAAGCTAAAGATGCGGAAGGGCTTAGCTTGCAAACAAACACTGAAGCTAAGACTGAAACAAACCTGACGACCATGTCTTCCTTCCCGTCAAAAAAGCAAAAGATGTCTCTTCTTGTTTCTAAAATGTTTTGAGGGCCTAACAATTCAAGAAGTTGTCAACACTGACAATACACCTGCATTTTGTTAATTGTATGTTGTGATGTGATTATGCAAGGGTATACACACACATATATATAAGTTTTTTCTGTACTCCTACGTGTACATACTTCTTCTTTAATAGATGTTTAGAAAGTAATATATACATATTAAAAAGTAGTATATACATCTCAGAAAAATATATACTTCACCTATAACAAAATATACACATCTTATAAAATAATATATACATCTCAGAAAGTAGTATATACTTTCATTTAAAAGATCAACCATGAATTAAGTCAGAAATAGATACTTTCAGAAGTACAGACTAGTTTTTCTCTCCCTCTCTCTCTCCCCCCCTCTCTCTCTCTCTCTCTCTCTCTCTCTCTCTCTCTATATATATATATATATATATATATATATATATATATATATATATATAAGTACTACGGAAATTGTGAATCATTGACCCTAAGCTGTGCAATCGATAAGTCAAGGCATGAACGGTTCGTGATGTGGCGATGGTTGAGTGCCATTAGTGAAAGCAGCTCTTTGATCAATAGACTTCAATTCCTTCCGTGGCATGCACACGCACGCACAATCTTCAATAGTCACCAGACACTAGTGTGCAACAAGTCCTCGATGATCCTAGAAGTGTTTGACCTGGCTCCCGCGACCTTAGATTTTGGTTGAACAACCAGCCATCTCCCGCGACCTTTGGTTTTGCATATCAATTTTTCTCTTGACAAGGAATGGAGTGAACTGTTTTTTTTTTCCAAATTCTTTTGCAAATCCTATCTTGTGAGTGAATTAGCAAACCACATATGCTTGCTTTTGGGTTGCATTAAACTATTTTCTTTCTTAAGTGATCGGCAGAGCTCCTGTACTTTTTTTCCAAAAGAAAAAAAAAAATACTGGCCCGAGTACAGGAAGATGCTTTGAGATACGTGCTACACTTGTTAGCGCGGATAAATGGGTTGCACTAGCATGTGCCTACCTCTGTACTCCGGTACGAATTATTGTATAGCTAGGGCAAATATTACTGTACATCCAAAGAGCTGTGTACCACCCATCTTCCTCGATCTTAATGGTTAGAATTAAAAAAGATGATCTTTTAGGTAATAAGTCACCCACAATAATTATATTTATTTTTATGTTTCTTTTGGAAAGTCAATTGAGGAAGGAATTTTTTTTAATATTACATTTTTACGAATATTACAGAAATAATATTGAAAATGAGGAAATTAAAAAAATAATACATATTCACCAACGGTTTGGCGAAAACATATTTCGCCCTACCATACAGTGATAATACTATTTTTGCCAAATTGTATGGTGAAAATAGATGACGTGGCACTGGTGGCAGGTTAGGGTGCCCGGCTACAGCATCGAGTTAATTTTTGTCAAACCATTTGGTGAAAATTAATTGTCGTCAAACCATAGGGAGAAAATTAAATTTTGCCAAACCGTTGAACGAAAAAACCGAGTGAAGTTAGTGGGTCATATCTCCTGGCCTGGGAGCTCAGTGTGAACCATATCTCTCACGTCTGAATGGCCGAAATTATTTAGGTGAACCATACTAGAACCATTTCCCAAGGGGAGTCATGGTTCTCCATAGCTTGCATCCTCGCTTTGTCAGGCAAGTTTCATTCTTCTGGGATGACCGTATTAGAGCAGTTATCGTCTGCATCATCCTCATTATCACCATCACCTTCATCTATATTGACATATTACAATAAAGCTTCTTCTTCATGAATTGCGTTATAGTCCACATTCTCGAGCTCAGCAATGATTTCTTCAATTTTCTCCACCGTATCAGCTTGACCCTCCTCAATCTCGATTACCCGCTTATGCACAACAACCTTTGCCTCGGTCGGCTGCCTTTATTCAACTTCCCCCATCGACACTGCATGCCCGCGTGTATCCTCTTCTACTGGTGTTGCTGCACTGCTACTATCATCCGCTTCTCTTGTACATAGTTGCACCAGGATATTGAACTCAGCTCGACGCTGCCTGCACCACTCCAACCACTTATCCGTCCGATACACCGGTTTTAACTCCCAACAAACTGGATTTAATGTACGAGTCCACATACATTACATCATAATAGAATAAATCTGAGAGTCAAATTGAAAGTGTTAGGCGAACCATATTTTTATCTCCTTCATCCTTCTACCCTCAGAGTTTGAGTGCTCAAGGATGGTAAATAAAAAAATGTTCAAATCAACACCTGATGGACCGTTACGAATCTGACAATTTCCATAGAATACTTTAAGATTTATAGAGTTTGACATAACTGTCACCTAAAAAATATATCAATTAGAAATAAAATTAAATTACATTCATACAATATGACTAACTTAAAATTGACTAACGCAATGACCATACCAACCCACCGTTTCTGGTCCTACAATAAAAAGTACTATAGTCTTCATTGCCTAAAATCTAATCAATATTATTATCCTAAATCTACATCAGGGATATCATTATTAAATAAACATATTACTAGCACCACAAATTGAATATATTTAATTCTCAAAAACTTATTGATTAATATCATTTGATATTAAAATTTTAACATAAATACTTCAGTGCTACATTGCTTTTTGAATCCTCTCCTTGTTTTATTTTTTTCTGTTGCAAACCACTAATCCTAAGTCTAAAATAACTAGATTATCGAGTTCTAATATTTGCACACACATATATTTTATTTTCTTAACATAATACTAAAAATAATCTAATACAAAGATTTATACCTAAAATCAACATTTACAAAGAGAAAATTATTTTTCTAATCACTAATTTAATCTAAATACACATAAAACGATAAATATCTATCTAAAACACAAATATAGAGGAAAAGATTTTACCTTAATGTTCTTCTTCCTCCCCTTCCTCTTCCCCTTCCTCCTCCCCTTCTCCTTCCTCCTCTCTCCTCCTCATTCCTCCTCCTTCTTCTCCCTCCTCCCTTCCTCTTTTCTCTTCTCTCTTCTCCTCTCTTCTGCTGGCGCACTCCCTCTTTGCTCATGACTCACGGCTGCGAAATGCGACCGGCGCAGCTGTGCAAGCGCCGGGGTGAGGGGATACGGGGGCCCCTGATTTTTCGACCTCCCGTTTTGTGAAAATACAATTTTCGCTGTACAGTTTGACAATCAGTAATTTTTGTCAAACTGTTTGGCGAAAATTGCCTCGAAACTACCATTGAGCACCCCAAATCTTCCATCGGTGCCACATCACCAGTTTTCGTCATACGGTTGTTTTTTACCGTTGGACGAACATGTATTAATTTTGGATTTTTCTCATTTTTAATATTATTTTTGCAATATTAAAAAATAATAATATTAAAAAATTCATTTGAGGAACCGCAGGCAAGAGGAAAGTTGACGCGTGCCGGTTTAATAGATTATTTAATCTTTTATTTAATTTTTTCTTAAAAAATAAATGGGCCAGATTTAATTCACCTCTTACCTGAGGTAATATATATATATATATATATATATATATATATATATATATATATATATATATATATATAGTTATTTGTGTAATATCTCATTATATAAATGGTTCTTTGTATATTATGATATGTAAATTTATATATATTGGTCCAGACCTTCCTGAGAATATAAATTGATATTTCTAATATATTATTAAAGCTAGATTTTTCTTTAGAGATGCAACAACTTATCTCCATCTAGCTCACCCACCCTTACCAATCTTAACTCATCGACTCTCTTGCCGATTCTCTCTTCCTCAATCTCTAGGTTGTCTCCTTGTGTTCGTCGGCCACCTCCTGCCTCTCCGCTCCGATCTTACCACCGTCGAGCCCAGGAGACACTTCCCGTCTCCTCGTTGACCTCCTCCCATCACTTTGCTCCCCAGCCACCGCTAAGCCTAGGGGTCATCTCCCGACGAGGCTCCAGACTGCGCCTATCCACCCTGGACTATGGCGTCACTGCCTCCTGACCTGACATGCGTTGCGCCGCCCCGCCTTGCCCCTCTTCTGTCAGGCTGTGTCAGCCACCGTCTACGCTGGTCTGATCTGGTCACCGTCAGTCAGGTCGTCATGATCTGTCGACAAACCACTCGCGTCATCTCGTTGGTGGCTTGATTCGACCATGCTCTTCTAATCACGTCTAGTTCACTAATTTTGGCTAACCAAGTAGAGTATTAAATACAGGCATGGCAGCCATCGGTGAGGTTCGATTCAATTCAAAGATGGCTCCTTCATAGTATAAATCCCCTTTTCGCAAAAAAATAAAAATTCATAGATGGCTCCCACCCCTCAATTCAGGGCAAAGGCAATGCCTGCCACATCTGATCTGGCCCTGCGTACTACCTTTTGTTCACCGATCGCCTCTCTCTCTCTCTTCCTGCCACTTCATCAAAGCTGAGGTCCATGAGGTGTACCAGCGTGTCGCCTGGCTCGTTTTTTTTTTCACGGAAACAGGAGGGGAATACCCTACTGATTTTCCCCATTATATAAGAGAGAGAAAACACGTATGTACAGCCAAGAAAAAAGAGCGAACAAAAGAAAAAAACATCTACTCTAGTTGCAAGGACAAGTAGGGGTTGTTTGCGTACACCAGAATTAGGCCAATCACTTCGGTTCAAATCCGCCACTTCGAACAGTCGAGTTCTTTCCAAACATGTCGCATGCAGGAGCTCAACTAAATTCTTGTGTTCCAAATAGGGCGCAATTCCTATTGTTCCAAACCAGACCTCGAGGGTGCCCAAAAAACACCCTCGCTAGAACAAAACTGCTCCCCCTCTGCATTTCCTTCCTCGAAAGAATCTGAAACTAGTGGCTCTCTTCGAGCTCGAATCAGTGCTAGGATCTGTTGGCAGCTCGGCGTACACATGACTGCATGCGAGGCAGCATTAGCAAGAGGCTGAAAGGTTTTCAGAGAAGAAGATGCCGGAGAACGGGACAGGCAGGGTCACATGGGCCGCTCGTCATGTGGGCATGTGGCAGCCAGTTCACGCTTACGGTGCGGCATGCCTGCGTTGGCCTGCTGCTAGCGGATGCAGGAAGGGACAAACCACCAACCCGTGGGGGACTCGATCTTGGAGCGACGACTCGTTCCCTTTTTGGGAGATGCTGTATGCGTTGGAATTTTTTTAATAATAGTATTTTAATGGATACTTGCAAAAATAAAGTTAAATAATAGAAAAATGTAAAAATAGGTACCAGTTGGCAATACGAGTGCCATGGCTGATGAAGTTCTGTGGTGAATGAAAATACAGGAATCAGACAAGAAAGGCATTTGACTTCTAAGAGGAAATTAAAACTAAGGTTTGATAAGAATTATCCAAAGGTTAGAGTTAGAGGGAGTGTAGTGTGACAATACGAATCTTCGTAGACTTCCTTACAGTTTGAAGTGTTTCATAGTGCTTGACTTTCTTACCAGGGCCGTGGAGACTAAAATCACCCACACTGCATGTTTCATTCAAGCCACTCAAGCCAATTAACCGAACTAGGTAATTCATAGTAGGAAGGTAGTTCGAAAACCCGATCTCCTTGTCTAGATGAGGAAAGTGTTCATGCTATGCACATTACGGTTCGAGAAATATTAAGAAGGTAGTTCGAAAATCTGATCTTCTTGTCTAGACGAGGGAAGTGTTCAGGCTATGCACATTACGGTTCGAGAAATATAATGTACTCTTTTTATCTTTAAAATATAATTTTTACCGATAATTTCTATATTGATAGGTTTATATGACCTAATAAGGTCTACAAATATATGAAAGTATTTAATAAAACAAATTTACATGTATGACTTTCATATTTCTTATAGTAAAATTTAAAAGTTTGACTGTACTTATGTAAAATGATATGTATTGATAATCAGATGAAATTATATGATCCTTAAGAAAACGTGAATACATACGGGTTTAAGTGCTCATCGACCGCCCACCGTGGAAGGCGGTCAGAGTCCTCGAGCTGATTTCTAGGGGCTTCAAAGAGGTGACGACGACTACACTTATCGTGCTTCATCAGCACGAAAGCACTCCAACGGCGTCCTCCTTTCGAGTAGCTGGCCAAAATGTTTGACGAGAGAAAAAAAGAACGCGTTACCTAACACACATCGCTGTCAGAAAGCTAGGGATCTTGATCGATAGGCAATCCTGAAAAATACGAGTTCTTTTTTTTATGAAATGAGAAACACGAGTTCCAAGTACAGTGGTTTAACAAAAGGAATATATAGACAGCTTGTTGCTGAAGAAATTAAAGCTGATTAATTAATTTGATTCCCATCTCTTTCGTGCTTGCTGGATAGTTATTGCTTTATACATTGGCGTAGTCTCCAACACATTTGCTTTCATTAGCAATTTTTCTGTTGTAATATAATTTTCGTATAGACAGATTAAGTACATGTTCTCCAAAATAATTCAAGTTGAATATTTGTAAAAATGTTATTCATTAAAATTAAAATGATTAACTTTATTTTGACCTATGGGAGTATATCAACTCATAGAAATCCATTTTCCGTGCTCCTCTGTTCTGAGGACGCACACAAGTAGATACCAGTTAGTAGAAGATTTTTTTTTAATCAAGGTCCCACCGCGTGATCAGTCTGCGTCTTCACGGCCAGAATCCTTATCACATAAGGAGATCCCGCAACCAACCTTCGCTGGTCGCGGGACAGGTACTCACCAAACCAGTCCATTCTCATTAAATGCTTTTCACTCAAGTGTTTTTCCTTCCCTAGACACTCCTTCCTAGCGGTCAGTTCGTGGCAGGCGTAGAGGTGCCATGCCCCGTCCTGTAGCATTAAACGCTATAGGACGGGCGCACAGGCATGTCAGGTTGCTTCATAGACGCGCATGCGATACCGATGATGGGACAAGGTGGATCGGTTGATTGGGTGAGGTAAGTGTGGAGGTGTTCAGCAGATGGGACGAGCTCGGCAGCTTTATCAGGGCAAAAGGGGCACATGCGCCGCCCATTGCATAAGGGTGGAAGGTTTAGAGAGGACCGGTCGACTGTATTTGGGTCCGTTTGTAAGTTTTCTTTCTCTTGTATATAAAGAGAAGAACGGGTCTAGTATTAAGGAAGAGACTCATCTGTAACCAGTTCACAAACACTGATAACAAAATAGACATTACGTAGAGTTGTTATCATTCGAGAGGTCTAAACCTAGATAACCTAGGTGTTCTTGAGTTCATCATAAACACACGCACACCGCAAGCGTTGTTCGTGCACCCATTGATGGGTACACCCTGGAATCATTATCAGGAACTAACCCTCGACAGTTGGCGCGGCAGGTAGGGGGCGCATTTCTAGGTTTCGGTAGGTGTTGAAGATTAGATTGGGCTACCAATGGCTGGATCCACGACAACTGCTGAGTCTAGTTCCGAGGACCCTAGTCACCGCGAGGTGTTCATCATGGGATACGACCCAGATGAGCCTAGTGTGCTCCAGGTATGGGACATTGAATCGGAGTCCGAAGGCTCCGAGGCTCAATAGGAAGTTTGCATGACAGTTCATGCAACGGGAGGCAGCGAAGGCTCCCGTGTGCCAGACGCCGGTGATGATCCCCAAGCCACGCGCCCAAAGGGGAACCAGATCGGCACCGGACACGGGGACGCTCTGGCACAGCCACAACCACCATAGTGTCACCCAGAGGAGCTGTCGTAGAGGACGTGGTCTTTCATGGTGTTGTCACTAAGGCCATTACACCGCACAAATGTCGAAGGTTCCCCCCTCGCGATATGTCCCCACTCCACCCTCGGCATCTCGACTATGAGGCAATGGCACCTGCATAAGATCTACGGATTGTGCGAATTCTTCTTAGCCACCCACCAGTAGAAGTACCGAAGGATTCATCATTAGCACCATGGTTGCGTGACCTCAACTAGAGCCATCAGCCATGCAAGATCTCTAAACAGGTAAGAGGGTACCCTGAAACTAATCGGGTGTGGGGCCTTTTGGGCAGAGTTATCTCGAGGACAGGAAAAAGGGTCTTCTGCTCTTCAAGTTTCTGATAGAAAGAATGACCACTTTCGATGGATACCAGAAATGGGTGTAGCCTTTCAGGATCTCAACAGGTGACCCTTTTCTCCTCCTATACTGACCACTCCTCGATCAGACGAGGAATCATTACCCTATTTTGTAGTTACCCCTACAAGTCACGGGAGCAGTACTGGTCATCAAGCGGTGAGGGTTTTCTATTACCAGAGACAAACAGACACAGGACCACACATGTCGATAGGTCGTGCATGTTGAATGGACTGGGGGCTGGATCGATCTCGACTCCACAAGCAAGCGACACCTCTAGGTACATATTTCAATTATATTTTCAAGCCACCAAACAATGTTACAGAGTATGATGGCCTCTTATCTGGAATACAAGTAGCATCCGCACGGGGGGTAAAACGTCCACTAACAATGAGGGACTTGCTACTGGTCGTAAACCGAGAGCGAAGGGTTTCCTGTGCTCAAAATAGACGATGGCGCAATACCTCTTCGGAGTGAGAAAGCTAGAGCGACGCTTCTTCGGTTTTGAAGTATAGCATGTCCCTCGCAAGGACAACTTCTTAGCCGATGAGCTGGCCCATCTAGCCTCTTCTTGGAAACGGAGCACCAGAGACAACGCCTTTAGAGGCAACGTCTCCTTCGGAGCCGTCAACCTTGGGTGGCCATCATGTGATCGCCCTGCTCGATTCGGGTATAACCTGAATGGATCAGATCTTAGACTACTTTCAGAATCAAGTAGCCTCTGACAATGATGGGTCCACAGAAAGGGTCACGTGGCAGGACCACACCTAGGTAGAGGGACGCCTTTACCGCTAAAGGAGCAACACCCTTTAATTGAAATACATCATTCAGGAAGGGGGCAGCACAGCGTTCCCTGATATCCTCAGAGACATATATGGTGGCCGCGCTTCATACCATACTTTGGTCAGGAAAGCGTTTTGGTAAGAATTCTATTGGCCCACAAACCTCTAGGATACTTGCGAGCTGGTGAAAAGGTTCGGCTAATGTCAAAACCATGGCCGACATACCAAACTACTAGCCCAAACACAACAAACTGTACCACTATGTCGGTAGATGAACACCGCAAGCGGGGATCCTGAGGGACCCCCTTTGAGATTCGGCCGGGGGGCTGGTCCTGGATCTACCTCGTATGAGGGGTTAATGCGTGTGTAACTTAGGTGGGATGAAACGTCGTTGGCTGGTAGTAATGAATGCACCAAGGGTTTATACAGGTTCAGGCCGTACGGAGACGTAATACCCTACTCCTGTGTGTCTAGTATATCATCAAAGCTCTTCGAATGCCTTTCTCTAGATCTCTAGCACTCTCGTTTTTCTCTGTGTTACAATGTGCTGCTACTCTAAGTCTTGAGCTTCGGTCCTTGTTGGCTTGTTCGGTTGGGTCTCGTCCTCCTTTTTCTACGAAGTGCTCCCCCCCCCCTTTTATCTACCAGGGGAGGCCCTCCAGGGAGTGCCCAGAACGAGGGCACAAGTTTTCGTAAATAATAAATGGAAAACAACCATCATGGGTCTACAGTTGATGTTACAGAGGGTTGAAAATGCATCCCTCGGACGGTCCCATCGGTCTTCACGTCCCAACTTTAGCAGGCGCAGGGGCGCCCACCGGCTAGCCTCTGAGTACCCTCTCATGCCCATCTGGTCAGAGTAGATCTAACACGGTCTGATGCAACAGAGCGATAGGTGATAAGCCTCAAGCTCATCGAAGATATCTTCAAGCCATCTTTCTTCATGGGCCCCGCGAGGGGACATGTGATGGGACCCACCGCATTAATTGTGCCCACGCCTTCCTGCCAGGCGGTGGCAGTGAGTGATGTATTTAGTACGACAGGCGTGGGGGAGAGTGGTTGGATGTGACCGTCCACGCTCCCCCTTAAATGCAGCATCGGGATTCCCACCGATCGACATCTCATCGTGGAGTCCCGGCGGGGTCCACCAGCATGGGGCTTCTCGGGTCCTCGGGGAACTCTGAGTACTCGGAAACCAACTGCACTTGGACCCGAACGCCCACTCCCGGGCTTGGCTTCTCTCGGGTCCTCAGGGAACTCTGGGTACTCGGGGACCAACTGTTCTTGGCCCCGAGCACCACCTCCCTGACCTGACTCTTCTCGGGTCCTCGGGGCACTCTGGGTACTCGGGGACCAACTGTTCCTGGCCCCGAGCACCCCCTCCCCGGCCTAGCTTCTCTCGGGTCCTCGGGGAACTCTGGGTACTCGGGGATCAACTATTTTTGGCCCCAAGCACCCCCTCCTGGACCTGGCTCTTCTCGGGTCCTCAGGGAACTCTGGGTACTCGGGGACCAACTGTTCTTGGCCCTGAGCACCTCCTCCCGGACCTGGCTTCCCTCAGGCCCTCAGGGAGGTGGGCCCCGAGGAAAGGCGCCATGTGGCACCTGTGCTGTCCTGGCCTCGGGACTCGGGGACCCCCGGATCCCATATCACCGACACACTCTCTTATCCTTCCACTGTATGGAGGGTTCATTATCATGGGACGGTTCCCTAAAAGCCCTAGGCGGTCTTGAATTCCTATTCGTAGCAGTAAGCAAATTCACAAAAGAGATCGAGGCCAAGCCTGTCAGCAAATTCACCACCACAACAGTGATTAAGTTCATACGAGCAGTGGTAGTGCAATCTGATCATCCAAACCGCATAATTACGAACAAACATGACTCAATTCGCCAGTTGGAGAGCGTATGTTGCCTCATATGAGCAACTACTCGCGCGACGACCATAAGGCGTGGCAGGAGGACAATACAAACCCAAGCGAATAGTCCCACGGACGTACTCAAAATATTGGGTAGCCTGATACCAACGGAGCCTCAGGTGCTACGGCGACCATAGGGTGCGGAAGTGGACATTGGCCGTAGGTGACCTCGACCTCGAACAAGTCCAGGAATAGGGTAGGTAGTAACAAGCTCCTCCCCAAGGAATAGGGGTCCTACAAAGTGGTCTGCTTTTCTTGACCCGGCATGGTTGACTTAGCCAGAGGCTAGCCACAAATTACAAAAACTCGCGGAACACAAGTTCTATGTGTAAGGCTGCTTGAAGACGAGTCTATTTTTCTATTTTGCAGGATTTTTCGGACAAGCATGGAACATGACTTGTAAGTTTTTTCAAATTCAAAAACATACTCTATTTTACAGGATAACCCAGTGTCGGAGGATTAACTCCTGTCGCAGGGATCCCGAGAGACCCTTTTTTAGAGATTCGACCGGGGGGATGATCCTGAATAAGTTCGTCTGAGAAATAAATGGGAATGGATGCAACGGCCGGTGGTGGGGGTGTCGACCTAGTGCAAGGAGAAGTAAATGCACCGGAATTTAGACAGGTTCGGGCCGCACGGGGGCGTAATACCCTACTCCTGTATGGATGCTATAACTATCCTGAGGAAGTCCCTCAAGGATGTTGCTGGTTATAAGAATGTTGGCCTAACTAAGAGCTTGAGGCTCCTTGTTCTTCGGCTGGAACTGTGCTCAGCCTTGCTCACAATGTCTCTCTTCGTTGGTCTGATTCGTTGTGTGGTTGGTGTTCTTCCGCCGTTGTTGGTCTTCTCCGAGAGAGCTCTTCTTGCTTCTGAGTTGCCGGCTATTTTTAAGTACCCGCCAGCCGAGCATGCCCCGAACGGGAAGGAGGGGGCACAAGTTCCAAGACGTCATGACTGGAAAAGGCGTCATCATTTCTTCTGGGTGAAGTGACCGGGGGTGGAAAATACGTCGCACGCCTGGTCACCTGTCACCATAAACGCCCTGGCAACGGGCGCCGTGGAGAGGGCCCACCGGGCAGCCGCAGAACAACCCGGCGTGCCCGTCCTGTCTTGTTCCTCTGCCACAGCAGTGCGGCAGACGGAACGCCTTGATCCTCGCGATGTTATCCCAAGACAAGCCGGATGACACGGGACGGGACCCGTGCAGTTAATAACCTCACGCCATTGCTGGTGAACAAGAGCGGTGAAAATTCAACCGAGGTCGTCGATAAAAGGGCGTGTCAAGTTCACTCGCTCCTAAATATTCATCCTCATTTCCACGTTCAACCCAATCAAACTTGAATGGACCCGACATGCGCCACGATGGAGAACGAACTGAGCGACATTGGCGCCCGCGTGGTGGATCAGAGGGAGTATGAGAAGACAGGAGCAGAGCGGATGTTGGTTGGCACGAACTCATACAGGAAGCAATGCGCTTTGTCGCCATGTCGGTGATGATATGACAGACATACTTTGGCTTTACACGTGTGTGGTTACTAGTGTTTATTTTATGAACTACTATAGCCAAGCATTGTTACTACATTAGCTCATAATACAATGCCAAAATTAGAAAATAATCCCGTTAGTTTAAGTCGGCACAAAAATAAATAAAAAACCAGTCATGCCTACGCGGTATGCACGCCTTATAAGAACTGGTAGGCTTAAACTTATGTAGTGTTTGGTTAGTTGTATATAGTAGAATGAAATGAGATCGTTCTAGATGGATGGGATGATTTTGGATGAGATGGTACAAGTATCATATTTGGTCCGATAAATAGAACGGTACATGAGAGTGTTTTGTTGGATATATGAGATGCACATATTAATGTGTTCAGTTGCTAAAAACATAAGCACTATATATATTTATAATTTAATTCCTTTATAATATGCTAATTTTAGAATGATAATTATCAACAAATTATTCTAATTAGTACTAATATTTACTAACTACAATTAATTATAACTTAACATGTAATACTTAATTAACCCGTATTTTAATACTTAATTATGGCTAATAATATCTAAGGTAACTAATGCATATCTAATTATTCTTAATTCTCATTAATACTTCCTAATCATCACTAAGTACATATAATTATCGGAGCTGACAGAGTATGTATGAGGTTGTTCAGCTAATTTTTTCATATGGGATGGTTCTACATCTTAATAAAATATTCGTATAACCTGTGTTACTGTATCCTACATGAGTTGATACACAAACACTACAGTACATCAACGTCATTCTATATACGTACCAGTCAGTATAGTAAATCAAACACTACCTTAGTCAACCTTCAAAGTCATGAGACCAAAACCTTAAAAAGGTCCAGAGCCCCATAAAATTGTGTCCTTGGTTTCCTTTCTCTTTATTTTCCGACGCATATATCCTTGAAAATTTAAATGCCTACGGATAAACTTTGACCCAATCTAAGGTGAAAAAGAGAGAAATTTCCTCATGGAAAAGAACTAGGGTAAGTAACCTTCCTGGAAATATGTTGTGAAAAGGACACATCTCTCTCTCTCTCTCTTCCTGAACAGAGTCAGGCTAGTCCAGCCACAAGGGCCCCACACATTGGCCCAGTTGCCCAGTACTGCTGTTCCACTGGCAGAACCACGTGGGACCCACATGCACGTGAGAATAAAAAGGCTACGGGTATCTGGAGAAAGTAGACGAGTACACTGTACACCTTTTGGCCGCGTACCTGCAACGTGGGGTGGTCGCGGCCGATCGAGCCGTCCGTTTGAGCCCACGGTGCCCTGACCACCGCCGATCTCTGTGCGAGGAGAATCTTCCAGCGAATGGGTTGTCCGCTTCGCATATTAGCCCCCGCGTTTGCAGAAAATCATGAAACTTGTGGGAAGTGAGCCGTATATTGAACAGCTAAACCACGGACGTCCAGAGTTAGTTTCTTGCAAATACGCACGCGAACCGTTCAATCCATGGGAAACACCACGCCAACTGTCCCATCCATGACTTTTTTTTAACGATTACAAGGTTACCAAAACGCACATGTTCACATATATGTGAGTACATATTATTACACGTTTAGAGATAATACTGCTAAAAACACTCGCATGTGTATAAATTGTAGGAACCAGAATTTTAGTGCATACAATTTTAGTGCATACATAAATCACGGGCACCGGGACTTCTCTGTCCTGGGTCTCTCATTCATCTATGATTCCCTATTTTAGTTCATGTTTCTCTTTTGAAGAAGATATTAGACAAACTATTAAAAGGATTGATTTTACTGTTCAGTCATTTACCTAAAGAAAGGACAGATAATTGGATTCTATTTCTTTCTTTCTTTTTTTGACAGAATTGGATCCTAGTTGGTACAGACAATGTGCTCGAACTAGCTAACAGCACTAGGTTCCTCGTTACAATGAACATGCATGGATTACACACCTCACTGCACAGTTAAGAGGATTTTGAATTACAAATGTGCTCTTGATCAGAGTCAAAAGATCTTAAAATGAAATGAAAACGCCTTAATTAAAAAAAGTGGTTAATATTTCCAAGTGCTAACTAGGGTTCACAAAATCGTCGGTAACCGTTCGGTCATCGCGGTTAATGACCGATTCGATCCGTACCGCATTCATAAATCGACTAGCTTTCGGTTAAATTCAAATTCAAAATTCAATAAATTGATATATTAACAAAATTTAATCATTTTATCAAATTTCACCAAATTACTGTATGGTTACTGTGGTTTTAACGGTAATCGCCGGAGACGGTTTTCAAATGTCAAATACATTTGTAAACCTGGTGCCAATTGGGAAATAAAATGTCAACCTTTTGGGTTGAAAATAAAATTTATTTAGGGGGTGAGGTGAAATATTCCTCTTCACCGGCTATCTTCTCCGTTGGTTCATTTCGCGTGGCCTCCCCTCGCCTCGCCCCCTATTAAACCACCGAGCTGGGCGCCTCCCCGTGGCGCTCGCGGCCGCATTAGCGCGGATTGAGAGAGACAAGAGAGAGAAGGGGGGGCGGCTCGCCGGCCTCAAGCCCTTGTTCCCTTCTCCCTCCGTCGCCTCCTTCTTGCTCCGCCTCGTGGGAGCCGCTCCTCCCGTCCGGGTACGCGTCAAAACCTCCCCGATTCGCCGCCCGCATTCTTGATCTTTTCTGGTGGTTGATTCCCGGTCTCGTTGCTTGATCTCGGCAGGGGGAATGGCCAAGACGTAGTTTTTTTTAAAAAAAATGCGTGCCGTTTACTGGGCGTTTCGTGCTCCGTTCATGCGTATATTGTGGAATTCTTTCTTGAGATGGGTTCGTTTCCATAGGGTGGTAGCCAAGAAGTCAAGACACGCTAGATTTGGATTTTCTTGTCGCTTCAATCTGAGCCCCGAGTAGAAAGATCCGGAAATTCTTGTTCTGGGATCTTGGCATTTCGGTTTTTTTCTGACGCAAATCTCCATTTCTTTTCAGTATGGAGACCTCGGCGCTGCCCAATGCCGCCGCGCCGCCGGTGCGGGAGCCGGCGCAGCCTCGGCGGCGGCTTCCGGACTTCCAGCAGTCGGTGCGGCTCAAGTACGTGAAACTGGGATACCACTACCTCATCTCCCACGGCATGTACCTGCTGCTGTCGCCGCTCATGGCGCTCGTCGCGGTACAGCTCTCCACCGTCTCCCCGCGCGACCTAGCCGACCTGTGGGAGCAGCTCCGCTTCAACCTCCTCTCGGTGGTCGCCTGCTCCACCCTCCTCGTGTTCCTCTCCACCTTCTACTTCCTCACCCGCCCGCGCCCCGTCTACCTGCTTGACTTCGCCTGCTACAAGCCGGAGCCGGAGCGCAAGTGCACGCGCGAGACCTTCATGCACTGCTCCAAGCTCACCGGCTCCTTCACCGACGAGAACCTCGACTTCCAGCGCAAGATCCTCGAGCGCTCCGGCCTTGGCGAGGACACCTACCTTCCCCCCGCCGTGCTCCAGGTGCCACCCAACCCGTGCATGGACGAGGCACGCAAGGAGGCGCGCACCGTCATGTTCGGCGCCATCGACCAGCTGCTCGAGAAGACTGGAGTCAGGCCCAAGGACATTGGCGTCCTTGTCGTCAATTGCAGCTTGTTCAACCCGACGCCATCGCTCTCTGCGATGGTGGTGAACCATTACAAGCTGAGGGGGAACATTGTCAGCTACAACCTCGGCGGGATGGGGTGCAGCGCCGGGCTGCTGTCCATTGACCTCGCCAAGGATCTGCTGCAGGTGCACCCCAACTCGTACGCGCTGGTGATCAGCATGGAGAACATCACGCTGAATTGGTACTTCGGGAACAACCGGTCGATGCTCGTGTCGAATTGCTTGTTCCGGATGGGCGGCGCGGCCATCCTCCTCTCGAACAAGAGGTCTGACAGGCGGAGGTCCAAGTACGAGCTGGTGCACACGGTTCGCACGCACAAGGGTGCGGACGACAGGTGCTTTGGCTGCGTGACGCAGGAGGAGGACGAGATTGGCAAGATCGGGGTGTCGCTGTCCAAGGACCTCATGGCGGTCGCCGGAGACGCGCTCAAGACCAACATCACCACCCTTGGTCCGCTGGTGCTCCCGTTTTCGGAGCAGCTGCTCTTCATGGTCACATTGGTTGCCAAGAAGGCCTTCAAGATGAAGATCAAGCCGTACATCCCAGACTTCAAGCTGGCTTTTGAGCACTTCTGCATCCACGCTGGTGGCCGTGCTGTGCTTGACGAGCTGGAGAAGAACCTGGAGCTCACTGACTGGCACATGGAGCCATCGAGGATGACCCTGTACAGGTTTGGCAACACGTCGAGCAGCTCACTCTGGTACGAGCTGGCGTACTCCGAGGCGAAGGGGAGGATCAGGAAGCGCGATAGGATCTGGCAGATTGCGTTCGGGTCCGGGTTCAAGTGCAACAGCGCGGTCTGGAAGGCGCTCCGGACTGTGAACCCAGCGAAGGAGAAGAACCCATGGATGGATGAGATTGACAACTTCCCAGTTGATGTTCCAAAGATTTCAAAGGTTGGGAACGCATGAAGACTGCGTATGTCTCAGGTGACAAGTGTAGTTGGGTGATTGGCAGTGGCAGGGCGGAGGTCTCTTCTTCCGATTCCGTCGTTTGCGCCTTCACTTCTTGTTTTCAGTTGTAGCATCTGTGAGCGAACTTAGATGATTTGATCAGGTAGAAAGGGTGTGTTTCCGTCGCTAGGGTGGTCTGAATGTCTGATATGTGCTATTTATTCAGATTGGGGAAAGCAATTGGTGTTCCATATCACATTCGTCTTTGCCTGATTGAGGTGTACCAATTGCAGGCCAATTGGAACCTGAATCTCCCTATTCAATTGATTGGTTTCATTCTATGATCTTGTGTATTATCAATTTGTGTTGGATTGCTAGGTTGTTATCGGGAGGTACTGAATGTGATGTGCTTGCTAGTCTTATGGTGTGATTGACTTTCAGCTGCTGTTTCTGATGCAGATCTGGGCTTGCCTGGATGAGTCTGCATTTCTACTTGTAATCTATTATCCAAGCTGTCAATTATTGCGAAATACTAGCACTAATAGTCTGTCTCAGCATTATCTGAATTAAAACAGAGTTGACCACGTGATATCACTGGATTCATTGTAAAACATACGTTTATCTTTATATACAAGCGTTATGATTTGTAACTACAGTCTCACGCGCATCGTTAGAATTGTATCATATTTGTATCGATTACATTTGAGCTGTCAGTTTATCTGTCTAACAGTAGCAAGCATGATCCAATTGTTCAACATTCATGTCTCGTAGATATGAACATGTGATTTATAGTTTGAAACGGAGTGAGTACTAATTAGTGGTCACCGTTGTACCTCATAGACTTTGCTTTCCAATGCTAGAAAGCTGACTGTTTTATGTGAAATTCTTGTGCCCCAAATCGATCCTGAGTTTGTTTCACTCGGCTACACTTGGTACAATTGAAGTATGCAATTGATGACAAAATTTTACCCATGATTATGAAACACGCCCATAAATCCAGCCTGCAGTCAAGTGTGCACTGCAGGGGTCAGGGGGAGAGGACCCGGTCCGCTGCATCCGCTCAGCTGCAATTGCCAACCGCATCCTGAAACACTCCTGCTCCTCTGCCCGCGTGTGCAGTGCAACTGTGCAAGTGCAGACTCATTGGAACGGGCTCGGTATCTCCGGCGTTTTTTTTTTTTATCATTTCCCGTTGCAGCAGGGAGCGATGCGGAAGCCTACAACGTCCACGTGAGGGGAATACAAAACGAAGCACTTGTACATGTGCTGTGACGAGCTCCTGTGAGAAAACACCAGTTTGACAAAAATCAAAATTGCAAGACAACAAGACTAGCGGCACCGTTGTCCAAAATTGCAAGAAAACTCCTCGCTGCACGAATGACACAGAGACTGGCACCTGTTTGGAAGGGAAGCAGGGGATTGCTCTGCTCCACGAATTTTTAGGACTTCGAATGCTGGAGACTTTGGATCTTGATTACCTGCTTCAGAACACGCTGTCATACGATATGAGATAATAGTGCCACCGATGTTACAACCGGCGCCAATCATGAGACGGCGGGGATCCCACATGGACGCCACGGCCGGAAACGATCGCAGGAAGAGAACATGTGCCGATGCAAAAACCCAAGAGATGCCCCCAGGAAAAGGTCGTCCTTATGCAGTGCCGAGACCAATTATGAAACCATTTCATATACTGTAGCAGGCCTGCGGATCTGGTCGGCATGCTGGGCGGTAGAACTGAAAAATCTGTCATTTCTTGGGCACGATGCTCTTGATCTAGTTATGGATGATGAAGTGATCGGCTACTCCCAAATTGGCTTTCCAACAAAAAGGAAGATATATAGTACTATCTCCATTCTTTCGGTATGTGTGACCGCACAAAAATATTAATAAATTTGCCATGAAAATATTTCAAATGATTATATTTTCTATAACTTTCACTAACATATGTTTAGGGGGAAAAAATAACGGTCAAACCGTGTTACTATCCAAAACGACAAGTAAAAAGAACTGAGGAACTAATTTCTTGCAGCTAAGGGCAGTTGATGAAAGGCCCAACAGGAGGGGCCAGCCAACCTGGGCACCCTACCCGCAAAGCCTTCGAAAAGCCGAGGGCATGTGGTCCTATTTTCATAAATGAAAAAAAAAGCAGCATTCCAAGGGACAAATTATATAACACTTCAGTTCACACATTCATTGTTAGGAGAATGGCGATGCAAAAAATAAAACCGGTGAAGACAACGACAATTACCAGGGGCGATACAAGCCTTCCCTTTTGTGATGACCGCAGACACGGTACTAAATTACCCAACTTGCTTTTTTTTTTCTCTTGGTTTATTTTGACACTACAGATTCTATGCTGACAGCGTCTATTGAAGCGCGGGCCCCATACAAAAACCCACCACCATTTGCTCACGAAGGATTTGGTTATTCCCCAGTGCTGTGATGTAGAAGCCGGCCCACCCTTGGATCGCAAACAGGCATTGAAGACGACTCAAGGGAGAAACTGAATGTGAACGGCTCTGATGGTAATCACCTCCCAATATGCACCAAGCAACGCTAAGCACGCCGAAGATGCAATCCTACCCCTCGGTCTGCCCCTCCTTGGGGATGTGGAAGCCTTCAATCTTCTGTGCAGCCTCGTCTACCCCAATATTCGGCTTGCCATTTGCACTGACCGCCTCATTGTCATCAGCGTTAGCCGGGCTAACCTGCCAGATCCGGATGGTGCCATCTTCTGATCCTGATGCATATGATTCACCACCAGGTGCAAACCGGACGCAGTGGACTGGCCCATGATGCCCTTTGTTACAAGCTGCATGTCATAAGAACAATCAGGTATATTAGGATTGGAAAGCATTATGGAATAAAAGCCTAAAAAGGTCATTAAGCCTATCTCCCATAGAAATACCGAAGATGCGAGAAGAACCCACTAATGGACAAGAAACATTGCTACAAGACTCAAACTGAAACACAACATATGCTTTTCAACTTAAGGAAAACACAACACTGAACATTAATGCCATCAAAATACTGTCTGCAAATATATATCAGTAAACCAAAATCATACTCCCTCTGGTCACAAATACATGACGTTTTGGAAGACACATCTCCAATGCGTAGCTTTCACCACTATTTTCTGTTAGGATATGTTTATAAAATCCAATAAATTTGTGACTATGAAAGTATTTTTCAAAACAAATCTACACATGATTTTAAGGTTTGCAAACTAAATGTTTTGAAAGCTATTGTTAGTCAAAATTTTAAAAGTTAAACCAAACCTTGCCCAAAATATCATGTTTTTATGACCGAGGGGAGTAGCAATTATCAAATGAATATAGCTACAACTATTTGAACAGACCAATGATTCAGGACAGGGAAAAAATTATCGCCGATAGAGATGCCGATAAACCCGATTTTCCCGTTTACTGGTGGGGCCCGATTATTTTGGATGCTGGCAAAAAATTTCGAATTTTTTTGAATTGCCACCGGCTCACCACCGCGCCTCTGCTTTCAGTTTCAGCCTGGCCCACACCCCGCCTCCACTCCAAGTCTCCAACAACCCTAGCTCTCTCAATCCCCAATTCCCCATCCGCATCCGCATGACCCTCTGTTAGACCGACCGCCGACGCTGCCGCTCACGCTCTTGCCTCTGGTTGCCTGGCCGCCGGCCCTCAATCCCTCATACCCCTCCCATCGCGGGCTCGCGGCTCAATTGAAGGGCGGGCCTACGGACAGCGTTTGCGGCACGCGCCGTGCATGGCCGAGCGCCCGACGCCCGAGCGGAGGCGGAGCTCTGGACTCTGGTGTCTGCCTGTTTGGTTGCGGACTGCGTGCTTGCGGCGCGAGCGCGGGCGCGCGCAGCTGGGCGAGTTGGCGCCGAGCGAGCGCGCTGCGAGCGGGATGGCGAGCGACGCAGGGCGGCGACTGCAACGGGACAGCGAGCGAAGCATGGAAGGGGCTCGGGGCTGCGCTGCGCCGCTGCGAGGAAGAGGCCAAGACGGCAAGAGCTTGTTGTGCTGCATTGCGCCGTTGCGCTGCTACGAGCAAGAGGCCAAGAGCGGGACTCTGCTCACTGCTCAGCGCTCTCTGCTCACTGCTCAGCGCCAAGGCCGTGCACCGTGCTCTCTGCTCAGCGCCTCTACCCTCTGCTGTGCGCTGCTCTGCTGCACTCGCCGTCGGAGGAGTCTCTAGTGTGCTGCGATGGCCATAGATGGTGAGGGAGGGATGGATCGAGGCAAGGGCGCCGCCGACGCATCATTACACCAGTGGCGCTGCTGGTAGGAGCACGGCAACAGACGGCACTGTTGAGGTGGTCACTCAAGGAGGTAGTAACCTGTTATTAGCACTTGCAATGTATTGATTGTATCCATGAACAACAAGCACTTAAACATGTTTTGGCCCATTGATCATTTGATGGATATAAGGATGACAAAGGTAGAAAGATATAACTATTCATATTTGTTTGGTAACTATGTTCCCATTTTTTGTTTCACACTGATTCTCTTTCATGTGCATATCATCATATTTGTTAGCGGCTATATTATCTCTTACACATATGTTCCTATTCTTGTATGGTACTGTAGGGAGACGGGTGAAATTAACAGGAACCGTTGAGAACCCTTGGAGCCATTGTAAGCCTCTTGGGAATGGCTTTAGCTGCAATTATTGCCCTGCTCATATTAAGGGTGGAGGTGAGAGCCATCTCAGGGAGCATTTGGGTGGATTGTCTGGGAATGTGGCGGCCTGCAAAAAAGTGCCTCTTAATGTTAAGGCATTAATGACGGATGGAGTGGCAATCCGGAGAGTAAGGAGGAAACAAAACAAGGACCTTCGCCTCTATGTTGAAAAAGAGGTTATGCAAGCAAACAGAGATTTTGGGACTTTTGGCAGGGCAAGAATTCCTCCTGATGAAGCTGGGGAGATTGAGATGGCGGTGAGAGTCATTGAGGGAACATGCCAACACTTCGCCTTTTGGTAAGACTACTGGAAGTGGGTCTGCTAGTTGTTCAGCTAATCAACAAAGTACACTTGACAGGTAAAGGCTTATATAATTGAGAAATTGATGTTGAATGCAATAGTACTCGTGTATTTACTTTTGTTTTTTGTGCATGATTGTACAAGTTCTACCGAAGTCGAAGTGTTTCACAAGCTCCCTTTGACATAGATTTGGCACGCAGCATGGCACAAGCGCAGCCTCAGGTGGACATTATGCTCATGGGGGATGGCAAAGAGAAGCTTGGGAAAGCTTTGCCAATAATATTCTAGGACGGAAAGCAGACTGTCCATACTTTCGATCAGCTATTAAATTAGCCCAACAACTTGGAGTGCACATTCCTAATGGAAGAGAAAAAGATGGCCCATTTCTGGATATGAACTATGAAGACATGGAGGCTTACATGGCTGAATTCAAGGATGAATGGGATGACCATAGAGTTACTATCATGTGTGATTCATGGACAGATATATACTAGTATAATTGAGGAAATAAGATTGAATGCAATTGTATTTATGCACTTTTTTTTTTTTGCATGATTGTACAGGTCCTACCATGATGTGCATTATTAATTTTATGATCCTTTGCAATGGACGCATGTTCTTCCACAAGTCTATAAATGCAACTGGTTCTATCCAGAATGCAGATTTTATTTATGATTGCCTTAGAGAGGTGGTTGTTGAGAAGATTGGAGCTAAGATTGTCGTTCAGATTGTCACAGATAATGGCTCCAACTACAAATATCCACATATTACTTGGCAGCCATGTGCAGCTCATACTATCAATTTGATGTTGAAGGACATAGGACGTTTTCCAGAGGTCACGGAAGTTGTGGACAGTGCAAAGCGAATTTGTAGATTCTTTTATAACCATAACAGGTAAATACTTGTATACTTGAGAAACTGGTGTTGAATACAATTGTACTTGTGTGCTTACTTTGGTTTTTCGTTTTCAGGCTGCATGCTATGATGAGGGAGCAGATTGGTGGAGAGTTGGTTCGGTGGAATGCCACCAGGTTTGGAACAGTTTTCATCTTCCTTGAAAGTTTCTGGGACAGGCAAGATAAGTTTAAAGCATGGATGGTGTTTGATGAGTGGACCAACAGTGCGTGGAGGGATGAAGAGGACCATGAATTCATATATGATTGTTTGACAAATAGAAGATGGTGGAGTGACATGAAATTGGTGTTGAAAGCTGTCACACCAATATACTTTGTACTTCGCTTTGCTGATCAGCAAAACAGTGCATCTATATCTGGATTCCTTCCAAAGATGTTGAAAGTCGTAGATGACATACGTGCTACATTAAGCAATAAGGAAGATCTCCGTGATAGGATAATGGAAGTAATCAACAAGAGACTTCGATATCTTCTGAATGAAACGCTCATGGCTGCAGGTATGGTCTAAAATTTATTCATGCATTATATTGGTCAAAGCTACAATATTGCTCAACTTGTATCCTTTCCTAGTTGAATGCTGAACTTGTTTTGAATATTGCTGAAGTTGTTTCTTTTTCTAGCTGCTGCACTTGATCCCGAAACACTATATAGGTCGAAGCTTGAGAAAAAATCATCTTTCAGACACGTTGTAACACTAGCCCTCAAGAAGAGTGCAAGCTCATCTTCGAAGGCATCTATTGCAATTGATCAATTTACTTTCTTCAATGCAAAGAGAGGGTTATTTGGAGGAGAGGAGGCTCGACGATCAGCACTTAGTGGCCGTATGAGTGCAGATTTTGTTTTGATTGCAGCTTTTTAATGGTGTCATTGCAAGATTTTTTATTACTTCTCTTGTTGTGATAATTGTTTTGTCATTTATTGTAGCTGATTGGTGGGATTCATATGGAGGAGAGCACAAAGAACTACAAAAGCTTGCACGGCGTATTGTTTCACAATGCATGTCCTCCAGTGGATGTGAGCGAAACTGGAGCACATTTGCTATGGTTCATACCAAGTTGAGAAATCGGTTGGGTTACGATAAGCTCCATAAGTTGGTTTATGTCCACTACAATTTGAAGTTGCGCATCCAACATTTCGAAACTGATATGCAAAGCCTTCAAGAAATGCAAGGCTCTAAAGAAAGGGAGTCCAATCCTTGTAGCATCATGATGGATGTTGCTATGTATGATGAAGGCAATCCAATCATGGATTGGTTGTGCAACTCTAGGAGTGAGTCTGCGCCTATTCTTGATAAATATGTTGACAACGAACCTGAATCCCCAAGGCCAAGTAGATTTCTCATAGAAGAGATAGGAATGGATGAAGAAGAAGTGGCCATATTTAAGAGGAAGCTTGATTTTGGTAGAAAGGGCGGTAAGAAGAAAGGGAAGGTAGGATTGGAGGAAGATGAAGGTATTGCGGACGGTTTTGAGTCGGATTCTTCACAAGGTAGCCCAACTTAGGCTGAATCAGGGGATAACAGTTCAAATGATGATGCAGGTTGTGGTACAAATGATAACTCAATTGCATATGTCGCATTTAAATTCAAATTGATACATATGTTACTTATATTTAAATTTGCAGGTGCTAGACATGAGCAACCAATCCCCTATCCGTCCAAGATCAACAAGGCAAAAGAAATTCTCTATCAAGGGCCTCTATCTTAAAAAGGTTTGACAAACCTCTTGCCCTCGTATCTACTCTTAAAAAGGTTTGACAAACCTCTTGCCCTCTGTTTTCTTTTGAATCGTTTCCTTCCATGATGCTTCAGATTTTGTTTATTGTGGTAACTATGAGTTAGGTATATTATCTACGCCTCTATCCTGCTTAGTATTGGATGATCATGTACTAAATTAGGATTTGATCATATAAAACATATTTTTGGTCACAATAAATTGATGAAATAAACATAGTATGCAGTTATCATTGAGCTTACACATTTGTATATTGTGACCAAATTTGAGTATATGTTACTATTTGCAGTGATCTAAGCCGCCAAGGAGTATGGACGGAGTTAGTGATCAGCTCTGAGTATGTCACCATGTTTTGTCCTTTTGGTTTATGTGCTTGTAATATGTGGAACCATGGAGTAATGGCTGATTTAGTGATAAGATATTGAGCCTATATGGCCCTGTTTTGGTTTATATGCTTATAATATTTGAGACTACGGACTGATGTTTATGTTGTGCATTTTCGTTCAAACTTGTAATATTTGGGACTGCGCAAGTGTCACTTGCAATCCATAGACTATGGGTTGATGCTAATGTTTCCTACTTTTCTCCAAACATGTAGTATTTGAGACTATGTCAGTTGTTATGTTTAAATCTATCTAATGGACTATGCATGTGGAAGGACATGTGCACTTATCAAATGTAACATATTGAATGTGTGATATGGAAGTGTGATATTATCTCATTTATATATTATTAAGCGTTATTTTCTATGTCAAATGGTTTGGATACAAAATATGTGATTTTTTAGAAAAATTGAGCCATTTTTTTTCAAATTTTGTCCGAAAATTTGTGTCTATCGCCGATAGAATTCCGATAAATCCGATAATCCTGTTTACCGCTAGCCTCCGATATTTTTTTTTTATCGATAGGTTTTTCCTTGATTCAGGGTGCCCTCAGGTGAGAACTCCTGCAATACTAATTCTTTTCAGAAATGATGAGCAACCAGGAGTACAGAAAGCCCAGCACTCTAGAAAGGAAAGAGTTTTGACTCTTTGAGTACAGATCTTCAGCTAAGCAGTATTAATCATACTGTAGACAGTAGACCTAAGAGTTAGGTGTTGAAGCTAAAACACCATAACACAACTGAGACTGTTTCTAACTACTCTAATTGTGACAACATTGAAAGCCAAATAAACATATAATGATAACTTTATTTTGTATATGCAAAACTATGCAGAGGTCCAAAGCTGAAGGCACTAAAACAGCAAAAACTTACCTATTTCTTCGCCAGTGAAGAAATCAAATACATGAACCCACAAATCTTCTCCTCCAGTGACAAATTTGCTCCCAGACTTTGGTTCAAGTGAAGCTGACTCCACAGTGCATGGCATTTCATAGCTTTTAACAAGCCCAAAGCTGATGAAAAAACATCAAAACGTTTGTTAGAAAGGACCATCAATTTAAATTATTCAGAGAATGATGATAAGAAACTTACTGATTTGCATCCCAAAATTTTACACTTGATCCATCAGCAGTAGTGATGAACCTGCCATCATGGCTTACTTCTGCACTAGTGACAGGTGCCTTGGTTTCAAGAGTTTGGACAATTTTTCCACTCCTCACATCCCATAGCCTGTGCAGCGCCATAGAAATTAATTAAGAGGAACGTGGCTTTACTAAACTTAAGAAATTGAGGTATTTCTTTCGTCCACACACACACCTTACTCCACCCATATCAGTGCAGGAACTTAATATCGTTTGGTCACTGTGAAGCCAAGCAGCAGTTCGGACAGAACCGGGTGATTTGTCAAGCTCTCTTGGAGCTGCATCAGGACGATTCATATCGTACACACGCAAAATCTTTTCCATGCCTCCAGTGAGTAACAGGTGGGTATCCTGCAGCACCATCAACAATAGTATAAATCAGGTTGTAAGTGACCTATGAAGGACTGCTCCAACTGACTACAAGAGCATGCCAAATAAAAAAACAAGAAAGACATAAAGAGCCAACTAAACTAAAGCAGCTACCCCATATATGTTTCCCTAATTGATTTTAGTTTGCAAATACTTGTCTGTTGGCTTCGGAGGCACATTTTTCAGCAAATACCCCATATATTGCTTATAGGTAGCAGTGTCTGAGAGATGGGTATACAATTGATAGGGGTAAGCCATGTGAAAGCATTAGCTCCTGTTCTATGTGCAAGGAGCTAAAATGGCAATTAATTTGGACCAGGAGTATATAGTTAAAAAGCAAACTGATATTACTAAGATGTGCTGATGGATATAAATCAATCATATGACCAATACATTTTTCAGATAGCCAATAATTGCAGCAGGCATAGAAAATTAGGATAGGCTTTAATGTAACAACCAAATAATTCAAACCAAAAAGTAACCACATTTGAGAAAAATGAAAAGGATGCAGCACAACATCGCTTTAGGGGGAACACAAAACTCCAGAACTGACAATCATGGTTTCAACATAGATGCCATCGTTAGATGGGGACAATATAAGTTTCAACGAGTATTACCTCAGAATAGGCACAGGACCGGACTATATGCTTGTGTTCAAATGAATGTAGCTCATCACCAGTTAGTGCATCCCATACTTTACTGAAAAAGAAAGGTATCAACAACATATAGTTATTAACAGAGGAAGCTGAAACAAGGAATGAACGTAGAAACATCTCTGGGTAGTGGATGTTAATATTAAAGAACTACATTGTCTACCAACATTCTTTCTTGCAAACATGTCAGTCATCGCTGCACTATAGTTGCTAACCTGAATCGCAAGAAAATATCATACCCAAAGTTTTGTCACTGGTCCTATGCAATGTTCCGGGACTCGCGAATCCGTTTTTTTTTTTTTTTTTTGCCGCATCGACACGCACCGGACTTGTCTCTGGCAAATCCAAGTAGCTAACTAGGGAGGGGAGATGGAGGAGTGAGCCTAGGGAGGTGGCCAGCGGCGGAGAAGGGCACTGGAGAGATGAGGCGGGCATGGGCTACCAGTTTTGCTAGTCGGAGGTGCGAGATGGTGGCCGGCGGCAGCGATCTATGGTGGTGAGGAAGCTGCGTTAGGGAAGAAGAAAGAACAGCGAGGGGTTAGGGTAACACTGCTCCTATGTACTATCTCCAACCTTTTCCTGGATTCTTCTAGCCCAAATGATCATCTTGAAGTTTCTGATTTCATCACACCAAGTGTTTAATGACGTTCAAAAACAAAATTTGTGTAACTATACTATATATTCCTCATCCTACGGGATGTAAAGTAGGAGCAAAATCATTTATGGTCAGCAAACTTATTCTCAAACTAAGTGCACATGATGGTTAAATAAATTAAGGACAGATGTTAAGGGTCAAAATAATTGAATGATCACTTCTGTCCTAACCTAACACATCTGAGTACAAATGTGTCCTGTACAAATATGCGTTCAAAGTTGCTGTCAGATCCCCTTTTTCCATGGAAAATCTGATAGACACTAGATACCATGAACTCAACTCAGATCAGAGTGGCAAGATGAAACGTAACACATCTAAAATCATGTATCAGTATTACATGTCTCAGGAAGCAAATCAAGAACACAACTATAGAAATTATATCCATCAAATAAGTATAACCTGATACAGTAGTGAGAATGCATTCAATTTTGTCAGAAAAATGAAAACAATAGCAATGCTCACTGGAACTTCCAGGATAAGAAAACCATACGCTGAAAAGTCAGCTGAAGCAGATGCAGCACGCAGAGCATTTCTGTCAAGACAACAGCTCCAAACAGCACCTTTATGACCTTGAAAAGTCCCAATCCAGTCGCCAGTCTCACCATTACGAAGCATTGGATTTGTGTCTGCAGACCAAAATAAATAACAATGAGCTCTTCAATAGCCATAAATGTAACAAAAGTAAGCCGTCAAAATAACAAAAGTAAGTATGTTTCTCCAATTTGAAGGTTACTATAAAGCAAACAAGGTAGAACCCTTTAAACTTGGCTTACCATAGGGATCGGCGCATATGTGTCTAACTTAACAGAGGACTTCAATATTTAACACCCTTTAGTGGGGAATCAAAATTGAAAGGTAAAACCGGCCCAACATCGACGAGGTCCCTCCCTAATGACTGGTGGGTCTAGCTCCTTTTTGTCACTTGTTCCTAGGGCTCTAAGCTAGTTCCCATGCTGTAATCTTCTCTCTTCATGTTACCCCTTTAGCACAACATTGGTATTGATCTAACGATAAACCATATGCCAGGATGCTCACCCTTCTGTGTATTTGTACTATGAACTCAATTGAAAATAAAAGTCTGTGTTACGGACTAATACATTGTCCATATCATGTTGAGACTCAGTGTTAAAATGCTTAGTTGCTTACAACAAAGAAGATGTATCATAAGCTGATTATTATTTGCTTCATCTAAGATGTGTTTTAATATCATTCATCAAACAATTCCAGCACTTCATATATATAGCATTATCCCAAGATCACCATTGTAACGACTAGTGGTGGAAAGGAAAAATACCCACGACATTCCAATCTGAGAACATTTGAATGTCCAAAAGACCATTCTTTTCTGAAGGGGTCATAGATGCTGATATTGTTAGGCAAAAGGATGGCTACAATCTGTTTTCCTACTTGTATAAGGTTTGGATATAGAAATCCAGGATCATCTCTCTATCATGATAACATCAGCGTACAAAGTAAGTTATTCTCTAATAATCCGTGTATCATTATCCACAACCAAGATGCTTGTGTTTCCATGTTCCTATACCTGTTTACACATCAAGCTTTTAATATGGTGTCTATAATATCCAACCGTATCCAATTTGTTTCATCCCTTGTAACAGTAGCTCAGTGGCGTTTAAAACATAAAACTAAAATAGGCTAACCTATATTAGTATTGATTTAACAACCTCCATTTGAACAGACATAAATTAACACTTGCTGCAAATATCCAGTAATCCAGATGACCCAGGAACATTTCATCTCCTCAGGAACATTTCAT
This sequence comes from Phragmites australis, assembly GCF_958298935.1. Taxonomy (NCBI): domain Eukaryota; kingdom Viridiplantae; phylum Streptophyta; class Magnoliopsida; order Poales; family Poaceae; genus Phragmites; species Phragmites australis. Next base: position 29,607,552 of record NC_084928.1, read on the forward strand.
CTCCTTCCAACACAAGCGACATCAGTGAAGTAGGCAATCCAGGTTAATTTATAAAACTTGACAGCTAGCCCTCTAAACTGGGAAAGGTGTGTTAAAAAAAGGAGCCCACACAATACAAATCGAGATAAAGTGGATAGCAATAAGACATTAGGATAACAAAGGCAATACATTGTATGAACTGCAATTTCACAATCTCTTCTTCATTCTCCAACTGACGCTGATATAGTAAAATTCGGCTAAATTACAACACACCAACCCTAGGTGCATTAAATGATAACATCGAATAGCACTGCCTAGTTATCAACTGTAGGCAAACCAACTTAACAATAGCACCCTACACATCTCAAACAACACATGAACACAAGTTCCCTCATCGCATATTGCAGTCACCACCCCACTTCTCAACAGAAATACCAATGACAATATCAGCACGTTTCATAGCCATAACCCATTGGAGGGCTACTTCAGCGGTGAATGGAAAGAATAAACATAAGTTTAATCTACTAACAGAGTAGAGCATAGGGACAGATAAGCAGGATAATCAGAACAAAATAAATACAGAGAGAAGTTTGGATTTTTCGTCCACTAGCCACATTTTGCTCAAAGGATTGAAGCAGATTGGAAATACTTATTTTTCAAAAGTCAGCTGAGTAGCCTGCCTACGTGCTAAGAACCCCCATCCCACCAAGTGCCAAATCACCGCCTTTGCCAAGCCCACCTAAGCGGCTGCCAGGCCCATTTAATCAGCAATTAGGCGCTAGGCACCAATCCGCTACCTACCTAGCGGTTTAAAACACTGTAAAAAAGACAAATGTTCGATCCTTTCAAGGTTGGTGACCGTTTTGACCATTCAGTCATGGATGCTTTAGCATGTGAACTAGATTTTCATTTGAGACCACACTAAGTTTCTGGTAGTATTCCTTATCGAGATTCTATTTCTTTCATGAAGGAAGGTAGATTTGTGAAAAGATTGAATAGGAAAAATATTAGTAAAAAAGATAATAGGAGGGGAGTCAATAAAAAACAATTGTAACGAATGTCACTACCAAGGGCTCGACAACTATCATAAATGATTTTTTTTATAGAATGATTGTTCATGTTCACAACGGGGTGCCATTTAAGTCAGAGAGTGGGTGTGGGCACACTTAATAATACGAAGGGGTCTGCATAAGATAAAGACAACTAGAAAACTTTTTGGCGCATTCTGTGCTGTGTGTAGTACACGTGTTACCTGGACACGGACACAAGTGTCAAAACCGACTCGGATTATGGTGCTGATTCGCCAAAGAAAATTCAGACACGCGAAATACAACTCGGAATCCGACTTGGATTCGGGGTGTCCAATTCGGCAAAAAAGTTTGGACACATGTGTCCAGTGTACAGCCCCGCAATAATATTGTTTCCTCCAAAAGGAAGTTATGTTACTCGGCGCCTTGGACTAGCCACCCCTTACAGGGTATAAAAGATGCTTGACTCATAACAAGATATATGTAACGGTCAGTCCTATAATTTTCTAGAACAAATAGAATGTAGAAACGTTTATTGGAGCAGTTGGAAGGAACAACTGCCAACTTTTGCAAGCGGCAGCTCATGAGGTAAATTTAGCCCACTAGTTAATCACACTTCAGCGTTAAATCATCATCACAGCACAAACTGCGCCTCCCACCAATAACGGTTCACCTGAAACTAAATCCATAATATAACGCTCCAACAAGCAGCCTAACCAACGCCTAGAACTAAAATCACACAGATACGAGCCATCCGTCGCATCACAACAACCCACATCCCGATCCCAACCACGATTCTAGAAGAAAAACGGAATGAGCGGAGCGGAGGGAGGATCACTTACCCTTGCTGGCGCTGATGAGGAAGTAGCCGTCGGGCGTGACGGGGCTGTAGAAGAGGTCCACCACGGGCCGCGAGTGGCCGTGGCACACCAGCGGGACCGCCACCTTCTTCTTCTCCATCGTTTCGATTCGCTCCCCTTCCCCCGGCGAAACACCTAGCCCGACGAATCAACTCCGGCGATGGATGGCCCTTAATTGCGGCGCCCTCGCGCGCCCTAACCCTAGCTCCGATCAAAGAGAAAAAAAATGGGGGGAAATCGGAGGAAAATCTAATCACGAGGATCGGCGCGGGGCAGGGTGATCCGGATCCGCAGGGTTAGATCTGGACAGGAGCTTTATTGGGCGGATGGATCCGCTGGGGCGGGAGGGAGGGAGTCGGGGGATGAGGCCGGCCTCCTACGGGGGGTGGGAAGTGGGGGAAGAAGGCGGAGGCCGCTTTATATAGAGGCAGGCGAGGCGAGACGAAGCTGCACGCGCTCGAACCTTGTGGCCTTGTCGGTCTGGGATCGTTTGGAACCGTTGGATCGTGGTCTAACGGTTCAGATTCATCGTGTGGGCGTTTTGTAGATCCGTGGGCCGAACGGTGTTACAGTTCCATGGGCTTTCATTTGCAGATGGAGAAAGGGTCGAGGGGACAGGCCATTTTCTCTTTAATACTACTGGCGGATCTCGTCCTCCCCGGCCGCGGACGGTCCACTGCGCTCGGCAGAAAAACAGAGTTGAGTACTCTGGTGTTTCATGAAGAGTTCAGGGTTCATTTTGGAGGCAAAGCTGCAATCATCATTATTCATTATTCATTAATGACGTTACAACTGGAAGAAATTGCTGGACGATATAGCATGCTGTATGCAGGATGCAGCTGGAGAACGACACGAACAGAGTCCACATGTGCTCTGCCTCCTTGGACGCTGTGGACTGCCATGGAGGCTCAAAGACCGCCAAGCAAGTAGCTGCGGAGCGCCCTCGCGAGATTGGCGCCGGCTGCCGCGAGCCTGGGGAACTGCCGGGCGACGAGCGACAGCATCGCAAGCGCCGCGCCGAGCAGCCAGAGGACGAAGGCGAGGAGCACGTGCTCCGTGTTGCCGGACGCGGCCGCGCCTGTGCCCAGCTGGTGCGTGAGGACGATGGCGCCGAGCAGCATGATGACGCGGCCGGAGTCGATGAGCAGCTGCTGGCGGTGGGCACCGATCGCGGGGTCGCGCCCGTCCACTGCGGGCTGCCCGGTGAGACGTCGGAGGTAGCGGACTAGTGGGGCAGCCATGATTGCTTGCCGCTCTGCCACTGTATGCTTGTATCTGCGTGATCTAGGAGGACTCCCAGATGCGCTGGCTATATATATATAGGTGGCCTGCCAACACTATTCAATCCAATTCAAGCGTAACACGTGTACTAAGTTGTTTTCTCCAATTTAGTCTTTTTCAGCTGCAACAGTATAGGGCACAAAAGTTGCTTTCTCCAATTTAGTCTTTTTCAGCTGCAACAGTATAGGGCACAAAAGTTGCTTTCTCCAATTTAGTCTTTGGACGCACAAAGTTGCTTTCTCCGACAGAGTTTTTTGAGCTGCAACAGTAATACAGACACCACAAATATACGGGATAGGTTATCACTATTTACAGAGTATGTTCGTAGATTCGAGAGAAGTAGGAGAGTAATAGAAGGTAAAAAATTAGGTAACTATTGAAGATTTAAAAATTAAAGAATGTTGTAATAGTATTAGATAATACTGTAATAATGTTATAATAGTAGATAATACTATAATAATGTTATAATGGACGAATTTTTAAAATGTTTGCTGAAGATGACTTTAGTAGACAAAAGACCACGGACTACTTGAAGATGACTTTAGTAGACAAAAGACCACGGACTACTGGGAGAAAGGACCGTTTTGCCCTTGCAGGACAGAAGCACGCGAACAGCTAAGAATATGATTTAGCAGAAAAGCCCTCATATTTTTATAAAATTACGTACCTACATTAAAAAACTAAATAACAGTCATCTCATAACATAAATTATGTTATGCTATATTTACCGCATAACATAAATTATGAGCGTGGAGGACTCCCAGATGCGCCGGCCATATATAGGTGGCCTGCCCCACTATTCCACAGCTAGTAGAAAAGGCTACGGCACATTGCTAAAATGCCACTCCCAAGTCCCGACATATCCCCAGGGTGTGGAACTACTAGTATCTCAGGGTGTGGAGAGGGACTTAACCCATTCTTTCTAGTATCTCAGGGTGTGGAGAGCGATTTAACCCATTCTTTCTGGTATCTCAGGGTGTGGAGAGCGACTTAACCCATTCTTTCCTACTTTTATAAGTGGTATAAAGTAGTGTTGTTCTGCCTCCCGCGTTCGTCCGCACTCTGCAACTCCTTCGCATCCGCCACTCTGTAACTTTCGCGTCCGCTTTCTGCTCCTGCGTGGCTCTCCTCATTAGGATTCGCGTCCGCTCCTGCTCTTGGGTGGTTCAACACGCTCGTCCGCTCCTGTTCCTGGTGAGTCCACACACTCTTGGCTCTCCTCATCAGGATTCGCGTTCGCTTCTTGCTCCTGGTGGGTACACACTCTTTTTTTGATTCTACACACTCTTGGCTCTCCTCAAACCGGTCAAAATTTATTACCGAGCTTACCGTTTTGTTCCGATTTCAAAAATCAAACGATAATTAAATTTAAATTTATTTTTTTTAAAAAAATAATATAAAAAATTCTAAGAAAAACTATAGACAATTTTAAGACCTTTTGTAAAAAAAATCAAAAATAATATCATTGGCATCATATTCTATAGGGAGGAAGTTTTTTTAAAAAAGAAAAAAGTTGAAGCGTGCGGCTCAGTTATTAACTCATGTTAAGAAAAAACTTAACATGCAAACACATATTTTCTTGTGTAAAACGTATTTAAGAGGATTTTTAAAATTGATTTTACTTCACTTAGAGTTTTATTAATTTCTCTATAATTTTTACAAAGTTCTTGAGCATTAAGTGAATATATTAAGAAACAGCACTATAATTAACTTTTGCATGTCCACTATTATTTTTCCTACATAAAATTTTATGTAGGAAAAATAATAGTGGACATGCAAAAGTTAATTATAGTGCTGTTTCTTAATATATTCACTATATGCTCAAGAACTTTGTAAAAATTATAGAGAAATTAATAAAACTAACTTATAAACATAATTAACAAAAGTGGTTTCACTAATTTTAGAGGTGTGATGGGTCAGTTATGAATTAATCTAGTCGCAACACATTTACACAATCCTGCTTGATACAATAACTAACTTATAAGTTCATATATTTTTAAAAGATATAGGATCATGTAAGAAGACTAACAAAATTAATTTCATGATTTTTGGATTAGCAAAGAGTAAACTATGTATTTAACTTGGTTTAATAAATACATTTCTCATAGAAAATTTTCAACTTTTTTATGATTATAAATATTTTTATCATGTAGATCATGTTACAAAGAAAACTAACAAAATTTGTTTTACTTGATTTAAAGCTCAGATTAATTAGTTATTGTTTTTACAAGATTAAACTATTTTTTGGATTTTTTTTAATTTCACTGAAAATCGAGAAAACCGAACGGTTACTGACAATACGAAAAATTCGAGAAAACCGCTCGATAAATCGAGAAAATTGCTCGGTAACCGATCCGTTACGAAACGGAGAATCTGATATTTTTTATCTAAATTTTAATTTTTAACAAATAAATTTTATACGAATTTTAGTCAAATTTTTAACAAATAATCGCACATTTTCAGTTACCGCTCGAATTTAACCTGCTCCCCACCCAAACGGCCTCCCGCATCTCCCTCAACCAGTCCCCCGCAACCGGGCCAGCGCGCCGCACCTCTATCGTCCCAACCCCAGCCCCTGCCCCCGGGGCCAGGCAGCCCGTCCCCCTCTCAGATCGGCCCAGCCACGACGCCGCCTCCCCCCTTCCCCTCCCTCCGCCGCCACCCGGCCCCGTTCCCCTCTCAGATTGGCCTAGCCACGACGTCGCCGCGCCAAGCCAACCTGCAACGCCTCGAGTCCATGGCCTTCAGCGCCATCTCCTTCAAGGAGCTCCTCAGCCACTGCGGCGAGGCACTCAACGTCTACGCACGCCACGCCGACGCCATCCAGACCCGCCTCTCCTCCTTCGGCTACGAGCCCCCCTGTAACAACGCGAAAAAAATCCTACCACATCATTTCGTCGCCCAAGCTACGCGGCGTTTGTTTCGTTCGGTTGAGAACCGCTGTTGGTGCGCTACCAGAGGTGGAGCCTGCGACAGATGTGGAGGTGGAAGATGGAGACGTCGGGGAGCTTATGGGGCCTGGGAATAGCTGCTTCGGTGGGTCAAGTTCAGTGCTGACATCCAGTAGGGGGCGGTTCCAAGACGACGACACACTATATCCTTCTCGTTGGGTTTGATTTTGTTCCGACTAATAGATTTTTGGTTGCTTCTGGTGTGAACATATAATACAACATTCTAACTGATGGAATGAGTAGACTCTGCATCTCGAGATGCGTCGGCTCCAAATAGAGGCACTAGGTAACGATGCTTCGAATTGTAAGAGCTTGTTTCTTTAGAAGTTTGAGGAGCTATTTATACCTGAGACCTGAGATAACTTATTATCTATTTCTCTCAAAACTCTGTCACTAGCTGCTACTCTTCATTACTAGGAAGTAGGACCTGTATTGTGTTCTTTCTTGACTACTAATAAGATTTGAGGAGTCCAGACACAAAGGGAGATTCTGTGAGCTTCTCATCAAACAGTTTCACCTTCTATTTTCTTTCTTTACATATTTTACTGAGTAGTGAGATTTTTTTCTTGGTCTTATCCTAGAGGCAGTTGACATGCAGAAGCTCAAAGGCTTGACTACTATTGGGTAAGAATGCTGATCTTACATTATCTCATGAGTTGTTGTCTTTTCTTTAAAATCGTAATATAAAGTGTTGTTGTTCTATTGAATCTCAATGGTGAAATGATTTCTTGGGTTAACGAGCATGTTGGCTTTACTGTGCTTTCTCTCATGCTAAATTATGTAATGTGGATGAGTACCATCTTTATTGCACTGAGTACACCCAGCACTAATCAAATTTTGATGCCACTTAGCCCCTGTAGTCTGATGAGAAATGTTACAGGATTTTATCTGACATGCACATTAAATCAATGAAGAATATCTTGCTATTTGCATTGAGAGATGACTTATTTTCATGGACATGATGTTTGTATGACATTCTGGCCTCAACATGTTTTTTTATCACTTTATAAGATCTATATATTGATATATGCTGATTGCTGAAATGTCTATTTGGTTATCTGTGCCTATTTTTGTTAAGATCCTTTTAGTTGTAGGATGATAGGTCCAACATTTATCCAGATGTATACATATATCTTAGCAAAGTTAGCAAAGTATGCATGTGCACATCCTTTTGCTTGTACTCAACCCATACCCAACATATTTCTACCATGATTCACTGTAATGAAATGCTGCTTGTACTTGAATTTATCAGATGGAAATATTTTAGCAACAGACAACTGGCCAGTTGACAACCTTTGATAACAAAAAGATTAAAAAATTCTCTAGACATCCGGTGAGTGTCTTTTCTTCTCTCGTTTACTGGTGTTACTCTTCTGAGACTAGCGTATATTGTTCTGTCTTTATTCTTCTGTTTATGCCTAGCTTCTCGTAATTCATACACGCATATATACATTTTAGGTGGCTGCGAGGAGCATGGTTTTTAGCAATGATGGCCAGTATGTTATGTCATCTGGCATTGGAGAACGCTATATTGCTATTTGGAAATTGGGTGGTGGTAAAACTCAGAGCTAGTCTCAGAAGAGTAACCAATGTTGCATTCAATTGCTCTAAAAATTGCGGGTGACAATAGTCTAATTCTGCAATTTTTTTCAAATAAACATCTATTTTTACTTTTTATTTTATTTTTCAAATATATAAAAATAAAAATGACTGAGAAGGCTACCTCTGTATGACCCAGAATCGATTAAAGCCCACCAAGCCCACGAAAGCAGCTCCTCATCGAAACCAAACTCGAACATACGACCAAACCGCGGCGGTGGCGACGGTGGCGATGGACGTCTCGCAGCCCTCGGCGCTGCCAGCGGTCGGCGACGAGCCGGCGGCAGCGAAGGAGAGGGGCAGAGGCGAGGGGCTGCGGCGGTACTACCAGCAGCACCTCCACGACTTGGAGCTCGCGCTCCCGCAGAGGATCGACGACCTCAGCCGCCTCGAGGCCGGGCGGAACGACCTCAACTCCCGAGGAGCGTACCGCGCCAATCCCTTGAAACCCTAATCTCTCTCCTCCTAGCGCGTTGTCGGTTGATCTCCTGGATTGGTTTGATTCGGGGCGTGTGGAGTAGTACCCAAAAGACGATCCACTGTATCGTGTTCTCAGTTCATGTTTAATCCAAGTAATCACGTGTTGGGGTTTTAATCGGTGGCGTTTAACTACGCTTCTCCATGTTTCAAGTGTCCTTGCCGTGGGGAATTGCTGTTCTTGTTTTATTCCTTGTTTTCATGCTGGAGATTGGTGAATCTTGTTAGTCTGCGTAGTCCAGACTCTGGGGATGGTTACATCTCGTTTCAGAATTGAAACTTACCTACTGTTACGACACTGAACTTTGTTCAATTAGCTGCTGAAAATCTCCTTATGTTGTCAATTTCACGCAGCTCCCATGGTTAAATTCCACTACTTTACTGTGCCAAGTCATTAGCTTTTATCAACTAAAAAAAGGCATCAGCTTTTATCATGTTATTTGCACTGAGAATCCATGGAATACTTTATCTCTGAGATAAGGTGGTGATTCTATGCATTATTGTGTATATAATATGTCAATAAGGATTTTTGGTATGACCGTATGAACCATGTTATAATTGCTGACCACCCTCAATCTTTGTCTTGCAATTTTGGCATTGCAGTTAAAATGCATCGGGAGGAGTTGCAGCTGCTTCAAGAACCAGGTTCACATGTTGGTGAGGTTGTGAAGGTTATGAGGAAATCAAAGGTTCTAGTGAAGGTACATCTCCTTTCTTTCTTTACTTTTTTTTATGCGGTGTAGGAACATGTCAGTCTTGCCTTGGCATAATGGAAGAAGCACAGTATTTCATTCATGGCTATATACTCTTTACTTGATTGAGCATTACTTTTATATGATAGGAACAATTACCTCCTTTCTACAACATCCAAAACTGTGCTATTAAAAAATAATACATGCAAACTAGGATAGAGATGCGTTATCTGATTTTCTAATGTGCAGAGAAGATGCAATTGTGCAAACATTTAGTACTTGGTCATGTGACTAAATAGGGAATGGAATAGAAACCGGATTGATGCTTTATCTATGGCATTCATCTTCAGTTTCAGAAACCAGACATTCATCATTTGATATGACATACTACTTTTGATTTCTGTGAAAATATCCATAATTTAAAGCTGATATATAGTCGCTGAAAACCAAGGGAGTTCGGAAAAAAATTATTTGCCTATTCACTTCCCCTGTTTTCCTTTTGTTTTTGCATACGGTGGTTAAAAGTATGGCCCTTATTATATTAGATGTATTGGCATGGGAGCTCTGAGTTTCCACTCATCCTACTCTAGTTAACTAGTTAGTTGCAATCTCTTAGGTGCATCCAGAAGGCAAATATATCGTAGATGTTGATAAAAGTATCGATATTACAAAAATCACGCCTTCCACAAGAGTTGCTCTTCAAAGTGGCAGCTATATACTTCATCTTATCCTGCCCAGCAGAGTCGATCCGTTGGTTAATCTTATGAAGGTTGAGAAGGTTCCTGATTCTACATATGTTATGGTTGGTGGTCTTGACCAGCAAATTAAAGAGATCAAAGAGGTTCGTAAAGAATTTCATTGCACACATCTGTTGTATTGTACGTTTGTACTACTGTTAGCAGTCTGGCTTAATAACTCAATTTTCAGGTCATCGAGCTTCCAATTAAGCATCCTGGGCTGCTTGAGAGTCTTGGAATTGCCCAACCAAAGGTTAGGGTATTTTTTACCATTTTATATTTTGTTTGACATCAGTTGAGTCATTATTCCGTGGATAATATATTAATATTTATCCTTCATGCTTCAGGGTGTCCTTCTCTATGGCCCTCCAGGTACTGGAAAAACGTTACTTGCTCGTGCAGTTGCTCATCACACAGACTGCACCTTCATTAGGGTGTCAGGTTCTGAGCTAGTTCAGAAGTACATTGGAGAGGGTTCCCGGATGGTTCGTGAACTTTTTGTGATGGCTAGGTAACCGTTCTCAGTTCATTTTTGCATTCAATCGTCACTGTTACTCCAATAGGGTTCTAAGAAAATTCCTTGTATTAAATGTATACATAGTTTACATAGTCCAAGAGGCATAATTACCTCGTTTTAATTTTGATAGGGAACATGCACCATCCATTATATTTATGGATGAAATAGACTCCATTGGATCTGCTTGGATGGAGTCGGGATCTGGCAATGGTGATAGTGAGGTTCAGTGAACCATGCTTGAGCTTCTAAACCAACTTGATGGTTTGAAGCATCAAACAAGATTAAGGTTCTTATGGGGACAAACAGGGTAGACATTTTGGATCAAGCTCTCCTGAGGCCTGGGCGCATTGATAGGAAGATAGAATTTCCAAATCCTAATGAATTTGTAAGTGATTCAATACTCAGCGCAGTATTAGTTCCCGATCAATTAAGTTGATACTGCCTAATCACATCAGTTCTAATGTTTTACTAACCTATAATCTACCGCACTTTCAGTCCCGCATTGATATATTGAAGATTCATTCAAGAAAAATGAACTTGATCCGCGGCATTGATCTGAATAAGATCGCTGAGAAGATGAACGGAGCATTAGGTGCAGAGCTAAAGGTGAGTATAGGTATCATTTGTACTTTGTAGTCCAACATCTGGATTTCTAAAGCATACCCTCACAAGCTGAGAAAACATTTCTGAATGGATCATTGCATGATAAAACATACTATTATGTATTGAACAATACATAATAATCATTCTGTTGATGTAGTTAAATACCATCCTGCACAGGAACTCACCTTGATTTTGACTTTTGGTTTTCCAGGCTGTTTGCACAGAAGCCGGAATGTTTGCCCTTAGCGAGAGAAGGGTGCACGTCACTCGGGAGGATTTCGAGATGGCAGTGGCGAAGGTGATGAAGAAGGATTCGGAGAAGAACATGTCCCTGCGGAAGCTCTGGAAGTGAAGCTCACGTCTCGGCGGCACCCTGGCTTCAGCTGCCATGTCGAAACAGCTGAAGCGAATAGCGCCGCGCGTTGCCGGGATCAGCTGTGAGATTCTGAAAAATGTTTCTCGTGCTCGAAAGCTGAAACCTATGGATGTCGTGTGGCATAGCAGCTTGAAAGTTAAATTTGTTTTACTGAATCGTCCGTCAAAGAGGGTGTGAGATGGAAATCAGTTGCTCGCGTGGCTTCGCCCTTTCGTCGCTTCTGCGTTTTCAGCAGTGTTCGCCTGTTAGGTTGTGGCCGTTTTTGAGACGCAAATGTGTCCTCCCTCGGCCAGCCGCGAGTTGCTCGGTTTTCCAATTGCTCATGCAATTTCGTTGTGTGACTAGGCTTGAGAAATACTAGAAGCTGGATCTGAATTTTTCCTTGGTAGCTTGATGAGTCAGCTGCTTTGAACGAGATTTTTTTTTTTTTTTTTTTTTTTTTGGAACAAGCCGCGCTAAGCTGAACCTTGTTGCGAGCCCTACATAAAAGCTTCAAGCTTGTAATCTAGGGCTCAGTTTGATATTGTTTCCGTTCTCAAACAGAAGTCGCTTACGAATATGTGCAGAATTTTTTACCACTAATATAAACATCTTAAAGTTTGTCATTGAAAGTTGTAATTATTAGATTTATCGTGAGAATTACCTTAAGATGATTATATTTCCACTCGCTTATAGGACATCAAATACTTAGAAAAAGTAATCGTTCAAATGTGTATAGGAGACTGTATAAATGCCCAACTACTACATACAATATATGCTTAGCTCAGAACGAATGAGCTGAACTTTCTGCTGTTAGCGTAGCGAACTGAGCCAAGTCGCTATTTGTGACGCGCTGAGCCTGCGGTTCGACGGTGTGAGCAAGCACTTCGTGTTTAGTCGTCTCCCGGTTGGTCCGCTGAGTTGCTACAGTCAACCTTTCAAAAAAATCAACTAGATAATACTTTGAACTTCGACAGAACGGAATGTAACTTTTCTTATTTTTAAACATATCGTACGTTGAAAAGATAATAGATTTATTTTTTAAAAATATACCGTCTGTTATAGTTTTGCAATTTTTTAACGGATGTTTATTTTTGAAATAAAAATTTCCGCATATTTCTTTTGAGAAATCGGGTTGTATTTCATACATATATATGAAGTATTATATTGTAGTTCTTACAAAGACATCTCTGGGAAAAAAAACTCACATCTTTCGGTCGTCTTCGCCATCGGCGATCAGAGCAGCCACCTAATGAATCCGTGCCGCACCAAAGATTGGCAAGAGGACATGTCAAGTTTGCAGCTTGAAGCCGATACCCTTCGTGATGAAGAAATTTGGAAGTTTTTCACTACCGCAACGAGTAGCACATCAACTCGGTATGCTCTTGAAACGTTGAACATCCATGCACTTCACAACGGCCACCGGCTGTATCTTCATCGAGAGACAAGGGACATCCCAAGCATCGTGGTGATTCTGAACCAACGAAGGACTATATAACCCAAAAGGGAGAAAACCGCCGAAGCGGGTATAAATGAAACACAAATCTGATTCTTCCGAGAGAGTGGAATACAAATTTTCCTAGAATCTCGCTGAAGGATGTCGGCCCTGGAGAAGACGAGGAAGAGACAAAAGACTCTTCGTGATAGTATCACCATGGAGGAAACTAAATCCAAAACTAGATAACTATAGCTATAACACTAGTAACGTGGCACAGGCGGCTGCGTCGAACCGAAGCAGACCCAGGGAAAAAATTATCGCCGATTGAGACACCGATAAACCCGATTTTCCTGTTTACCGGTGGGTCCCGATTAAATTTGTTACCGGCCAAAATTTTCGGTGTTTTTTGAATTGGCGCCCGCGCCTGTCCGCTGCACAACACCCACGGACCCACCCAATTCAGCGGCCTGGCCCACACAGCAAACCACCTCCAACCCTACCTCTCCCGGTTGTCCTAATCCCCATCCCCATCTCACGTTCCCAGCCGCCGCCATCGCTGCTGCGCCCGTGCGGCTCGAGTGAAGCTCGGGCGTCCAGCGGCCGCGCGGGCCTGCAGGAGTGCGGGCTATGGCTGCGGCGCGCACCGTGCGTGGCCGAGCGGAGCTGCTATTGCGGCGCGACTCGGCGAGCAAGAGTCGGCGCGGCGCGGCGCGGCGCGGCGCGGCGAGCAAGAGCGGGGCAGGGCGGCGAGCAAGAGGCGGCGCAACTCGGCGAGCAAGAGCGGGGTGGGGCGGCGAGCAAGAGGTGGCGCGGGATCGACGGCTGGACCGTGCTCTGCTGTGCCCGTGCTGTGCCCGCACTGTGCACCGTGCTCTGCTCCGCCGTGCATAATGCTCTTCTATGCTCTGCGCTTCTGCCCTCTGTTGTGCTCTGTCTGCTCCACTCCCCAGTCGGCGTGGTCTACTGTGAGGGTGATAGAAGGCAAGGGAGGGGTGGATCGTCGTGACAAAGGCACGGGCGTCGCCGGCGCATAGTCCACCAGTGGCGCCGCTGGTAGGAGCACGTCAACAGATGGTGCTGTTGAGGTGGTCACTCAAGGAGGTAGTAACCTGTTATTTGCATGATTAACTGTCAATTTACCTGAGAGCTATTCGATGGTGGTAACTTTAAAGCCTGTATATAAGCATGGTATGTATATGAATGTTCTTCATGTGGTAGGATTTGCAGCTGCCATCTCAATAGGGTGAGAAATTTTGAAGAATGTTGCTATAATATAATTCTCAATTGCTCATGCATTCTTAGCTGGTATTTTTGGGGGTTCAAGTATTATTTTCTCCAACAAAATCTGGGCGAGATATGACATGCTTGAATTAACTGTTTGGTTAGATAATGTCATGTATGCAGTTCAGTTTTAAATATGGCCACCATACAAACTATGCTTTCAGGTCTTGTACATGACCAATCAAACAATTTGTTTTATACAGCTTGTCCAATATTTATATTAAGACAATTATATGTGGACTCACTTCTTGTGAAGTGAAAATGAAGATAAAAATGTTGCTGGTCCTATTCAACTGACTATATGACTGGAAACTTCTCTTTGTTTGACTGAATATTCATCTTTTTCATAATATATATTGAATCATGTGTCTATAATAGGCGTACTGTGAAAAACATCCCAAAGTACGCTTCTGCATAGTTTTATATCGATAACGTACTTCCAAGGATCAAAGAGAAAAAGATCATGTCTATCAAGCCATTTTTCTGAACAAATTCACTTGCAGATGATCAAAATGTTGTGTATGTAATTTGACAGATGCTAAGCTAACAGTACTTTATTTTCATGTAAGGTGATGCTTGTCTGAGCAAAAAAATGATGTGTCCAAATAATCATCATCCCCTAGTTTCACATTTGTTTGGTAACTATGTATCCATTTTTTTGTTTCACGCCGGTTCTGTTTCATGTGCTCATCATCATATTTGGTAGCGACCATGTTATCTCTTGCACAATTGTTCATATTTTTGTATGGTACTGCAGGGAGATGGGTGAAATTAACAGGAACCATTGAGAACCCTTGGAGCCATGGTGAGCCTCTTGGGAATAGCTTTAGCTGCAATTATTGCCCTGCTTGCATTAAGAGTGGAGGTGTGAGCCGTCTAAGGGAGCATTTGGGTGGATTGCCTGGGAATGTGGCGGCCTGCAAAATGTGCCACTTAATGTTAAGACATTAATGACGGATGAAGTGACAATCCGGAGAGTAAGGAGGAAGCGAAACAAGAACCTTCGTCTCTATGTTGAAAAGGAGGTTATGGAAGCAAACAGAGATTTTGGGACTATTGGCAGGGCAAGAATTCCTTATGATGAAGCAGGACAGATTGAGATGGCGATGAGAGAGTCATTGAGGGAACATGCCATGGAACGTGCCAACACTTAGCCTTTTGGTAGGACCGGTGGTAGTGGGTCTGCAAGTTGTTCAGCTAATCAACAAAGTACACTTGACAGGTAAGAATTGTATAATTGAGAAACAATTGTTGAATGCAATTGTACTTGTGCACTTACTTTTGTTTTTTGGTGCATGATTGTACAGGTTCTACCAAAGCAGAAGTGTTTCACAAGATCCCTTTGACATAGATTTGGCACGCAGCAGGGCACAAGCGCAGCCTTAGGTGGACATTATGCTCATGGGGGATGGCAAAGAGAAGCTTGGGAAAGCTTTGGCCAAGTGGTTTCATGCCAATGATATTCCAGGAAGAAAAGCAGACTGTCCGTACTTTCGATCAACCATTAAATTAGCCCAACAGCTTTGAGAAGGAGTGCACATTCCTATTGGAAGAGAAATAGATGGCCCATTGCTTGATATGAACTATGAAGATATGGAGGCTCACATGGCTGAATTCAAGGATGAATGGGGTGACTATGGAGTTACCATCATGTGTGATTCATGGACAGGTATATACTTGTATAATTGAGGAAATAAGATTGAATGCAATTGTCCTTTTGCACTTACTTTTGTTTTTTTTGCATGATTGTACATGTCCTATCATGATGTGCATTATTAATTTTATGATCTTTTGCAATGGACACATGTTCTTCCACAAGTCTATAAATGCAACTGATTCTATCCAAAATGCAGATTTTATTTATGATTGCCTTAGAGAGGTGGTTGTTGAGGAGATTGGGGCTAAGGTTATCGTTCAGATTGTCACGGATAATGGCTCTAACTACAAGAAAGCATGCCAGCAACTCATTGCTCAGTATCCACACATTACTTGACAGCCATGTGCAGCTCATACTATCAATTTGATGTTTAAGGACATAGGACGTTTTTCAGAGGTCACGGAAGTCGTGAACAGCGCAAAGCGAATTTGTAAATTCTTTTATAACCATAACAGGTAAATACTTGTATACTTGAGAAACTGATGTTGAATACAATTGATAAATATATTGACAATAAGCCTGAATCCCCAAGCCAAGTAGATTTCTCATAGATGGGTTAGGAATGGATGAAGAAGAAGTGGCCATATTTAAGAGGAAGCTTGAGTTTGGTAGAAAAGGCGGTAAGAAGAAAGGGAAGGTAGGATTGGAGGAAGATGAAGAAGGCATTGTAGACGATTTTTAGTCGGATTCTTCACAAGGTAGCCCAACTTATGCTGAATCAGGGGATAACAGTTCAGATGATGATACAGCTTGTGGTACAGATGATGATGCAGATTGCGAATCCATTTCACTGGATCCTCGATATCGTTCTTGGTGTGCAAATCGTTCGTCAGCATTTGACACTTCTTCATATCATAAAGCAAAAAATAGCAGTACTGTCAATAGCAGCATTGTCAAGAGGACAACATTGGGTAGGAGTATGCAGTCACATATACAAGGCATGTATAGGCCCAAATTCTTTCTTAAGTACCTCTAGCAAGTTTAATGGTGACCGTGAATATTTATAGCATGTAAACTAACACCATGCCTAAACTCTTAAATCCCATATTCCCATGGCATGGCTACTTCCAACATCATAATCTCAATTGAACAGTAAAAGAGTGTATTAATGTTTATTAAGTTTGTCGGGTCAAACAATCACCACATCTGAAATCTCATAATCAGTGTATCAAAGAACTTCCCATGAAATGTAATAGCAACAGAAGCAGAAGGCACTTTGTTTTATACAGTAGAATCAAGTTAAACTGTTTCTTTTCATTCCCCCCTTACTATTCCATGACACAACGGTGCATTACACGAAAACTCGAAAAGTAATTAAGAGCTCGAGTGAGCATATCAGAAACAGACCTCAAAAGCTTGCTTGAGGTACTCAAGCTCCTTGTCAACATCATTGATTGCCTGGGTGTAGGCCTGTGTCGGGGAGGACTGGCTTGTAGTATGGATCTATCTACACATCAAAATATGAGACACTATCTGAGTAAACCTTGACAGAAGAAAATAATTAGCAAAATAGAACTTGCATCATACCCTAACAATAATCTTGTACTGAAGAGGGTGAGGGAGCTTATAGCCAGCAAAGAGCACATTTGGGTCCCTGTGTAGCTGCCTGCCAGAATCTCACACCCAAATGGGCATTGCAAGAAACATAAAAGAAGAGGACAAGAAATGCCAAATTTTTTTTGTTGTGCTTACATGCGAAGGATGTTGCCAATGGTGTGGTCCTCACGCTCGATGGTGAACGATGCAGCATTCACAATCTTTGTATCCCGCTCATACGACACCCTGCATGGATAATTACCAGTATCACAGTCATTGCGTAAGTAATTGTGCAATGAGAAAAGGCTACTATAAGTCTCAATTGAATCTTAGCTGTAGAAAAGACTGAAACGGCAGATATAGCTGCTAACATAAGCAACTGTAGCATTGCCTGAACTATGTGTCTCACTGCTTTCTATCAAAAACAAGCTATACCCGCGAAGATCAAACGAAACAATGGTCTGCATAAATCTTGGGCCAAATGAGGGGACTGGGGAAAGACTCACTTCCGACAAAGCGCTCATAGCGATCCGGGGCATTCATCTCAGGTTAACTTCTTGCTCCTCCCTCTTCAATCACAGCGAGCGTGGTTCATTGGACCACAGAGAAAGAAAGATCAATTCAGAAGTCAGATTTCGGTTCCTAAATTTTATTTTCGTTCAGTGCACTGTACACCCATACTTAGGAGATCATCAGACTGTATAAATTTGAAAAATTATTAATGGAATGCATAGATGAATTCAGGGGCAGACCTATCGCGGGGCACCAGGATTAAGTAAAACCCCCCAATTTTTTGGAAAAAATAAACAACTATTCCAACTCCACCCACGCAGCAAACAAATCCTCAATAAACCGGATTGGATCGGAGAACACGCAAGATTCCGATTGGAGGGATGGAGGCAGATAAAGAGATTCCGCGGAACTGAAAGAACAACACTCAACCAAGCTAGGGTTTCTTACCAACAAGAAAGAAAAAACGATCCGGGTCCAGGGATGGATCTACGCTACACACCAGTCAGCCGCCGGGGTACGAGGACGCCAACGAGAGAAGGGAATAGCCTTGGAGCTAGGGGATCGATGCGAGCGGGGTTCTGGATTCACTCATCTACACTCTAACGGTCTGCAAGGCTGGGTGAAGTCAGAGGATCCAATTCGTAATTGTCATAATTAATTCTCAATTCACTAGATTTATGGTTTTGATCTTCTAATACGCATTCAACATTTTGAATAACCTAGCTCAACATTTTGCATAATCTACTTCAATATTTTGGGAAAAGTGGTTCAATATTTTATAGGAAATGTTGGAACAGTACACTCAAAATGTTAAAATAGTACATTGAAAATATTGAATTTAAAAAATAAAAAAATATATCAATATTGGATCTCATTTCTTATATATTAACTCTAAATAACATGGTGGTTCAAATGGATTCAAAAATGAACTTATGATTTAACAGATAATGGTGTTTTAAGTTTGCATCTAAAATTCATTTCCACCACCCATCCCACCTGAGCCAACCACATATCAACACGTGTCCATTCACCTTGGACTTGTCCACTCCTCTCTCTTCCACTTGCTTCAATCATGTTCTTTGGGAGCGAACGGGTCTCAGCCTATGTGGCATGAGCTCCTAAGTGTTATCAGTAAGACTCGGGTTTGAGGTCGTGGTGGGACGTGGGTGACAACACTTCACCTGCCTCGGGTTTGAGTATTAGAGGAACTCGGGGTGCACATGGGTTTAGGTGGTTAAAGCACATTATCTAAAGGTAAAATCTGGCACACTGTGTATAGCGGTTCTGACAATTTAGGGGTCAGAGATGAAGTAGCTGTCGGATCCTAATGTCTACTATAGACCTTATGTCATTTGTGTACTAGTCCCTAGATCAATATGTGAGTGCTCAAAGTTTTTACAACAATCCCATCACACATTATACGGAAGCTTAATTAGTCAATAAAAACCAATAGTTCACAGCAAGACTTTGTTAAGTATGAGTAGCATGCCACGCAGGCTTAATTTATAGAGTTCAACGCAGCAGGAAAGCCTTCATAACCCTTCAGTTATGTTCACAGGCCACATGCAACCGACTAGGGTGACACTAACCTAGCGATACTCTCCTTCGATATCTTCCGTGTAGAAACCATCATACACCATGTCTTCTCCAACCTTTGGATGGTGTGGATAGCCAGGGTGTAACAATCTAACTTTTTATTTTCCAGAAACTAATTGCGAGAAGAATTAAATAATCAAATTAAATATAATAGCTTGGAAATAATTTCTTTTAGGTCCTTCTTGCTCGGCATGCATGTTGTTTCTTTTTGGTTAGCTAGGTGTTTTTACCTTTTTTGGTTTTTATTGTTTTTCCTAATTGATTATTTAAATATAATTGAAGAAATGAAAATGAGAAAAATCATAAGCAAGTAATTACATAATGGACACATGAAGGAGAAAGTAATAAGTAAAATAAAAATGGATTAAATGAAAATAAATAAAGGATAATAGAAAATAGGAAAGCAGAGAGTATAAAATGAATTAATTATCCAGCAGGGAGATAATCAAGAATGAATAACAGAAAAGCTAAATAATGATTAATAATCAGAAAAAAAATTAAAGAAATAATAAATAATGGAAGAATGAAAGTAAAAAAAGGTCAGGTGAGAAAATGGGAGAAACATAAATTATATAGTTAATTATTCAGCAGGAAGCTTAAATGAAATATTAAACAACAGAAAAGATATTGGGAAAATAAAATTTGGAGAAAAAAGAGGAAACAATAAATAAAAGAAAACCATACCGTACAGATATTTTGTATGGCAAAAATAAAATTTAGGGAAAAAAGAAGAAAGATTTTTTTAATATAACTTTTTTACGGATATTACAGAAATAATACTGAAAATGAAGAAATTCCAAAAATAATACCTATTCGTCCAACGGTTTGGCGAATATATGGCAAAAATACTATTTTCGCCAAACCGTATAGCGAAAATAGGTGACATGTCCCCGGCGATAGGTCCCCGGCGGTAGTTTCGAGGTTAATTTTCCGTGTACTGTTTGGTATCAATTAGTTTTCGTCCAACGATTTGGCGAAAATAGCCTCGAAGCTGCCACCGGGGACACGTCACCTATTTTCACCGTACGGTTTGACGAAAATAGTATTTTTGCCTTACAATAGGGCGAAAATAGTGTTTCCTTACTGACAAGTTCATGGGATAGATCCTAACTACGATTGAGGTTGATGGGAACAATCAATTTCTACTGTTGGCATTTGCATTTGTGGAGGGTGAGAACAACAGCCATTGGTATTGGTTCTTGTACCGTATGAGGATGATAATTATTTGTGATCGACCAAACATGTGCATTATACATGACCGACATGCTAGGATGTTGAACGCAATTTTGGATTTGCAAAATGAAACGAACGATGGCTTGATTGAACATGTGTGGCCAGATCTACAGAGTAAGTGGCGCATGAGGTATTTGGATGCAAACTTCTTTCACCAATTCAAAAACCTCATGAACATATTCAAGCGGTTGTGCAGTTAGATTCAGCAACAGAAGTTTGATGCTCTTTAGAAGACACTGGATGAGCGAACAAAAAAGAAAACACAAGAGCGTGCAGGGAGGCCCATGAGGGGGCCAGAGGACGAACCAGTACCTCTTGAGTCCCTGTCAAAGGAAAATAAAGCTAGCATCACGCAGAAGAGTCATCTACTAGGTCATTTAGCGAGTGGATTAAGAATGAGCTGAAAGAGACGTGAGCTCTTATCTACGACACAAATAGGGCTAGGTACGGTATTATGACTACAAATTTAGTAGAGATTTACAACTGGATGATGAAATATGTGAGGGAGTTATCGCTGGTGGGAATTGTAGAGTTCATACTTCAAAGGTTATACAAGTATTTCATAGACCATTATGCAGTAGCGCACATGGCGCTGAATAATGCTAGTATGATTTATGAGACCGCCATGATATCCGAACCTAGGGCTTTTAAGGATAACATGTTCACGTCGTGACATTAGAATTCGATTCTACTTTTAACTCATTTTTGCAAAGAATGTTGTGACCGGTATGACCTTGTTATGTATGTGATGCATGTGTGTAATTTTCATAGCCTGCGTGTCATGGTTAATTGCAGCCCAAGGATGTCATGTTATTGTATAACGGTCTGCGTGCCGACTTGTGATGCTTCTTTATCTCATGTAATTTATCTAGTGCTATTAGGTGTAGTAGTCTAGCACATATTCATAGAGACTTGAAGCATGATGACCCGAAAGATAGGAACCGTGGTGATAGAGATCACCATGTGAAGGGGCTATACCATGTCATAGTTAATATGATTGCTTGTGATGTTTTTATGTTCTTGTCATACTATTATTTCATGTTTTATATGCGATGGATATGATTACTATGATAGAGTAGCTTCTCTCAGAAAAATTAAGAGTAATTGATGCCCTTCTAATAGCTACACCTACATAGGTTTTGATCACTGTGTGGTAGGTCTACCAAAGCAGGGTGCTATCATTTATCTTAACTAGTTAGGGTGAATGTCAGACATATACACGTATTACTTAACAAGCTATCAAAACGGTTTTGGGTATGGGGCATGGTGTTGGGCGCCGGAGCATTTGATATCACCCAACAAACAAGAGTCACATAAAGATATGATTAGCAATGTGTTGCTTACCTATGTCACCTAGGTTTCTAGCAGTGATGCTAAAGCTCACAAAAACTTAGTTGAATATGGATCTTGTCCCATTGTATTGCGTTTGAGGGAAATATTTCAAAAAATACAGTGAGAGTATCTTCTGATAAATTGTTTATTGGAGGATACACACAAACATAGTGTTGAAGCATTACATATATTTTATTGTAGATTTTGGAAGTAGTTCCCCTTACAATTTCAGATTAAATTATGATGACCGAGAAAGGCCGAAGGCTAGTGCGCTGCTGCAGGGTCCTCGAGAGGGCTCCCCGGCAGAAGACGTTAGCGAAGAGGTTCCCACGGGTGCCTTGAAGAAACGAAAGCAGCCCGAGCGCTCGCCGTAGGGAGGCCCGAAAAAGAAGGCGCTAGCCCTTCGGAAAAGGCCGTGCGAGGTTGCCACCAATGATGTTCGCGAAGAGGCGTCTCCGGAGGGTTCAACTGCACCGCACGACATGCCTCTAAAGCAAGAGATTCCGGAAGGCACACAGGATCCCTGTCCTTCTCCAAAATCAGGGTTCTGCTCCCGCGTGGACCTTCCCACGCTAATTTTAAGCGATGACAAGGACGACTTGGCAAAGACGAGAACTATCATTGAGGCTACCGCCAGGGAAACCGAGGTCTAAGGGGCCGAAAATATCGAAGCGGTAGCCTACTCTTCGACCTCATTGCCTTCAAGCTCGTCCTCCGGGAACGAGGCATCAACTCCAAGCGCACCCCACCGTGGCGGGAAAGGGTTGATGGGCCACGACGGGCTACTTGACGCGAAGGCCATCGAGCCCGAGACGTTCAAGGTTTCCTCCTTTGAACCAAGCACCGGGGAGGTCAGTGACGCGAAGAAGATTTTTAGTACCTTCGTCCTCCCCGAACTTGAGATTTCGCTCACCCGGAAGCTCGTCGCTGAACTTATCGACGCCTCTGACGTGGCGATTGCGAAGGTATACTAGTATGTTCTATTATTATTTTTTTGTCCTTTTAATAATCGCTCATATCCGTGCAATGTCCCAGGTTGTGCTTATTTTGCGGGTTCAATGCAAACAGGTGGAGAATTATGAAGTCCGCGCCCAGAGTGCAGAGGCGCAGATAGATATGCTGCAAAAGCGGGTTGAAAGAGCCGAAGGCTAGAAACGCGACGCATTTATCTGGATGGCCTCTCCGTGTCTGTCATCATTGTTTCCTAGTGGCGCTACTTCAACACCGTAGCATTGTTCGCGCCCGCCCGAAGCTCCTCCCGGCCGAAGCATTGCTCGACCCTGGCAGCGTCGAAGGGGGTCTTTCAACCAAAGCCCCGGCCGCAGCCGAAAGTTCCGGTAATACCTCCGATGTACCAGTTGGCTTCGTCTTCTTCTTAGGTGGCATGGCTTCGATCTGTTCGTGTCCCCACGGACAGCGCCAACTGTTTGAACCGAAGTTCCAGACAAGGTGGACCTTCGCTTATAGAGAATGTCGAAGGGTTCTTGCGGTGACACGTGATCGGGGTAAACCTGTTTCGATTAATCTCTCGAATACAGTATGGTCCTATTTATAGACCGTACTCAACCACTCCACGTGAGGTTTACAGTTTCTACCCCCTTACCTGCTACATTATTGGAATATTTGGGGGCATTATGGTACAATCAAGCATATTTACATAATTACAACTCTGCCCCGAGCAATTAAAGAGGGCCCCGCTATCCAAACATGGTCTTCGGTCCCTGGAAATCCGCCGAAGGCTTCTCCACTTCGGCGCCACGAGCTGGTCTTTGGCTCCAGGTCGAAGACACACTGCTACCTTCGCCTATTCCAGTCAACAAAACTACCGATGTAGCCTTCAGCTTCCGGCCGAAGGCTCGCCACCGCCTTCACCGACACGGGAAGCTAGGACTGCGAACACGCTTACAGCCTTCGACCGAGAGTACTTCGCGATCTTCGTCTGCACTCCCTGAAACAAACCTGCAGTGACAAGAGTGCGAAGCCTCCGGCAGACTTCGAGCTATCTACAAAGGGGAGGGCGGGAGATCATCCCCAACACTGCAATTTCACAATCTCTTCTTCATTCTCCAACTGACGCTAATATAGCAAAATTCGGCTAAATTACAACACACCAACCCTAGGTGCATTAAATGATAACATCAATTAGCACTGTAAAAAGACAAATGTTCGATCCTTTCAAGGTTGGTGACCATTTTGACCATTCAGTCATGGATGCTTTAGCATGTGAACTAAATTTTCATTTGAGAGCAAACTAAGTTTCTGGTAGTACTCCTTACGAGCTTCTATTTCTTTCATGAAGGAAGGTAGATTTGCGAAAAGATTGAATAGGAAAAATATTAGTAAAAAAGATAATAGGAGGGGGGTCAATAAAAAACAAAAGTAACGAATGTCACTACCAAGGGCTCGACAACTATCATAAATGATTTTTTTTAGAATGATTGTTCATGTTCACAACGGGGTGCCCCTTAAGTTAGAGAGTGGGCGTGGGTGCACTTAATAATACGGAGGGGGCTGCGTAAGATAAAGACAACTAGAAAACCTTTTGGCGCATTTTGTGCCGCGTGTAGTACACGTGTTACCTGGATATGGACACAAGTGTCAAAATCCGACTCGGATTTGGGTGCCGATTCGCCAAAGAAAATTTGGACACGTGAAATACAACTCGGAATCCGACTTAGATTGGGGGTGTCTAATTCGGCAAAAAAGTTTGGACACGTGTCCAGTGTACAGCCCCGTAATAATATTGTTTCCTCCAAAAGAAAGTTATGTTACTCGGAGCCTTGGACTAGCCACCCCTTATAGGGTATAAAAGATGCTTGACTCGTAACAAGATATATGTAACAGTCAGTCCTATAATTTTCTAGAACAAATAGAATGTAGAAACGTTTATTGGAGCAGTTGGAATGAACAACTACCAACTTTTGCAAGCGGCAGCTCATGAGGTAAATTTAGCCCACTAGTCAATCACACTTCAGCGTTAAATCATCATCACAGCACAAACTGCGCCTCCCACCAATATCGGTTCACCTGAAACTAAATTCATAATATAACGCTCCAACACGCAGCCTAACCAACGCCTAGAACTAAAATCACACAGATACGAGCCGTCCGTCGCATCACAACAACCCACATCCCGATCCCAACCACGATTCTAGAAGAAAAACGGAATGAGTGGAGCGGAGGGAGGATCGCTTACCCTTGCTGGCGCTGATGAGGAAGTAGTCGTCGGGCGTGACGGGGCTGTAGAAGAGGTCCACCACGGGCCGAGAGTGGCCGTGGCACACCAGCGGGACCGCCACCTTCTTCTTCTCCATCGTTTCGACTCGCTCCCCTTCCCCCGGCGAAACACCTAGCCCGACGAATCGACTCCGGCGATGGATGGCCCTTAATTGCGGCGCCCTCGCGCGCCCTAACCCTAGCTCCGATCAAAGAGAGAAAAAAATGGGGGGAAATCGGAGGAAAATCTAATCGCGAGGATCGGCGCGAGGCAGGGTGATCCGGATCCGCAGGGTTAGATCTGGACAGGAGCTTTATTGGGCGGATGAATCCACTGGGGCGGGAGGGAGGGAGTCGGGGGATGAGGCCGGCCTCCTACGTGGGGTGGGAAGTGGGGGAAGAAGGCGGAGGCCGCTTTATATAGAGGCAGGCGAGGCGAGACGAAGCTGCACGCGCTCGAACCTTGTGGCCTTGTTGGTCTGGGATTGTCAGGAACCATTGGATCGTGGTCTAACGGTTCAGATTCATCGTGTGGGCGTTTTGTAGATCCGTGGGCCGAACGGTGTTACAGTTCATGGGCTTTCATTTTCAGATGGAGAAAGGGTCGAGGGGACAGGCCATTTTCTCTTTAATACTACTGGCGGATCTCGTCCTCCCCGGCCGCGGACGGTCCACTGCGCGCGCCCAAAAAACAGAGTTGACTACTCTGGTACAGGGTTCAAAAAACCGTCGGTAACCGCTCAAAAATCGCGGTTACCGACCTTCCCGGTCCGGTCCGATTTCAAAAACCGCTCGGTAACCGAAATTTGAATTCAAAAAATTCGAAAAAATAAAAAAAATTCAAAAAAATTCAAAAAAATCTTAAAAAAAACTAGACACAATTCTAAGAACTTCTGTGAATTTTTTTTTCAAAAATAATGTCGTTTGCATCATATTCTATAGGGAGAAAGTTTGAAAAAAATGAAAAAAATTGAAGCGTGCGGCTCAATTATTAACTCACGTTAAGAAAAAGTGTAACATGCAAACACATATTTTTCTTGTATAAAACGTATTTTAAGAGAACCTTTAAAATTGATTTCACTTTATTTAGAGTTTTATTAAATTCTCTATGATTTTTACAAAGTTCACAAGCATAAAGTGAATATGTTAAGAAAAAACACTGTAATTAATTTTTTCATGTCTACTATTATTTTTTCTACGTAAATCATAATATAAATAAGCTAATGAAAGTGGTTTCACTAATTTTTAAGGTGTGATGGGTCAGTTATGAATTAATCTAGTCGCAACACATTTACACAATCATGCATGTTACAATAACTAATTCATGAGTTCATATATTTTTAAAAGATATAGGATCATGTAAGAAGACTAACAAAATTAGTTTCATGATTTTTGGATTAGCAAAGAGTAAACTATGCATTTACCTTGGTTTAACAAATAAAATTTCTCACAGAAAATTTTGAACTTTTTTATGAGTATAAATACTTTTATCATGTAGATCATGTTATAAGGAAGCCAACAAAATTTGTTTCACTTGATTTGAAGCTCGGATGAATTAGTTATTGATTTTACAAGATTGAACCCTTTTTTAGATTTTTTGTTGAACTGCGCTGAAATTCGATAAAACCGCTCGATAAATCGAGAAAACCGAGCGGTTACCAAGCCAAACCGCTCGGTAACCGACCGAATCAAAAATGCGAGAAAATCGCTCGGTAACCGACCCAAACCGCTCGGTAACCGACCCAAACCGCTCGGTTACCGAGAGGGCAAAAACATGATTTTTTCGCAAAAATTTAAAATTTGCCGAATGAATTTTCTCCGAATTTTTTTGAATTTTTGACCGGTAATCGCGGTTACCGCGGTTTTTCGGTTACCGCCGGAGGTCGGTAACGCGAACCTTGCTCTGGTGTTTCATGAAGAGTTCAGGATTCATTTTGGAGGCAAAGCTGCAATCATCATTACTATTCATTAATGAAGTTATTTGATGGGAGAGGTTCAAACGTTACAGCTGGAAGAAATTGCTGGACGATATAGCATGCGGTATGCAGGATGCAGCTGGAGAACGACACGAACAGAGTCCACATGTGCTCTGCTTCCTTCGACGCTGTGGACTGCCATGGAGGCTCAAAGACCGCCAAGCAAGTAGCTGCGGAGCGCCCTCGCGAGATTGGCGCCGGCTGCCGCGAGCCTGGGGAACTGCCGGGCGACGAGCGACAGCATCGCAAGCGCCGCGCCGAGCAGCCAGAGGACGAAGGCGAGGAGTACGTGCTCCGCGTTGCCGGACGCGGCCGCGTCTGTGCCCAGCTGGTGCGTGAGGACGATGGCGCCGAGCAGCATGATGACACGGCCGGAGTCGATGAGCAGCTGCTGGCGGTGGCGACCGATCGCGGGGTCGCGCCCGTCCACTTCGGGCTGCCCGGTGAGGCGTCTGAGGTAGCGAACTAGTGGGGCAGCCATGATTGCTTGCCGCTCAGCCGTTGTATGCCTGTATCTGCGTGGACTAGTACTGTCTTGGTTAAATGAGGTGCGACAGCTATATATATAGGCCCGGTGATGTCCATCTGTCCAATTTTAAATGGAAAAGTTTTGTCCACATGCCCCGACGGGTGGGCCCGGACGTAAAGGACGGATCAGGGTATTTCCAGGATGACATCATGATACCAGAACGTTTTTGCCGGCGGGCAAGCAAGCCTCGTCAGCTGCACTGCTGCAGAAAAAGATAAGAGGTGCTGCAGAAAAAGACAGGAGAGTACTTTAAATTTGAGGTGTCGCCTCTTCAGCTGCACTGCTGCAGAAAAAGACAGGTTAAATTTGAGGTGTCTTTCCTCTTTTTTATTACTGCTCACAGCTATGAATGCGGCATTAAAAAAATGACGGGAGTAATAAGAAGATAGTAAATAGAGTAATAGTTGAAGATAGAAAAATTAAGTATATTGGAATAGTATGAAGCTATAATATTGTTATAGGAGATTAATTTTTAGATTGTTTTCTGGAGATGGCTTGATATTAAAGATGTGGAATTTTTATTTTTTAACTCTTCAAAAAAATATATTTTATAAATAGATCATTTAGAAAACTTTGTTGAGACCCTTCGCATAGCATGGTATCAAAGGTAGTGATGTTGTGTCACAACTTTTGGGACCATGCTATGACAAGTCATTCATACCTTTCAGCACACATCCTATATGGTATATATCGATGTATTGAATAAAGGGTTTTCTGTCAAGGGGAGTCCACACAAGAGAGTACCAGCTAGCGATAGATATTTTTTCATAAGACTGTGGCCCTATCGCGCGATCAGGCAAGGCTCTCGCGACCAGCCCCTGGTCGCGGAGGTAAGCCATGCGACCAGCATGGTAGATATTTCATCTTACATATCAAGTCGCATTAAATGTTATCTACTCAAGTGTTTTCCTTCCTCAGACACCCCCTCCCGCGAACAAAGTATTGGCCGACGCAGATGGGTAGTGTCCCGTCCCGTAGCATTAAATGCTATGGGATGGCGTTACAAACAGGCATGGCACCGTACGGCTGATGGGACGGCATCGTAGGCGAGCATGCGATGTAGGGTGACGGGACAGAGCAGGCCGGTCGACCAATGTAGGGTCTGCATACCTACCCTAGCTAGGGGTTATTGGTTCCGTCAGGGTTAGACCGATCACGTTATGGGCACAGTCTACCACTCCTGCTATATAAATAGAGGAGGATCGAACTTGTAGGAAGAAGATGAATACATATGTAAAGAGTTTCGTACTATCCATAAAAGAATACACATGATGCAGGATTGTTATCCTGTGAAAGGCTTGAACCTAGATAACCATGGTGTTCTTGAGTTCATACATACACATCGAGCATATCGATCATGCACCCATCACCCAATATATCCCAGAAGTATTGCCAGAGATAACTCTCGACGGTTGGCGCGCTAAGTAGGGTGGCACATTTTCGCATTTCGGTAAGTGCTGATAACTTGATTGGGCTACCCATGGTCGGATCTACGATAACCGCTGAGTCCCGCTCCGAGGACTCTGATCACCATGAGGTGTTTGTCATGGGGTACGACCCAAATGAGCCCAACGTGCTCCAAGCATGGGACACCGAATCAGAGTCTGAAGGCTCCAAGACTCAACATGAAGTTTGTATGGCTGACCATGCAGCAGGGGGCAGTGGAAGCCCTCGTGCTCTGGGTACTGTTAATGATCCCCAGGCCTTACACCCAAAGGGAAATCGGCCCGGCACCGAACAGGGAGGTGTTCCGATACAGCCCCGCAACTACAACATCGTCCAGAGGAACTCCCACATAGGGCGCAGTCTACGGCAGTGTCATCACCTAGGCCATCACACCATGTGGGCGCTAGGGGCTCCCCTCCTCGCGATATGTCGCCGCTCCGCGTTCGGCAGCTTGACTACGAGGCCATGACACCCGCACAGAATCTGCAGGCCATACGAATGCTTCTTAGCTACTTGCCGGTAGCAGTACTAGAGGGTTTACTAGTAGCCCTCTGGCTGCGCGACCTCGCCCTCCTGATTGAGATCGCTCGATGCCAAACCGTGGCGGGAAACGCCACGTCCGTCGCAAGGCTAGTGGAGGTCGCGATCACCAAGACTCGTAGGAGGCTCCACGGTAGGAAAGATCTTATGCTCCCTCCACGGCAGGAAATGCTCAGAGACCCCCGTCATGTTGGGACAACCAACCAACCGACTTGCGTGACTTTCTTTGCCAATGCGACCTCCGCTGCGTGATCCAGGTTCAGAGGGCCGACCGAGAGCACGGAGATCACGCTCGGTGTGAGCTGGAAAAGGGCAAGAAGCCTTACCACTCACCTTCCCCTCGTAGGGAGGCGTCGGATTCCTCCAACCTATCGTCCAAGCCGCGAGACCGTCGTCTCTCTCCCCGAGCACGTGCCACCTCCCATCAGCGAGCGACCCCCGTTACGGGACGGGGTGCAATGCCTATCCTCCCAGCTCTGAGAGCTGTGCTGGTCAAACAAGTTTCGATCGATCTTAGCCAAAAAAAAATATGACGGCTTGACCAATCCCGGGGAGTTTCTGCAGCTCTATACCACCATGGTGTAGGCTGCAGGAGGCCACGGGAAAGTCATAGCTAACTATTTCTTGACCACCTTGAACGATTCAGCCCGGTCCTGGCTTATGAACCACCCCTGCAGGTCGGTTCACTTCTGGGAGGACCTATGTGACCAGTTTATCACCAACTTTCAAGGGACCTACGCCCGGCCAGGTGTCAAGGATGACATGTATCAGGTCAGGCAGCAACAGGGCGAGTTGCTGCGAGACTTCATCTGGCGTTTCACCAAACGTCAAAATACTATTCCAAGGATCATGAGTGAGTTCGTGGTCATAGCCTTCCAGAGGGGGGTCAGGGACCAGAAGTTGGTCGAGAACCTGGCCACCAAGGAAGTCTGAAGCACTACCGACCTCTTCGAGCTTGCCGACAAGTGCGCTTAAGACGCCGAGGCCCGAGAGCGTCAGATTGAAGCAAAGCCACGCCCGCCATCCGACCAGCCCACCTCTTTCAAGGGGGTTGGCCGGAAGGAGAAAAAGAAGAACAAACGCAAGGCACGACCGCCTGACATCATGGTGGTCGAGCAGACCAGCCAATCATGCCGGGGCTTCGAGGAAAAGGATGGAAGGAAGGGCCGAGGTTACTGTCCAATACACCGTACCGATGCCCATGATCTGACTGAATGCAAGGTCGTGCATGGCATCATCGACAAGGAGCTTGGGGAGCGCAGGCCCAAGTGCGGCAACGATAGTGAGGATGAGGTCAACCCCGACGAATCAGTGCTGAGTTTCCAGTAGGCCGATCATATGGTCCACCATATCTTCCAGGGCACCGCAACGTATTCCTCGAACAGAAAGTACAAGTCGGTGGCCCGTGAGGTGTGGGCGACCACTCCAAGCCTAAGCTCGTGCCTAAAGTGGTCAGAGGTACCCCTCACTTTAAGCTAGGCTAATCACCTCGCACAGGTCAAATGCCCTAGTCGCTACCCCATTGTGGTCGAACAAACAGTGCAGAACATCCATCTGGGTCGCGTACTGGTCGATGGAGGGAGCTCCATCAACCTCCTCTTTGTCGATGTGCTGGACGCCCTACAGATTCCAAGGAGCGCGTTGGAACCCTCTCCTCCCTTCTTCGGAATCACCCTCAGCTCCTCAGCAAAACCATTGGGGCGAATCGAGCTGCTCGTCACCTTTGGCTCGTCAAGCAACTTCAGGACTGAAAATGTCCTGTTCGATGTGGCGGACTTCGGGACCGCTTACAATACTATCTTGGGCTGACCAGTGATGACCCAGTTCATAGCTGTCACCCACTATGCTTACCAGGTCATCAAGATTGCTAGTTCAACGGGAGCCATCACTGCCATTAGCAAAGTAAAGACGTCTCTGTACTGCGATAGGAGGAGTCTCGACATGGTCGAGCTGACTCCTGAGTCGCAGCCTGAGAACTTTGGGCCCAGTGGTCGCCCAATGAAGGTCCACGTCGTCGTCAGTCCAAACGATCGACTCAAGGCTGTTTAGCTCGACGACTTTGACCCATCCAGGACGGTTCAGATTGGGGCCGGCCTGGATCCCAAATAGGAATTCACGCTCATCAATTTCCTCTGGGCAAACATGAATGTCTTTTGTAGGAATCCGTCTGATATGTTCGGAGTTCCTAGGGACATGATCGAGCACAAGTTGTCAGTACGACCTGACGCGCGACTAGTAAAGCAAAAGGCGCATTAGTTTGCACCCGACCGAAAAGAAGCACTTCAGGAGGAGATGAACAAGCTCCTGAAAGCAGGCTTCATCCGAGAGGTGCAGTACCTGGAGTACCTGGCTAACCTAGTCATGGTCCGAAAATACAATGGTAAGTGGTGGATGTGTGTCGACTTCACCGACCTCAACAAGGCGTGCCTGAAGGATATCTTTCCTCTACCCCGGATCGACCAGCTTATTGACTAAACCACCGGTAGTGATCTTCTAAGCTTCTTAGATGTCTATTCGGGTTACCACTAGATTAGCATGTATAGAGAAGATGAGGAGAAGACTGCTTTTGTAACACTCTTCGAGGTCTTTTACTATGTAAAAATGCCTTTTGGTATAAAAAGTGTTGGTGCCACTTACTAGCGTTGTATTCAGCTCATTCTCCGACCACAGCTCGGTAGAAACGTCGAGGCATATGTTGATGATGTGGTTATTAAGAGTAGGACCACGGACGACATGGTCGCAGACCTCCAAGAAATGTTCAACAACCTTCAGAAGTACCGCATGAAGCTAAACCTGGAGAAGTGCACGTTTGGAGTCTCATCAGGGAAATTGCTCGGGTTCCTCGTATCTAGTCAAGGAATAGAAGCAAATCCCGACAAGATCAGAGCCATCGACTAGATGAGATCCCCGACCAGGTTCAAGGAAATTCAGAAACTAACAGGGTGTATGGCGGCTTTGAGCAGGTTCATCTTGAGGCTAGAGGAGAAGGGGATGCTGCTCTTCAAGCTCCTAAAGAAAAGAGACCACTTCTTGTGGACGCCAGAAGTAGAAACAACCTTTTGGGATCTCAAAAGGTACCTCTTGTCCCCCTCCTGTACTGACCGCTCCTCGACCAGACGTGGAGCTTTTGCTCTATGCTGCAGCCACCCCATAGGTCACGAACGCAGCCCTAGTCATCGAATGAGAAGGTCTTTAACGACTAGTGTACTTTATCAGTGAGGTTTATCAGTGAGGTACTACGCGATGCAGAGGCTCGATATCCACAGGCTCAGAAGCTACTATACGCCGTATTGATGGCATCTCGTAAGCTCAGACACTACTTCTAGGCTCACAAATTAAGGTAATCTCCTCACTCCTGATTAGAGAAATTATCCATAATAGGGATGCAGCGGGAAGAACAACAAAGTGAACAGTAGAGTTCGGGGAGTTCGGTATTCAGTTTGTCCCCCGAACGGCTATCAAGTCCCAAGCATTGGTCGATTTTATGGCTGAGCGGT
The DNA here is from genome assembly GCF_958298935.1 of Phragmites australis. Taxonomy (NCBI): domain Eukaryota; kingdom Viridiplantae; phylum Streptophyta; class Magnoliopsida; order Poales; family Poaceae; genus Phragmites; species Phragmites australis. Next base: position 29,640,421 of record NC_084928.1, read on the forward strand.
CGTCCTTTGAGCCATAGCAGAAACAACGACCAGACATGGATGAGCACTGGACCATGCACTTTGATGGGTCATTTATGCTGAAGAGAGTGGGGACTGGAGTGGTCTGGACCTCACCGACTGATGACATCCTCAGGTATGTAGTTCAATTACGTTTTCCAGCCACTAACAATATTGCGGAATACGAGAGCCTATTGTCCGGAATGCGAGCTGCTTCTGCTCTTGGGATAAAATGCCTGTTAGCGATAGGGGACTCGCTATTGGTTGTGAACCAATTGCAAAAGGAATTTCAGTGCTCTGATCCGACAATGACGGCATACCTCTCTGAAGTGAGAAATTTGGAGTGACGCTTTATCCGCTTTGATGTCAAACATGTCCCTCGTAAGGACAACTTCCTATCCGATGAACCGACACATCTAGCTTCTTCTCACAAAACTGTCTCGGTCGGAGTCTGTGAAGAAAAACTCACATGACCATCCACCGCAGTCTTGGCCCAAGGTGAAGGGGATGCTCCGGTTAGAAACGGAGCAACAGAGGCAACACCATTTGAGACAATACCTCCTTTGGTGCCGTCAACCTCAGGTGGCTATCATGTTGTCGCTCTGCTTGATTCGGGTATGACCTGGATGGATCAGATTTTGGACTACCTTCAGAATCGAGCAGCCCCTAACGATGATGTGTCAGCAAAAAAGGTCTCGCAGTGAGCCCGCAGATACTCCATGATAGAGGGATACCTTTATCGTAGAGGGAGCAATAGTCTTTTACTAAAATAAATCACTCAGGAAGAGGGGAGCACAATGTTCTCTAATATCCACGGAGGCATATGTAGTAGCCACGTTTCATACCACACTCTGGTAAAAAAATCGTTCTGGCAAGGATTTTATTGGCCCACGGCCCTCCCGGATACTTCTGAGTTGGTGAAACGGTGCGAGTCATGTTAGTACCATGGTTAACATACCAACCTACCAGCTCAAGCACTGCAAACCATATCAATCTCTCGGCCTTTCGCTATTTGGGGGCTCGATATTGTGGGACCGTTCCCTAAAGCTCTTGGCGGTTTTGAATTCCTGTTCGTGGCAGTCGACAAATTCACTAAGTGAATCGATGCCGAGCATGTCCGGAAGATCATCGCCGCAGCAGTGATCAAGTTCATACGTGGGTTGGTAGTGCGGTTCGGCAGTTCGAACCGCATAGTTACAAACAACGGGACCCAGTTCGCCAGTAGTGCTTTTCGAGACTACTGCGAAGAGATTGGGACCAAAATACGCTTCGTGTCAATGGTACATCCCTAGAGCAATGGACAGGTCAAAAGGGCAAATGTGATGATACTACAAGGGGTCAAAACCCAAGTCTTTGATCGGCTTCAGAGCTACTCAAGATGTTGGGTGGACGAACTCCCCACAGTACTCTGGTCACTATGAATGACCCCCAGTAGGGCCACTACCGAGACTCTGTTCTTTCTGGTCTATGGCGCTGAAGCAATGCTCCCCTCCGAGATCGCCCTCTAGTCTCCTCAAGTGGCCAAATACTCAGATGACAATGAGGTGGCTCGACAGGAGGATGATATAAACCTGATCGAAGAGTTCTACGATCGTGCTCAAATTCAAGCAGCCCGATACCAATAGAGCCTCAGATGCTACCACAACCGCCGAGTGCGGGAGCAGACCCTGGTCATAGACGACCTAGTCATAAGAAAAGTTCAGAGTAAGGCGGGTCGGAATAAGCTCTCCCCTAAGTGGGAGAGACCCTACACATTGGTCAAGGTTACCTGACCTGGTGTAGTCAAGCTAGCTATGGAGGATGATTGTGAAATACACAATTCTTGGAACATCAACCAGTTGCACAAGTTCTATGTATAAGATTGCTCGAGTACGAGTACGTGTTTTTTTATTTTGCAGGATCTTCCAGGACGAGTGTGGAATAAAGTCTTTTAAGTTTTTCCAATTCAATAACCAAACTCTTTGTTTTACAAGATTTCCCAGATAAGAGCAATCTCCCAATAGATTATAAGTGTTTCTGATTCAAGAGCTCGATTGCCTGATCACTAGCTTTCTTGCCGATCAGGCGGTCGGGGAGCTAGAGCAGTTTAGATATAGTCATTATTCCATGCTTTTCCGTACTACTACCTATTTTGCCTGTTCATGTTTTCTTCCGCAGGGACATTTATACTTTGTAGTCCAACATCTGTATTTCTAAAGCATACCCTCACAAGCTGATAAAACATTTCTGAATGGATCATTACATGATGAAGCACACTATTATGTATTGAACAATACATAATAATCATTCTGTTGATGTAGTTAAATACCATCCTGCACAGGAACTCACCTTGATTTTGACTTTTGGTTTTCCAGGCTGTTTGCACAGAAGCCGAAATGTTTGCCCTTCGCGAGAGAAGGGTGCACGTCACTCAGGAGGATTTCGAGATGGCAGTGGCGAAGATGATGAAGAAGGATTCGGAGAAGAACATGTCCCTGCGGAAGCTCTGGAAGTGAAGCTCACGTCTCGGCGGCACCCTGGCTTCAGCTGCCATGTCGAAACAGCTGAAGCGACTAGCACCGCGCGTTGCCGGGATCAGCTGTGAGATTCTGAAAAATGTTTCTCGTGCTCGAAAGCTGAAACCTATGGATGTCGTGTGGCATAGCAGCTTGAAAGTTAAATTTGTTTTACTGAATCGTCCGTCAAAGAGGTGTGCGATGGAAATCAGTTGCTCGCGTGGCTTCGCCCTTTCGTCGCTTCTGCGTTTTCAGCAGTGTTCGCCTGTTAGGCTGTGGCCGTTTTTGAGACGCAAATGTGTCCTCCCTCGGCCAGCCGCGAGTTGCTCGGTTTTCCAATTGCTCATGCAATCTCGTTGTGTGACTAGGCTTGGGAAATACTAGAAGCTGGATCTGGATTTTTCCTTGGTAGCTTGATGAGTCAGCTGCTTCGAACGAGATTTTTTTTTTTTGAACAAGCTGCGCTAAGCTGAACCTTGTTGCGAGCCCTACATAAAAGCTTCGAGCTTGTAATCTAGGGCTCGGTTTGATATTGTTTCCGTTCTCAAACAGAAGTCGCTTACGAATATGTGCAGAATCTTTTACCACTAATATAAACATCTTAAAGTTTGTCATTGAAAGTTGTAATTATTAGATTTATCATGAGAATTACCTTAAGATGATTATATTTCCACTCGCTTATAGGACATCAAATACTTAGAAAAAGTAATCGTTCAAATGTGTATAGGAGACTGTATAAATGCCCAACTACTGCATACAATATATGCTTAGCTCAGAACGAATGAGCTGAACTTTCGGCTGTTAGCGTAGCGAACTGAGCCGAACCGCTATTTGTGACGCGCTGAGTCTGCGGTGCGACGGTGTGAGCAAGCACTTCGTGTTTAGTCGTCTCCCGGCTGGTCCGCCGAGTCGCTACAGTCAACCTTTCAAAAAAATTCACTAGATAATATTTTGAACTTAGACAGAACGGAACGTAACTTTTTTTATTTTTAAACATATCTCCGTTGAAAAGATGATAGATTTGTTTTTAAAAATCTACCACCCGTTATAGTTTTGCAATTTTTAAATGGATGTTTATTTTTGAAATAAAAATTTCTGTATTTTTCTTTTGAGAAATTGGGTTGTATTTCATACATATATACAAAGTATTATATTGTAGTTCTTACAAAGACATCTCTGGAAAAAAAAAACTCATATCTTGGTCCTTACAATGATCTTCCGGCTGTCTTTGCCATCGGCGATCAGAGCAGCCACCTGATGAATCCGTGCCACACCAAAGATTAAGAGGACATGTCAAGTTTGCAGCTTGAAGCCGATACCCTTCGTGACGAAGAAATTTTGAAGTTTTTCACTACCGCAACGAGTAGCACATCAACTCGCTATGCTCTTGAAACGTTGAACATCCATGCACTTCACAACGGCCACCGCCGTATCTCCGTTGAGAGACAAGGGACACCCTAAACATCGTGGTGATTCTGAACCAACGAAGGATTAAATAACCCAAAAGGGGAGAAAATCGCCGAAGCAGGGTATAAACGAAACTCAAATCTGATTCTTCTGAGAAAGTGGAATACAAATTTTAAGGATGCCGGCCCTGGAGAAGATGAGGAAGGGACAAAAGACTCTTCGTGACAGTAAAACCGTGAAGAAAACTAGATCAGGAACTTAGATAACTATAGCTATAACACCAGTAACTATCGTGAGACGGGACACCCTCCTACTCTAAGACCAACTCCAGCGGACTCCTTATCTGAGCCGCAAAACCCTGTAGCGCGTGATTTTTCCCCCGAAGGCGCCCGCATCCGTCTCCAGCGGCTACCGTATCGGGTTGAACAGGGAAGCGGGGAGGCCATTCGCGTCGGCAAATTTGCGGGGAGATGCGGGCGCCGCAACACTGTGCGCGAGGGGAATCGAGTACCGGCCGTTGCTCCCGCAGAGACGAGGAAGTGGAGCTAGCGAGTGGTTGCGGCGGCGAGGCGGGAACGTTCAGGGGCCATCCCAAGCGACCTGCACCCGGCGAGCCGGCAGACGACGCGGATCCGGCGGCTTCCCCACCTTCTGTTTGCTCGGCCGCCGGCGCCCTAGCAACACCGTGGTCGACCCCAAGGCTCTAGTAAGTCCTCCGCGCCGAGATCCATGAATATGCGTCGAGGTTGGGCGGTGCTGCGGTGGGTTGCCGTCGGCAGTGAAGGGGATAGAACGATGTAGCTGTTGTAGGGAAGCTTCGTCCTAAAGATGTTGCGATTTGCAGTGTTTTGTCTGTGAATGTGTCATTTTTTTGGTTTTGTGCACGGATCTGCGGGTGTGGCACTCATAACATTCGGATCTGGCAGGCAATGATGGAAACCGAACTTCATTTGTGCAGCAAAATGGTAGGATGCTAGGTTAATTTGCCAACTCAGTTTGTAGCATTAATCTGACATGAAATGTGGTCAATTCGATTACTGCTTGAGATTCAATCGAGTTCCCTTGCAGATTTGAGCCTTTAGATTGAAATAGTCTGCTCTGTTATGGTTTGGGCATGCTGAATCCCATTTCTTCGTGCTGTGTTTGTGGCAAGGATTTTTGTACCTGCTATCTTGCTTCATAGTGGTCTTTGATAGGATGTCTGTTGCTCTGAACCTTGAACAATACAAAATGCAGCTTGAGCTCAAATTTGGTACTGCAATGTAGGACCCTTGACTGCATATGAACTATAAGCTTCTCAGGTAGTGTGCTGACCATTTGATACCTATGTGTTTGTGGGTTTGATACAATTTATTAGTTCTGAAGACAGTGTTGAGAGCTACCATTGAACGAACTGACCTCAGTTTAAATGGAGTGGTGGCAACTTCATAAACTAACCTGCACTTGTTAAATGTAGTTTCATTGCAAGTGCAACTCACTGATATAATTGGTATGTGTTTGTTTTGAGGTAAAGCTTTTGAAATCTGTATGGTACTCATGATTGAACTGAAGGTTGAGTTCATATAAGCATAATGTGAAATAAGGGGTCATATTAGAGGGGAGGCATGGAACGGTGTGCAATTATTTGTTTTGAATCAACAATCATGCTGATCATGTTGTGTTCATAAATGTTTTTGTGTCCAATGTTGAAGCACCTGATGCTGGATACTTGTAGGTTCAGTGCAAGTGCAAATCACTGAGATAATTGCATTGTGTTTGATTTGAAAATGAAGTATTCGGTCTGATGACTTAACTAAATGTTTCGAAATCTTGATGCTAGTGAGGACTAAACTTAAGGTATGTGGTAGAATCTTCATGTGAAATAAGGGGGGACAGTAGTGAGAATGGGCCATATACTAGAGGGCAATACTGTGTATGTATGCATGCTGCATGAAATTTGTATGCAGTGCTCACTTTGAGGTGCAATTTAGTTTGTCGCTTTAGTCTTCCCTCTCCCTTGGTTGTAGATGGACTCCGCCGAGCTAGCCGATCTTGTGTCGAAGATGCAAGCCCGTGTGCAGGTGGCGGTTGACGCTTTGCAGAATGTGGTCAGTGATAACCTGAGTCCGGACAGCACCCCTGGTGCCGTGGACCTGAACATGGCACTTCTTCAGGTCGACACCATTGCGGCGGACCTTCAACAACTTGGGTTCGAAGTAGAAGATGCAATGAACCGTGTTGGTCACGGTGACAATGGGAGCGTCGAAGAGGTAGAGGAAGGTTCGGGATCATTGCACGTTGACGATGATGACTTGGTTCCCGTTGACTGGAGCCCGAATGAGTTACTTTGTTTGGAGGATAGCATGCCCTATGAATCCGATCATTCTGGGAGCATGTAGTTGGGGAGGGTGCAAACTTAGATGTTGGGAATGTGCCGTAATGTATGTGTTCCAGTAGTAACGTGTGATGCATGTGTCATTGCCTAAGACGTAACAATTTGTGTGTGAACTGCTTATGGCAGGTTGAACTATGATGCTCACTGAGCTAAGTTATGTGTCAATGTACCTTTCAGAATCAGTAGAACCATACTGATTTCCGTACAATGCCTGTCCATTTGCTGATGTTGTTGTGTTCAGGGAATCTATGGAGTACGCTGGGTTTCTTTGTGGCGACAGCGAAGACATGAATTGGGCCGATGTTACGCCGCTAGCCCAAGACAGCATATTCGGGAGCCAGATCCCTTCGGCAAAGGTCCAGAGTGTGGAGGCTAATGGAGATGTCGCACCTGGGGGTGGCCGTGGATCCAGTTACAGGGTTGAGGAGGACCTACTACTGGTGGGGGCATGGCTGCAAGTGAGCTTGGATCCCGTGGTGGGGAGCAACCAGAGTTTGGGTGCTTTCTGGCAGCGGGTGGAGACTTTCTACCATGAGAACAAAAAATTCACGTCGACCCGCAATAAGAAGTCGCTGCAGGGGAGATGGACTTTCATCAACGGTATGGTGCAGAAGTTCTGCGGCCATTATGCTAGGGCTCAACGCAATAGGAGGAGTGGAACAACCGAGGCCGAGATGGTATGTCAATAGTTCATTATTTTTTTCAACTCAGCAATGTCTTCCCAGCATAGTTATGATTGTTCCACCATGTACTGCTTCGGTTTCAAAAATACCTCAGTGTGGAAACCTAAACCATTGTATCTCTTTGCCATAAGAGGCATGTCCATAAGTTTTACATATAGGCCGAACATATCATTTGGATATTGGTTCACACTTGACTAAACTTGCATCATTTTGCACATGCCTTATATGCAATATATGTGCAACTCTATTAATCTGATGTCTGATGTTTTTTACACATTCGAGGTCGTGGAGGCATGCACGATATTTCAAGACGCTGAGCACAAGGAGTTCACCTTGCTGCCATGTTGGAGGGAGTTGAGGGATCATCCCAAGTGGCAAGTAGAATCCTCGCGCAAAAGGCAGAAGATCACCGCCGCGGGAAGCCCCTCATCGACCCCTAATGTAGCCTCCTCTGCCGGCTTGAACGGAGCAGAGGATGTGGATGCAACTACATCCAATGCCGGTGAACGTGGCAAACGGCCCCCTAGTCGCACTTGGTCCAAGGAAGCCCGCGGTACTTCGTCGTCGAGTTCAGCCTCTGGGCCCATGACAGACTTATTCGATCGGCAGTTGGCAATGAAAGACAAGATTGAAAAGGAAAGAGCTGAGAGGTTTGCAGAGTTGATGGATGTGGAGCGGCAAAGGCTAAGGCTCGAGGAGGAAAGAATGAAAATGGAACTAGAAAAGGAGCAGCAGAGGCTAAGGCTCGAGGCGGAGCGTATGCAAATGGAAAAGGAAAAGGAGGAGAGGCACATAATGAGCATGGACCTTTCTCAAATGGACGAGGACCAGCAGGCCTACTACAAGAGCCTCAGGCAGAGCATCATTGCCGCTAGGCACGTCACCGGAGGCCCATCTTTGTAATTGTGATCTTGTTTGCGGAGTTTTATTTTATGGTTACATTGTTGTCCAGTTTGAGGTCTGTACTGAACCAGTTCTAGTTCAGTCTTGTTGTTTGGCGTGGAGCTTGTGTAGAGCACCTGTATGGCATATTGCAGTGTGGTTGTGGAGATGTTTGGCCGACATGTTGAGTGCAGGTCCTGTATGAATTATCTTCGGTCTTGTTCCTGGTGTTGCAATCAGGGCTCAGTCTTGCATGATTTTCGGACTGCTTAATGGCTGTGCTTGTGAAGAGTATGATTGAGCAGTACTGATGTACACCTGTATGAATCAGGTCTCAGTTTGTATGTTGCATGCAGTTCTTATGATGTCATACAAAATACTTGATTCATTCTGGTGTCTGATGGCTATGCAGCGTGAGTACTGATCCTTGCTGTTGTAGTGCAGTTGTCGGCATGTCTAGTTGATGGATGGTAGTGCTCCATTGCAAATTCGAAATGTATAACATATGGAATGAAGTGCTCGGTTCTCAGAACCATTCCGAATGTGCAACTCTTCACTAACGTAATTGTACACAAACAGACCATAAGTTCATGTGAAATGCCAAAGGACACGGGACTATTTATTGAACATAATACTCACTCCCAAAGGACACGTGACAAATTACTAAACATAATACGCAGTACCAAAGGACACAGGACAAATTATTTAACATAATACTCACTGACAAAGGACACGTGACAAATTACTAAACATATTACGCACTACTCCACTCCGTGGAACTGCCACAGATGCTCGACAAGATTGTCACGGAGCTGGTGATGCCCCTGCCTGCTAGTTATCATCCCATACCATTGGGCAAATGCTTCTAGTGTGGGGGTTGGGGTGCGTGATGGCTCCACAGGATCACCAGCAGGCCCGTTCGACATCCTTCCGTAACGCCGCTTGATGAACGACGAAGTGCTGCCGCTTCCTCCCAACTGGACAAGGAATAGGCTTCACGAAGGTGGCCCATTCCGAATAGATACCATCTGCAAGGTAGTACCCCATGGTGTAACCATGTCCGTTAATGGAGTATTGTACTTGGGGGGCCACGCCAGCGGCAAGATTGTCGAGGAGATGCGAGCGGTGCAGAACGTTGATGTCGTTTAGCGAACCTGGCATGCCGAAGAAAGCATGCCAAATCCACAGGTCCTGTGACGCCACTGCCTCTAGAATGATCATCGGAGAGTTCACATGGCCCGTGTAGGAACCAGACCACGCTGTGGGACAGTTCTTCCACCTTCAATGCATACAGTCGATGCTTCCGAGCATCCCGGGGAACCCTCTTCGCTCGTTTATAGCAATCAAGCGCGCGGTGTCCTCCTCGTTCGGAGCACAGAGGTACTCGTCGCCAAATACCCCGACGACGGCTCGCACAAACCGCCTCATACTCTCAATGATAGTGGCCTCCCCTAGCCGGAGGCACTCATCAAGAGAATCGGCAGGAGCATCGTACGCGAGCATTCGAAACGCCGCAGTGACTTTTTGCAACGCCGACAGGCCTAGCTCTCCTGCAGCATTCCTTCTCTATTGGAACCACGGGTCATGGTCCGCAACTGCCTGAACAATCTTGAGGTACAGGTCACATTTCATCCTAAACCTGCAGGACCAACGAGCATAAGACGTTTCATCATAATACTGCGACAAGACACTTCCTTTTCGTAACATTACCTGCGACGGAAGATGTAATCTGGGTACACCGGGTGATCGGCGAAGTAGTCATTAAACAACCTATGATGGCCCTAGAGGCGATTCCGCTCGATACGCCGACGGCCCGGCACTGAATCACCCCAAGGTCCCTGCTGTGATGCCTCCGACTCATGCAAGGCGCTCACAGTGGCAAGGAACAAATTATCTTCCTCATCGGAAGAGTCATTTCCGAAATACAACTCCCTCACGGTCTGCTTCCAAGCTTCGCGACGATCCATTTTTTGGTGGCTTGCAAATTGTGAGTACCTCACCCTCGTATATATAGGGATATCATGAGCCTTGTGACGGAAGCCAACGTCGTTCCTTCCCCTGGAAGCCAGTTCTCGTGAGGCTTCGGCAGCAAGACTCGCGGCCTTGTTCCGCATCAACGCACCACAGTTCCTTCCACTCCAAGCCACAACTCGTCATTCCCCGGCAGCAAAACTCCTTGCCTTCTTTCTGTACACGCTATATTGAATGGACCGCCTTTGGTCCTAGATACGTTACAAACGTTCATTTTGGAGTGCGTACTTGCAGGTGCAGAGATCAAAATAATCGCTCAAATATTTAATACAACAATATCGTCCGAAAAAAAATATCTAACAAAATATAATTCGACACACTAATTTGTAACGTGCGTTTCAATAGCCGCTGCAACGGGATCATGCAAAAAAATATTGCTCCTGCGACGGTTATGGCGATTGGGAAATAATCAATTTAATATAGGGGAGAGAAGATAGTGGATGAGATATAGAGTACCTGCTGGAGATGAAAAAATTGAAAGATGCTGTAATAGTGATGAGAGATGTTGTAATAGTATTTTTGAGAATAAAAATTTGAGGTAACTGCTGAAGATAGCCTAACGTCAAGAGGCATAGAAGACGAGGGGCTGGCCAAATCGGCGGGAAGCCTCCGCCTGTGGACGCTCGCGAAACTAAAAAAATGCATATAGGAGATACCGGCCGGCCAGAGTATCCTTGGGCCGTATAGACCAGTCTTGTGGGTTGTATCACCCCTCTAGCTGCGTCCGTGACGATCTCCAACATAAAAGCAATCGAAATTCCTTTACTTGCGCCTCGTAGCTGGCCTAATCAGTGGCCATCGGCCTTTTTTCACTCTCAAGAAAAAATAACAAAAAGGATAGTACGTACCGGTACTGCGTTGGACGAAAGCTAGTTTCCAGATGGGCACGTGTAGGGTCAGGATAAGAATACGTGGCCCCATCCGACGGTGTAGAAAAACGCTTAGGCCTCAAGCTAAGCACTGGCAACGGCGGCGCAGGCGGCTGCGTCGAACCGGAGCAGACCAAACGACGACCGCATATAACCACGGCCGCACCCTCCCAACCCGAACCCTCGCGTCGCCGGCGATCCGATACGTCGTCCGTCGTCTCCGATATAATCGACTCGCCCCTGACCCCAGGCCAAGGCTTCGGCCCCAATGGTGCGCTTCTTTATTCAACATTTGCTGGTTTGTTTGTCCCCTTCGCGGGTTTCGGTCCATTTGGTGTCCAAGTCTCCAGGAGGACCAGGATCGATGTCGTTCTTGGATCCTTGATCCGTTTCACCGCTCCGGATTGTTCTAGTTTGCGCTAAATGTTCTTATATTGCGCTGATTGGTTGGTTGATGTTTGTGTACGGATGGCGCAGGCTCTGCCGAACGCCCAGCCCGTGGACTACCCCAGCTTCAAGCTCGTCCTCGTCGGCGACGGCGGCACCGGTGAGTTGTTCTTCTTACCCTTCGTTTATCGAGCATCGACTCGCATCGTGGCACTGCCTGAATATTTGCTAACCGCCGCGGTCGCGTTCGTTCTTGCAGGGAAGACGACATTCGTGAAGAGGCACGTCACCGGGGAGTTCGAGAAGCGGTACGAACGTAAGGCTCAAACTTTTCCTCAAATCTTGTTCGCAATCGCATAGTTGTATCTCTGTTTCTTGTTGGGGGAAGTTGAAGAATATTGCCTCTCCTGCTGCACGTATTTGCGTGGTAGTCGTCTGATCGATCTGGTTGTTCTTGATCTGCTCGGTGTTTTGCAGCGACGATCGGGGTGGAGGTGCGGCCGCTGGACTTCCACACTAGCCGCGGCAAGATAAGGTTCTCCTGCTGCGACACGGCCGGCCAGGAGAAGTTTGGTGGCCTCCGCGATGGATACTAGTAAGATCCTTCTAATCGATTATTTCTTGATTCAGATGTGCCGACGATATCTTGTTGCAACTAGAAATTTAGTAGTTGCCATCCCGATTTTGCCCGCCAGTAAGTTTAGAGGAAATGCTTAAATAAGTAAGCCACGTGCATTGGTATTAAAGCATTAGCCGAACGCTAATTACATTAGAATCATTTGCCTCACAGTGTCTGGTCTTGTCCAAGAACAAAGATCTGATGATTATCCAAAAACATCGGTAGTACTCATGAGTCCTGAACCATGCTATTTGCTCACCTACCTCTTGTTCCTGTGTCCTGAATCGATCTGATGCATCTCATAATTGGCCAATTGGTATGCATCAGGGTGTGCGAGAACATCCCGATCGTTTTATGCGGCAACAAGGTGGACGTGAAGAACCGTCAGGTGAAGGCCAAAATGGTGACTTTCCACAGGAAGAAGAGCCTCCAGTACTACGAGATCTCCGCCAAGAGCAACTACAACTTCGAGAAGCCCTTCCTCTACCTTGCAAGGAAGCTCACAGGGTGGGTGATTGCTGCGACTCTTGCATTGCTGCATTGCATCACCAGTGTACACCTGCCTCAAGTCGTGAATACTATGCCGGCTCTAATGAAACAATTAACAATGTGACGAATGATTTGAAATGCAGGGACATGAACCTCCGATTTGTCGAAGAGACAGCCCTCCCCGCTGAAGTCTCCGTGGACCTCACCGCGCAGAGGCAGTAAGTGACCAAATATAGCCAACATTTTTATCAGAAAACGACTGTGATTTCACTACAGTTTATAATGTTGACTGCTTTCTTTTTTGCTGCCGGGATATCTTTTTGTGTGCAGGATTGAGGCAGAGATGGCAGCCGCAGCAGCGATGCCCCTGCCGGATGAGGACGACGATAACATGGACTGAGCTTAGCCAGAGGCGACCAGGCTGCCGTAGTTTGGTTCTAGCTTAGTATAGATGGTTTTAAGAGAGGCTTATATCTCCGTTTCAGAATTTCTTTCAGTAGCGTTAGGTGAAGCTGGTTTAATTCTGTAGTAGCTCTCGTCTACTCTCTCGGTGATTGCTAATGTCAGTTCGTCTCTTGGAGATATCTTGGAAGAGTTGTTGTTGGCTTGTGGCTTGAGTAAACAGAAGGCATTCTAATGGAAGGTTAAGTTTCTTCGTTATATTCAGCAGACTGGATCAATATATATGGTGTCATTCCGCTGGGCGCGCACGGGACCAAGCCCGTGCCACAGCCATCGGAGCTCAGGCTGCGCGCCGAGGACGACCGCAAGTGTGCGGCTGCAATGCACGCACAGCCATGCTGCCGCATCGTCTCGGCTTACCGGCATTTACAGCAGTGCCCGTAGAACCTCTCCCTCTCAACTTTGTAACATAGGTCCTGTTTGTGATAGTTTTTTTTTCTAAGGAGTTTTTCTGATAAGCTAATTTTTCTAAGAAGCAGCTGTATAAAGAATCTGCTAGTTGAAGAAACTGGCCGTTTGGGAACTTAAATTTCTTTAGAGAGATTGTCTGTCCTGAGTATGTAATAACTAATATACTCCTGGATAGTATAATGACTCGTCTGTTTACTGATTAATGTAGATATCGTTGTTTTTATTTGTTTTTTGTATTTAAAGATGAAAACAGTCTAGTACTAGTAATTTCATATAAAGGTAAAATTCATTTCACCCACAATATAAAGGACGAGCTCATGGATTGGAGATGGAAAGTGATTCTAAATCAGTCTCAAATCTTGGGCGAAGATCAAATTGTGGGTGAAAAGAACAGAGGACTGGAATATTTCAGTATCTAGAAGTTGCCACCTTGGTGCAAGTACATCTTGATCTTTCTTTTCTGCCCTGTACTCCAAATCATTACAAGATGATCAAGAGAGTAAAAACTTGTATTCATATGCATACGACTACTTGTATTGATGACACAAGGTACAACAAAAGAAATCAGGGCCAAAGCCTATTTCTGAAATGTGGTCAGTGGTCACTCGTGCAGTTGGCCAGCAGCATATCAGAAATAGCGCACTGAAAAGCCAGAGCCTCTCAACTTGCTTACTGCTGATTTTTATTTTTATTTCAGAAAAGAAAGATGATGCAAACAAGAGGACATGTCAAGTTTCCAGCTTGAAGCCGATATCCTTAGTGACGAAGAAATTTTGAAGTTTTTCACTGCCGCAACGAGTAGCACATCAACTCGGTATGCTCTTGAAACATTGAACATCCATGCACTTCACAACGGCCACCTCAGTATGCTCTTGAAACGTTGAACATCCATGCACTTCACAACGGTCACCGGCCGTATCTTCGTTGAGAGACAAGGGACACCCCAAGCATCGTGGTGATTCTAAACCAACGAAGGACTAAATAACCCAAAAGGGGATAAAACCGCCGAAACGGGCATAAACGAAACACAAATCTGATTCTTCTGAGAAAGTGGAATACAAATTTTCCTAGAATCCCCCTGAAGGATGTCGACCCTGTAGAAGACGAGGAAGGGACAAAAGACTCTTCATGACAGTATCACCGTGGAGGAAACTAGATAACTATAGCTATAACACTAGTAACTATCGGGGGGGGGGGGGCGAGACACCCTCCTACTCTAACGTTAGGAGGCATAAAAGGTGAGGGGCTGGCCAAATCGACGGTGAGAAAGCTCTAACATCAGGAGGCATAGAAGGTGAGGGGCTGGACCCTCACGAAACTTTAAAAAAATGCATATGGGAGGTACCAGCCGGCTAGAGTGTCCTTGGGCCGTATAGACCAGTCTTGTGGGTTGTATCACCCCTCTAGCTGCGTCCATGACGATCTTCAACATAAAAGCAATCGAAATTCCTTTCCTTGCGCCTCGTAGCTAGCCTAATCAGTGGCCATTGACGTTTTTTCACTCTCAAGAAAAAAAAACAAAAAAGATAGTACGTACCGATATTGTGTTGGACAAAAGCTAGTTTTCCAGATGCGCACGTGTAGGGCCAGGATAAGAATACGTGGCCACATCCGACGGTGTAGAAAACTGCTTAGGCCTCAAGCTAAGCACCGGCAACCGCGACGCAAGCGGTTGCGTCGAACCAAAGCAGACCAAACGACGACCGTATATAACCACGGCCGCACCCTCCCAACCAGAACCCTCGTGTCACCGGCAATCCGATACGTCGTCCGCCGTCTCCGATATCGTCGACTCGTCCCTGACCCCAGGCCAAGGCTTCGGCCCCAATGGTGCGCTTGTTTATTCAACATTTGCTGGTTTGTTTGTCCCCTTCGCGGGTTTTGGTCCATTTGGTGTCCAAGTCTCCAGGAGGATCAGGATCGATGTCGTTCTTGGATCCTTGATCCGTTTCACCGCTCCAGATTGTTCTAGTTCTTGGATCCTCGATATCGTTCTTGGTGTGCAAATCGTTCGTCAGCATTTGGCACTTCTTCATATCATAAAGCAAAAAATAGCAGTACTGTCAATAGCAGGATTGTCAAGAGGACAACATTGGGTAGGAGTATGCAGTCACATATACAAGGCATGTATAGGCCCAAATTTTTTCTTAAGTATCTCTAGCAAGTTTCACATGAATATTTATAGCATGTAAACTAACACCATGCCTAAACTCTTAAATCCCATATTCCCATGGCATGGCTGCTTCCAACATCATAATCTCAATTGAACAGTAAAAGAGTGTATTAATGTTTATTAAGTTTGTCGGGTCAAACAATCACCACATCTGAAATCTCATAATCAGTGTATCAAAGAACTTCCCATGAAATGTAATAGCAACAGAAGCAGAAGGCACTTTGTTTTATACAGTAGAATCAAGTTAAACTGTTCCTTTTCATTTCCCCCCTTACTATTCCATGACATAACGGTGCATTACACGAAAACTCGAAAAGTAATTAAGAGCTCGGGTGAGTATATCAGAAACAGACCTCAAAAGCTTGCTTGAGGTACTCAAGCTCCTTGTCAAGATCATTGATTGCCTGGGTGTAGGCTTGTGTCGGGGAGGACTGGCTTGTAGTATGGATCTGTCCACACATCAAAATATGAGACACTATCTGAGTAAACCTTGACAAAAGAAAATAATTAGCAAAATAGAACTTGCATCATACCCTAACAATAATCTTGTACTGAAGAGGGTGAGGGAGCTTATAGCCAGCAAAGAGCACATTTGGGTCCCTGTGTAGCTGCCTGCCAGAATCTCACACCCATATGGGCATTGCAAGAAACATAAAAGAAGAGGACAAGAAATGCCAAAAAAATTTGTTGTGCTTACATGCGAAGGATGTTGCCAATGGTGTGGTCCTCACGCTCGATGGTGAACGATGCAGCATTCACAATCTTTGTATCCCTCTCATACGACATCCTGCATGGATAATTACCAGTATCACAGTCATTGCGTAAGTAATTGTGCAATGAGAAAAGGCTACTATAAGTCTCAATTGAATCTTAGCTGTAGAAAAGATTGAAACGGCAGATATAACTGCTAACATAAGCAACTGTAGCATTGCATGAACTATGTGTCTCACTGCTTTCTATCAAAAACAAGCTATACCCACATAGATCAAACGAAACAATGGTCTGCATAAATCTTGGGCCAAATGAGGGGACTGGGGGAAGACTCACTTCTTGGTGCCTTCGGACACGACAAAGCCTCTGGCAGACTTCGAGCTATCCTACGAAGGGGGAGGGTGGGAGATCATCCCCAACACTGCAATTTCGCAACCTCTTCTTCATTCTCCAACTGACGCTAATATAGCAAAATTCGGCTAAATTACAACACACCAACCCTAGGTGCATTAAATGATAACATCAATTAGCATTGCCTAGTTATCAACTGTAGGCAAACCAACTTAACAATAGCACCCTACACATCTCAAACAACACATGAACACAAGTTCCCTCATCGCATATTGCAGTCACCACCCCACTTCTCAACAGAAATATCAATGACACAATATCAGCACGTTTCATAGCCATAACCCATTGGAGGGCTACTTCAGCGGTGAATGGAAAGAATAAACATAAGTTTAATCTACTAACAGAGTAGAGCATAGGGACAGATAAGCAGGATAATCAGAACAAAATAAATACAGAGAGAAGTTTGGATTTTTCTTCCACTCGCCATATTTTGCTCAAAGGATTGAAGCAGATTGGAAATACTTATTTTTCAAAAGTCAGCTGAGTAGCCTGCCTACATGCTAGGCACCTCCATCCCACCAAGTGCCAAATCACCACCTTTGCCAAGCCCACCTAAGCGGCCGCCAGGCCCATTTAATCAGCAATTAGGCACTAGGCGCCAACCCGCTACCTACCTAGCGCTTTAAAACACTGTAAAAAAGACAAATGTTCAATCCTTTCAAGGTTGGTGACCGTTTTGACCATTCAGTCATGGATGCTTTAGCATGTGAACTAGATTTTCATTTGAGACCAAACTAAGTTTCTGGTAATATTGTTTCCTCCAAAAGGAAGTTATGTTACTCGGCGCCTTGGACTAGCCACCCCTTACAGGGTATAAAAGATGCTTGACTCGTAACAAGATATATGTAATGGTCAGTCCTATAATTTTCTAGAACAAATAGAATGTATAAACGTTTATTGGAGCAGTTGGAATGAACAACTGCCAACTTTTGCAAGAGGTAGCTCATGAGGTAAATTTAGCCCACTAGTCAATCCCACTTCAGCGTTAAATCATCATCACAACACAAATTGCGCCTCCCACAAATATCGGTTCACTTGAAACTAAATTCATAATATAACGCTCCCACACGCAGCCTAACCAACGCCTAGAACTAAAATCACACAGATACGAGCCGTCCGTTGCATCACAACAACCCACATCCCGATCCCAACCACGATGCTAGAAGAAAAACGGAATGAGTAGAGCGGAGGGAGGATCGCTTACCCTTGCTGACGCTGATGAGGAAGTAGCCGTCGGGCGTGACGGGGCTGTAGAAGAGGTCCACCACGAGCCGCGAGTGGCCGTGGCACACCAGCGGGACCGCCATCTTCTTCTTCTCCATCGCTTCGATTCGCTCCCCTTCCCCCGGCGAAACACCTAGCCCGACGAATCGACTCCGGCGATGGATGGCCCTTAATTGCGGCGCCCTCGCGCGCCCTAACCCTAGCTCTGATCAAAGAGAGAGAAAATTGGGGGAAAATCGGAGGAAAATCTAATCGCGAGGATCGGCGCGGGGTAGGGTGATCCGGATCCGCAGGGTTAGATCTGCACAGGAGCTTTATTGGGCAGATGGATCCGCTGGGGCGGGAGGGAGGGAGGGAGTCGGGGGATGAGGCCGGCCTCCTAGGGGAGTGGGAAGTTGGGGAAGAAGGCGGAGGTCGCTTTATACAGAGGCAGGCGAGTCGAGACGAAGCTGCACGCGCTCGAACCTTGTGGCCTTGTCGGTCTGGGATCGTGGTCTAACGGTTCAGATTCATCGTGTGGGCGTTTTGTAGATCCGTGGGCCGAACGGTGTTACAGTTCCATGGGCTTTCAGATGGAGGAAGGGTCGAGGGGCCAGGCCATTTTCTCTTTATTACTGGTGGATCTCGTCTTCCCCGGCCGCGGACGGCCCACTGCGCTCGGCACAAAAACAGAGTACTCTCCTCTGGTGTTTCATGAAAAGAGTTCAGGATTCATTTTGGAGGCAAAGCTACAATCATCATTATTCATTAAAGAAGCCTTTTGATGGGAGAAGTTCAAACGTGACAGCTGAAAGAAATTGCTGGACGGTATAGCATGCGGTATGTAGGATGCAGATGGGGAACGACACGAACAGAGTCCAAATGTGCTCTGCCTCCTTGGTCATGGATTCTCAAAGACCGCCAAGCAAGTGCCTGCGGAGCGCCCTCGCGAGATTGGCGCCGGCTGCCGCGAGCCTGGGGAACTGCCGGGCGACGAGCGACAGCATCGCAAGCGCCGCGCCGAGCAGCCAGAGGACGAAGGCGAGGAGTACGTGCTCCGCGTTGCCGGACGCGGCCGCGTCTGTGCCCAGCTGGTGCGTGAGGACGATGGCGCCGAGCAGCATGATGACACGGCCGGAGTCGATGAGCAGCTGCTGGCGGTGGCGACCGATCGCGGGGTCGCGCCCGTCCACTGCGGGCTGCCCGGTGAGACGTCGGAGGTAGCGGACTAGTGGGGCCGCCATGATTGCTTGCCGGCTTGCCGCTGTATGCCTGTATCTGCGTGATCTAGGACTGTCTTGGTGGTGAGCGTGGTTCGTGGAGGACTCCCAGATGCATTATATAGGCTTTGTCGACGGGAAAATTGCTAAAAGTGATAGACAGGTGTGGGTCCGCATCGAGTTTGTGTTGGTCCGCATCGAGTTCTCTTCCGCTCGTGACTTTTCTTCCGCTCTTTTTTCCCTTGCGCCGACAGGTGGACGCATGCCCGGCGCAACGCCCCCACTCCCTTCCCCGTCACCGTGTTCCCGTGCAATTTCCATTCCGCCCGGGCCGACTGGTGGACCATCCATCCGCGCCTCTCTCCTCTCCAGTCTCCCAACCCGAGCCGACGACGGCACCTCCGCTCCCACTTTCCCTGACCCCCTCGTGCTCCTCGCCTCCTCCCCACCACCTCACGACTCTGCTGCCTCCCCGCCGCCCCCTCCAGGCCCGCTGTCGGATCTCTCTTTTGGGGTCACCTCGTGTAGCTCATACCAGTCCCTGGATCAGTAGCTGGTACGCACGAACTACAACAGAAATAGACATCACAGTCATACATCGAATAAATACGATAATAGAGTACAACACAGAGTTCATTACAACAGAAACCCGTAGGCATAAATTAATCAAACCCTCGAAGCACAGCGGAAATACACAAAAGCAACCCAAGCCCTACAGGCAGCTTGAGTGCAGACGAAACCGGCTTCTCTAATCTTTATCTTCTCTTTCGACGAAATCAACCTCTGGATCATCTGGATCCACAATTAGCAAGTGTGAGTACATAAGGTACTCAGCAAGTCCTACCTCAAAGGGGAAAATTAGATGCTTAAAGGTAGATCAAGGATAAGGCTATAGAGTCTTTTAGGTTTTGCAGAAAGCTAGTTTTATTGATGCAAGGTTCATTTTGCAAAGACTAACTTTTAATAAAAACACTTCCGAATAGAAATACATGAGTTGAGCTTAGGGGGGTTGACGGCCCTGGGGGAGATACATCCGTCCCGCCAGTCCAAATGTGCTCTGCCTCCTTGGTCATGGATTCTCAAAGACCGCCAAGCAAGTGCCTGCGGAGCGCCCTCGCGAGATTGGCGCCGGCTGCCGCGAGCCTGGGGAACTGCCGGGCGACGAGCGACAGCATCGCAAGCGCCGCGCCGAGCAGCCAGAGGACGAAGGCGAGGAGCACGTGCTCCGCGTTGCCGGACGCGGCCGCGCCTGTGCCCAGCTGGTGCGTGAGGACGATGGCGCCGAGCAGCATGATGACGCGGCCGGAGTCGATGAGCAGCTGCTGGCGGTGGCGACCGATAGCGGGGTCGCGCCCGTCCACTGCGGGCTGCCCGGTGAGACGTCGGAGGTAGCGGACTAGTGGGGCAGCCATGATTGCTTGCCGCTCTGCCGCTGTATGCCTGTATCTGCGTGATCAGTACTGTCTTGGTGGTGAGCGTGGTTCGTGGAGGGCTCCCAGATGCGCCGGCGGCTATATATACAGGTGGCCTGCCCCACTATTCCACAGCTAGTAGAAAAGGCTTTGTCGACGGCACATTGCTAAAAGTTTGAATGTGTTATTGGTTGATGCCACTCCAAACTGGACATATCCTCCTGGTGTGGAGAGCGACTTATGCCCATTCTTTTTAGTATCTCCTACTTTTATTAGTATAAAGTACTTTTGATCTGCCTCCCGCATTCGCCGCACCCTGCAACTCCTTCGAGTCCGCACTCTGTAACTTTCGCATCCGCTTCGTGCTCCTGCGTGGCTCTGCTCATCAGGATTCGCGTCCGCTCCTGCTCCTGGGTGGGTTAACACACTCGTCCGCTCCTGTTCCTGGGTGGGTCACACACTCTTGTCTCTCCTCATCAGGATTCGCGTCCGCTTCTTGCTCCTGGGTGGGTACACCCTCTTGGCTCTCCTCAAACCAGCTTATCGTTCCGATTCGATTTCAGAAACCAAACGGTAACTAAATTTAAATTAAAAAATTTAAAAAAAATCATATTTTTTTTAAGAAAAACTAGAGTCAATTCTAAGATCTTCTGTAAAAAAAAATTCAAAAATAATATCGTTTGCATCATATTCTATACGGAGGAAGTTTAAAAAATGAAAAAATTGAAACGTGCGACTCAGTTATTAACTCATGGTAAGAAAAAGGTTAACATACAAACATATATTTTTCTTGTGTAAAATGTATCTTAAGAGGATTTTTAAAATTGATTTCACTTCATTTAGAGTTTTATTAATTACTCCATGATTTTTACAAAGTTCACAAGCATAAGGTGAATATATTAAGAAACGGCATTGTAATTAAATTTTGCATACCACCATTATTTTTCCTATATAAAGCATAAGTATAAATAAACTAACAAAAGTGGCTTCATTAATTTTGAAGGTGTGATGGGTCAGTTATAAATTAATCTAGTCGCAACACATTTACACATTCCTGCATGTTACAATAACTAATTTATTAATTCATGTATTTTTAAAAGACATAGGATCATATAAAAAGACTAACAAAATTAATTTCATAATTTTTGGATTAGCAAAGAGTAAACTATGTATTTAACTTGGTTTAATAAATACATTTTCTCACAGAAAATTTTAATTTTTTTATGATTATAAATATTTTTATCATGTAGATCATGTTACAAGGAAAATAAAAAATTGTTTAATTTGATTTGAAGCTCAAATAAATTAGTTATTGATTTTACAAGATTAAACTAATTTTTATATTTTTTAAACTTCACTAAAAATCGAAAAAACCGAACGGTTACCGACAATACGAAAAATTCAAAAAAATCGCTTGATAAATCAAGAAAATCGTTCGGTAACCGGTCGTTACCAAACAAAAAATCTGACATTTTTTTTTCAAATTTCAAATTTTAGTAAATAAATTTTGTGCAAATTTCAACCAAATTTTAAACTGTTATCGCGATAACAGTACATTTTCGGTTACTGTACCGTTTAAAAAACTGTAAATTGAACCTGCTCCCCACCCAAACGGCCTCCGGCATCTCCCTCAACCAGTCCCCCGCAACCGGGCCAGCGCGCCGCACCTCCATCGTCCCAACCCCAGCCACGCCGCCATTGCCTATCCTCATGCCCCGGCCCCCGCCCCCGGGGCCAGGCAGCCCGTCCCCCTCTCAGATCGGCCCAGCCACGATGTCGCCTCCCCCCTTCCCCTCCCTCCGCCGCCACCCGGCCCTGTTCCCCTCTCAGATCGGCCTAGCCACGACGCCGCCGTGCCAAGCCAACCTGCAACGCCTCGAGTCCATGGCCTTCAGCGCCATCTCCTTCAAGGAGCTCCTCAGCCACTGCGGCAAGGCGCTCAGCGTCTACGCGTGCCACGCCGACGCCATCCAGACCCGCCTCGCCTCCTTCGGCTACGAGCCCCCCCGGTAACAACGCGAAAAAATCCTACCACTTCATTTCGTCGCCCAAGCTACGCGGCGTTTGTTTCGTTCGGTTGAGAACCGCTGTTGGTGCGCTACCGGAGGTGGAGCCTGCGACAGATGTGGAGGTGGAAGATGGAGACGTCGGGGAGCTTATGGGGCCTGGGAATAGCTGCTTCGGTGGGTCAAGTTCAGTGCTGACATCCAGTAGGGGGCGGTTCCAAGACGACGACACATTATATCCTTCTCGTTGGGTTTGATTTTGTTCCGACTAATAGATTTTTGGTTGCTTCTGGTGTGAACATATAATACAACATTCTAACTGATGGAATGAGTAGATTCTGCATCTCGAGATGCGTCGGCTCCAAATAGAGGCACTAGGTAACAATGCTTCGAATTGTAAGAGCTTGTTTCTTTAGAAGTTTGAGGAGCTATTTATACCTGAGACCTGAGATAACTTATTATCTATTTCTCTCAAAACTCTGTCACTAGCTGCTACTCTTCATCACTAGGAAGTAGGAACTGTATTGTGTTCTTTCTTGACTACTAATGAGATTTGAGGAGTCCATGTCACTGAAGAATCTTGGGCATTCGGATGCTTGTCTAGCAACTCTTTCCTCTAAAGGTACACAACACGATAATTTTGCTACTTCAACTGGTTAAATCGCATTATGTATTTAGTATTAGTATTTCTTGCTGGCTGCTCATTGTTGTGTTGAATTATGATAATTTGTTGGGATTTTCCAGCCACTGATTTCGCTGGAAGCTCAAAGAAGCTCTGCAAGAAACCTGAAAGGTAAATGAAGGAATTGCATACATATATCTATTGCTATCTGCTCTCCCGGTTTCCCCTTTGTTCTTTTTTTAACTTCTGATGTCTCTTATTTTATATCTTTAAACTGACCAATTTGTTTAATGCTCTATACTGTTCGGTGCTGATGACGGCCAAAAAATTGTCAAGGAAACTGACTTCATACCTCCCCAAACTGAAACAAATGGTCAAGGTGATTAGCAAGAATGTCTTGAGGTTTTAATGACTTGTTAATTCTTGCTTATTCTGATTTTTTCTGCTGTTGACTCCATGAAGGTAATGCTTTCCGAGTAATGATAAGGGCATTGAAAGAGGAGTATGAGCGACTTCCTCCTTACATCGAGACTCTAGCATCATGGGAGGTCTGGATTTCTTTAGCTACTTGGGAGTAGGGAGTTCTTCCCATAGTATTTTTTGCATATTGGCTATTTATAGTCGCAAATTACAGCATGCAGTCCTTGAGATTTAGTAGATTACTATAAGAAAACCACTTGAAGGAAAATATTCTGCAACGCCTTTGCATCCTTTTTCAACAAGTAGTTGTTTGTTTTCGTCATTGCATTCTTGATCATCAATCGACCTGCGGCTTCGTGATTCATGACCCATGACACTAGCTGTGTTGTGTTAGTCATGCTACCTCAAAGCAATTTATTGTATCCCTTACTTTTGTGCCTTTTCTTTGCATCAGGAATTGCAGGAGGCAGTGTCCAAACTAAATTCATACTTCGGTGGTGACAAAGCTCAGGGAAGCATTGCATTGAATCAAGATGATGTCGGAGCAATTGGGTTGGGTATGTGCACTTACTGCTCTTAGCCCGTAGATTAGAAAATATCAATTGTTATAGCATGCTAAACAAAATCTTTTTGTCCATGAAAATTTGATTACTGTTCCATTGATGCATGCTCTTGACAAATTTCAGCTGTTAAATGTAGCTAATGTTTTGTGGTGTTTCCTTCCACTTCTGTTCCTTGTAGGGCGCAAAGGAAGATCCTACCTGCTTATCCTGCTGCAGCTGAATCAATTGACTATGGAGACAATTGATGGATATAACTTTTACACCCTACACAAGAACATCGCCTAGGCAGATTTTCAGAGAACTTGGGGAACACAGAAGGGTACAATTTTTCAGAAAATCTGGGGTAAACAGAAGGAGAAGACTTCCAGAAAATGGAGGAAGATCTGCAGACACAAAGGGAGATTCTGTGAGCTTCTCATCAAACAGTTTCACTTTCTATTTTCTTTCTTTACATATTTTAGTGAGTAGTGAGATTTTTTTCTTGGTCTTATCCTAGAGGCAGTTGACATGCAGAAACTCAAAGGCTTGACTACTATTGGGTAAGAATGTTGATCTTACATTATCTCATGAGTTGTTGTCTTTTCTTTAAAATCGTAATATAAAGTGCTGTAGTTCTATTGAATCTCAATGGTGAAATGATTTCTTGGGTTAACGAGCATGTTGGCTTTACTGTGCTTTCTCTCATGCTAAATTATGTAATGTGGATGAGTACCATCTTTATTGCACTCAGTACACCCAGCACTAATCAAATTTTGATGCCACTTAGCCCCTGTAGTCTGACGAGAAATGTTACAGGATTTTATCTGACATGCACATTAAATCAATGAAGAATATCTTGCTATTTGCATTGAGAGATGACTTATTTTCATGGACATGATGTTTGTATGACATTCTGGCCTCAACATGTTTTTTTATCACTTTATAAGATCTATATATTGATATATGCTGATTGCTGAACTGTCTATTTGGTTATCTGTGCCTATTTTTGTTAAGATCCTTTTAGTTGTAGGATGATAGGTTCCAACATTTATCCATATGTATACATATATCTTAGCAAAGTTAGCAAAGCATGCATATGCACATCCACATCCTTTTGCTTGTACTCAACCCATACCCAACATATTTCTACGATGATTCACTGTAATGAAATGCTGCTTGTACTTGAATTTATCAGATGGAAATATTTTAGCAACAGCAACTGGCCAGTTGACAACCTTTGATACTTCTGACAACAAAAAGATTCAAAAATTCTTTGGACATCCGGTGAGTGTCTTTTCTTCTCTCGTTTACTGGTGTTACTCTTCTGAGACTAGCTGTTTATGCCTAGCTTCTCATAATTCATACACGCATAGATACATTTTAGGTGGCTGCGAGGAGCATGGTTTTTAGCAATGATGGCCAGTATGTTATGTCATCTGGCATTGGAGAACGCTATATTGCTATTTGGAAATTGTGTGGTCGTAAAACTCAGAGCTAGCCTCAGAAGAGTAACCAATGTTGCATTCAATTGCTCTAAAAATTGCGGGCGACAATCGTCTAATTCTGCAATTTTTTCAAATAGACATCTATTTTTACTTTTTTTTATTTTCCAAATATATAAAAATAAAAAAGACCGAGAAGGCTACCTCTATATGACCCAGAATCGATCGAAGCCCACCAAGCCCACGAAAGCAGCTCCTCATCGAAACCAAACTCGAACATACGACCAAACCGTGGCGACACGATTACCGAATCGCGGCGATGGCGACGGTGGCGATGGACGTCTCGCAGCCCTCGGCGCTGGTGACGAGCCGGCGGCAGCGAAGGAGAGGGGCAGAGGCGAGGGGCTGCGGCGGTACTACCAGTAGCACCTCCATGACCTGGAGCTCGCGCTCCCGCAGAAGATCGACGATCTCAGCCGCCTCGAGGCTGGGCGGAACGACCTCAACTCCTGAGGAGCGTACCGCACCGATCCCCTGAAACCCTAATCTCTCTCCTCCTAGCACGTTGTCGGTCGATCTCCTGGATTGATTTGATTCGGAGCGTGTGGAGTAGTACCCAAAAGACGATCCACTGAATCGTGTTCTCAATTCATGTTTAATCCAAGTAATCACGTGTTGGGGTTTTAATCGGTGGCGTTTAACTACGCTTCTCCATGTTTCAAGTGTCCTTGCTGTGGGGAATTGCTGTTCTTGTTTTATTCCTTGTTTTTCATGCTGGAGATTGATGAATTTTGTTAGTCTACGTAGTCCAGACTCTGGGGATGGTTACATCTCGTTTCAGAATTGAAACTTACCTACTGTTACGACACTGAACTTTGTTCAATTAGCTGCTGAAAATCTCCTTATGTTGTCAATTTCACGCGGCTCCCATGGTTAAATTCCACTACTTTACTGTGCCAAGTCATTAGCTTTTATCAACTAAAAAAAGGCATTAGCTTTTATCATGTTATTTGCACTGAGAATCCATGGAATACTTTATCTCTGAGATAAGGTGGTGATTCTACGCATTATTGTGTATATAATATGTCAATAAGGATTTTTGGTATGACCGTATGAACCATGTTATAATTGCTGACCACCCTCAATCTTTGTCTTGCAATTTTGGCATTGCAGTTAAAATGCATCGGGAAGAGTTGCAATTGCTTCAAGAACCAGGTTCACATGTTGGTGAGGTTGTGAAGGTTATGAGGAAGTCAAAGGTTCTTGTGAAGGTACATCTCCTTTCTTTCTTTACTTTTTTTTATGCAGTGTAGGAATATGTCAGTCTTGCCTTGGCATAATGGAAGAAGCACAGTATTTCATTCATGGCTATATACTCTTTTCTTGATTGAGCATTACTTTTATATGACAAGAACAATTACCTCCTTTCTACAACATCCAAAACTGTGCTATTAAAAAATAATACATGCAAACTAGGATAGAGATGCATTATCTGATTTTCTAATGTGCAGAGAAGATGCAATTGTGCAAACATTTAGTACTTGGTCATGTGACTAAATAGGGAATGGAATAGAAACCGGAGTGATGCTTTATCTATGGCATTCATCTTCGGTTTCAGAAACCAGACATTCATCATTTGACATGAAATACTACTTTTGATTTCTGTGAAAATATCCATAATTGAAAGCTGATATATAGTCGCTGAAAACCAAGGGAGTTCGTAAAAAAATTATTTGCCTATTCACTTCCCCTGTTTTCCTTTTGTTTTTGCATACGGTGGTTAAAAGTATGATCCTTATTATATTAGATGTATTGGCATGGGAGCTCTGAGTTTCCACTCATCCTACTCTAGTTAACTAGTTAGTTGCAATCTCTCAGGTGCATCCAGAAGGCAAATATATCGTAGATGTTGATAAAAGTATCGATATTACAAAAATCACACCTTCCACAAGAGTTGCTCTTCGAAGTGGCAGCTATATACTTCATCTTATCCTGCCCAGTAGAGTCGATCCGTTGGTTAATCTTATGAAGGTTGAGAAGGTTCCTGATTCTACATATGTTATGATTGGTGGTCTTTGAAAGAGATTGTATTTGTGTGGAAAAAGGTAATTGATTAGATGAGATGCCGGGTTACACATATATAGGGCTGAGGAGATCTTGAGGTTTATAGAAACACCACCAATCAAGGATCTCCTCATATCTCTCTAACCAACTATGACTGGGTCGGCCGGCTGAACACGTCCAGGCACTGGACCCACACACACATGTACACGGCAATGTCTAACACGCCCCCGCAGTCGAATTGTCGGTAGAACAGACGTTTAGACTGGACCGGAACTCCGTAAAGACTGACGAAGGCAGTCCCTTGGTGAAGATGTCGGCGAACTGAGACGTCGTAGGGACGTGAAGAACACGGACATCACCAAGTGCAACGCGCTCCCGAACAAAGTGTAGGTCGATCTCCACATGTTTGGTGCGCTGGTGCTGAACGGGGTTTGAAGACATGTAGACTGTGCTGATGTTATCGTAGTACACCAGAGTTGTCTTGCGCAGAGGGGTGTGCAGCTCAGACAACAGTTGGCGTAACCAGGTAGCTTCAGCAACGGCATTGGCGACCGCTCGATACTCAGCCTCAGCACTGGAGCGGGAAACTGTATTCTGACGCTTGGACAACCACGAGACCAGATTGTCACCCAGAAATACCGCATAGCCAGAGGTGGACTTGCGAGTGTCAGGACAACCAGCCCAATCAGCATCAGAATAGACAACCAAGTCGGACTGAGAAGAGGGGCGCACAAACAGGCCCATATGCAGGGTGCCGCGGACGTAACGCAGAATGCGCTTGAGAGTGGCAAGATGAGGCTCCCGTGGATCATGCATATGAAGGCAGACTTGCTGAACTGCATAGGAAATATCCGGCCTGGTGAAGGTCAGATACTGAAGGGCGCCCGCAAGACTGCGAAAGTCCGTCGGATCAGACACTGGAGCGCCATCCGCAGAGAGCTTCGGATTCACATCAACCGGCGTTGAGCAAGGCTTGCAGTCAACCATTCCAGCACGCTCTAGAATCTCAATCATATACTGCCGCTGAGAGAGAAAGAGACCGGAGCCTGTGTGCTGTACATGCATACCCAGGAAATGATGAAGACCGCCTAAGTCCTTCATGGAGAACTCCTGCTGAAGGGCATCAATAATGCGCCGCAGTAAACCCGTAGAGGAGGCTGTCAGCACAATGTCGTCGACATAAAGCAGGAGATAGGCAGTATCCGCTCCACGGTGATAGACGAAAAGAGACGTGTCTGACTTGGCTTCAATGAAACCGAGCCGCAGGAGGTGAGAGGCAAATCTGCTGTACCATGCGCGGGGCGCCTGCTTCAGTCCATAGATAGAGCGATTGAGCCGACAAACGTAATCAGGATGAGCAGTCCTCAAATCCGGAAGGCTGAGCGCAATAAACTGTCTCGGACAAAGTGCCGTGGAGGAAGGCATTGTTGACATCGAGCTGATGGATGGGCCAGGAGCGTGAGACAGCCAAAGAGAGGACAGTCCGTACAGTGGCTGGCTTGACGACGGGACT
The DNA here is from genome assembly GCF_958298935.1 of Phragmites australis. NCBI lineage: Eukaryota > Viridiplantae > Streptophyta > Magnoliopsida > Poales > Poaceae > Phragmites > Phragmites australis. Next base: position 29,669,266 of record NC_084928.1, read on the forward strand.
GAACGTCTCTGCAAAATCAACACCGGGTCGCTAGGTGAAGCCACGAAGAACCCAGCGTGCCTTGTAACGCTCAAGAGAACCATCTGCTTTGAATTTGTGCTTGAATACCCATTTGCCCGTCACCACATTGGACCGAGGTGGTCGAGGAAGGAGAGCCCATGTGTGGTTGGACAGAAGCGCTGAGTATTCGGCCTCCATGGCGGCTCGCCAGTTCGGATCGGCGAGTGCAGCGCGGTAGCTCCGGGGAATGGGTGACAGTTGTGCAGCCTCAAACAGTGCGGGCTGGCGAAAGCCGCGCTTGCCACACGTGACCATGTCATGTTGGTTGGTCACAGGGGGGACTGGCACTGCACCGGTAGGAAGGGGCGCCGGAGCTGGAGAACCGACCGCCGGGACGGGCGACGGGGCGGGAGCCGGCGCTGGGGAAGCTATCGGGGCCGGGGCCGGTGTCGGAGAAGCCGCCGGAGCCGGGGCCGGGCGCTGGGAGTAGATGAGGCCGCGGTACCGGCCAGTGACCGGTGGGCAACCCCCACTGGCGGGCGACGAAGCGGAGACCGCGTGGGGCGGTGAAGCGGAGGCCCGTGGCAGGGGCCCAATAGGCGGCCCAGCATGGGACCGAGCGAACGGCGGCCCAGCAGGGGGCCGAACAGGTGGCCATGACGGGAGCGGGGCCAAGGCTAGCGCTTCAGCTGCCGGGCCTTGGGCCATGACGCCGGGGGCGCGGTGGGCCGCACCAGAGGGGGAGCCCTGAGCTCCAGTAGTGCCAGCCGCATGTGGCGATGCGGGGATGGCACCAGAATGTCCTGCAGAGGAAAAAGGTGGTGACAGCGCAAGGGGAGCCGGCATCGGGTTAGAAGAATCCTCCAAAAAATCAAATGCCGCACGTGGGGGGGGGGAGAGGGGTCCTCAGAAAAGGGAAAAGAGGACTCCTCGAAAACCACATGGCGCGAGATGATGACCCGGTTTGTGTGACGATCAAGGCAAAGATATCCCTTGTGGTGCGGGGAATAGCCAAGGAAAACACATAAGGAGGAGCGGGGGGCTAATTTGTGAGGGGCTGTGGCGGAAAGGTTAGGGTAACACTTGCAACCAAAAACCCGAAGATGCTCGTACGAGGGATGAGACCCGAGAAGGGCGAAGTGAGGTGTAGAGAAGTTGAGAGTTTTGGTTGGAAGAATGTTAAGGAGATACGTGGCAGTGCTGAGAGCCGCAGCCCAAAAGGTGGGGGGGATGCTGGCCTGAAACAGCAGAGAGCGAACGATATTATTAGTGGTGCAAATGATGCGTTCAGCTTTACCGTTCTGGGCCGAAGTGTAGGGACACGACATGCGAAGGTGAATGCCGTGGGATAGGAAGAATGTGCGGGCGCTGAAGTTGTCGAATTCGCGGCCGTTGTCGCACTGAACTCCCTGAATGGGGACCCCAAACTGTGTGCGAACATAAGCAAAAAAGTTAGAGAGGGTGGTGAAAGTGTCAGACTTTAGGCGCAAAGGAAATGTCCAAAGGTAATGAGAGCAGTCGTCAAGAATAACCAGATAATACTTGTGACCAGAGATGCTAGTGACAGGAGATGTCCAAAGATCACAATGAATTAACTGAAAATTGCGTGTAGCCCGCGAAGACGACGCATGAAAGGGTAGACGGGTATGGCGACCTAGCTGACAAGCATGACAAAGAGTATCGCTAGCACTTTTATTACAAGAAATAGCGGATGAATGGGCTAGTTTTGACAAAACTTCATGTCCGGGGTGCCCAAGACGCTGATGCCAAAAGCGAGGAGGAGGTGGACGCATGAAGAGCAGAAGCCGGGAGCCACAAGGGGTAGAGGGGTCTGAAGCTATCACATCTGACGATTTCCCTCCGAGTAGGAAGATCCTTCACAGAACAGCCAAAGGGGTCAAACTCCACAGAACAGTTGTTATCAGAGGTAAACTGGCGAACAGAAATGAGGTCTTTAATAAGGTTCGGAGAAACAAGCACATTATTGAGACGAAGTTTATGAGAAAGGTGTGATGCCAGTGGAAGTAACTGGAATAAGGTTCCCGTTACCGACAACGATGTTAGAAGGAGAATGACAAGATGAAGTAATAGTGTGCGAGAGGATACCAGCATCGGAGGTCATATGATTAGTGGCACCGGAATCGAAATACCACTCATGTTGCGGTGGCTGCTGTAGGGTCATGGTCTGGAAATTGGCCGCTAGGGCCTGTTGATCCCACCCTGCCGCGGGTGGGCCGTACGGCGCGACGGGAGGCGGGACGCCCCACTGACCGGCCCACTGCCCGTGTGGTCCAGCAGCAAGCAGGGCGTGGGGCGGTTGGGCCGGCCCAGCGGGAGGATGAGGCGCGGTGGGAGCCTGCGGCCCGGGCCACATGTGGATCGACCCGGACCACGGGTTATAGAGGTTGGGCCAGACGCCGGTGGGAGCCTGTCCCGCAGCGCCCCTGGAGGCAGCAGAGCCGGCGCCGCCGCTGTTGCCACCGGAGCCCTGGGTGGTGCGGCCGCCGCGCTTGCCGCGTTGGCCACGCTGCTGGGGGGCGCCGCCGCCAAATCCGCCACCGGAGCTGCCCCCGGAGGCCGCCTGTTGGGGGAAACGCCGGGGCGGCTGTGACGGCGGGGGCCGAGAAGCGGCTGACGGCGGGTTGGGGACGGGCGGCTTGGGGCTGCCGGTCCCCGAGGCAGCAAGAGCCGCGGCGGGGGCGGCCTTGTCCATGGTGAGCTCCTCCAACCGCAGGTCGTCGCGAACCTGCAGGAAGGAGGGGAATGGATTGCTGCGGCGGAGATGGAGGCCGATGGCGGTGAAGCGCTCGTTGAGGCCTCGGATGATGTTGAGGACGAGGGTGTGGTCAGTGATGTGTTCGCCGAGGTCGCGGAGGTCCTCGGCCATCCGCTTGTAGCGGCGGCAATACTCGGCGACGGGGAGATCTCCCTGCTGGAAGGCTCGAAACTCCTGGTCGGCGTAGAGGGCGCGGGTGGTACGATTCCCGAGAAACTGGGACTCGATGGCGAGCCAGGTGACACGGGCAGTGGCACCGCGCTGGGAGACGGTGTCGGCGAGATCGTCGGAGATGGTGCCGAGGAGCCAGGTGTGGACGACTCAATCCATGCGCACCTAGTCCAGGGAGGTGGGCGCGACGTCGTCGGAGAGGACGTGGCGCTCCAAGGAGAACTTCCCGACGGTGAGGAGGAACGACTCGCGCCACCGGGCGTAGAAGGTGGAGGTGACGTCGAGGAGCAGCGGCACGAGGGCGCGGATGTTCTGCACGGCGACGGCCTGAGCGTGCAGGTTCAGGAGAGCCGCGGCCTCATGTTGAAGAAGGGCTGCGTCGAAGGCGGGAAGATCGCCGGCGTCGGCGGCGGCGTCCTCGTCGCGGGGGGGCTCCGCGGCCGCGCGCTCACGGGCAGCGCGGTCGAGGGCGTCGCGAAGGCGAGCATCGGCCGCGTCGCGCTCGGTTTGAGCAAGGGCGGCCTCGCGCTCTGCTTCCGCCGCGCGGGCGAGAGTGGCGTCGCGGTTGGCCTTGGCCGCGCGCTCGCGGTCCTCCTGTGCAGCTCGAGCCTCCTCATCGCACTGGAGGGCAGCAGCGTCGGCGGCGGGATCCTGAGGGGCGGCGGGATCGCCTGGCAGCGGCGAGTTGGCCATGGAGCAGCGCCGGAGGAGATGGCGCGCTGGGTGCGGAAGAGAAGCAGGTATAAAACCTAGACTACTGATACCATGAAAGAGATTGTATTTGTGTGGAAACAGGTAATTGATTAGATGAGATGCCGGGTTACACATATATAGGGCTGAGGAGATCTTGAGGTTTATAGAAACACCACCAATCAAGGATCTCCTCGTATCTCTCTAACCAACTATGACTGGGTCGGCCGGCTGAACACGTCCAGGCACTGGACCCACACACACATGTACACGGCAATGTCTAACAGTCTTGACCAGCAAATTAAAGAGATCAAAGAGGTTTGTAAAGAATTTCATTGCACACATCAGTTGTATTGTACATTTGTACTATTGTTAGCAGTCTGGCTTAATAACTCAATTTTCAGGTCATCGAGCTTCCAATTAAGCATCCTGAGCTGCTTGAGAGTCTTGGAGTTGCCCAACCAAAGGTTAGGTTTTTTTTTACCATTTTATATTTTGTTTGACATCAGTTGAGTCATTATTCCATGGATAATATATTAATATTTATCCTTCATGCTTCAGGGTGTCCTTCTCTATGGCCCTCCAGGTACTGGAAAAACTTTACTTGCTCGTGCAGTTGCTCATCACACAGACTGCACCTTCATTAGGGTGTCAGGTTCTGAGCTTGTTCAGAAGTACATTGGAGAGGGTTCCCGGATGGTTCGTGAACTTTTTGTGATGGCTAGGTAACCGTTCTCAGTTCATTTTTGCATTCAATTTTCACTGTTACTCCAATAGGGTTGTAAGAAAATTCCTTGTATTAAACGTATACATAGTTTACATTGTCCAACAGGCATAATTATCTCAGTTTTTATTTTTGATAGGGAACATGCACCATCCATTATATTTATGGATGAAGTAGACTCCATTGGATCTGCTAGGATGGAGTCGGGATCTGGCAATGGTTATAGTGAGGTTCAGCAAACCATGCTTGAGCTTCTAAACCAACTTGATGGTTTTGAAGCATCAAACAAGATTAAGGTTCTTATGGCGAGAAACAGGATAGACATTTTGGATCAAACTCTCCTGAGGCCTGGGCTCATTGATAGGAAGATTGTATTTCCAAATCCTAATGAATTTGTAAGTGATTCAATACTCAGTGCAGTATTTGTTCCCGATCAATTAAGTTCATACTGTCTAATTTCATCAGTGCTAATGTTTTACTAACCTATAATCTTCTGCTCTTTCAGTCCCACTTTGATATATTGAAGATAATGAACTTGATGCGCGGCATTGATCTGAAGAAGATCGCTGAGAAGATGAACGGAGCATCAGGTGCAGAGCTAAAGGTGAGTATATGTGTCATTTATACTTTGTAGTCCAACATCTGGATTTCTAAAGCATACCCTCACAAGCTGAGAAAACATTTCTGAATGGATCATTACATGATAAAACACACTACTATGTATTGAACAATACATAATAATCATTCTTTTGATGCAGTTAAATACCATCCTGCACAGGAACTCACCATGATTTTGGCTTTTGGTATTCCAGGCTGTTTGCACAGAAGCCGGAATGTTTGCCCTTCTGGAGAGAAGGGTGCACGTCACTCAGGAGGATTTCGAGATGGCAGTGGCGAAGATGATGAAGAAGGATTCGGAGAAGAACATGTCACTGCGGAAGCTCTGGAAGTGAAGCTCACGTCTCGGCGGCACCCTGGCTTCAGCTGCCCATGTCGAAACAGCTGAAGCGAATAGCGCCGCGCGTTGCCGGGATCAGCTGTGAGATTCTGAAAAATGTTTCTCGTGCGCGAAAGCTGAAACCTATGGATGTCGTGTGGCATAGCAGCTTGAAAGTTAAATTTGTTTTACTGAATCGTCCGTCAAAGAGGGTGTGAGATGGAAATCAGTTGCTCGCGTGGCTTCGCCCTTTCGTCGCTTCTGCTTTTTCAGCAGTGTTCGCCTGTTAGGTTGTGGCCGAAGCAAGGACTAGCCAGAGCTCTTAGTATGGCCAGCTTTTTTTCTCCCATCCCATCTTGGACGGGCCCAGAAGCTTTTCTCGTGACTCGTGGGAGAAGACATCGGCAAGCTTCTATTTCTAAACGGAAACGCCCAAAATTCTGTGGAAAGCCGTATTCGATGAAAGTCGTATGTACTAGATAATCTGGAATGCGACGTGGCATCAGAATTCTAAACATCTTGAATCGGATTCTCTCTTCTCAGAGAGCTTGAGAGTGAAATGAGTGTGATTTGTTGGTCTTAATATGCTAAATTACCAGCTAGTAAAGCATAAGTGGCGGAAAAACTAGACGGAATTCCTTTGGTCTAATTTAGACTCTTTCTATGAAAGAGTGAGGAGACCTTATCCACAACTCCGAAATTGATTTTTGGAGGTTGATAGTTTATTTGTTGAAGAGACCGGCCGAGCGTTAGCGATGGGCTACTGTTTCTGACCGAACAGTGTGGCGGGCGAAGGCCACAAATGTGGAGCCAGTAGCATGCTATGACGCAGCAGGATGCTCAGGCATCGAAGACCGTGAAGAACGCCATTTTTTCTTTTTTCCCCCTCTTTTGAACCTCGCCATTAACATTAAGGCTATACCATCCTATCCCGCCAGAAAAGAAGAAAGGCCAGTCTTTGCTTTGGCAAAAAGAGAAGGAGCTCTTGTTTTTGAGACGCAAATGTGTCCTCACTCGGCCAGCCGCGAGCGCGAGTTGCTCGGTTTTCCAATTGCTCATGCAATCTCGTTGTGTGACGCGCTGAGTCTGCGGTGCGACGGTGTGAGCAAGCACTTCGTGTTTAGTCGTCTCCCGGCTGGTCCGCCGAGTCGCTACAGTCAACCTTTTAAAAAAATTTACTAGATAATATTTTGAACTTAGACAGAACGGAACGTAACTTTTCTTATTTTTAAACATATCGTCCGTTGAAAAGATGATAGATTTGTTTTTAAAAATCTACCAGCCGTTATAGTTTTGCAATTTTTAAATGGATGTTTATTTTTGAAATAAAAAATTCTGCATTTTTCTTTTGAGAAATTGGGTTGTATTTCATACATATATACGAAGTATTATATTGTAGTTCTTACAAAGACATCTCTGGAAAAAAAAACTCATATCTTGGTCCTTACAATGATCTTCCGGCCGTCTTTGCCATCGGCGATCAGCAGCCACATGATGAATCCATGCCACACCAAAGATTGGCAAGAGGACATGTCAAGTTTGCAGCTTGAAGCCGATACCCTTTGTGACGAAGAAATTTTGAAGTTTTTCACTACCGCAACGAGTAGCACATCAACTCGGTACGCTCTTGAAACGTTGAACATCCATGCACTTCACAACGGCCACCGCCGTATCTCCGTTGAGAGACAAGGGACACCCTAAACATCGTGGTGATTCTGAACCAACGAAGGATTAAATAACCCAAAAGGGGAGAAAATCGCCGAAGCGGGGAGAAAATCGCCGAAGCAGGGTATAAACGAAACTCAAATCTGATTCTTCTGGGAAAGTGGAATACAAATTTTAAGGATACCGGCCCTAGAGAAGACGAGGAAGGGACAAAAGACTCTTCGTAACCATATCACCGTGAAGAAAACTAGATTAGAAACTAGATAACTATAGCTATAATACCAGTAACTATCGTGGGGCGGGACACCCTCCTACTCTAACGTCAGGAGGCATAGAAGGCGAGGGGCTTGCCAAATCGGCGGTGAGAAAGCTCTCGCCTTGAGTCGCCACTTTCGCCTCCGCCTGTGGACGCTCGCGAAACTAAAAAAAAAATACATATGGGAGATACTGGCCGGGCAGAATGTCCTTGCGCCGTATAGACCAGTCTCGTGGGTTGTATCGCCCCTCTAGCTGCGTCCATGATGATCTCCAACATAAAAGCAATCGAAATTCCTTTACTTGCGCCTCGTAGCTGGCCTAATCAGTGGCCATCGGCCTTTTTTCACTCTCAAGAAAAAATAACAAAAAGGATAGTACGTACCGGTACTGCGTTGGACGAAAGCTAGTTTCCAGATGGGCACGTGTAGGGTCAGGATAAGAATACGTGGCCCCATCCGACGGTGTAGAAAAACGCTTAGGCCCAAGCTAAGCACTGGCAACGGCGGCGCAGGCGGCTGCGTCGAACCGAAGCAGACCAAACGACGACCCTATATAACCACGGCCGCACCCTCCCAACCCGAACCCTCGCGTCGCCGGTGATCCGATACGTCGTCCGCCGTCTCCGATATCGTCGACTCGCCCCTGACCCCAGGCCAAGGCTTCGGCCCCAATGGTGCGCTTCTTTATTCAACATTTGCTGGTTTGTTTGTCCCCTTCGGGTTTCGGTCCATTTGGTGTCCAAGTCTCCAGGAGGACCAGGATCGATGTTGTTCTTGGATCCTTGATCCGTTTCACCGCTCCGGATTGTTCTAGTTTGTGCTAAATGTTCTTATATTGCGCTGATTGGTTGGTTGATGTTTGTGTACGGATGGCGCAGGTTCTGCCGAACGCCCAGCCCGTGGACTACCCCAGCTTCAAGCTCGTCCTCGTCGGCGACGGCGGCACCGGTGAGTTGTTCTTCTTACCCTTCGTTTATCGAGCATCGACTCGCATCGTGGCACTGCCTGAATATTTGCTAACCGCCGCGGTCGCGTTCGTTCTTGCAGGGAAGACGACGTTCGTGAAGAGGCACGTCACCGGGGAGTTCGAGAAGCGATACGAACGTAAGGCTCAAACTTTTCCTCCAAATCTTGTTCGCAATCGCATAGTTGTATCTCTGTTTCTTGTTGGGGGAAGTTGAAGAATATTGCCTCTCCTGCTGCACGTATATGCGTGGTAGTCGTCTATCGATCTGGTTGTTCTTGATCTGCTCGGTGTTTTGCAGCGACGATCGGGGTGGAGGTGCGGCCGCTGGACTTCCACACTAGCCGCGGCAAGATAAGGTTCTCCTGCTGGGACACGGCCGGCCAGGAGAAGTTTGGTGGCCTCCGCGATGGATACTAGTAAGATCCTTCTAATCGATTATTTCTTGATTCAGATGTGCCAACGATATCTTGTTGCAACTAGAAATTTAGTAGTTGCCATCCCGATTTTGCCCGCCAGTAAGTTTAGAGGAAATGCTTAAATAAGTAAGCCACGTGCATTGGTATTAAAGCATTAGCCGAACGCTAATTACATTAGAATCATTTGCCTCACAGTGTCTGGTCTTGTCCAAGAACAAAGATCTGATGATTATCCAAAAACATCGGTAGTACTCATGAGTCATGATATAGATCAACATGTTGAGCAGCCTGGATAGCTTGAATAAATCCAATGCAGCAACTATAGACAATCAAAGTTGTAGGAGCGGTAGAAATCCATGCTAAACTTGTCACTAGATAATTTAGTTGTGGATTTGTCGATGCGTGATTGTGACATAGCACAAAGGTGAGATGATGTTATCAGATCCTCAAGGATTGATACTTTTCTCATGTGAACTAACAGTGTGCCAACGATCTTCAGTTGCAACTTGAAACTTAATAGTTGAATGCCTATTTTGCTTGCTAATCAGCTCAGAAAAAAATGTTTAAACAAGTAAGCCATGCGCATTGGTATGTATAAGCATTAGCCAGATGTTAAGTATTATAAGCATTAAGCCAAATGTTAGGTATGTTACAAACATTTGATCACATTTTATGTTGTTGTCCAAGAACAAAGATTTGATGACTATCCAAAAACCTTGGTACTACGCGCGATATAGGTCAACATGCAGAGCAGCCTGAAAAGATCCAATGTGGTAACCATTGAGAAGCATCCCTGATAGAGCCATCACTAGATGATTTACTCGAGGATTTCTTGGTATAAGTACGAGCTTGTGACTAAAAAAGGCCATCATCAAGGGTTAATATTTTGCTCATATACATTAACGGCGTGAGTTCTTTCTTCTGTTGACCTTGCAGCATCAATGGTCAGTGTGCGATCATCATGTTTGATGTCACCTCAAGGCTCACCTACAAGAACGTTCCCACCTGGCACAGGGACATCTGCAGGTAAAATTTCTTCTCCTGAACCATGCTATTTGCTCACCTACCTCTTGTTCCCGTGTCCTGAATCGATCTGATGCATCTCATAATTGGCCAATTGGTGTGCATCAGGGTGTGCGAGAACATCCCGATCGTCTTATGCGGCAACAAGGTGGACGTGAAGAACCGTCAGGTGAAGGCCAAAATGGTGACCTTCCACAGGAAGAAGAGTCTCCAGTACTACGAGATCTCCGCCAAGAGCAACTACAACTTCGAGAAGCCCTTCCTCTACCTTGCAAGGAAGCTCACAGGGTGGGTGATTGCTGCGACTCTTGCATTGCTGCATTGCATCACCAGTGTAGACCTGCCTCAAGTCGTGAATACTATGCCGGCTCTAATGAAACAATTAACAATGTGACGAATGATTTGAAATGCAGGGACATGAACCTCCGGTTTGTCGAAGAGATAGCCCTCCTCCCCGCTGAAGTCTCCGTGGACCTCACCGCGCAGAGGCAGTAAGTGACCAAATATAGCCAACATTTTTATCAGAAAACGACTGTGATTTCACTACAGTTTATAATGTTGACTGCTTTCTTATGTGCTGCCGGGATATCTTTTTGTGTGCAGGATTGAGGCAGAGATGGCAGCCGCAGCAGCGATGCCCCTGCCGGATGAGGACGACGATAACATGGACTGAGCTTAGCCAGAGGCGACCAGGCTGCCGTAGTTTAGTTCTAGCTTAGTATAGATGGTTTTAAGAGAGGCTTATATCTCCGTTTCAGAATTTCTTTCAGTAGCGTTAGGTGAAGCTGGTTTAATTCTGTAGTAGCTCTCGTCTACTCTCTCGGTGATTGCTAATGTCAGTTCGTCTCTTGGAGATATCTTGGAAGAGTTGTTGTTGGCTTGTGGCTTGAGTAAACAGAAGGCATTCTAATGGAAGGTTAAGTTTCTTCGTTATATTCAGCAGACTGGATCAATATATATGGTGTCCTTCCGCTGGGCGCGCACGGGACCAAGTCCGTGCCACAGCCATCGGAGCGCAGGCTGCGCGCCGAGGACGACCGCAAGTGTGCGGCTGCAAGGCACGCACGGCCATGCTGCCACATCGTCTCGGCGTACCGGCATTTACAGCAGTGCCCGTAGAACCTCTCCCTCTCAACTTTGTAACATAGGTCCTGTTTGTGATAGTTTTTTTTTCTTCTGAGGAGCTTTTTTGATAAGCTGAATCTTCTAAGAAGCAGCTGTTTGAAGAATATGCTATCTGCTAGTTGAAGAATCTGGCCGTTTGGGAACCCTAAATTTCTTTAGAGAGATTATCTGTTTTGATTATGTAATAACTAATATACCCCTGGATAGTATTTACTGATTAATGTAGATATCGATGTTTTTATTTATTTATTGCATTTAAAGATGAAAACAGTCTAGTATTAATAATTTCATATAAAGGTAAAGTTCATTTCACCCACAATATAAAGGACGAGCTCATGGATTGGAGATGGAAAGTGATTCTAAATCAGTCTCAAATCTTGGGCGAAGATCAAATTGTGGGTGAAAAGAACAGAGGACTGGAATATTTCAGTATCTAGAAGTTGCCACCTTGGTGCAAGTACATCTTGCTCTTTCTTTTCTGCCCTGTACTCCAAATCATTACAAGATGATCAAGAGAGGTGTACAAACTTGTATTTATACGCATCCGACTACTTGTATTGATGACACAAGGTACAACAAAAGAAATCAGGGCCAAAGCCTATTTCTGAAATGTGGTCAGTGGTCACTCATGCAGTTGGTCAGCAGCATATCAGAAATAGCGCACTGAAAAGCCAGAGCCTCTCAACTTGCTTACTGCTTTTTTTTTTTTTTTTTTTTTTTTTTTGCTTGTCCTTACAATGATACAGCAGAAAAGAAAGATGATGCAAACAAGAGATGCTTGGATGTGGCTATCATGACCTTTTCTGAATAAACAGCACGACTGAATTTGGACCGGTACTACCTCTGAATTTAGCATGACAGAAGAATAGACAGCATCACAGCATAGGATTCAGACAGAGCAAAATAACCAATCTGAAATGCTCTTGATCACTCCTACCTCTACTTCTGAATATACACACTTCAACAATCATTACATAGTTTTACTCCTAATTTCCTCGTTCCTTATGGAAACCAACAGAAAAAATGTTGCATGAATCTGAAATGCTCTTGATCACTCCTACCTCTACTTCTGAATATACACACTTCAACAATCATTACATAGTTTTACTCCTAATTTCCTCGTTCCTTATGGAAACCAACAGAAAAAATGTTGCATGCTCTACTACTCACACTTAAATATTGTACCACACAATAAGTATATATATAGTTCATATGCAATCACTAATGCTGCCTGAATTAATTTCCCTAGTAATGATTCATCCAAGTAGAGGTCGCAGTAACAGCAGCCATCTCAGGGGGCAGGCTTGGCAGCACCTCACCCCCAAATTGGCTCAGCACTGCATTGACCAACATCTTGTCAGAGTTCAGAGGATCAAAGCAGCTGCCCAGTTCAGGCAGGCCATAGTCCAGGTAGCTCATGCATTGCTGCCTGTGACCATGGTCCAGGTAGCTCATGCCATTGGTGGTGAGGCTTCTTGCTGGCTTGGATGTGGCACCTCCCCCTGCTGATTTTTTCTTGCAGATGACTCTGCACAGCACCCAATCTTCCTCCTTTTGGTGACACATGCAGGATCAACAAAAGCATCGGTTAGTTCACTGATTGATAGCTGTAGTGGCTCTGATTGGAGTCTTTTAGGCTGAATCAATCTAAGAAATTCCCACCAGATTGTCGAATCACTATGCGCGAGTCTGGCCGAGCGGATGGACGAGGGTCATTTACGGTTAATTTCCTTCAAACTACATAGTACTTTCATTTTTTTTCCTTCGCAAAAGCCACGTTTTGCGAGAGGAGCGGGTTGCTGGTCGTTTTTGGATTATAGTTTAATGGGCTGCAATTACGAGAATCGCTTTCATGGGAAGCGGCCCAAAAACAGGTTGTTTGGAAGCTCGGATAGCTTTTTTTTTATGGGAAGCGACATCAGACAAGACCATAGCCTAGAACCTAAAGTAGAACGAGAACAAAATAGTAGAGTATGACTCATTTTTCTATTCCAATAAGATTTCAACACTCTCCTTGCCGTGATACATATGTTTGTTAAAAAAACTCCAATTTAAAACTTGATACATATATTTATGTAAAAACTCTGATTTAAAACTTAGTAAAAAAAATCATAAGAAAAATACTTATCTTTTGAGTACTATATCTAAAAATCTCCACCGATTCCTTATTGGTACCCTTTCTAGATATTTTTATAAGGGTACAATGATAACACACAATATACACGCACTCCACACTTATACTATATACACACTTGCACATCCATACACACATTAAAGAATAAGTTAGAAGTCACAAAACCTCCGATGCATGAAAACACGTAGTACCACTAAATATATGTATATCCTAATCTAATCTAGACTAATCCTTAGTGCTACTAGAAAAATACCCAGTGTGACATCCGAGTGTGATCCTAGAGACCGAACTCGGGTGGATAGGCTGGCCGGTGCCGAAGGCTCGTTCGCAAGGATAGGACTTTTGCCTGTCTAGAGTTCTACTTCTAAAACGAGAAGTCGCATTAATTTGCTTGTACCGTTTTATCACCCAACCAGTGACGGTGCGATGCAATGGAGAAAAAGAAAAATCTGCAGTCTACGCCATGCCATGACACTCAACCTACCCCACATGACAACTTCACTGTTAACCCTAGCCAAGCTCTGCTCCAGGCTGCATAGCGCCGCCATCGGCTGCCACCGTTATTATCTGAATTATAGCCGGCGCCCAGCGAGCTGATGTACCAGCTTGATCGAGCAAACACAAGTGACAACATCATAACACAGCAACAAAGCGACGCCGGCGTGAGCGTGACAGAGCAAACAGAGGAAAAGGGGGACGACGGAATTAACCACATTGTCTCGTACTCTAAGCACAGGTTTAAGGATAGACAAGGTACTGGTAGTTTAGGGATCAGTCTGACATCATGAACACAATCTTTGAGCGTTCTTTTTCAGGCAGCTCAGGCTTCAGATGAACTAACAAAGTCAGATCAACAACACTATGGACTTAGTACCCCTGCTTCACCCTTTCCTCCTACCTGTTCTTCTCATCCTGAAAACACAAAGCTCAGAATGTCAGTAGCACATATGTAATACACAACATTACAAATATCAACATGTCATCTCAAAAAATAAGACATGGATGTTCAGAGTTCAAAAGAAACATTCAGCATATGCATTGGCAAAAACTGAATAAAAACTTCCTAGACAAGAATTGGAGAACGGAGCTGATAATGTCTCAAGGAGAAGATTAGAAGGCTGAGCTTCAGCATGCAATGTATGAACTCACTATTTTGTACAAGGAATAAAGCCTAGCTGAGGAGCATAATCCTAGCATCAGCACCTCACTATTTTGTACAAAAGCAAACAATTAAAAACATATGGAGATCTAGTTGATTCCTAGTAGCAACAGATGAAATGGCTAGATACATATTAAAGCTTGACCAACATTTGGATATACTATATGATTTATTAGTTCTGTAGTTACCATACTTCCCTAACCAAAAGAGTAACAATATAGAAGAGCAACTAATGTGGAAATGGGCTCTGTACAGATGCATCAAATACTATATTTCTATTTGTAATATTAAAGTTACTTACGAGTGTGCCTAACAGGAACATCACAACTTTGTTAATGTTCTGAAGAGTAACACAATATCAAAAGTTTCAACTACCCATTCAGATTTTCATAAGTGGTGCTTAAATGCTTTGTTTTAGAAGGTATAAGGTTGTTATTTAGCAGAAGATGCGACAAGATAGAACAAATAATCGACATGCCACTCTATAGTCTACTCTTCCTAATGTTTTTAATGTAAACATGTGATTGTCAAATGCTTCGACACCAATTAGCTAGAGATGGCCAAGTAGGTCGTGTCTATTGGACCGGCGCAAGGCCTGGCACTGTAAACATGACCCACGCATGGTTCATGGCCTCGTGCCGTGCTGGCACAGGTATGGCCCAACGCGGGTTGGTCCGGACGGGCACGATCTGACTCGGCACGTTTGAATTCAATTATTTTATATTTTCTATATATATTTTTTAATTTTGCAGCTATTTTTTTTTATCTATTTTTTATATTTTTTATCTCATTTTATCTATTTTCTATATATTTTTTAAATTTTGTAATTATTTTAATTTTTTCGGGCCGTCGGGCCACCCGTGGCACCTATCGTGCCCACCGGGCCAACCGTACCACCGAACCGCAATCGTGCTCGGACCGATTCGACACGGCACGATACATAACGGGTCGTACCGTAGGCCGAGGGCACGGCACGGCATGACCCGTTACACTAGTCGGGCCTATTGGGCCGTGCCTAGCCAGGCTCGTGCCGGGCCGACCCGACTGATCCATTTGGACATCTCTGGAAAAAGCCTTAGAGCTGGGGGATGGATGTGGACGGGGATCCGGATCTACTCACTAGTCACGGTTAAACAGTAAAACACAAGACGATGAACATTACTATAACTTTAAATTCTATAGCAATAAATCTAGTCCATTCATCTGCCATCTAACGATCTGCAGGGCTAGGTAAAGTCAGAGGATCTGGTTCGTAATTGTCATAATTAATTCTCAATTTACTAGATTTATGATTTTGTGCTTCTAATAATACGCATTCAACATTTTGAATAACTTAGCTCAACATTTTGCATAATCTATTTCAATACTTTGGGAAAAGTGGTTCAATATTTTATAGGAAATGTTGAAACAATACACTCAAAATGTTAAAATAGTACATTGAAAATATTGAATTCAAAAAATTAAATATATATATCAATATTGGATCTCATTTCTTATATATTAACTCTAAATAATGTGGTGGTTCAAATAGATTAAAAAATAAACTTATGATTTAAGAGATAATGGTGTTTTAAGTTTGCATCTAAAACTCATTTCCACCACCCATACCACCTAAGCCAACCACATATCAACACATGTCCATTCACCTTGGACTTGTCCACTCCTCTCTCTTCCACTTGCTTCAATCATGTTTTTTGGAGCGAACGGGTCTCAACCCAGGTGGCATGAGCTCCTAAGCGTTACCGGTAAGACTAGGGCTCGAGGTCGTGGTGGGACATGGGTGATAACGCTTCACCCATCTCGAGTTTGAGTTTTAGAGGAACTCGGAGTGCGCATGGGCTTAGGTGGTAGGAAATGTGTGTGTGTTTATACTAAAAAAATCATGTTCATTAGGATACTCCTACACCGATATTAAATCACATTACCTAAAGGTAAAATTTGGCACGCTATGTATAGCGGTTCTGACAATTTGGGGGCCAGAGGTGAAATAGTTGTCAGATCCCAATGTCTACTATAGACCTTATGTCATTT
Source organism: Phragmites australis (assembly GCF_958298935.1). Lineage (NCBI taxonomy): Eukaryota > Viridiplantae > Streptophyta > Magnoliopsida > Poales > Poaceae > Phragmites > Phragmites australis. The sequence continues at coordinate 29,685,341 of NC_084928.1, forward strand.
GTGTACTAGTCTCTAGATCAATATGCCAGTATGAGTAGCATGCCACGTAGGCTTAATTTAAAGAGTTCAATGCAGCAGAAAATAAAGATAACTCCATAACCCTTCAGTTATGCTCACAAGCCACAGGCAACCGACTAGGATGACGCTAACCTAGCGATACTCTCCTTCGATATCTTCCCTGTAGAAACAATCATACACCATGTCTTCTCCAACCTTTGGATGGTGTGGATAGTCAGGTTGTAACAACCTAATTTTTTATTTTCTAGAAACTAATTGCAAGAAGAATTAAATAATCAAATTAAATATAATAGCTTGTAAATAATTTCTTTTTGATCCTTCTTGCTCGACATGCATGTTGTTTCTTTTTGGTTAGCTAGGTTTTTTTTTTGCCTTTTCTAGTTTTTATTGTTTTTCCTAATTAATTATCTAAATATAATTGAAGAAATGAAAATGAGAAAAATCAAGTAATTACATAATAGAAACATGAAGGAGAAAGTAATAAGTAAAATAAAAAAGTTTAAATGAAAATAAATAAAGGATAATAGAAAATAGGAAAGCAGAAAGTATAAAATGAGTTAATTATCCAGCAGGGAGATAATCAAGAATGAATAACAAAAAATCTAAATAATGACTAATAATCAGAAAGAAAAAGATTAAGGAAATAATAAATAATTGAAGAATGAAAGTAAAAAAAATTCTGGTGAGAAAATGGGATAAACAAATTATATAGTTAATTATTCAACATGAAGCTTAAATGAAATATTAAACAACAGAGAAGATATTGGGAAAATAAAATTTGGGGAAAAAGAGGAAAGAATAAATAAAACAAAACCATACCATACGGATACTTTTTTATTGGGAAAATAAAATTTAGGGAAAAAAGAGAAAAGAAATTTTTAATATTACTTTTTGTATGGATATTACATAAATAATACCGAAAATGAAGAAATTCTAAAAATAATACCTACTCGTCCAACGGTTTGGTGAAAACAAGTTTTCGCCCTACTATACGGCGAAAATACTATTTTCGTCAAACTGTTGACGAAAATAGGTGACATGTCTCTACCGACAAGGGTCCCAGCAGTAGTTTCAAGGCTAATTTTACGTGTACTGTTTGGTAACAATTAGTTTTCGTCGAATGGTTTGGCGAAAATAGCCTCGAAGCTGCCGCCAAGGACCCCTAAACTGCCGCCGGAGACATGTAACCTATTTTCACCATACGGTTTGGCGAAAATAGTGTTTTTGCATTACAGTAGGGCGAAAACTTGTTTTCGCCAAAACGTTGGACGAATAGGTATTAATTTTGGAATTTTTTCATTTTTGGTATTATTTCTGTAATATCCGTAAAAAAATAGTATTAAAAATTTTGGTGAAGTTTCGCGATCGCTTTCATTGCTACATTGAGCGCGGCAATCGTTTAACGCTCGCTCATGTTTCTAGGGTACTTTAGATACTCCTTGACGATATTATCTAATAACTCCCTCTTAGCTTTGTCACTTAGGTCTTCGAACTTAGTTGTTATCGGCACCCTCTCCCAAGCAATGAGCCATGCGTCCCTCTGGAATCTATTTAGAGCCTTTTCATCCATAGGCAGCCCGTCAGCATCGATTCCTGTGATGGTAAACTTGTCTATCGGTCACTGTGTTTGTGACCTTGCCTTTCGGGTTCGTGCACCGCTACTTTCGCCATCTAGAGAGAAAACAAGGGGAGCTGACATAAACAAAAAATATTCCTCCATTCAACAAGTATAAAAAGCATTGAATCATATTAATATCTCTTCGGTGGGATTGTATTCTTCGTCACTTGCCCGACGTCGGCTCTCCCGTATCGGTGACGGGTCAGGGCTCGGGCTGTGATACTGGCTTTCGCTGCTGCCGAAGGAGGACGTCAAGTGCGGGCTTGGACTCTTATTCGCTCATCTTGTGCTGGGGCGACCTCTAGTGCTAGCATTCTCTGTGCTTTTGGTTTCTCAAGGGTGACAGTCCTCTTCTTCCCTATAGTTTCTTAGAGGAAAGAAAAGGAATCAAGGTTAAGGATTATCTAAATGCATGAAATAAGAATACTTGATATCAGAAGAGATAGAGATTGTTCTTTTGTTCGGGAGACAACTATTGTAGATTCCAGCCGAGAAGACCAGGAAAAGAGAAGGATAAAGAATGTCTTATATCTCATGAGCTAAATCACTTCCCGATGAACAAGTCAGAATTGCCTCAACAAAAATGGATGGAATCGGACCAAAAAAAGCCATTCAGATTCGTTATCAATTAGATATTAGTGGGAACATCAAGATGAATGAGTTAACTAAGTATCAGCTTCGTTATCGATAATAGGTTCAAACCGTTTGAACCCAAAATTTTGGAGCTGATACCAAACCGAACCAAACCATTATCACTGTGAAACCAAACTGAACCAAACCATTAACAGCTGCAAACCCATTCTCACCTACCCCAAGACACCCCAAACTAAAAGACTTTTGTATGAAGAACTGCAATCAAAATACTTTTGTAAACTTCACCCAATCTAATAACCTCTAATCATAATCGAGCATATGTATTGTGTTCTTTGGGCGAAGAGAGTTGAGCAAATAGCTATCAACAAGCAACAAATGGATTGTTGTATATAATTCAATAATAAGAGCATTGATATTATTCCACGTATCAAAACATAAGAGAAAAATAATAGGTATTCAATGACCTTGGAACAAAGATAGCAAGTCATTAGTAACAGTACCAATTATCATGTGATCATCTTGAAATGGACAGCAGGTAGACAATAGTTATGAAATTGCTCTCAGAAATAATATAGCAGTTGGACCTAAGACTTCAAAATCTTGCTCCCTAACTATTCTATTTGAAATATCACTGACTAAACATATTTCAAAGACAACAACTAGTGATAAAGCCTAAACTTAATCTCTAGATTTAAACCATCATCAAGAACAGTGCCGCTGTCCCAAATAGATAGTACTCAATCTAACCAGAGGAAGCACAATATAGCATAAACAGAGAAAGATAAATAGCTAAATCAGCTACCAGGTCAGAAACATGAGCAAGCATGCTCTGTATTAATAGTTGCATTGTCCCAGGAGACATCAAACATGAAGCCCTCTGGAGAACCAAATCAAAACATGATTTTTAGAGTACAAGAACAGATTAAGAAAATATACACCGACTGAAACATCCAAGGGCTACCTTATATCGCTGAGAGACTAGAGAATGTACTTGTCTAACTAGCTGAACTCAAAATCATGCCAAGTCTCAACACCATTATTCATCACAGAGCATTAACATGAATCTACCAGAGCTGTCAAGAACAGAGGAAGGGGAAAACTTGAATACTCACAATGATAAATAATCAAAGGAGGGTCACATACTTGGAGCGATGGCAACGGGTGATGGGCGATGGGCTCGGGGTTCTCGGCACGGTGGTCGGGGGAGACGGCGGTGACGACGATGACGGTGATGGGCCACGGGCTTAGGGGCGACAGCTCGGACGATGGCAACAGTGACGAGCTCAGGGGCTACGGCGACGACCATGGTCTCGGGGACGACAGCGGCGACGACGACGAGCTAGAACGGCGGCGACAACGACGGGCTCGGGGGCTACGGCGACGGCGACGGGCTCAGAGGCAGTGACGGCGATGGGCTCAGGGGCTACGGTGACGGTGACGGGCTCGCGGGCTATGGAGTTAGGGCTCAAGACTTAGAAAAATTGAAACCACGAGACAACCATATATAGTGAGACAGTCATAGGTGACAGGTCAACACTATCACCCGTCACCTATTCTATTAATTGTCACTTGTTACAAGTCATAAGTGATGGGTGATACTCTTCACCCACCACTTATAACTTGTGCTCAGTGACCAGTGAAGAAAGTCATAGGTGACGGGTGAATAGTACCATCCGTCACCTACGACTTCTAATAAGTGACGGGTGATCACTCGTCACCTATCACTTTAACAAAAATTCCATATTCAAATTCATTGATATTACAAATTTGACATTAATATTGCAAATTTAATATATACAAATTTAAATATGATCTTAATATTACAAATATGACATTAATATTACAAATTCAAATAACTTGAAACCTAAAATTCAAATTGGACATTAATATTACAAAGTTGACACTAAAATTTAAATTCGTCATTTTCGTGCTTTCTTAACATGGATCCCTTTATTATGGTCGGAGCGCAGGTACGGAGTTTTCTCGGTCGGCGAAAGACGTGGCACGATTGCAGTAGCAAAAGAGGGATTTTATCGAATTGATTGAACTCCTCCTCATCAATAACGTTTGCAACTCTGATGATGCGTCCTTTCCCTGCGAGAACCACATGTCGTTTCTTATTTGTTGTGTTGGTCACATAAAAGACTTGGTGAACATCTTTAGTGAGTACGAAGGGTTCAGACTTGTATCCAACATATTTGAGATCAACGCTAGTGAATCTATACTTGTCATAAGTGACGCCCTTTGCCCCATGTATCTAACGGCACTGAAATAGGGCTACATTGAATTCCAAGTAGTTCAGCTCTCAAATCTCCTCTATTTGACCGTAGTATGTGCCCCTCTACATGTTGTTGTCATAAGTATCTATATGGACACCACTGTTCTGGTATATGCTCTTCTCATCTTGGGCAACCGTGTAAAATATGTATCCGTTTTGTATCGTACCCTTGATAGTCATAATTGTGTATATAGGGTCCGATGCCATTTTTTATCAGAGCACTTGTAGGAGTACTCGATTGTCTGATTCTATTTCGGAACCAAGTCGTGAACCTTCGCATATGTTGCCTCGCAACCCAAGCTTCGGTTTGCCCCAGATTCTCTTCAAGTAGCATCTGCTTGTGCTCATCGACATATGGGCACACTTCGCTTATTTGTTGCAGCATTAGAACATTAGCTTGGTCGTATGCCTTCGGATCAGGAGTAGTTGCCATGTTCCTCATAACCCCCATACATGTGAGCCTTCCCTCATGGCGAGATATAGGCATGCCAATTGGGTTATTTGGGTCAATGTAATTAACAGATCACTCCAATGCCTCCTCCATCGCGTAACCCTGCACGATGCATCTCTCAGGAAAGGCTCGATTCCTTACATACGACTTGAGAACGCCCATATCTCTCTCATATGGAAACATGTGATGCAGGAACACGGGGCTAAGGTAGTGTATCTCCTTCACAAGGTGAGCAGTGAGATGTACCATGATATCAAAAAAGGATGGTGGGAAATACACCTCAAGAAGACATAGAGTCTTAAAGTGTCTTCTTTCTAACTCCTCCAGCGAGTCTGGATCAAGCACCTTTTGTTCAATTGCATTGAAGAAAAAGCACAGGCTCAGGATAGCCTCGCAAACCTTTATTGGGAGGATGTTTCTAATAGCTATCGCAAGCAGTGACATCATCATCATATGGCAATCATGGGTCTTCATCATGGCAAAATTTATTTTCAGCTCTTTCACCGAAACAAGTCTTGCGATGTTGGACGAGTAACCGGAGGGAACTTTCACACTGTGCAAGAACTCGCAGAATTCTTTTTTTCTCCTTCTTAAAGAGAGTGATAGCTGCTGGGGGTAGGTATTTTCCTTTGTCAAGTACATGGAGCTCCGGCCTTAAACCTATTTCTTCAAGATCAGCTCGTGCATTCTCATGATCCTTCCTTTTTCCCTTCATTTGGAGCAATGTACCGATCAGACTCTCGCAGATATTCTTCTTTACATGCATATTGTGGATAGAGTGGCGAATATCTAATTTTTTTCCAATACTTTAGCTCGAATAGTATTGATTTTTTGTTTCACATTCCTAACTGTTCATAATCCTTGGAGGATTGTTTTCGCTTATCAAGGACAACATTGATATTCTTAACCTGATTATGGATATCTTCCCCGCTGAAATGTCTCAGAGGTAACACTTTTTTCCCTTGTGCCACTGAATTGTTTGTCTATGTTTCGGTACGGGTGCTTCCTGGGAAGGAAACGTCGATGCCTCATGTACACTATTTTCTTTAAGTTGTTCAACCTCAAACTGCATGTGTCATCTAAGAAAATGTGGGCAAGCTTCACCTTTTCTTTTGCTCTGACCTAACAAGTTACGAAGTGCCGATAGATCATTGATGGTGAAAAATAATATGGCGTGCAAGGTAAAGCACTCTTGCATGTACTGATCCCAAACCTCGACACCTTCCGAGCAGAGTTTCTTAAGATCATCGACTAAAGGCCTGAGGTACACATCGATATCATTGCCAGGTTGTTTCGGTCCTGATATTAAGATCAACAACATAATGTATTTCCGTTTGTTACAAAGCCAGGGTGGAAGGCTGTAGATCGACAATACAACAGGCCAGGTGCTATGTGAGGTACTCATGTTACCGCATGGATTCATGTCGTGCTCATAGAAAACATAATATTTCTCAATTCTTCAGCGAACCAACTAAATATGGAATCAACGATTCGCCACTAAGCGGAATCTGCCAGGTGTCATATCATTACGTCGTTCTTATGACCCTCCTTATGCCAATGTACCAATTGTGCCTCATTTCTGTTGGTAAGTAAACGCTTTAGACGGGGAATTACAGAAAAATACTACACCACCTTCCTAGGACCACATTTACTTTTCTTTCCTCCATCCCCGTCACCATCGTCATTTCTACGCTTATTCGATGGGTTTCACAAACGGAGCATTAATCCAGCTCTGCATACTCTCCACGAAATAAGATACAATCCTGCTTACATGCATGTATTTTTTTCTATTTTTAGTTCTAAAGGACAAATTATCTTCTTCACATCGTAGACGTCGTTGGGCACCAATTTCCCCTTCGATAGCATGTCCCTTAGCAGATCCAGCAATACTTCAAAACTCTTGTCAGTCCAACCATGGGTTACCTTCAGCTGTAGAAACTTTAGGTTCCCAAATATTCGTGGGTACTTCACCTTATAGTTGGAATAAAGGGACGCCTTGGAATCCCGCACAAAGTCCTATAATTTAGCAAACTCACTATTGTTATACTCGTTGTGCCGCTCGACATCCCGCACCATCTATTCCATATTCTTCACAAAATCCTCGAGATCATTATCATTGAAACCTCCTATGTCCTCATCTCTGAAATCATGATCTATTTCACCGGGTGTAAGTCCTTGATCCATACTGTCGGCATGGAGGGTCCGATTCAACTCTCCCTCGTTAAGGCCTTCCTCGCTATGTTTGTTTCAACATATATAATTCTCTTTAAATCCACGCATGATCAAGTGTGCATGGATATTATCTGGTTTCGGGAACTTCTTATCATTCTTGCAGTCGCGACATGGACAATACATTGCTATTTTACCATGATCTTTCATATCTGTCAAGGCAACACTCATAAAATGCTTCACTCCGCTCAGTTACTCTGAACAAGTCCGGGTCTAAAGGTACATCCAACTTCTATCTGTCATCTACAATTAATGTAAAAACACTCATTCTTCATTAACAATTACCTTATTTTCGTGGTTAAACATGCGATTAAAAATTTCATACAAATACATTAAATCTGTGATATCTCGCAGTAGATCTGGCAAACCTAGTATCAAATCTAACATAAATACAACTCACTTGTACTAAGATTTTGGATAAAGATGTAAAATGTCCAATTATAACTTAAAGCACAACAAATCTACCCAATAGGGATTAGAGGAGAAAAAAAGGAGGAGAAAAGGGGAGATGCAAACATTGAAAGACCTAGAACCAATTCAAACTTCAAATCAACAAGATATTAGAAAATCTCTACCAAAGCCTATAAAAATCTCCAACACTGTGGCTAGCCAGGTGTTAAAACAGATCTAAGTAATAAGTGACGGGTGGTAATATTATCCGTCACTTATTGTTTGTTATAAGTGACGGGTAATATTATAACTTGTCACTTATAACTGGTCCAGAGAGATCCGTCACTTTTGCCAAGTCATAAGTGACTGGTGCAGGAAGATCCGTCACCTATGACCAAGTCATAAGTGACAAGTTTAGTTATTCTCATGTTATAGGTGACGGGTAATATTACGATCTATCACCTATTATCTGTTATCTGTGACGGGTAAATATCTGGTCCCGACCTGAGGAGACATAAGTGACGGATCGTGTAATGACCCATCGCTTATGTGTGTCTGCTTTGTCCGTTTTTTATATAGTGAACTACAGTTTAAAAAAATAGATTTTGTATCCTCCCAACACAACTTCACTAAAAAAATTACTCATACAATTTACATCAAAGAACTAAACAAATATCGACAAATTTACATCAAACCAAAATTTTCAAAACAATAACCACTGTCAACAACTATTTGCATAACTAACATTTCTCGCCGAACGAATGTACACTATTTCTCAAATTGCCGTATAAAAAAAAAGTTAAATTAGAAAAAATATATGCACATATCGTCCGTTCAACAAGCGAGATCAATTTCTCGCCCACTGACCGAGCGGCATGAAGGTCTTGCCCGCTAAACGGGCGAGATCTTCTTCTCTCTGATTACTTAATTCGCTGATCGCTAGAGCCCGTAAGATCTCGTCCATTGAACAGCGAGTCTTTGTTCTCGCTCGTTGAATGAGCAACGATCGATTAAATCTGCGATTTTTTGAAACGATAATATATTCTTGATAATATTAAAAAAATAGATCTCCTCTTCTTCTCTGCATCACTGCTCATGACTCCCTCCTGTTCGCAAACCAGAAAAGTAATCCTAAATATCTCAGCCCAAACATAAAGAAACTAAGAACAAACATAACTCGACATCGGTCTGATGCGGACCGGATCCAAAGCCGGCACCAGATATTTTTATTGACACTAAACACTATAACTATTCTTAGATCTATCGAAGAGGGCTCCCCACTCCTGGCCGCCAGTGAGAATGCCCGAGGGGAGAAGGAAGAAACTCTAGGGGACCAGCGAGTCCCAGGAGAATTTGACGCTGACCCCCCAAAAAAAGTCCGCAACAAATTATTGCACTGCATGCCAATCTCAAGCAAAAAAAAAAAATGTATTGTTTCGTCTAGCTGGCCGCTACCGAGTTGCACTGTACGCGTATTGGATTCTTCAGCGTGTTGCCTTCTGACGATCTCTTTCAGTCTTTTTTTGGCATGCCGATGCATGCAGCTAGACACGGTGGCTACGCGCACTTTTTACGGGTTTTTTTAGTCGATATAGGCGTCGCATTTTGACTAATTGCAGGTTCGTCGACAGCTCGCGTTATGCAGGGGAGAGAAAAACCAAGCAAGCAACCGATTCCTTCTTTCGCTTTACACGAACACTGCTCTGCCGGCCGGCCCTGAAAGCAAACGCGAAATCGCGTGATGAAAACACGCTCGCAGCTTGACCGGCTGAATGCCTTCCGAAGCTAGCAGATTACTTTATCACGTGTACTAGCTCGGTACCTAGTTTTGTTTAGCACGGCTGAAATTAATAGTTTTTGTTGAAAAACGATTTTTATTGAAAGTTTTTATGACTTTTGGTTTTTGTCTTTTACAAGAATTTTTTATATTCTTAGCACACTAAAAACTAGAAAAACTACTCTCAACTAACTTATCAACTTTTAGTTTATTTCATCGTAAGTTAGTGTTTCAGTTTTTCAAAAATCAGTTTTTCAGAATTCTGATTGTTTCAGTTTATAACTTCTGAGAAACAGAAGATAATAATAAATTATGGTAAATAGGATCTATATTTGATCAGGTGTACTAGCTAGGATCTTGCTCGGCTAATCGTCCAAGATGCAGAGTTACTTTTACCACGCACACTTTGTCACTATTGGTCCTCTCAGAATCACAAGACCGATTGATACCATTACGATATAGTAGGAGCCGAAAGTGTGTGGCCTTTCCTTTCTGAAAGTGATTCAGAATTGGTTGCAGAATCGCACTCTGATTAGAGCCTTTCTTTGCCTTGGATTTGTTCCATCTTCCAGCATGCAAGCTAGTGTGGAATAAGTGAAAAACACTCCACTTTGCACTGGTGAATTGTGACCAAGACTTTTTTTGGATGGGTTTTTATTCAGAGTGATATTTTTTTTCTTTACACTGCTCCGGTTCTAATCTTGACACCGCCTCACAGCTTATTTCCATTGATTTTTCAACTAAAAATGTTAACTTTAGCTAAAATATATATAAATTTTTTTGAACCCCCCTCTCCTTAGTGGAACTACTCGCTGGCGTCTGTGTATTGTCAGAACCGGTGCCAAAGTTATTGCGTTGGCCCTTGCCATCGGAAGTGGCTGGGGTGTGGTGGGCGCTACTGGCTGGCCAGCGGCAACGGCTGGCGGCGTACGTCGCCGGTGTGCGGGAGGCTAGGAGGCGACGGCGAGTTGGTGGCTGGAGGGCCGGAGGATGAGAGGAGGCACCGAAGAGAAGGCCCTCGCTGACGACGAGAACCATTGGATGCGGGAAACTGAACGTCTGTGGGCGCGAGAGAGACCAAGCCGACCGAAGCAAGGACATGCTTATGTGAGGACGGTGGATTAAGCGCCCGTTACTAAAGATTCGAAATTTCAGTTCTTTTGTCACGGATGTCAGAGCAACAACCCATCAGCTCTTTTTTTTTTTAAAAAAAAAGGGGCATTTCCCAGTAGAACGCAACGATCGCAATATATTACTAGTGCGTTGGTCCCCGAGCCCCCCGGCATGTAGCCCTCACCCTCAGCTTCTGTAGTCCAAGTCCTAGTACGACAAAACAAGGAACCGTTCCCATGCTAACGAACGAACGTCCCCCACGTACGAGACGGCCACGCGCGCACAGGAATGTTCCTCGCAGCATGCAGGCGGCAGCGGCAAGCAACCGTCGCCGGGTTCGCGCGCCGAGGCCTCCTCTCCAGACCCGAGCATCGTGCTCCGCCCGCGCCCGGCACCGTCCCCGCGCCGCCGTGGCCGATCGCGACGAGACGAGCCGACGACACGGGCGCGCCTGTCCCGGCCTGTCTTTCCGTGCGCCCACCTCCTTTCCCGCCGGGTTCGGGTCAAGCCACAGTGGCGGCGGCTGTGGTCGGATACATGCATGCATGGGCGCGCCCGTCACGGCGGCATGCAGGCAGCACGACGTGCCACGGGCCCGCCTGCAGCTAGCACTCGTTGACTCTCGCGAAGCCAGAGCTCAAACAGAAACGACGCACCAGTTTAGTGTACTTTTTTTTAAGAAACACAGTAAAACTCATTCACATTACTACGTACACTCACACAGCGTCTACTGAAGATCGGAGATACAAAACTTAAATAATGATGAAATCACCACAGACTTATCGCTATCGACGCTTTAATGAAGCATATAAGAGCAAAACTATAGTTTAATCATCTATAATAAGTAAAAGGTATAACCATCTTCACTAATATTATAAAAAAGATCATTCGTATCAGCTCAAAAACATCATCAGTGACGATTATTGAACCGATATTGATTACTCGATTCTAATAATCTATAAATATCAGTTTGTAAACCAACACTGATAATGAGTACAAAACCAACACTGATAATGAGTACCAGAATCAGTCCATAATAAAGAATCAACACTGATAGTCAGACTATCAGTGTCGACATTTTTATCATGAGCCAACATTATTGTCATTTTTCAGAAAAATAAATAAATATCTACCGAAAACTAGCGAGCTCGATACATCGAGATGGAGCTACCCTCATTGCAATCATGTCATAGTAGTGAATATTACAATCATCTCACAGAGCACAAATATTTGCATAAATTAAACATTCAACAAATTAAACATTCTCACGTAGCACAAATATTCAACCCTTTTCTTCACAATTTATTGGCTCAACAAAAATATTTGTAGAAGGCATCATACATGGCGAGCACCGATGCGAGCGAATCCGAGGCCCTACTCTGCTCATCTATTTTCATCAATAATCCTAAACAAGGAGAGAGAAAGAGGATTAATTTCATAACACAATCAAATGGGAAACAAAAATAAATCCAAACATAAACTTGAGTATACCATTGAAAGGGGATTACTACCAAGCTTTTCCTGCATAAGGATACCATCGAACAAAAGGAGTGCATAACCATACTCAACAAATAGCAGCGGTCACCTTGCTCTCACTGTCAAAACAGCCTGTGGACCCTGATGTCGACATTCTGCGCGCCGACGAACCATGTGAGAAGTGCCAGCTCATCATCGTTATCCACCTCCCTGAGCCTACCTTCCTCGGCCACCTCCCGTGCCACATCGCGGAGCTCAGCCTTAGGTGCCGTTCTTGACGTAGGCCAGTAGGCGTAGCAGTGGAACTTGAGTTTCAACACTAGGAGGAGCATCCTGAGGTGGCACTAGGAGGAGCAATCGGCGACAGCAAAGAAGTTGGCGGCGCTAGGAGGAGCAGCCAGTGGTGACACTAGGAGGAGCAGGCGCCCATATCTGATAGGGAGAGGAAGGAGTAGATAAGGCTGGGGAAGACTTGTACGCGAGGAGGGAGGAGTAGATAAACCCAGATCTGATAGGGGAAGAGGAAGGAGCAGAAAAGCTCAGCGCTACGAGCTCAATACTTAATATGATACGCGGACTCAAGACTTGTTCATTTACCTTAGTAAACTTTCAGATCTGACTTAAAGAGTGCCGGTCCGAGTAACCAACCGACACTGATAAAAAGTTACCAGTGTCGATCCATATTTACGAATCGGCACTGAAATATCAATACCGGTTGGTAATTAGAACTAGCACTAATAATGATAATGAGTATTAGTGCCGATTCAACCTAAATTAATTACTCTTAATCAAGCTCGGAATATTACAAACCGGTATTGATATTTTATAACTGATGTTTTGTATCTAACCTGTACTTATGAAGCGACTCGGATGACATGTTTTATTATAGGGTAACCATCTAAGCTAAGGTTTAATTCTTCATTTTAGTGTACTTGCTTGCTCTGATTTGCATGGTAATAGCATCGGAGTAGCAAGTACACAGCATTATGCATGGAACATGCATGCCTTCGGTTGTGGCGGTTGGGCGCTATGCCAACGCGAACTCCATGTGGCGCGGCATCTGCCGCAACCACCCTTCACCTGTCCGAACCTAGCAGTTTGTCTTTTGACTTTGTACCTGACATGCCACCTCCGATTGCATTTAGGTGTCGCTTAAGAGAGATCTTGCATGCAATTCAAAAATCAACTTCCAACGATGTGCAGTTCATTTAAGTATTCAAGAAAAAAAATCAAATTCAACTTGTTAACCTATGGAAATAGTACGTGACGGTCAATTTAGCGCAAAACAAATTCGTGATAACACATTCTTTAGCTTTTTTTACTACCTTGTTGTCATCGAAATCCGTACCTATATTTGTAGCTATCGGCAACACCCGTACTGTCATAGCGCATCCACGCCAGCGCTGCCTCCCATGCAGCTGCCACCCTCACCACCACCTCCAAATCCAAAGCCACCGCCTGCCTGGCCACGGGCAGCACATGCACTGCTGCAGTGAAAGCCACTATTATAAAACTCCTTTAACTGTCTATTTTAAAATTCATTCAGTAGGCAATAAATAGTGATAATCAAAAACTATTACTATTAGTTCGATGAACCGACAGTGAAGAGAGTTATCATTATCGACTGAAAGATTGAGCCAACTGTGATACACAAGGTATCATTGTCGGCTGAAGCCTTCGGTCGGTAGTGATTCGCTAGAACCATTACCGACTGAAGGTTTCAGTCGATAGTATTTTCCTTCTCCTCCCTCCTCGATCCTTCCTCTCTTTGTCCTTTTTGTACTCACTCTCTCTCCTCTATCTCTTTGTCTCTCTCTCAATACATACATACAATGATACATATATTTATTGTAAATTAATAATAAAAGCATCTTCATTAATACATAGTAATGAACACTTATTACAAGTTAGGCATCGACAAACACACATATATACATAATAATTCTCATAGATCACCCCCTGAAAAGTCGGTCAAGTTGAGCTAGTCTAGTATCCCTCTACCTCTCCCGCGATGAGGATCACGTCTTCGCACTGACGACTGATGGCGAGTGTACCTCCGGGGATATAGGGGGGCAATGGTGGTGGAGTGGAGGATCTAGCCACGCCTAATCGACCGTAGCGTCGCCTATGCTCCAGGCTCACCAGCATATCAAAGATATCGAAGTTTGACGTCTGAACGTCTCTACGGTTTGAGCCTTCGGCCTCCTCCGTAGCACACAGACGGGCCACCATGTCGTCCTCCTCCTCCTGACACACTTACGGGACGCTGCTTCTTGCTTCTCTGCAGTGCACAGCTGACAGGCCAGCCTATCATCCTCTTCCTCCTGGGCACACTTATAGGACGCTGCTTCTTGGTCCTCCTTCGCATCGTTATTGGAAGGCCATTCTATCGAAGAGCCATCCGACGATACCAACTTCGCACCATACATAGTAATTCATATCATTCATTGATAAGTATAAATTAATGTCATTCATTAATATTGTGTCAATTGGCGAAATATAATACGTTATCAAACCTCTTGGTAGCCTTCTTCCTTGTTGCATACTCTCTACTAGAAGTTACAATATCATCTAAAGGTCTCTCACGCGTGGACAGCACGATCGGTTCATGAAACTGGCCGTTTGGGTTGATAACATGTTCCGAGAAGAACCGGACATCTGCTCTTGAAGGGCATGTGTTTTGCATATTGTAACACACTTGTACGTCGACGAAAGAATTAGTCCTTGAACATATGTAGAAATTGAAAAGAATGCATTAATATGTTATTTCACACCTCAAGATCATTGAACCTAACAACGTCTCCGTCTGAGCTGAATGCATGCATGAAAGTAAGAGTATAAAACATGAAGAGATTGTTGTTGGGTGGTTATCTCATACACTTCAAGAGGAAAGGATTCGTCAGTGGAATGAATTGAACCTTTTTATTCAGTAGAAAATGCAAGACATGGATATGGATTGTGTATCGAAAAGTCGGTTTTTACATCGTACTGCTTCTTGAATGGAAAGTGGATAACACTCTTTTTGCAGTATCTTGTGTACGCCATGTATGTGAATGTGAATACCAATTAAACTTAGATGTGATCGTCGAGAAGATTAAATGATTGAGTCAACCTGTTTAGCATGTCGATGAGGTGTTTGTAAGTCGTCTTATCTCCCTTTTGTGAGTCCAAAATAATGATCTTGCTCAAGTCTGGATGGATGACAAAGAGGATCCAATGAAAACTGCATAATATGTCACCATAGCAGATTAGTACTAAAATCGAGTTGCCCATAAAATGAGGACGCTCTATCATGCAAACACATACTCATAGTTGTAGGGTAAGAGTATAAATTTTTTGTATTAGTGGTTAAGCAGACACTTCAATAAGTAGTCCTCGGTGAAATCTGGATTACTCGTTATAAGTTTCTAGTTTACAAGCCTAGAATTGGTGAATCCTATTTTCTTATCTAAGTCTTGTTCGTATGCTTGGATCTTCATTCTATGAAAGAGAGAAGTTAGCTATGCAATTTCAAGATACAAAATCATATAACATGAATTATATGTATAAGTCACTTACAAAGTCCACGCTTTGACTATAGCCACATCGAGAGCATCTTCCTTATATAGTCATACAAGTGCAACAATTCCAACTAGAAGAAATCATCCCCATTGAGGAATCTATGTTGGTTGACGCTCTTATTATCTTGATCTCTCGTATAAAATGTATAGCCATTTATGTCATATCCTTGAATTGTGAGGATTGTAGTTGACGGTCCATGAGCCAACAAAGTCAATTGAGCACACTCTATCTGCTTATACATCATATGTCTACGTAACTAGGTGTCAAAATGATCTTGGTGCTCTCGTGCGATCCAAACATCAGACTTCCCAGGGTTTCTAGTGCGTAGCATCTTCTGGTGTTCCTCGACAAATGGGTTCACTATAATTGATTGTAGCAGAACTGCGAAATATGCTTGTGTGAATCAAACGGAGTCGTTAGTGCGGAATGAGTTTGCAGCTATCGTCCTTTTCCCATGTAGCCTCACCTCATGCCAAGATACAGGCACACCAATCGATTTGAGATTCATGTAGTCGACGCAGAAATCAATGGCCTTCTTGGTTCCCCAGCCCTCGGCCATGCAGCCTTCTGGCTGATTTCGGTTACGTACATATTTCTTTATAACTCCCATGAACCTCTCGAAAGGGTACATTTGATGCAGAAACACGGGTCAAGAGTCTGTATCTCTTTCTCAATGTAAACAATGAGATGCACCATGATATCAAAAAATGATGGAAGGAACAACGCCTCAAGCTGGGATAGAGTCTCGACCATATCTTCCTACAGCTTATCTAGTTTGGTCGGATTAATTGTGATATCGCATTGAAGAACAAACACAACTTTATGATTGGGTTTCGGACATTCGGTGGCAGAATGCCTTTAATTGCAATCGGAAGCATCTATGTCATCATCACATGACAATTATGAGACTTTATGCCAGTTAATTTTAAATCTTTCATATTTACTAGTCTCTTTATGTTGGCAGAGTAACCGAATAGAACTTTGATTCCATGCAAGCACTTACACATTGCAATTTTCTTCGTCTTACTCAGACTATAGCTAGCGGGACCAAGATATTTGTCCCCTTGTTCCATATCTTTGGGATATAGATCATGTCTGAGTTTAAAATATTACAGGTCCTTCCGTGCTTGGAGTATATCCTTTATTTTACCAGATATGTCTAGTAATGTACCAATTAAGCTATCACACACGTTCTTCTCAATATGCATGACATCAATTGCGTGTCGAACCATCAAATCCGACCAATAAGCTAAGTCAAAAAAAAAATAGATTTATTTTTCAGCATAGGAGCTCTAAGATTAAATTTCGGAACCGATTTACTCCCGCGGCACATTCCAAGGATAACCCTAAATCTCTTTACCATCTCATATACATGTCTCCCAGTGCGATGCTTAGGAGGTGATCGAGTCTCAATTTTCCCATCAAAAGCTCTCCTATTGCTGTGGTACGGGTGATCCTTACGAAGAAATTTACGATGGACTAGGTACATCATTTTTTCGGCTATTCTTCAGCCACAAACTCTCTATTTCATCCAAACAATGCACGTATGAATAATA
The DNA here is from genome assembly GCF_958298935.1 of Phragmites australis. Lineage (NCBI taxonomy): Eukaryota > Viridiplantae > Streptophyta > Magnoliopsida > Poales > Poaceae > Phragmites > Phragmites australis. The sequence continues at coordinate 29,702,402 of NC_084928.1, forward strand.
GCATTTGACAGTCTGGCATGATAGGTTGTCAAAGGCTGGTCAATCCAGGATTGTTATGAACATCAGTGCGCGTAGGGTGAAGTTCTCTCGTCTGTATATATCTCATACATGCATACCATCGTTTCATAGTATTACAGAATCTTCCATTAATGATTTTAGCATCGGTCTTGGTATCAGCATCAGCATCATAATGTACTTCCGCTTCATACACAACCAAGGAGGAAGGTTGTAGATACATAGAGTCACAAGCCAAGTGCTATGTGAAGGGATCGGTGACATCCTAAGAGGGGGTGAATTATGATACTTAGAATCTATTCGGCTCCAAAAAACTACGCAAAGATAAACCTATATCAATTTATATCTAAATGTGCTTTAGATTTATCTAGTGTGTCTACTCTACCGATCAAAGTACTTGCAACCTATCTAAGAAGGAAAAATTGCAAGAATATAAATAAGGAAATGTAAATAAGGTAGAGAGAGCAAACTCGGCATAAGAGATTTTTATCCCATGGTATCGATGGCATGAATGCCACCCCTAGTCCATGTTGGAGCTCCACAAAGGATATGCTCCCGGTCGGCACCCGGTCATGGCTCTAGAGCCACCAAGTCACAAAGACAAGGCCTCCACCTGAATGAGCTACTAAGCCACCAAGGCAAGATCTTACCACTAGCCTCTCTTCTGGTTCCTTGTTGTTGTGATCACTTCAGAGCTTGAGCCACCAAGGCAAGGGTCACTGCGTCCCCGTACACGGTTCTCGTTGCCGCTCCACACCAAGTTGAAGGGTCAACAAGCTTGCCGACGAGTCACCAATACTCTAAGGTGTCAGCGTACCATTTGGTATAAGGTTGGATCACTCCTTGATCCACTCTCTAGGTAGCAACACTCTCTCTAGGGGTATAAGCACTAATCACTCACTGATCTTGTGCTTAATCACCTTAGATAATCACATTCAGCACTTTGGTGGCTTGGATGTCTTCTTAAGTGTGTATGAGCTTCCTCTAGACTCCAGCAGCAGGCCACGTCTTCAAATGACTGAGTAGAGGGGTATTTATAGCCCCAAAATCATGCACTAGCTGTTAACCCAACAACTTAGAAAAGTTATTAACACCGGATGATCCAGTGAGAATAATAGTACCAACACCGGATCATCCGGTGAGTGAACCCCACTCAAGCCTCTGTGAACACCAAACACTCCGGTGTATACTTCATCTCCATCATCGGACTATCCGGTGAGTTATCTTGAGCCGTTTGAGCTTTTCCTTCTTCTCTTTGTAAATTGCTCCGATGAAAGCATCCGATGCACATCACTTCATCACCGGACTATCTGATGCCTTGAACTTTATCTGGCTCTTTGCACTGTTCATTGTCCTGTGTATTGTCCGGTGTAGCCTTGCTTCATCACCAGACCTTCTGGCATGTTGATCTTCGATCTTCCATGGTTGTAACCTTTTCTGGTGGAAATGCTTCGATGTGTATCTTCCTCTAATCACCGGACTATCCAGTGAGTTGTTCCGTTCAGCCTTCTAGACAGAAACACTCCGGTGTTGCTATGCTTTGATCACCGGACTATACGGTGAGGCTTAGCCTTTATTCTTCAGCATGACACGATGCTAATCACCGGACCTTCTGGTGAGGTCTTCAAGCCTCTCTCTCCCTTTGCCAAATATACTCCGGTGAGTTCAACACCCAGAGCACTAGACCATCCTGTGAGACAAATCTTCATGGGACTTCTCCAATGCAGTCCAACTTTGTCCCGGGTGTGGTTGCTTCTTCATGTATTGCAGCTATGAGACCTACTAATATATATTCTTGACAAACATGTTAGTCTCATTGATTATGTTATCATTAATCATCAGAATCATAATCATAGCCTAATAGGGTCATTTTCGCTACACTATGAGTACTGCTCATGTTGTCGAATGGATTCTTCTCATCCGTACTCAACCTAAATCTTATATTCCTCACATCTTTTGTAAACAGCTCCTTGTATTTCCTATCGATGTTTCTCCACTGCGTAGAATTAGCAAGGTGTCTCAGCATTCTATCATCCTTATGCTCCTTGGTGTGCCACCGCATTAGTTCGATATGCCTTTTGTTCGCAAATAAACGCTCCAAACGGGAGACTATAGGAAAATACCACATCACCTTGACGGGTGTCCTTTTATTCTTTCACTCACCATCGATATCATCACGGTCACGCTTGTACCGTGATGCACCACAGATGAGACACGCTTCCAAGTCTGCATGCTCTCCGTAATACAATGCAATCGTTTGGACATGCATGTATTTTTTGCACTTTCAACCCCAGTGGGCACACAACCTGCTTGGTCTGGTACGTGTTTTGTAGCAGCACATTTCGCTTTAGAAGCAATTTCTGCAAGAAAAGCAACAACTCTATGAAGCTTGTATCAGATCACTCGTTGCTTGCCTTCAATTGTAGCAGTGAAAGCACGGTACACAACTTAATGTGCTCATTCTTGTAGCCTGGGAACAACGATGTTTTAGATTCCTCTACCATACGCTGGAACTTTTGAAACTCTCTTTCATTGGTGAAGTTCTCCTCTCTATTGCGCAACATTTGCTCCAGATCATTGGCGTCGGCGCTGGCGCCAGCCAACATCTCCTCTAGATCATCATCGACCAACGTATCTCTGGCAGACAGCATATCAGTGTATTCAGTAGCCGGCATATCGGTGCATAAGTTTTCATCTTCTTTGCCAATGTATTGCCCTTTCTATACGATCTCAGTTTCACAGTACTCGGTACAACGAGTATAGCCAGGCATAAAGCCCCTTGGCATGAAGTGAGAATGTATCTGCTGAGTGGTGGAAAATTGCTTCTTGTTCTCGCAATCGATGCATGGACAGCATATGTATTGAGACTGTGTATTTGACTTGTGCACCGCGGCTTGTACCAAGAAACAATCTACGTTGTTCTTGTACTCTATGCTCACAAGGCTCGCATCGTACACCCATCTTCTGTCCATCTACAATTATTTTATTATTGTAAATCCAAATTTATAACATCTAGAAGATTTTGTGATCACAAACAAATAAATTACCTCGTCATCTCCTACGGTAATTGGCCCGGGTTGGAGGAGCCGTCTTTTGCATGCTTTCGCGTCCGTTTCCTATGAGTATTTGTTGGTGCCATCTCTAATTTTTTTTTTTATTATTCAACCCCTTATCTATGACTCATTAAGGAAACATGAAAAATAAATATGCTCATACATAAAGTTTCTATATTAGAGCTTGCTAATTAAATAAAATATGAAAAATACAATTGGATCTTGCTACATACCTAAATATCATGGTAAAAAATTTTAATTCATTAAAAATCAAAATAAGGGATAATATCAACTTTAGTTTTTAAGGTAATATTTTGAGTTAAAATGCTAAATATAGGATTTAACTTGAAGATTTCAGCTTACTTGAGTTCAAGAGGCTCCTAGAAGCTTGCCTGCTGTTTGGAAAAAATCCAGAGTTCACTTGCCCAAAAAATGAAGAAAAGGCAAAAGAGAAAATGGAGAGAAAAGAAGAGATTTTATTTGGATAGCTAGAGAGAGCTCATCTAGATCTTCTTCTTGACAAAAAATGGGCTTAAGTGGTAGGAGAATCAGGGGAGGAATGAAGTGGGTGCTACCATGTGAGAGTTTGTGAGGGGGCGAGAATGTTCTGATTGATTTGTCTATTAGCTCAAGCTTAGAAGGTGAAGAAGGGGGGCATCACTAATAGCTCATTTAACCAGCCGGTAGTGATGTTATGCTATCACTGCCGGTTGGTGGATTATGCTAGTAGTGATGAGGGAGTAGGGCATCACTACCAGCTCAATCCATCGATTGGTAATAATGACACTTATCACTGCCGGTTCATAAACCACAATAACTGATTCTTTTCGTGCAGCTTACGAGCCGGCAGTGATGTGGCATTAGGAACCGGTAGTGATGTGCCGTCATATAAGCCTAATTTTATAGTAGTGAGTTGATCCCTCTTAATACCATTCAAGATAAGTTACATTACTTTATTCCTTCATTGTTCACTACCAAAGAAACGATTTATATAGACGATTCAGAAACCCAGTATGGATACTTTTCTAAACCTTCTATACTAAATGTTATGTACTAATTGGAACCATATATACTAAGTTTTTTGGAGCTAAAAAATCCAGAAAATATTTTTCCTACCCACACCGGTCGTCTGCGGTCGCAAGTCATGCGATTTTTCACACGTATGTTTTCAAGGAGTTGAACACACAATCTCTAACCTTGCACAACGCTTCTTTATACCATCTCACATATTGTTGATTGGTGCAGCATTGTATGCAAATAATCTATATAAAAGATACGCTCTAAATGAGTGGGACACTATTAGTACAAATGATTCCAAACTAGAATAATCTGTACTATTACTGTCTATAGTACAAATAGTTCTAGTTTACAACCATATGTACAAAAGGAATAGTACATATGGTTTTAGTTTGAAACTGTCTGTACTATTAGTATAGACGGTTTCAGTTGTAACTGTTTATATTATAGCGTCCCAATTTGTTAGAACTACTCGTTGTTATTTTCTCATACAGTTCTAGTTTGGAGCTATATGTAGAACCCTTTGCACAAAAAGCCCTGTAAACCTATTTATACAGAGGTGTTCCACTAAATGGATTTTGTATTAATGGTTGTAACATAACCTTGCTTCACAAGATGCAAATGATAAGGAAAATGGAGCTAATGTTGAAGTTGCACTCACATCTCAGTTTGTTTGTTTGTTGTGTTCTGTGATCTAGCTAATCTGACCAAGCAACGCATTTTCTTTGATGTTGCTCTAATTTTTGGTATATATTGGAGGACCAAGGAGGGTCTGTCTGCTTTTGCATCAACTGTGGCACTGAATTTTTTCTGTTGTAGTTAGCGTATGTTAGATGAATGTGTAGCTAGCACAAAATGTTTCTGCTTGTTGCTATTGAACTCTAACGAAACATTGGATTTACTCTGAACCCTTGTTATAGCTTGGCTGTGAAGACTGCTAGAGTAGTTGTTGTTGATTACAAGTGGTGCATCTGTATGCTGAGTATTTTCAGTATAGGTGGTAGAGTGTTGTATATTGTTGTTGGTTTGTCGTGGTCTTCAACTATATATTTTATTATCACTCATTCCCAATATTGTTATTGCAAATAAAAAAAAACAGCAAACCAGAACAAGGGCAAAGTGATCCAAAGCACTATCATCCTCTCTTCCAATAAACCGAATTCAAACAACTAGGCAAACTATTTTCAGAAATAATTCTAATTCACTAGATAAATGTTTTTACTAAAATCCGAAATCGAAACATTTTTATATAATCTATATCTGAACCAAACAGGTCATAGACTTAATGCTAAGCTGTAGCGTACAATTTTTAAAACGAAGTTGTAGTGTACAGTTGCACCGGCTGGGATTTCTTTGGGTTTTTCTCCGCAAGAAACCAAAGCCCAATATTCGAGCTTAGCGTGACTTGGACGACATAATGAAGTGGAAATGTGGGCTCTTTGTAAGGATTGCTTGCTGGTACTTCTGACTTTTGACAAAGATCTGTTCGTCTTTTACAGGAAAACCTGGTTCTTGACATATTTATATATTTCTCTCTTGCTAAAAAGACGGATATGATTATTTTTCTTGTCCTTTTCTTTCCATCATTAATTTTCTAGTTTGGTACCTTTCTGCGAAGTGAAATTCTTGTAGCGGGGCAAACGGAAATGATAAAGCTACAAATGGATCTTGATACTGGGGCTTCCAGTTGCCTGCGCATCTCTAATTTTCTCGTAAAATATAGTAATTCTTTGTTAATAGTACAACAAAAAACTTCTTACATTTAAATTTCTGTAAATTTGACATGCCTTAATTAAAAAAACAAATCTGCGGAATTTTGTGAAATCACATGACAACTCATAGGTTAATTAAGCCCGTGGTTCGTTACAAACATATATGACAGTTCTATATATGTCAGATACATGTCGACCAAGCTGGGGACATCGTTCAGACGCAAACATCTGGAGATGCTTGATCAGTGTTCCAGTTCAACCGTTCTCTTAATGCAACGAAATAAACTGTCAGGTCCGGGCGTACGTTCCCAACCAACATATAATTCGAACTTCTTTATCATTAGCAGGTGCAGACAATCATTAGGCGCCTTGACAAATCACACCAAGATAGGTTGGAAGAGGAAAAAGACATCCCTAGTTGATTTTTAAAACGAAACCGACAGGAGAGTTACCTGCTATATAAAAAAGAAAAGAGACGCAAAGTACGAAGACCAAATGAAACAAATTAGAAACATGCATGCATTATGTTTTTTAAAAAAAAAACAAAACCAAGAAAAGGGAAGCTTGGCCTATTCTCGCACTATCAAGCACCTGAGGTGGTGTGCTCATGAAAAAAAAAACAGATAGCGGCCTTGTCTTTGATTTGTTGAGCAATGGCAGAAAGGCTCTGCTTCTTTTGCTCAAAGACTCCCCTATTACTCTCCTTTCAGAAAACCCAACAAATCAAAATGGTGAATAACTTGAGACCTTTTCATGAAGAGATGAAGCAGTTAGCCATGGAGAACCACCATTCATTAATCGAAGAGGTGTGAGGCCAATTAATAAGACTGATGGACATATAGCCCATCCACTGGGCCAGGAGGCGTCAAATCCGTGTGGTGAAGGCGTATTCCGAAAGAAGGTAAAAACAGTGCTCGGGCGCTTGCTTGCATAGAGAGAAAAAAATGTTACAGGGCTAGACTCTTTGAGTATGTTACAAGGTAAAAACGTTACTCATGATCTGCCGTCTAGAGCATGTTCTGTACTGCCAACCATAGGAAGAATTTACGCTTGGGTGGCACCATTCCTTCCAAAATAGTTGAACATAGTTTGTTTCTGTGGAGCCCCGGAAATGTAAGTTGTAGGGCGAGCTTGCGAAGTATTCCCCGTGGGTGGAGAATTTCCAAGTGACTGTGTCCGGCGTGTTGGGCTGGAGATTTACGCTATGCATCATGTTCCAAAGCCAGAAGAATTGCGAGAGATGCGCTTGCGTAACGTGCTGCAGGGAAGAGGTAGCCTTCTTGAGGGAGCATCTTTTTGACCTGGAGGAAGCAAAAATGAGCGGCGCCTGGTCTTTCGTCCTGAGTCCTTGTGCCCAAGCAGAATGCTAGAAGGAGACAACCTCCCCGCAGCCAATCGTGGTTGAAGTAGCAGCCGCGAAAATCAATCTATCAGTGTTATCGCACGGCTGATCAGTACCAATCCATAGTTTGTGAGGAGCTGTCTAAGAAGTAAATTTTATAGTATCTTGTTTTATAAAACAAAAATCTACGATGATACATGTCCACTTATTCTCTCATCTTTTAATTCAACTATTAAATTACAAAATAAATAATATAAATAATTCTTACGAACTTTATAAATATTATCCTATACAATTTACTTTTGATTCCTATCGCCCTCACGACAGGCCAAAAGGGCTTAGCGGAGGACACCTAAGCCATCCTTGTACTTTTGGACTGCAGACTTTTTGCCGGTTTACCTAGCATTTGTCTCTGTTAACGAGTTGCATCCGACCCATAGGAACTGCCGTTTGGCTTTGTCGATTCGCTACAAGACTGACTTGAGGGTTTTAATGGCCAACCAAAAGTAAATTGGCTACGAGAACATGACGGCTTTAGCAAAGGTTATAGGCGGCCACTAGGGGCTAGGTTTCCCCTTTCAAAAAGACATTTTACCAACCACCTTGTTAGCGAGTGGCGCTGGTGGATAAGCAACTCGTTGATGGCATGTTATTACGACCTGCTTACACAGGCGTCGACGAGAGTTAGGTCGTACTAAAGTTTCGTGGTCTGGTCTGAGCAAGAATTAAATGCCACGTCGGCAGGCTGACATGGTCAGCGCAGGAGGAAGGTGCTCGACAAGCGCTCTCTCTCTCTCTCTGTCTCTGAGTCGGTGGGGCCCAGCGCCGCCGGCCGCCCTGCTATATAACGGCCTCCGCTTCCCGCGCCCTCCACGCCGGCTCACTTCCAAAAAGACCGCATCGATTGCTGTAGTAACCGAACGCCCACCGCGAAACAGGCGCCGTGTTTTCTTTCTTTCCTTCGTCACCTCTCTGTTTCGAGAAACAGGGGAGAAGCGATCGATGGAGGAGGAGGCGTCGTCAGGGTGGTGGTGGACGTGGAGGGCGGCGGCCGTCGCCGCGGCGGGGGCGTGCCTGCTCCTCCTTCACGTGGCGGCGCGGGTGGCCGACGCGCTGTGGTGGCGGCCGCGGCGGCTGGAGGCGCACTTTGCGCGGCAGGGGGTGCGCGGCCCGCCGTATCGGCTCCTCGTCGGCTGCGTCAGGGAGATGGTCGCGCTCATGGCGGAGGCGGCCGCCAAGCCCATGTCGCCGCCCGACTCGCACAACGCGCTCCCCAGGGTGCTAGCCTTCTACCACTACTGGAGGAAGATCTACGGTACGCGTGCATCTCGAGGCGTTTGCTACTTTCTTGTCGTTCGTTTGCTTGTGCAACTCGGGACTGATTAATGGCGGTCGTGGCGGCGCAGGGCCGACGTTCTTGATATGGTTCGGGCCGACGCCGCGGCTGACGGTGGCGGACCCGGAGCTCGTCCGCGAGATCCTCCTGACGCGCGCGGACGCCTTCGACCGCTACGAGGCGCACCCCGTCGTCCGGCAGCTCGAGGGCGACGGCCTCGTCAGCCTCCACGGCGACAAGTGGGCGCTCCACCGCCGCGTCCTCACCCCGGCTTTCTACCCCGACAACCTCAACGTACGCGCACACTTCTCTGTCTCTCTCTCTCTACGGTTGCTTCGATCACTGTCGGCAATCAATGGGCGCGCGACACTGACATGTGCCGTGCGTGCTTGCAGCGGCTGGCCCCGCAAGTCGGCAGGTCGGTGGCGGCGCTGGCGGAGCGGTGGCGGGTTATGGCCTCCGCCGGCGGCGGCGAGGTGGAGGTGGACGTGGCGGAGTGGTACCAGGCGGTCGCCGAGGAGGCCATCACACGCGCCACGTTCGGCCGCAGCTACGACTCCGGCCGCGTCGTGTTCCGCATGCAGGCGCGCCTCATGGCCTTCGCCTCCGAGGCTTTCCGCAAGGTCCTCGTCCCCGGGTACCGGTGCGTCAAGAGCAATCCGAATCGAATCCACTTCTTATTGATTCGCTGAGATTTGTCTCAAGTCTGTGCCGCGATTTGATCCGCAGGTTCTTGCCTACCAAGAAGAACCGGCTGTCGTGGAGGCTGGACAGGGAGATCAGGCGGGGGCTCGTCACGCTCATCGGGCGGCGCAGCGACGAGGCCGATGTGGACGAAGACGCAGAGCTCAACGACAAGGTGGGCAACGGGTTTCGGGACCTGCTGGGGCTCATGATCAATGCAGCCGGCAAGAAGGCGGAGGCACCGGCGATACCCGTAGAGGACATGTTGGAGGAGTGCAAGACGTTCTTCTTCGCCGGCAAGCAGACGACCACCAACCTGCTCACCTGGGCCACCGTGCTCCTCGCCATGCACCCGGACTGGCAGGACCGCGCCCGCCGGGAGGTCCTCGCTGTCTGCGGCGCCGACGAGCTCCCGTCCAAGGAGCACCTCCCCAAGCTCAAAACGGTACACCCGCTACCAGTCCACCTCTTCCGCTTCTTTTCTTTCCGAACCATCAAACCATGTTTCAAGCATCTCAGTCCTTTTCTCAAGGGCATTCCGGTCACTTCGCAGCGACAAAAAGTCTCACTTTGTTTGTTCTCCCCGTCCATTTTCAGCTGGGCATGATCCTGTACGAGACACTGAGGCTGTACCCGCCGGCGGTGGCGACCATTCGCCGTGCAAAGCGCGACGTCACCCTCGGCGAGCTCGCGATCCCTTGCGACACCGAGCTGCTCATCCCGATCATGGCGATCCACCACGACCCCAAGTTCTGGGGCCCCGACGCCACCCAGTTCAACCCCGCGAGGTTCGCCGGCGGCGCGGCCCGGGCAGCGAAGCACCCGCTGGCGTTCATTCCCTTCGGGCTCGGGCCCCGGATGTGCATCGGCCAGAACCTGGCGCTCCTGGAGTCCAAGCTCACGCTGGCGATCGTGCTCCAGCGGTTCGAGCTCACGCGCTCGCCCAGCTACGTGCACGCGCCGACGGTCCTGATGCTGCTCTACCCGCAGTACGGCGCGCCCGTGATCTTCCGGCCCGTCTCATCTCAGCCCTCCGTTTCCAACTGACCCGGTGGACAACGACAGATAAAAGATGGAATGACCCTTTTGCTGTGCATATGACTCGTAGGGATAGGGAACAGAACAACCAAGAAAACCACTAACAAAAGCCTGTCCTGGTCTCCAAGCTTTCTGGCCGGCCAGTTGCCGAAAATGCCCTCGTTGGAAGACTAGACCAGAGCAGAGCAGAGCAGAGCAGCAGCACCTTCTGGACTTGACGATGGCGTCGTCGAACACCAACAAACCAACCCCACATCCTCTGTTGGGCCGCGTCCATTTGTTGGCTTCTCCTTCCATGGATTCTTTCTCCTTCTCTTGTGTATGCAGCAGCTATGCATATGTGATATTTGTACAGGTTTATTTGTTTGTTTATTTATTCAAGTTTTTGTAGCATACAATCGAAAGAGAGTCCAAAAACAGCGCAAAAGGAAATGGGGACGGGATCGATCTTTTTTTTTTGTTCGCGTTGCGGTGCAAACGGTATTCCATTCCAGCTGCAGGTGCTCCTCTCCTTTTCGTGTGTGGTCGGTGCTCCGGTGCGTGTCTGGTCGGTCGGGTCCCCGTGACGGACCAATTCATTGGAGAATCTGAACCCTGAAGTGTACAGCCACCTTTTGTACAGTCTCAGTTGATGTGTGTACAGCAGTACAGATACGTTAGATTTCTAACTGAAGCATATTGCATGTCCGCACGTCACCCTGCCGTGGTGTCTTCTCCTTTCCATGTGTGAAATCAGACGCGGAGAGTAGGATGGAGAGACTTGTTGAAGTCACAACTCACAACCTCTGCAACCACACCAGAATGCTCGTCAGGTTTATGTCTTCCTCGCGCAGGATTTTCAACTTGTATATACATACTAAATTATACATAGTTATTTTTTCAATAGTCATAAATATTAAATAATAATATAATCGAAAGTACAAATTATTCATAACAATGACAACATTAAGATAATATTAAGAAACTACAAAACAAAAAATTATAATTATAATACAACTTTACTGTAAAGTAAATTTGCAAAGCATTTAGTAAACAAATTTATTCAGTAAGACATTACTCAATTTGCATAGCATTTAGTAATCAAATTTGTTCAGTAAAATAGTACACTAACGACTGCTCACTGCACCAATTAATCAGGCCTTGCAAATTTAGGATGTTACTTTTCATTGTCTGGTCTTGAAAAATTATGTGGTTTCAGACAAAGGTCCCGTTTGGGGGAGCTTTTGGCAGAGAGAAGCAGAAGCTGCCAGACCCCCAAACAGACTGATTGCTGATGAGCTTTTCTGAGAAACAAAAGTTAGTTTCTGGTGAAATGAACTAAAAGCTGAAAAGCTGGTTGAGGGTGACTTTTCTGAAAAGCTGGTATGCTGAGAAGCTAAAAATTAAGTCCATAAGCCAAACCGCTTATCTCAGAAGACATAAGCAGCTTTTCAGAAAAGCAGATTTTCAGAAAAAAAAACCCATAAGCTTCAGCTCCCCCAAACAGAGCCAAAAATAAAATCACAGCGCAAGTCTCGCTGGCTACCAGCGTCCAGGTCGGGAGCTTGACTCCCGACTCTCGCACTCGTGCCTGCGTTTAGCCTGGACTAGATCAAGATACACACGTGTGCATATTTAGCAGGATGTGTGTGCTTGTACACTAAGGATTTAGGGCCTTCTAATCTGTAGTTAGCGTGTGGTGAGGATGTGCATGCTTGTAATGTGTGTGAGTTATCTGAGTCTTAGTTGCAGCCTATAAAAAAATCACAGCGCAAGTGATGTTCGTGCACTTCAGGCTGTTCCTCACAACAACTCATCAGAGAAGAGAACAACAACTCTGCTAATCCCCCAGCTGTCAGGTAAGGAGAAAGAGCAACTTCTTTATCAAAGAAATGTGTGCTAATTGCTAAGTGCAATGAGCAATCGGTCAGGTTTTTACTATTTTACTAGCCAATTAGTAGCATGATGTTAAGTGTTAACCAATTCCATTTTGAATACCATCATCTTTCCTTCCAGCATCATGTAACAAACATGACAGGTATCAGGCATTGCAATTGTAAGTTTGTAACAATTACCAAAGAAACTCACTGGTGCCATCTGGGTCAAGCCAGCGCTGCTGCGCCGTGCCGTCGAGCCCCGGCCCAGCACCTGTTCTCTGACTAAACCATATTTAGCAAGGTAACTACCATAAGCTGTAGTTATAACAAGACCAAAAAAAATATTTCTCCTTTTTTAGTACATCGAGGACGCACATGACACACTCTCTACACTCAAATCATATAGACACGCACACGGTTTGTGAGGCACGAGACAAAAAAAAAAATCCTCTTTCCTAGTCATAGATCCTTGGTAAAGAACCAATAAATACACAATGTACAGAACCACAGAAGAAAAAATACAGAGGATTTTACATCCTACTTAGGTCATTCCCAGCAGCTACTTTAAATTTTTATCCTCAAAACACTATTACAACATCTCTTATCACTATTACAGCATCTCTTATTTTTTTCATCTCCAGCAGCTACCCTATTTCCTCCTCTACTACTTTTTTCCTCTCTCCGATCCCGCTGTCAACCTCTGTAAACAGGACTGCTATAGTATTACTATTTTACTGGCGAACAAATGCAGCTCCCTACTCTCTCCGCAACACTGTAGTATTACTGTGCGGCACTGTAGCACATGATTCTACTTCGCGCGGGGTGCTGTAGCACTGGATAACTCCTCTGCTGGAGTTGGCCTTAGACCTCAAGTCTTCAATCCAGAAGCATCACTATCTCACTGTCTGGTCATAATTTTCAGAAATGGGTGTATAAATCGCGTGGATCGAATCATAAATATAGATCGAACTTATTCATGTGTATTTCTCCTCAAAATTTTCATTTTACTTAGTTTATACAGATATAATCAAAGCACAAGACCCAAAGAGAATAACAGAGAGGGGTCAAGAAGGGAGGCACTCACCGGAGACAGATAGGGCAATGGAGGGAGCAGCCATTGCCGCGTGGGAGCCTAGAGTTAGCGCCTGCGCTACCGCGGCCACGCTCTGAAGTCCCCACTTCACTCGTGGCCGCGGCGTCCGCCTCGGCAGTGCTCTCGCCCGTGCCAACACCACTTCCCGCCTCCACCTAGCTCGTGCTCACACTGTCGCCATGCCTCGCCTCCGCTCAGCTGACACTGTTGATGTTGACTCGTAACGTGCATGTGCGCCTCGTGGGTATGGGGAGTCAACATAGGCCGTTAGACATCAGATGAGAACGTGAGACGGTGGGCCGGTGAAGTGAGACGCGGCCATAGGCAGTTGGGCCGCATCTGACTACGTGGGTTTAGCTGAATAACGGATAAATAACTAATGATTGAATACTTGATACATAATTATATATATAGAAAAAATTACACAAAAATTTAGATATACATATGTACACCTATGATCCTTCTTAGACCTGCCCCTGCGTATAGTAACAATCTACTGCATGATTATGGTAAGCTGCCTGTTACATTTGCTGATATGCTAACATTTGCTGATATGCTTTCGCGTGACTCTGGCCCGAGCTGGTGTAATTCGATTTCACACGGTTCATGTCGTTGCGGAGCGACGAACCATACCCGGTGAATGGTAATGCGCTAGCCACTGATATGAGGAAACAATTGCACATCCGGATTCTTACGCTTCATTTGGAACACGGAAAATTTCTCATGTTCCTGAGACACAGCTTCTTGCAAAAGTTTTGCTGAAATTATTGGGTTCCAAACATGACCTACGGATGCGAAAGGTCCCGGTTTCATCTGGACACAAGCAAACAAACTCCGTTTGTCAATCGTCACTTCGTTTCCACCAGAAAAGGAGAGCATGTTACGTACGTCGGGGAGATTGGGTCCGGAATCTGGATCAGCCTGGCGCTGTCGTGACAGGTAAAATCCGCGGTCACGGGACCGGCAGCCGTCCATGATCCATCCATCCAGCTGCCTGCGCACGGCAGCCTTTGTTCGATGGCGTAACGAGACGGCTCGGACGGGACGGGACGGCGCGCGAGCGCGTCGGGGCATGCGACATGTGGTGAGCCGATGCGCGGTTCGGCCGCAAGCCACAAGCAACGCAACCACCAAATCGGGCGGGGGCGCGCGGGCCGCTAGCTGCCGCCTGACCTGACCGCTCGGCTGTGGCGCGCGCGGACTCGGACGCGGGCGGGGCCGGGAACCGGGGAGTCGCTAGCTGCCGAGCTGCCTGCCGCGCGCGGTGGGCTCGGCTCGGGAAAAACGGCTGCGAGACACGCGCCGGGTTCCCCTCCCTCCCTCGCGTAGTCCCGGGGGAGGGGGTCCCTGCGGGCCGCGGCATGTGTTCCGCGTGACCGCGTGCCTCACCCGCTAGCTAGGGGGTGGCCTGCAACCGCGGGTGCCGGCGTGCCTGCCTCCCATCGTTGCTCGTCCTCGTCAAGAGTCGCGGCCGGCGGCGGCGACGGCGTGGGTCGATCCCCTCTCGACCACGTGGGGTCGGGTTGAGATCGGACGGTCATATATTGTCGTTCGCAGGTGACGGATGGCGCTGGCACGTTTCGGTTGGTTACGCCCGGCTACGAACGTACTCCTTCCTGTCTCACTTGGCCGGGTCGTCATCGTCGAGGCAGATGATGGTTCACTGGACTCCTGACCAGAAGTGCGTATGTGCACCGTTCTCCCTCCGATCCGGTGGAGTCGGAAGAGCACGAAACGGAAGACGTACGGCTCAAAGAGAACGACGAGAACAGAGCAGGGCTGAAAGTTTACGAAAAGTAAATGAGAGAACATTCGGTGGTTTTGACTTAGCCGGTGCAGCAAACGATACGATAACGATCCGACCGCGACTCTCGACGGATGTAAGAATGATAGTAGTCGTAGGTTAAGTCTGTGTTTGGTTCGACAGCCGTTGATTTTTGTACCTGATGTAGAGTTGTTCCAAACAAACGATGATGCCCATGGAGTTAGTTCGTCAGAAAACACCTCCTGCCTCTCGATTGCACAAGTCGATGAGGAAAGAAAATTGGCTTACGTACGTCGTGAGCGGAGTACGTCACACTTCCGGATGGACTTATCCACCGTTCCAACAACCTAGCTGGCATCACATTCTGCGACTGACATGGAGATGGAAAGCTAGCGATCCGATCTAGTTTCAGAATTAACCGGCTAACTGTCTTTACTGAAAGTCAAAATAACTATGTACGAGAACAATAACAAGCAACATGGGCACGAAACGTCAGCTTGGCTTTGCTATATATGCTTGTGCCGCGCTGCCCGCCGTGGAATCTCCAGATGCATGGGTCTTTTTTTAAAATAACAATATAACTCGCAGACGTATACACACTCACACTACTACACGTATATATTCACACAATATTTGCTGAAACTGGAGATGTAAAGCTTGAAGATTGACAAAATCATCACGCACAAAATACCACCTACTATTTAAAGAAAATTTTATCTTAGCGAAATATATCTGAAGCAAACTTGAGTTTTGATTCTGATAAAAAGAAAATAAATCACCTCCACTGCCCATCCAAACTGGAGAGATACCTGTTACTTCAACGCGTCTTTACCGGATCTTGTAATTAAAACTATGTCGCTAGGACTAGCTCTTGGAACTGCTAAAATATACTCCTATCAACGTACTTGGACTAGGAGACGGCGTTTCTAAGCTACACGGATCTCTCCGGCTCGACTACACTATAGGACGCTACCACATAGAAGGCAGAATTTATCCTCGAGTAGGTTGCTAAAAGACGGACGGTCCCAAAACAGCAGTAGCCATTACCTGCATGCCGCCACCCAGCCATGAAGTAGAAACTAGCTAGTGCACTGAAAAAAGTACACGTCCTTACTGCATTGCCGAATCACTGGTCCATCAACGCATCAATGATTAGTGGGCACAGTACCCACTCCGAAGAAGTGTACTACTGCAGTATTGCGCCAAGACCACTCAACAATGCAGCTTAATTCGCAACATGCATGGCCTTGTTTCATCGTCAGACTTCACCATGATCATGCCCATGCCTGCAGCATCCTATGCAGTGCAATGTGATAGTATGAAGCACACCAAGACAGATTATCAGATTAACTGCAACTAATGTATATTCAGCTCTAGTACAATTGTCCATAAATGCATTCAGTTGTAACATGTCTTTTCTTGAGGTTATCCAACAATTCTATGACTGATTTTAGGGAGGTCTCAAAAGAATTGATATATACATGTATGTATTTTCCTAAAACATAAATGTATGAGATGCTCAGTGTTTTCTTGGCATGTACTTTAATTCTGGTCCCCTGGAGGGGCATGTGGTACAGTAGATATAGGATATGTTCTTTGTTGCTTCCGGAATGTAGTAATTGCTGTAAGACTCGACAACAGTTCTTCCTATATACGCATAAAATAGAGAGGGAACCCATATAACTCAGTTCTGAAAGGCATTACCAAGTCCAATGTAGATCAACAAATTTTAGGTGCACGAGGTTTGATTTGTTTTGGATATGATCTGAAAGAGTTCCAGTTCAGCTCCTAGGATGGCATAGCTTATTCCTTGTTTTCAAGGGACAACCAACTTTACTATGACTAAAACATGGCATGTTTACCTTTCTAGAGATAGAGATAGAAGTAGCAGTGTAGAAGAAGCAGATCAGCTGAAGTTGGTCAGACTTGTCGCAATTAAATCTGAAATCGATGATATTGATTATTCACAAATGACCAAGACACGTCACTTCACCGTCAAGCGATGGGCCGATGCAACGCTGGTCCTCATATGATGGCTCACCCTAGCGTTGCGGCCCCGACCGACTTCGCCGTCGAGTGGTGCGCACTTCTTGTGTCTCGCGACTGAGGGGGACGTTGACAGCGAGCCTCCCCCGCCTGATCTCTCTCCTCACCATGAACTCGAGTCGTAGCTGGTTGACTTGTCGGTTCGCGTGTGCAAGGGCCCGTTCGTCGGTTTGTCCAGCGATGTCAACCCCCCGTGCGCTGGTTCGTCCATCTGCGACAACAACCCGTTCATCGGATCTTCCAGCGGCGACGAGCACCCGAGTGGGTTGTAAGGAGGAACGGGACGTCAAGAGGAGCAATGTGACGTCGGGCCTTACACGCGTCGCCTCTCTCTTGCACCACAGTTGTTCTCTACGTCGCCGACCGGGGGGGGGGGGAGGGGGGACGACGCCGGCGATATTCCTCCTGTTCTCTCTCCTCATCATGAACATCAATCTCATTCCGAATGCTTTCGCTCAGCGCTTCTCGCCGAGTTCGACGTCGATGATGCTACGCCCTACACTGATGAGAAGTTGGCGGCTACTCTTCGTTCGGAGATGACGCCACCTTTTAGCCAGCTGGAGTCAAAGCTAGACCAGGAGCTCATCGACGAGTTCTGGACGGTTGTTGGCTTCCCTACTCCGACGTCTGGATGGTGGGAACGGCATGGTGGATGTTCAGATCGGCGTCTGCAGTCCATTATAGATGATTTGGATAATTCTGCCGAGGTATGCGGCTTGACCGACATTGAGAGAGATCAATTAGATCAATCCAGAGATCGACTAGCCAGACTTCTTCGTGAAGAAGAACTCAAGTGGTACCAGCATGCGAAGGTGATGGACATCTTATTTGGTGATAATAATACCAAATATTTCCATATGATTGCCAATGTTAAACATAGGAAGAAACGAATCTTCTGCCTAGAGCAAGATGGTCTCAAAATTAAAGGCGAGGCAGCTCTAAAGACCTATATTATAAATTTCTACAAGAGATTATTTGGGTCACCTGATGACAACTCCTCTCTTGATGAGTCCAGGAATGAAGATGTCCCTCAGGTCTCAGGAGGAGGAAAATGTGTTCCTTACGGCCCTCTTTTCAGAGAAGGAAGTACGGGATATTGTGTTCGACATGGAACACAATAAAGCTTCAGGCCCGGATGGATTTCTGGCAGAATTTTACCAGAAATTCTGGGACGTCATCAAGTTTGACTTAATGAATTTATTCCAAGAATTACATGTGGGTGAACTACCGTTGTTTAGCCTCAATTTTTGGGTGATAACACTTCTGCCGAAAATAAAAGAGGCAAACCAAATCTAGCAATACAGGCCTATTTGTTTGTTGAATGTCAGTTTCAAGATTTTTACTAAAGAGGCCACCAATCAGATTAATTCTGTGGTGGATCAAGTGGTCAGTCCTACCCAAACTACATTCATGCGAGGATGAAATATCCTTAAGGGAGTCGTCATCTTACATGAAACAATTCATGAACTACATAGAAAGAAATTGAGCGGGGTAATTTTTAAGGTTGACTTTGAGAAAGCTTATGACAAAGTCAAATGATCCTTTCTGGTATAGACTCTTCAGATGAAAGGCTTCTCGGTCAAGTGGATCTCTTGGATTGAGACTTCCATTTCAAGAGGAAGTGTAGCAATTAAGGTGAATGATGATGTCAGACTTTTTTTTTCAAATGAAAAAAGGTTTTAGACAAGGTGATCCTCTTTCCCCGATGTTGTTCAATATTGTTGTTGACATGCTAGTCATTTTTATCAAAAGAGCCAAAGTGGATGGGCAAATATGTGGAGTGGTGTCCTATGTAATTGATGACGATCTCTCTATTCTACAATATGCCGATGACACGATTATCTTTATGGATCATGACCTAGAGAAAGCTCGCAACATGAAACTATTGCTTTGTGCTTTTGAGCAACTATCAGGACTTAAGATCAATTTTCAAAAGAGTGAATTAATTTACTTTGGCGACGCCCAAGCCATGAACGAGCAGTACACTGAACTTTTTCGGATGCGGCACTAGCAACTTCCCCATGCAGTATTTAGGTGTTCCTATTCATTGTAGGAAACTAAGAAATGCGGATTGAAAAGAGGCTGAGGAACGGTTTGAGAAGCGACTCAGTAGTTGGAAAGGAAAACACTTTTCAACTGATGGACGACTGATATTGATAAATTCAGTGCTTAGCAGTTTGTCCATGTACATGCCATTTTTTTTTTTGCTATGCCAAGGGGGTACTTAAAAAACTTGATTAATTCCGTTTAAGGTTCTATTGGCAAAGTGATGATCAAAAGAAAAAAAATATCGCCTTGCTAAATGGAATATATTATACTGCCCCAGAGACCAAGGGGTATTGAAATCCATGATCTAAATACAAAGAATATTGCCTTACTCAGCAAATGGCTTTATAAGTTGCTCACGTCTAATGGAATGTGGCAACAACTGATACACAACAAGTACCTGGGTTCAAAGCACCTATCGCAAGTCCAGTGGAAAGCTGGAGACTCACATTTTTTGGTCAGCCTTATGAAGGTGAAGCGAGATTTTCTCCACTTCGAAACCTTCACAATCAAAGATGGCGTCCAGATCAGGTTTTGAGGACCAATGGTTGGAAAATTCAACTCCGCGAGAACAGTATGCATGCCTTTACAATATAGTCAGGAACAAATAGGATACTGTAGCAGAAATCCGCTGAACCTTCCCTATGAATGTTTCTTTTCGAAGGGACCTTATAGGACCAAAATTAGTGGCGTGGAACGTATTACTTACTCGAATCGCTAATATTATGCTAACTCAGGAGCAAGATGAATTCCGCTGAAACTTAACCCAGAATGGGTAGTTCTTAGTAAAATCTCACTATCTTGCCTTAGTACATTGTGATGTTTCCAACATTAACAAACACCTTTAGAAATTGAATGTACCACTCAAAGTCAAAATCTTCATGTGGTACTTACACCAAGGTGTAGTGTTGATAAAAGATAATCTGGCTAAGCGCAATTAGCAAGGCAGTACGAAATATTGCTTCTGTCACAAAGAGGAGATAATGAAACATCTGTTTTTTTAATGTCGTTTTGCCCGTGCTGTGTGGTCTATTATATAAGTGGTTTTAGGACTTTTTTGACCTCGTAGTGTATCTCATATGTTCAGTACTTGGCTATGGGGTATTAGGAAGGACTTTAAATCACAAGTTCTGCTGGGGGCAGCTGCTACTTACTGGTCACTATGGTTATACTAGAATGATATGGTGTTTGATAAGAGAAATATTTCTTCTCCTTTGCAAGTTATCTACCAATATAATCTCTGGCTCCGTACCTGGGCCATCTTACAGAGGCCAGCTTCTCGAGATATGGTTGCACGGGCGTGTCAGTATTTAGAGCAGGTGGTCAGGGAGTTTTTTTATCAACGAGTATGGGTGGCGATCTAGTAGGAGAATCGGCGCACTTTAGTAACTCATGTCTCCACTGATGTTGAATCTTCATGATGTTTTCTCTTTTAGGAGAATCGGCGCACTTTAGTAACTCATGTCTCCACTGATGTTGAATCTTCATGATGTTTTCTCTTTTCTTTTCTTTTTGGCTATGTCCATTTTAATTATGCAGAGGCTAGGAGTGTTCTTAGTTCGATTGTATCATCTTGATGTAATTGTCTGAGTTCAATAAAAACTTCCTTTATCGAAATAAAATCTGAAATCCGTGTTCTAGATCCAAAGACTAAAATCAGCCCTTGAATAATAAAAGCTTCCTTTATCGAAATGAAATCTGAAATCTGTGTTCTAGATCCAAAGGCCAAAATCAGCCCTTGAATCAAGGAAGAGATGACATATAGTAATGAAGCAAGAGGTCCCTTTTAGTGCCTTTGTTACAAGCAGGTACTGGCAGTTCCATCATGTTTAGTCCATGCTCTTTTTGATTCTGATGTCTCAAGCAATGCCTACTATCACCACTCTAGAACTGTGTACCAAAGGACACATCTTATGGTCCTTTGGGAATTCAACAACTGTAAGTTAGAATGCGATCGATGCTAACGTCGCATGGTTCCGTTCTTGTTCGCTAGTCGCAGTTCCGATCCTGAAATTTAGACTTGCATTGAAACACGACACATATACAAAGCTGAACAACAGGATATGCCTGACTCATGAAAAAATAAGAACGAAATCTTCAGAATGCATGATGATCTATCTTGCATGACAAACCAACAAGTGCATAACTCTGAAAACAAGACTGAATGACGAACCAAATCCCCTCTAGTTATTGCACAATAATTTTGCATCTTCGTGGATTGAATTATGCTATGACTAAAGATGAGACAAACTTGTACCAAACAACTTCTTCTCAACTCTCAAGCTGTGTTCCCCATTCCCCTCTGCCTCTTGATCATCTGGCAGTCGCATGATTATGTCGTGAAATTTGCGAGATGTGGCATATCATCATGTGCAGTTAAGGAGTTGGTCGCCTTGCACATCAGTTCCGACTTCTGAATTCCTATATATGCAATCATCTGTGAAAGAAACACATGGTGCAATAATGAAGATGAATAAGCAGATGTGACTTCAATTATATATGCATTGGGAAGGAACAATGCTGAAATATATGTTGCCGGGGGAGGCATGCTTCATAAAATCTTAATCACTAAAAACACACACCAAAATAAGGACAACTTGGTACTAACTGACGATTCTCTCGGTGAAAATTACTGACAAATTGAAGGTGTTAGCCGGCCCTAGATCCAAAGGACACATATTTGTCGCGAGTGTTCTTGCTTTAAGGCATGATCAGCACATGATACCGCAAAAAAATAGTTGTAGATATGATAAGTCCTGACAAAGTAGGGCTGGGATAGAGCTGGCATAGGTTAACCGACAGAATAGGGGTAGACCTAAGTTTAACTTATTTGCTAATTAAATTGCAATACCAAAATCACCATGTCAGATCTTGCTGTATTATAAATCCAGTAATAGGGCACATGCACAATTAGCTAGTACAATACAACTTAAGTAATTACATGACTCATAGTTTAGTTGATCTGTTTACTAGTACTAATTGCCTAGCTCTATGGTAGGCATGCTTATCAGGTACTTTGGGTTGCCCTAGATTCTTGCTAATCTTTCACCAAAGAGCACATGCTGCGTTGACAAGATATTAATTAGACATACCATATTATACTCTGAGTTAAACACGGCATGCATGCTATGCACGAGTTGAGTGCATGGCAAGGTCTCCTTATGTCCAAAGCCGGAAGACTCGCACTGATTAATTCGGTCCTCTTCTCCGTCCTCATTTATTTCTTATCAGTGTTACCATTCAAAATGGACGATTAAGAAGATTGACAAAATCAATAGGTCCTTTTTATGGAAAGGCACGGATAATGCGAGCGGGGGCCACTGTCTGATTAATTGGAAAAAAGGTGTGCAGACGCGCAAGCTGGGCGGCTTAGGAATCCTAGATCTTAAGAAGTTCAGCCGCACACTATGGCTGAAATGGACGAGACATAATTGGGCAAGCACATCCAAACCACCATTTCCCTTGTGATGATTCAGACGTTAGCCTCTTTCAAGCTTCCACCACCATTTCCCTCGGTGATGGCAACAAGGCCAAATTTTGGCATGATCGATGGCTTAATGGCATAGCCCCTAAACTGATTGCCCCTTCTCTGTTTAATTTGGCTAGGAGGAAAAATAACACAGTTTGTATGGAACTTTCAAATGGAAGGTGGATCAGAACACTTCGGCACAGGCTTACAGCTCCGACGCACATCGCCAAGTTCATTGACCTTCGGTTACAGCTGAGGCGGATTAACCTCTCCCTGGGTACCCCTGACTCAATCACATGGAGATGGTCTTTGGATGACACTTACACTCAAAATTGGGCTAGGTAACTACAAAATTGGCATACCTAGCCCAATTTTGGGGCTCAACAATTCTTTTCAATTCGAGCATAATCTGGAAAGCGTAAATGGAAAATAAGTGTCACTTCTTCGCATGGACTCTTGCCCAAAATTATAACGGCGGATAACTTAGCCATTAGGGGATGGCCACACCACTTACAATGCTTGCTTTGCCACTCGTTAGCGGAGACGGTGCCTCGCCTGGTCTTCATTGCCCTTTCTCCTTCTCGATTAGATCACATGTGCTTTCAGCCCTGCATATGAACCTCCCTTAGCTCACCGCAGGCCCTCACGCTAATGCGGTGGAATGGTGGAACGAGGTGTCGACAACCACGCCGAAAGAGTAGCGACATGCGACAAATAGCATCCTCGTCTGTATTTGGTGGAATGTATGAAAGGAAAGAAACCATCACACCTTAACGAGAACACCGAATCAAATTGCAAACCAAACAGTAGAAGATATCCTCCAAAGGAGACAAGTGGTCTTCTTAACAGGCTGACGACCTTGTCCTTAGAGTCGGACGCTCTGCTATTTTAGCTACTTACAATTTTGTTTAACGACTGTTGTTTCCTTTTTCTTTTTTGAGGCCTAGACCGTGAAACTCATGTCAATACTCTATGTTCCCTCTCTTAATTGATTCTGGCAGCGCTGTTCCGGCAAAAAAAACTCAACGGTAACACAAGAACATGGAGAGGTATTTGACCTTTGATTACCTTGCTTCAGTATACTGCCATATATCTACCAGATGCTAGCTAGCTCATTCCTGACACATGAACTGAACTGATGGCCTGAACTGGAACCAAGTTCCATTATTCCCTAATTAAGAAAACGTTGCTCCATTATTTGTCGGCATCAGATCGCCTTGCCACAGTGATAGGACGACTGCACACAACAACTAGAAATCTGCAGGTGCCAAAGAAATGTCACTGGAAATCAGGGACGTCCCAAGAACAAAAGAGTACCGGCGTTTCGAGAAGAAAACAAAAACAAAAAAACAAAAGAGTACCGGCGCTCTAGTGTATCCATGTGTCATAATCAACACTCCGAAATCAATCAGCAGATCGGATTCGATAATGATCAGTTAGATGCCACGCGCCACGGCTTACACGACTTTTCTCTCCAGTCAAGTGCCTAATCACAACAGCAGCCTCTTGAGATCTATCTCCTTACCCATCATCATCATCACATGCCGGGCACATGGCAAGATAGGGACGGGCTCAAACATCTCAGTTGCTCCAAATGGACCTTTGAGGTGGAACGTATCATGGATGTAGTAGCTAGGGAACGAAAGCTAGCTACAAACACGGCAGGCAGGTCCACAGCACAAGCCACAGAGCGAGAGGTGAGTTTGTTTGTGTTTTCTAGATGAAGGACGTGAGGTGAGTTTGTTTGCTGTCATGTACGCACCTCGCCAACCAACATATCCAGTGGTACATGCATCCTGATGAATGAGATTGGCTGCTTGTGCTCCAGCGCCGTGGCGTCGTCCGAGAATTACAAGTGGCTATAGGGAAGAAAATTTTATGAGATTCTTTATCAAAAGACTCCTACTAGATTTTGATATATATCGTCCTTCTCTGATCCAACGGCTAGCATGTGTAACTGAGAGAAAGAAGAGAAACACGTAACATGCACAAGAAAGAATCTTTATATAAAACTGATCTCATAAAATTTCCTTCACTAGAATGGTGGAACTCGTCCGTATAGCCACGGACCGGTGGCTAGATGTAATCGTTGAGGTACGAGTAGATTGCTATCCCCTCCGTTCTTTGCCGTGATATGTGGTAGTGGCAGCGCTCCTTGCAAAAGGCCCTGCGTGGTGGACTGCGCTGTGCATGCGCAGAGTAGCAGGAGGATAATGCAGTCGCCATGGCTCATATCAATGCCCAAAGCCTTTGCTGTGCCTTTGTTCAGTAATGCCTCAGAGCATCAGCAGCCATACTAGGCCCATAACGCACTGCAAATGCGGCACGCAACGGTCAGCACTGCTGCGAGCTTCGTTAGGGTGATAGCAGCACTGCAGCAGCAGCAGCATAACGATCATTATGGCTGACGACGTTGTCCCGTCGGCAGCGGCGGCGGCGGCAGAGGGCACCACCGGGACAGCGGCTCGACCAGGCTGTGCTGCTCCGGTCCCCGCGCCGGTCCCTTGCCCCCGCGCCGGTCTAGCTGCTGTCGCTTGATCCCGGCGCCTGCTCGGCCCCAGCTTCTCTGAATCTGCGGGACAATGAGATGTGCATGTCAGACAAGGGAAGCACGGCCTATAACTGATCTCACATGCAAGCTGCAGAGTGCAGAGCCTTCCCGGAACAGGTCTTCCACTTGGATCACTTTTTGGCCTTGCAAAAAGTGGAACACCCCGGCTTGCCTGCCATGGAAACTGATATGTCCATATCTGATTCTTGATCCTATCCTACAATACTATACCGTTATGGGTTACCTATCATCCAAAAAGGGAGCATCACTTGAACAAGAAAATGTTCTTCAGGGCAAAAGTAGTTGAATGATTTTATCAGGATAGTGTTGACAAAGGATGGATGATGGTGCGGTGAAACGCTCCTTACGACTTGAGCAGTTTCATGCTTGCATGTGATCTTGTAATGCTTCAATTTAGGGGTGGACAAATAATCCGAAAACTGATCATAGAAACCGAAACCAAAACCAAAACCAAACAGAAATAACTGATTTTTGTGGTTTATTTTGCTTATGGTTTTCTATTCGGTTTCTAAAATGATGCTAACTGATTTTCTATTTGTAATTTGATTTTAAACTTCCAGAAACCGAACTAATCTAATAGGCCGAATTGATGTATAAACCATAAAAAATACCCCTTCAGCCCAATCCAATAAGCCCAACACAATAGCTAACCCTCTACCCTAATCTGTTACTCCCCTTGAAAATCCAAAATAACCAAACCGAAATAAATAGGTAAATTAGGTTTGGTTTTATATATTTCTTAGGGTAAATTGGTTTTCAGTTTTCAACAAACAAAATTTTTAGTATAAACCAAAAAATCCGTATTAACCGATTGCCCACCCTACTTCAATTGTATAGAATAGAACAATTTGAGGTAGGCATTCCTAAAAGGAAAAAGTCTATATTGCCCCCCTCAACTATTGCTCGAATCTGTTTGCCCCTCCCCCCTCCCCATAACCGCAAAATCAGATATCCCACCTCCTCCAACTATTCAAACCGATGAAATTTACCTCCTTAACTAGTTTTAATAGTGGTTTCGTCCTATATGGTGACAACTATATAATGTTGCCTAGGTTCTAAGGCTGAGGTGGCTAACACGTGGCAACCACGTGGGATCAAGGTGGATGCTGACTGGGCAATTGGTTGACCAGGAGGGGCTCAGGCATGGTGGCGGCGTTGCTGGAGTTAGGCGAAGACCTCGTCACTGGCCTCAGAACTCTACAGCGAGTGGCGGAGGAGTATCAGGGCCAGACGGGGATTTCACCTCAAGCAACTGGGAGGTCACAGAGGGGGCGAGGCGGCTGTCGACAAGTGAGAGCGGCGGCGACCTTGGGACTTCAACGACGACGTCGGACATTTCTCGTCGCATTGCTGCTATCAAGTAACCCCAGAGCCTCGTCGTCACCCGCTGAACGCTCTAACACCCTCGCCCTCGCTCACCAGCCGCTCCTCACGCAGCGAGCTCCAGGTCGATGGCTTCGTGCACCAAGGTGGCGGTGGTGCAAGAGGGCCTCTTGGCGACGATTCGCACGACGGCGAAGAGGGCCGTGTCCAGCAGAGGTGTAGGCCCCTCGTGGCATCGTGCATCCCATGGAGGGCGCTGCTCAGCCGATGGTTCCTTGAGGCGATCGGGCGATGTCAAATGACAACGGCAGAAGCAGGGCAACGTCGGTAGCTTCACACCGTTCACCAAAGAGAAAACAATGGCAAGGGTTAGATTCCTGGGATCCTATAGATGGTTTAATATCAAGAAATTGGATAGAAGCTCACCGGAGAAGGAGATCGGGCGGCAATGGCGCCATGGCCGAAAAGGAGGAAGATGACTCTGAGCTGCTCGGCTGTTGCACGATTCACACTGTAACTTGAGGGGTTTTAATCCTAGAAGTAAGGGACATGTGGTGACGCACTTTGGCAAGGTGGGAGATCGCTAAGACGGCATGGACAATGATGAAGGCTTTAGGCGTGCACGCCAGCAACGAGAAAGACAACAGGTGACGGGTTTGACCTGCTCCATATGCACCACCAAGCTTTAAAATGGGATCAGTGGGACATTTGGATCACATTCTAGGGGTCGATGGGCTCTGATATGCAGTTAGATGGCTGAGTTCACCATCGCACAGTTGCCGGAGCCGGAGAAGACGACGGCATTCCGGGCCAATTGGTGGAGAGATGTCGGGACCTGTCCAAATTGTATACGAATTAATCATTGGGGCGATCATTTAATAAGATAAGAGCTAGCATACTCCCGTCTCTCTACACGTCACGTGTTAACACACATCTCATCGCAACCCCTAATAATTAAATTGAATCCAATTTCGGCAGTCCCGGTGTGTGTGCCCTGGTAATTCCAAGAAAGCTATTACCCACACATACCTTTACTAACATGAATATCACAACATCATGATTAAACTAGGGTTCAAAAGATTACAAGTTGATACATTAGACAAAAGACAGGCTATTAACTAGCATAAACATACACAAATTGCAGGAGAAAACATCTAAAGAAACAAAATCGGTAGCATCATTTGCCTATAAGGCAACCGACCAGAGTTAGAGGTAGTATAACGACTGCTCGTCACCACACCGCTCTCGGTGGGGTTCAAGTAGCCGGCATCTATTATCACCTGAAAAACAAACAAGTAGTGTGAGTACGAAGGTACTCGTAAGACTTAATCCATATTGGATACATATAATTACCCGACTCTAAGTATTATGCATTCGGGTAAAGTAGCAAAAAACCGGTCATAAGGTTAAGTGAATTTACATTCAAATAGCGGCATTCGACTCAAGTGTGAGTAACTACAACTTAAAACGTGTACTCTCCTATCATGAGAACATTAACATAAATATAACTGTAACTTGATACATCTTATCTCATCATCTATCATCACAACCACTTTCCAACATACCATAACCCAACCTCGGAACTCTACGACTGATGCGGATGGATAGAAGCGTGCTCATGACCGAGAGCGTGGTATTTTGAATTGATTTTACACCCTACAGGGGTACTCTTTTGACCACACGTCATAAGACCACCCTCCATATAACCCATCGGTTGCAAGCGATGATTAATGGGACAAGCGTCCACATACTTACCCCAAACCTTTGTTCCCATGCCGAGCCATGCGGAGGCCACCTAGATCCCGAGCGTATGACGACTTACCAGCCCAACCTCAGGTGCCTCTACAAACCTTCTCGCGCACATCTCGACGTATGAGTCAAATGAATGTGGCAACTTACGATACTTAGCTTATCTTACTATTAGATCAACATGTGGTAAGTATGAAAAAGTGCCAAACCCAACGACACCAACGATCAGTGCTTAACCGATGCAAGAGGTCTATGGTATCCGGGTTTCTCTCCCGACCTACCCCTAGCACCGCCCATATCTCGTCTCATCCTCACACTCATACAACCCCAATATTATTTTCATTATAAAAGTAATTAATTCCTATACTCATGAAGGATGGAACATTCTACCGCTCAACTTCTACCGGTGACCTATGCATTGCTAAGCATATCGGATAATTTTAAGTTGAACAACGACATGTTATACCCGGGTTACAAGGATAGTAAACATCAGTAGTTTAAGGTAGGAAATGCATCAACAAATGTTCTACCCATAAAACCTAGCACAAGCTCGTTAACATGCATAACATACATAAAAGCAATAACTTATCAAATTAGACTCCACATGATCCAAAATATGAGGTGAAATATGCTTAGATGTTTGCCTTCGTGCTCGATTGCTTCACAAAATCACAATCAGATTACACCTCAAGAATACCTCTGTCGCTCTCCGGTTCGTCGACCGCTAAAAGAAAGAACGGTGCATCATAATTAACGTGATGAAATGCTATGATACATGCATCGAATGCCATAAAAATACAACAGGAGATGAGGTATTGAGTAAATAATATGATGTCACAAAAATCATATGAATTGAAGTGCGAGAGCTCATGGTACAAAAGATTCATTTAAGGTATGTTCAAAAAGGACCATAATTAAGCTAGCTATCAAGATTAAATGAGCTTTACGATTTAAACAACACTTACATACCAAAGTATATTTTTTTTCTAGATATCACTGATCATAACATGAATTGTCTAAGTGGTTTCATAATTTTAGGATATGGTATTAATTAACTATGATTTAATTGAGATTAAATGCATTTATTTATTTATTTAATTATAAAAAAGTTTTTTTCTTGAGTTCCAACATTTTTAAAATATATGTAACGATTAAATGAAGCTAACAAAACTAGTTTCATAATTTTTAGAGTTCATATGAATTAACTACGAAATATATAAGCTATCAGCAAAGTAAAAGAAAAAAGAAAAACGCTTGATGAATAGTAAATCCGGAAGTTCCGGATTAAGGTTGGAACTTCCGGGTTATCGGAACTTCTGGGTGAGGTTCCGAGCGAGGGTTCTCGATTAAATTTGCTCGGATTAACCTGAAACTTCCAGGTAGGGTTCTCGGGTATTTTTAGCTAAGATTACTCGAAACTTCCGGGTTGTAGCAGAACATGAGTTTTTCGATGATTCGTCGGTCGATTTGACTTGCATGTTAAAATTTAACCCACATAAGTATGTATTGGCACTAATGCATGGATTCTAGACCTAAAATACCTACTCGACAAGCACGAATCATTAGCTCTATCTCATCCAAACCTCTCCCACTAGCTCCATTTCTCCAAGAACACAAAAGTAATTCGCACTATAAGAACATACCTGCAAAAACTCGAATTTACCCGAACCAATTCATGCATTCACGCCGTGGGATACATAGGAGACTTACCCAAGGTTCTTGTCAAGGTTTGTGACCGTTGGTTGGAGGAAGAATCAGAGGGAAAAAGCTCGGTGAAGAGAGGGAAAACTATAGCTTCTTGTTGCTTCAACCAAATAAGAGAAAGAGCTCAAAAACAGCGAGGAAATCTTCGTGCATGCAAAAAATACTTGGATGGATGGGAATATTAGAAGCTAGGGATTGCGAGGGTGCCACATGTATACCTTGATTCTTGCTCTTGAGGGAGGGATTTAGGGAGAAAAGAGAGAGCTTGAGGGAGGGGAGGAGTAGTAGCTCCCGCTGTCTTTGGGGCTGCTCGGTTGGGAGTGAGGGAGCACGTGAGAGAGAGAGTGAGGTGGAGGGAGAGGAGTGCTTCTGGTGCTAATGAGAAGGAGAGGTGGTGGGCTGACCAGCTCATGTGGGCCCCACTTACTAGAGATACAACACCAACTCAGCTACAAACTTATTTCTTTTTCTTCTCTCATCATATTCTTCTCTCCTTAAAGAACCCAACACGAGGTTTTCTAGTGCTCCAAATATTCTAGAAATTTTTATACCGTGTGAAAGGATCGAATGGCCCAAGAGGGGGGGTGAATTGGGCAATTAAAAACTTCTACCGAAAACTAGAACAAATAGCAACCTTAGCCTAGATGAAAAGAAATGTGACTACACAAATAAGCTAGGAGAAAGCAACTAAACAAACAAGCAAAGACACTAAAAAAATACGGAATTGAAAGCTTACAAGAATGTAAATGCTCAAATTAAATTATGGAATAGTACAGAAATGGACAAGAGAACACCGAATTTTTTTTCCGAGGTATCAAGGAGTTGGTTCTCCCCCTAGTCTTCGTTGGAGTATCCACCAAGGATATTGCTCTCCCTTGAGTCACCAAGACTCAAGTGCTCTATCATGATTGCCACTTCTCTATCTCCAGATTGGGAGCATCAAACCAAGTACATAAGGGACTCTCACAAGAACTCTAAGAGCTCACCGAGACACTACCAATCATCAAAGACCGGTTAGGTGTTGCCAATCACCAAGAGTAACAAGCCAATAGCTTCACTTGACCAAGATAAAGCCTAAACTACAGCTAGATACACACTTACTACTCTTCAAACTCTAATGATGTCCTTAATCTTCAATTAGGGACTTGAAAATCAACTCAAGTGTCCTTTCTTGCTTCTTGATGACACAAACAATGTATGAAATCCTCTGAGTCGCGAGAGAGCCAAATGAAACCAAGTGGAGGGATATTTATAGTCTAGAGATCCAAATTATAGCTGTTGCCTAACCACCTATTTTTTCTGTTAACACCGGATGATCTGGTGAGTATCTCCTTACTCACACCGGATAATTCGGTGAGTACAAACTTCCATTGCCACTATGTCAGCTGTCATTAGCCATTACTGCTGAGAAATAGTCCAGTGACATCATCTGGTAAACACCGACCTAACACTAGACCATCATGTGCGTACAAACTAGCTAAATTACCCGTTGTAACCCTCCCTTGAAAATATGCTCTGGTGATGATTTCATTGCCATCACCGGACTATCTGGTGGGTTAAACTTCTTTTGTCCTCAAAATCTTCTCTGGTAGAAAAGCTCCGGTGTGCATATGTATCTATCACCGGACTATCTGGTGAGTAGAACTCCTTCAATCCAACCGAAACAACCCTCTCTAAAAATATTACTCCGGTGATCCATTCTTGCCTTCACCGGACCATCCACTGAGTGAAGTTTGTTCTGCTATAAGATATTGTTCTATGCAAGAATTGGTTCAATGTACACACCATCTTCACCGGACCATCCAATGAACTGAGCTTCAAAATTGTTGCCTTAGAATCGTCTTTGGAATAATTAGTCTGGTGCAGTCATCATTGCATCACTAGATAATCCAGTGAGTTGAACTTCAATTTTTCCTGGCAATGCTCTTTCTACTGAAAATAGACCAGTGCTCTCACCACACTATCATTGGACTATCCGGTGTAACACTTCCAATTTTGGCCACGTGTCACCCAAAAAATCATCCGGTGATTACATCACTTTGTTCATCGGAGCATCCGGTGCATCTAAAGTGTTTTCTGTCTTGAGATAACCATATGCTCTGATGAGATCACTTCACATAGACCGGATCATCCGGTGAGGTAAATTTTCTCTATATGTCCAATTCAAACTTTCTTGAGCTCTAGCTTCTCGACATATCAACCATGGGCTTCTATGAGCTACCTAGTACTAGAATTTCACAAGTGTGCATCAAACCAAGTCTAGACTCACTAGGTCAAGCTACTACTCTTAGCCCATCTTTATAGTACGGTCAAAAGACTAAAGAAAAATAACCTATACTACTCTAAATGTCCTTCATCTACTTTGTGACACTTAGAACTACAAGGTCCTTAATCTTGATGCATAAGTCCTTTGATCATCCACATAATCGCCTTAGGGACTAAGAATAGTCAATTATCATTATAAACTAAATTTTTAATTCCCTCAAAAACATATTATTAGTCACGATGATACAATTATCATTAATCATCGAAACACTTACCACTTACCTAAGGCCCTAGATGCTACACCGTGATTGCAATACGAGATGAACCCATTTTAATGGATTCACCCGCAATGCCCAAGTGGAACTTAACTAAAAGAAAAACTCTAATGTTGGTTATTTAAAAACTCTACATAAAGTTAAGCCATCATTAAAAACTAACAAGCACTCAACAAATGAACATAATGTTCAACATAACATATGATTCTTATTATGCAGATTATGCTTAATACATATTTACGAGAATGGGATGTGACAAGAGATAAGGGGATTCTTGCTCAGATTGGAAGAGGGGAGGGAGGAGAAGAATGAGGCTCTTCCACACCGTCATGGTTGTGGTGTGCGAATGGGTTTGTAGCAGCAGGGATGGCCGGCTCTCCTCCTCTGCTTTTGTCCCCATATTCGGCCATCGCCGCTGATCCGTCAATAAGCACCACCTGACCTCCCTCTACTTCCCTGGCCACTCCTCCTCCCTCTCTGTGCTCGTGCGAGCCTAGCATCGAGCTGCCATGGCTGTCACCTTTCCCTCACTACTGCTGCTAACCGCCAGCAGCGCCGCTCCGGCCCAACCAAATCCTTGGCCACCTTCACTACACCCAGCAGCAGCTCCCCGACCTCAAAACCCCCCTCTAGAACCCCACCTCGGCCATTTTCATTTTGCGCCGCCATCTCTGCCAACTACGACGAGGCCTAGCCGCTGCTCCGGCCAACCTCCATCAACGTGGATCCCACCACGCGTCAGCCGCCGCATGGGGACCGCCACTAGGTAGCCCTCTTCCCACCTCCCTGCCCGTAGCGTCGTTTCGGTCGAACTCCGACGAGCATGCCGCCGCATGATGCACTGTGCCGGTGCCGCTCTGTCCTCTCTCTATGTTTGGCTAACGCACGGGACCCGCTATGTTGACTCAGTCGGACCCTAGCCACCTTAGCAACATGATAGTTTGAGTTATCGCCACGTAGGAACGAAACTACCATCAAAACCAGTTAAAGAGGTAAATTGCACCAGTTTAAATAGTTAGATGAGGTGCGATATCTGTTTTTTGATTCGAGAGAGAGAAACAAATTCGAGCATTAGTTAGGCCATCTCCAGCAGCTACCTCAAATTTCATCCTCAAAAATACTATTACAGCATCCCCTATCACTATTACAGCATCCCTCAATCTCTCCATCTCCAGCAGATACTCTATATCTCATCCACTATCTTCTCTCCCCTATATTAAATTAATTTTTTCCCAACCGCCATAACCGTCGCAGGAGCAATGTTTTTTCGCATGATCCCGTTGCAGCGGCTATTGAAACGCACGTTACAAATTAGTGTGTCAAATTATATTTGTTTAGAAATTTTTTTGCGAACGATATTGTTGCATTAAATATTTGAGCGATTATTTTGATCTCTGCACCTGCAAATACGCAGTCCGAAATGAACGTTTGCAACGTACCCAGGACCAAAGGCGTTCCATGCAATGTAGCGTGTACAGATAGAAGGCCAGCAGTCTTGCTGCGGGGGAATGACGAGTTCTGGCTTGGAGTGGAAGGAACTGTGGTGCGTTGATGCGGAACAAGGCCGCAAGTCTTGCTGCCGAAGCCTCACGAGAACTGGCTTCTAGGGGAAGGAACGACGTTGGCTTCCGTCACAAGGCTCGTGAATCCCTATATATATGAGGGTGAGGTACTCAGAATTTGCAAGCCAGTAAAAAATGGATCATCGCGAAGCCTGGAAGCAGATCGTGAGGGAGTTGTGTTTCGGCAATGACTCTTCCGATGAGGAAGATAATTTGTTCCTTGCCACTGTGAGCGCCTTGCATCAGTCGGAGGCATCACAGCGGGGACCTTGGGGTGGTTCAGTGCCGGGCCGTCGGCGTATCGAGCAGAATCGCTTGGAGGGCCATCATAGGTTGTTTAATGACTACTTCACCGATCACCCGGTGTACCCAGATTACATCTTCCGTCGCAGGTAATATTACGAAAAGGAAGTGTCTTGTCGCAGTATTATGATGAAACGGCTTATGCTCATCGGTCCTGCAGGTTTAGGATGAAACGTGACCTGTACCTCAAGATTGTACAGGCAGTTGCGGACCATGACCCGTGGTTCCAACAGAGGAGGAATGCTGCAGGAGAGCTCGACCTGTCGGCGTTGCAAAAAGTCACTGTGGCGTTTCGTATGCTCGCGTACAATGCTCCTGCCGATTCTCTCGATGAGTGCCTTCGGCTAGGGGAGGCCACTATCATTGAGAGTATGAGGCGGTTTGTGTGAGCCGTCGTCGGGGTATTCGGCGACGAGTACCTCCGTGGTCCGAACGAGGAGGACACCGCGCACTTGATTGCTATAAACGAGCGAAGAGGGTTCCCCGGGATGCTCGGAAGCATCGACTGTATGCATTGGAGGTGGAAGAACTATCCGACAGCGTGGTCTGGTTCCTTCACAGGCCATGTGAACTCTCCGACGATCATTCTAGAGGCAGTGGCGTCACAGGACCTGTGGATTTGGCATGCTTTCTTCGGCATGCCAGGTTCGCTAAACGACATCAACGTTCTGCACCGCTCGCATCTCCTCGACAATCTTGCCGCTGGCGTGGCCCCCAGGTACAATACTCCATTAACGGACATGCCTACACCATGGGGTACTACCTTGCAGATGGTATCTATCCGGAATGGGCCACCTTCGTGAATCCTATTCCTTGTCCAGTTGGGAGGAAGCGGCAGCACTTCGTTGTTCAGCAGGCGGCGTTACGGAAGGATGTCGAACGGGCCTTCGGGGTCCTACAATCTTGGTTTCCCATAGTGAGGGGGGCTACGAGGATATGGGACGAGGAAACACTTCACAACATCATGACCGCCTGCATTATCATGCACAACATGATAATCGAAGATGAGAGACCTGATGGGGACGTTGAACACGTGTACGACGGTACTGGTGATCCTGTGGAGCCATCACGCACCCCAACCCCCACACTAGAAGCATTTGCCCAATGGTATGGGATGATAACTAGCAGGCAGGGGCATCACCAGCTCCGTGACGATCTTGTCGAGCATCTGTGGCAGTTCCACGGAGTGGAGTAGTGCGTATTATGTTGAGTAATTTGTCATGTGTCCTTTGGCAGTTCGTATTATGTTAAATAATTTGTCCTGTGTCCTTTGGTACTGCGTATTATGTTCAATAATTTGTCTTGTGTCCGTTGGCAGTGCGTATTATGTTCAATAAATTGTCCCGTGTCCTTTGGCATATTATGAACCTATGGTCTGTTTGTGTACGATTACGTTAGTGAAGAGTTGCAAATTCGGAATGGTTCTGAGAACCGAGCACTTCATTCCATCAGTTATACATTACGAATTTGCAACGGAGCATTGCACTCCATCAATTAGACATGCCGACACCTGCACTACAGCAGCAAGCATCACTACTCACGCTGGATAGCCATCAGACACCAGAATGAATGAAGTATTTTGTATGAGCTCATAAGAACCGCATGCATCATACAGACTATGTAGGATTTGCATGAGGTACAAGTGTACTGCTCAATCATACTCTTCACAAGCACAGCCATTAAGCAGTCCGAAAATCATGCATGACTGAGACCTGATTGCAACACCAGTTACAAGTCCGAAGATAATTCATACAGGACCTGCACTCTACATGTCAGCCAAACAGCACCATAACCACACTGCAATATGCCATACAGGTACTCTACACAAGCTCCAAGCCAAACAACAAGACTCAACTAGAACTGGTTCAGTACAGACCTCAAACTGGACAACAATGTCACCATCAAATAAAACTTCGCAAACAAGATCACAATTACAAAGATGGGCCTCGGGTGACGCGCCTAGCGGCAATGATGCTCTGCCTGAGGCTCTTGTAGTAGGCCTGCTGGTCCTCGTCCATTTGAGAAAGGTCCATGCTCATTATGTGCCTCTCCTCCTTTTCCTTTTCCATTTGCATACGCTCCGCCTCGAGCCTTAGCCTCTGCTGCTCCTTTTCCAGTTCCATTTTCATTCTTTCCTCCTCGAGCCTTAGCCTTTGCCGCTCCACATCCATCAACTCAGCAAACCTCTCAGCTCTTTCCTTTTCAATCTTGTCTTTCATTGCCAACTGCCGATCGAATAAGTCTGTCATGGGCCCAGAGGCTGAACTCGACGACGAAGTACCGCGGGCTTCCTTGGACCGAGTGCGACCAGGGGGCCGTTTGCCACGTTCACCGGCATTGGATGTAGGTGCATCCACATCCTCTGCTCTGTTCAAGCCGGCAGACGAGGCTACATTAGGGGTCGATGAGGGGCTTCCTGTGGCGGTGATCTTCTGCCTTTTGCGCGAGGATTCTACTTGCCACTTGGGATGATCCCTCAACTCCCTCCAACATGGCAGCAAGGTGAACTCCTTGTGCTCAGCGGCTTGAAACATCGTGCATGCCTCCACGACCTCCAATGTGTAAAAAACATGGTACATCAGATTAATAGAATTGCACATATATTGCATATGAGGCATGTGGAAAATGATGCAAGTTTACTCAAGTGTGAACCAATATCCAAATGATATGTTCGGCCTATATGTAAAACTTAAGGACATGCCTCCTATGGCAAACAGCTACAATGGTTTAGGTTTGCACACTGAGGTATTATACAAACCGAAGCAGTACAAGGTGGAACAATCATAACTGTGCTTGGAAGACATTGCTGAATTGAAAAAAATAATGAACTATTGACATACCATCTCGGCCTCGGTTGTTCCACTCCTCCTATTGCGTTGAGCCCTAGCATAATGGCCGCAGAACTTCTGCACCATACCGTTGATGAAAGTCCATCTCCCCTGCAGCGACTTCCTATTGCGGGTCGACGTGAATTTTTTGTTCTCATGGTAGAAACTCTCCACCCGCTGCCAGAAAGCACCCAAACTCTGGTTGCTCCCCACCACGGGATCCATGCTCACTTGCAGCCATGCCCCCACCAGTAGTAGGTCCTCCTCAACCCTGTAACTGGATCCACGGCCACCCCCAGGTGCGACATCTCCATGAGCCTCCACACTCTGGACCTCTGCCGAAGGGATCTGGCTCCCGAATATGCTGTCTTGGGTTAGCGGCGTAACATCGGCCCAATTCATGTCTTCGCTGTCGCCACGAAGGAACCCGGCGTACTCCATAGATTCCCTGAACACAACAACATCAGCAAATGGACAGACATTCTACGGAAATCAGTATGGTTCTACTGATTCTGAAAGGTACATTGACACATAACTTAGCTCAGTGAGCTGAAAGGTACATTGACACATAACTTAGCTCAGTGAGCATCACAGTTCAACCTGCCATAAGCAGTTCACACACAAATTGTTACGTCTTAGCCAATAACACATACATCACATGTTACTACTGGAACACATACATTACGGCACATTCCAAACATCTAAGTTTGCACCCTCCCCGACTACATGCTCCCAGAACGATCGGATTCATAGGCCATGCTATCCTCCGAACAAAGTAACTCATCCGGGCTCCAGTCAATGGGAACCAAGTCATCGTCGTCAACGTGCAATGATCCCGAAGCTTCCTCTACCTCTTCGACGCTACCATTGTCGCCGTGACCAACACGGTTCATAGCATCTTCTACTTCGAACCCAAGTTGTTGAAGGTCCACCGCAATGGTCTCGACCTGAAGAAGTGCCATGTTCAGGTCCACGGCAGCAGGGGTGCTGTCCGGACTTAGGTTATCACTGACCACCTTCTGCAAAGCGTCAGCCGCCACCTGCACACGGGCTTGCATCTTGGACACAAGATCGGCTAGCTCGGCGGAGTCCATCTACAAGCAAGGGAGAGGGAAGACTAAAGCGACAAACTAAATTGCACCTCAAAGTGAACACTGCATACAAATTTCATACATGATGCATACATACACAGTACTGCCCTCTAGTATATGGCCCATTCTCATTACTGTCCCCCCTTATTTCACATGAAGATTCTACAACATACCTTAAGTTCAGTCCTCACTAGCATAAAGATTTCAAAACATTTAGTTAAGTCATCAATCCAAGACTTCATTTTCAAATCAAACACAATGCAATTATCTCAGTGAGTTGCACTTGCACTGAACCTACATTTATCCAGCATCAGGTACTTGATCATTGGACACAAAAACATTTATGAACACAGCACGATCAGCATGATTGTCGATTCAAAACAAATAATTGCACACGGTTCCATGCCTTCCCTCTAATATGACCCCTTATTTCACATTATCCTTATATGAACTCAACCTTCAGTTCAATCATGAGTACCATACAGATTTCAAAAGCTTTAGCTCAAAACAAACACAAAGCAATTATATCAGTGAGTTGCACTTGCATTGAAACTACATTTATCAAGTGCAGGTTAGTTCATCATTGGACACAAAAAAACATTTCTGAACACACTATGATCAATTACATATATATCACATGACAGTTTGCACTAAATTTGCAGGAGCCTTTGGAAAAAATGCTCCTTGTCCCAATGTGTTATGAAGTTGCCACCATTCCATTTAAACTGAGGTCAGTTCGTTCAATGGTAGCATGTTACTGTCTTCAGAACAAATAAATTTTATCAAACCCACAAACACATAGGTATCAAATGGTCAGCACACTACCTGAGAAGCTTATAGTTCATATACAGTCAAGGGTCCTATATTGTAGTACCAAATTTGATCTCAAGCTGCATTTTGTATTGTTCAAGGTTCAGAGCACCAGACATCCTATCAAAGGCCAGTATGAAGCAAGATAGCAGGTACAATAATCCTTGCCACAAACACAGGATGAACAAATGGGATTCGGCATGCCCAAACCATAACAGAGTAGACTCTTTCAATCTAAAGGCTCAAATCTGGAAGGTAACTCGCTTGAATCTCACGCAGTAATCAAATTGAACACATTTCATGTCAGATTAATGCTACAAACAGAGTTGGTTAATTAACCTACAATCCTACCATTTTGCTGCACAAATGAAGTTCGGTTTCCATCTTTGCCTGCCAGATCCGAATGTTACGTGTGCCAAACCCGCAGATCCGTGCACAAAACCAAAAACGATGACACATTCACAGACAAAACACTGCAAATCACAGCATATTCAAGACGAACCTTCCCTACAACACCTACATCGTTCTATCCCCTTCACTACCGACGGCAACCCACCGCAGCACCG
The DNA here is from genome assembly GCF_958298935.1 of Phragmites australis. NCBI lineage: Eukaryota > Viridiplantae > Streptophyta > Magnoliopsida > Poales > Poaceae > Phragmites > Phragmites australis. Next base: position 29,741,922 of record NC_084928.1, read on the forward strand.
CCCAACCTCCACGTATATCCATGGATGTCGGAGCGGAGGACTTACCAGAGCCTTGGGGTCGACCACGGTGTTGCTAGGGCGCCGGCGGCCGAGCAAACTGAAGGTGGGGAAGCCGCCGGATCCGTGTAGTCTGCCGGCTCGCCGGATGCAGGTCGCTTGCGACGGCCCCCGAACGTTCCCGCCTCGTCGCCACAACCACTCGCCAGCTCCACTTCCTCGTCTCCGCGGGACCAACGGCCGGTACTTGATTCCCCTCGCGCACAGTGTTGCGGCGCCCGCATCTCCCCGCAAATTTGCCGACGCGAATGCCCTCCCCGCTTCCCTGTTCCACCGGATACGGTAGCCGCTGGAGACGGATGCGGCCGGCTTCGGGGAAAAAATCACCCGCTACATGGTTTTGCGGCTCGGATAAGGAGTCCGCTGGAGTTGGTCTTAAAGGAGACAATATAGACTTTTTCCTTCCTAAAAACAATGAACAACTGAGTTTGTTACTTCTAGGCCTGATGGATTAGATCTAGCCCGGCTAGGTTAGCCCATCAGGCCTAGCTTTGGCCTACCTAGCTTGGAAGAGCCCAGACTTAACCCAAATCCACTAGTCACTGTTATCCAGACCTCTAAAGAAAATTTCACTATTATGCAGAACGAGGAAACACTAGAGAGGTGCCTATTTCATTGGAACACTTAGCCTGACAATGATGGCGTTGTTCCTATTTTTACAACAGGCAACAAGGTTCCCTTTGTCATGCAGGCAAAGATTGAAGATCATCAACTGCAGACGAGCACAGAAACGATACAAACTACCAACTAAGTAGCTGTCCTGAACTTCTTGGGCCTAATCTAAACAAGTTCCTAGCTATCATGCTCCAAGCCTCTGCATTCACTTAGGGTTCATTTGGTTACTCATATAATCTAGCTTGATTTGTATCTAGTGAGTCAGATTATATGTATATAGTATTATTTATTTGCTTGGTTGCACATATTCAGTTTGACTAAAAAGAAATTATGTTTAATTACTCACATAAGTATATGTTGTATGAGATTAAAATAAAAAACAAATATTAATATGATATTTTTTTTCTATAAATACACTCTATAATACTTAATTTATCATATTAAACCTTAATCCAATTTAAAATATACTGATATAATTTAATACTCACTAATTATACACCAATATCATTATTAGCGTAGCCTGGCTCGAAAGAAAAGGATTCAAAATCCACTTCCCAAAAGCCAAACTGCAACAGTGATTTTGCATCATTCGGGACCAGCTCACGCGTGCGCCTAGGCATCTAAACACGCATGCTACACGTCTAGCCAACCCCATCTGTAGGCAACCAAACAGGCTATTAACCATTACAAACATGGATCAACAACATCAGCAGAATTTCTAATCGCAATAAAGAGGTACAAATTTATAATTGAGATAACAAGGTACATGAATAGTAACAAGCACGCAAGAGCAACATCGCTTCAATGGAAGAGTAACATGAATATTTGAATAGTACTTGTAGTCTAGGGCCCTACCATGACTGACATGTCCTTCATACATAACACCTACAAGAATATCTGATTTGTAACTCTCAAAACTAAACACCTAACAGACACCGCAAGAGTCTCTCTCTCAAGCTCATATCTCGATCAATCAAAATGGCACCTGGAGTTGCTGTTGGGGGTCAAGCAATTGTTTCTCTAGAAAGTTTTATGCCTTCACCTTCAAGGCCGTCTCCCCTCCAACACCCTTCAACTTTGGAAATCCAAATGTGTCAAAAAAAAAAAACTAAGTTTTTGTATGGTTTCTTTTCAAAGACAATTCCAGAAATCTGCTCAGAAGAAAAAACTTCCACATTGATGGTGATGATTGCAACTACGTCCTCTGCAACCAGAATGTGGAAGAAACGAGCTATCATCTGTTCTTCATATTGCCTTTTGCCACTAGGTGCTGGTCTTCCATCAACATCGCTTGGAACCATGCAGGTCTTTATGCACCCCTTCTTCACCATGATTGCTAAGAACAGTTTTCAATTCCTTTTCTTCATGGAAGTCTTTATGATTGCAGCATGAGAGATCTGGAAGCAAAGAAATATGAAAATCTTTCAAAGGGTTGTGCCCTCTTTTCAGTCGTGGGCTTCCTGTTTTAGAAATAACGTTCTTCATTTAAACAAAATGAATAGTCCTTTGAGTTTGTATGTTTCCTCTTGGGTTAATAGTGTGTTGTAGCTTTAACCTTTCTCCATCTGGACCTCCTGGGTCCATTTGATGTACAACACTTTTTCGTTCTCTATAGTTTTAATAAAAGTTTCACAGTAGGGGCTTCCCCTACTGTACAGCTAAAAAAGGTATGCCATAAGCTACATGGATAAGGAGACTGAAAAGGTTCTGTACAAACATACCTGTCAATCTTCCTTAGTGCTACAAATGCAAGGAAAGAGCTCAGTAACCCCAACCTTGTTATCTACTTAAAAGTCCCTTGCATGTCCGGAACTAAGAGCACGTTCATATGAGCTAAGAGCACGTTCATATGAGCTCTTGAAAGAACTCAGTCCATCAAATGATGAATATAGTACATATCGGCCCTCAATAACACAGAAGTTGCTTTGCCATTGCAAAGTCACAGGCTAGTCATTTTTCAGAAATCTTCACTACTTTTACAGATGGAAGCATATCAAATGAGCCCGCGACAAATTGCAATTCCGATGACAATAAAATGGTCAAAGTTTCTAAAATTTCAAATAATAAAAGAACCGATATGGGAGGGCATGTATTATATCTGGTAATCCATGAGAACGTTTGGAAACTTCCACGTTTGATTTTCACACCTTTTCACCTAAATCAATGTTTTACCTGATATTTCCCCTTTACCTGCAGCCACCTTATCTCTGAGTGGAGGTGAACTCAAGCTGATTGAACACTGAAAACTCGTTAAAGCAGAAAATGGCTCAGGATTGCCCTTTATATCACCATGGCTCCTTAGGGATCATGGAAGCAATGATCTAACACATCAAGAGAATTTGCAACAATTTGCACATGTACATGTATTGAGTTGCTCACTGTAAAAAGCATCTATACAGGCGGTCTCATACTCCACTAGTGCATGTGTACAAAGCAATTAAGGACGATTAACCATGAACCAACTATGCAAACATCTGAACCAAACAGTATCCAAACCACTTCGTGTTCTACATGAAGTTCGTATTTGGAACAACATCTGAACCAACTATGCAAGGACGATTAACCATGAACTATCACAGAACAAGCATATCATAGAATGCAAAAATATTGTGAATGCGGTCACTGTAAAGATCTTCAAATAAATTTAAATGGGCCAGTTCAGTCCTGAATTCTTCAATGACCAAGTCATGATAACCACAGTATTATGCATTCGTTGAACAGCCTTCATATATCTTGATGTCAGATTTTTTGGGGGTATACCCATATGGTCCTAGTGGTAGAGCACAAGTCTCGGCAGTTGGGGTAATAGGTTAAAGTCCCTTCTATGCATACTACCGTTTTCTATATATGACTTCTTACCTTAGATAATCTGCATAATGTCACATATCTTATCTTAAAATAAGACTTCTTAACTTCAACATACTGAATCTCTACACTCTTTGCAAGAGACATATAACTGCTTAAGCATTTTTTCTTGGTTACCAAAGGGTAGAGAGCCATAGCAATTGGGTGCATAAGATGGCTATTTAGAACCGAGATTATCTTTATAATTTCAACATATTTAACCTCTCTGCAGCTTTAAACTTACTGATATTTTGAGCACTGTTTACCATAATATGTAAAATTCCACAGCAACTCCTGTTGGTTCCTTCATTATAAGAAAAGAAATGTGTCGGTTATCAAAATAAGTTTTGAGTAGTTTACCTCAGTGCTATCCTCACTCAAGCCTTCATTCTTGAAAAAGGGTCCATAACCAAGAGTTCCAGTGCACAGCACTTACAAGTGAGGGGAACGGGCCTTATCTATCAAAAATCATGAAACAGACGGATCATTTTCTCTCTTTGGATCATAACCCAATCAAAACTTATCGAGCTTTTTATCCGGCATTAATTTGGAACCACATTCCTGAACCTGCTTGACCTTAATTATAATTTCAACAAAAAGATCACAATACATCTTTGGCTAAAGTTTGAGGTATGTAGATACTAATTGGCACACAAGCAGCCTCTTTGTGTTAATAAACTTCATCTTACTTATTTTTTATGAGTGATCAAACTGAATGCCCAGAGGTCATTGTTCTATTGTTTCTGAGCGTAAGGTATACAAGCTCGCACGGAAACTATGGCTCATAAACACTGGGACAAATTATTTGGCAACTTACTAGTAAAAGCAAGGCACAATAGAATCCTAAAAGCAAAAGGAATAATTAAAACAAATAAGGTACCAATGGAAGTTTGATGGAAATGTTGCCACATTTATCACACTGCAAACCATGTGGCAGACTCCTCCATCTACTACCTATGGAAGGATGCTTTACAAGCCTCCAACCTCGGCCCTGGAAAGTTCATGAGAAGTATCAGATTTCCCTTTCTCAATCATTTACAGTTGCAAACTTCGTCAAGGGCAATCTTAAAGTGGCAATCGCCCACTCACAACAGCTGCTATTAAATAAGAGCAAAGGTGCATTACAAGTTAGTCAGCTAACTAGAACATACATTTTCAAGACTGCACACGGTTAATTTCACCAATCATAGTGAAAAATAAATAAATCGTGACCTCTAATAATGAGGCATGATAACACAGCAATGGAGTCATGTAGCACACTTAAAGTAAAATAATTGACACCATGAGGAGTATCATTTAGAAAACTCCACTCCAGAATGGAGACTTCATTCATATTATATCTTGATTTAATTGTAGCTGCTTGCACATAGTTTGATCACAATACTATAATGTTCAGCATCAATCATGACAACCATAGCCAAGGACTATCCGCACAGTAGTACAGTGTTAAGCATCAATATAAGCTAATGAAAAGCTAAAAACACAAAGGTATTTTTGTGTGAAGAACATAAATAGTTTCAGACAGGGTTGCAAAATTTCATATATCTTGGCATGTCTGCAGTACAAAAATTCCCCACTAAGTAACTCTTTCACAATTAATACTACACATGAAGTACTCCAATGCCTCACATCGTTATGAGATTTCCCAACTTACAATGATATCAAGACAAAAACAAGCATATGACAAATGTCACCGAGAAAGTAACTACAATAGCTATCTGGAAGTAACAGCTTGGGAAACCAAATTCCTCAATTCAGCTAAATGTTCATCAGTTGAGATGTTCAATGTAAGCCTTAGGTTAGTCAACAAGGCCTCTTGCTCCCAGCTAATTGACCCACAAGTATATAAGGCCAACATCGTTGCACGGTAAGCATGCAACTCCAGCAAATGGGTTTCTTGCCTCGATCCATCATTATCGTATTCTGATGTTTCTCTTTCAGATATAGAAGCTTCAGCATCATCAGTTCTACTACAAATATCTCCACTTTGGTAGGCCAAATTATAGTACTGTGATCTATGGGGGCTACTGTTAGGACTAGAACTACCAACAGAGGATGAGATACTCTCAGTGTCACTAAGATCTGCACTTGTTCTAGTACCCCGTTTATAACTAGCATCGGCATTTATCCCAGACAAGTTGGTTTTAACATTACCATTTGTTTTCATATTTAAGGAAGCATGCATGTATTTTTCACCCAGCATAAAGCATGGGGAATCAACAGCATCTACCTTTTCAGCCAAACGGAGAGAACCTCTATCAACCACCTTCGAGCGTCTTCCATCTCTATGTGGTGTCAGCAATCTCTTAGTGATTTCACTGCACTGAGGAGGATGTGTTGATATAGCAGACAATTTTCTCTTCATGCCTCTAGACATATTACCCTCGAAAGCATTCTGATCCATTGCACAATGCAATTGCTGGTTGCCCAACTTGTAACCGAAACTTCCATCTTTTGGTCGACCTCTGAATGAACCATCCAAGCATCTTGCAGAATACTGAAAATGATTGAAAAAGAGAACTCATTAGGGTGTTCCCGTTAACTTTCGAAATAAAATTTGTCTGCTCATTGGTAAACATCAAAGTATCTCAAAGTTTCAGCAATATATTTATTGAACATACAACAGTAAGAGCATGAGACCTGTTTGGTCTAACTACTTATTTTGATCACCTCATACCTTAATACACACACGCACACATACACACATCATTGGTAAACATCCAAGTATCTCAAAGTTTCAGCAATATATTTATTGAACATACAACAGTAAGAGCATGAGACCTGTTTGATCTAACTACTTATTTTGATCACCTTATACCTTTATATATATATACATATCAGAATTTGAAGGAATGAAGCATTACCTTCTGAGTCACGATCCATTTGTCCTCTTGCCACAGCATCCTCAATCGAAGATCTGATCCATGCGCCCTCAACTCCAGTGAGGACCCGAGGAGCCTGACAAGATAGTGATTCTTGCCAAGCACTCTCACAACCTCAGCAACCTTCCACGAGTAGCTGTCAAAGGCCTCAAGGATACTACCCACAGTCCAGCATACTGGATCATCCGAAGGAGGGGGGCAAGGTCTCATCAACCTTCTTGGCACACGTTCAACAGCTACGCTAGAGTCAACAGGACTTTGATGATATCTCACAAGGTAGCCGTGTCCATTGCCGGAGACGATCTCAGCAGGCCTCCAAGAACCAAGGGGCACCTCCGCCTCCTGCAATACTTCCACCTTGCTCCCCTTGAAGAATCTCATCGGGTCGTTTTGCTTCCAGAACTCTGTTGTTAGGAACAGAAATCAAATGTATCAGTAATCGAACACATTAGATCAACAAGAATCAAAATGCAGATAACATTAGAGTAATAGGAGTAAAAAATCATGAGATTTCAACTTCTACAAGAGCATATGTGGATTATAGGGAAATAAATCGCATCCTAGACTGAAACATTGCAAAAGTCACAACAGATTGGTAGAAAATAAAATCTAACAGATACACTACGAAAAGGCAGTGGTGAGTTAATACGCATTGTTGAGTCCTTGACTACTACTAACCAATTTCATTGATTAGGAATTCGAGGTAATCAAGTGAAGGAACCATTACAACACAGGCATAACAGCGTGTCGATCTGTTACAACAACAGAGAACAAATTCGTAGCGAATCACTTGGGGTTTTCCTAACAAAACAAGAACTAGCATATCTAAACAAGCAAATTGTACCAAAAGCCTAACAACTAGACACCGATAAATCGAATAAAGGAAGAAACAACACGAGAAAAATACTCTTCAAACAACAAAAACTGAGAATGGCGGACAGCCCAAGACACTTCAAGAAATTTCCGCCCCAGTTTCCAAATGTCAAGAGCAACAATCCACCGCAGATTACGAACTCCGCACACGCGATTCCCAAGAAACGCCAAACAGAACACGAATAGACTGAAAAGGAAAAACATCAAACTCTGCACACCAAAACCGCAGAACGATCTACGTATCAAACACATCGAGTACCAACCAAGCAAGACCATTTGGTCCGGGTAATAATCAACGCTATTCGCCACCCAAAATCTCCAATCGTTGTATCGTTCCCTTTGGCACCGACTCCCGCACAAAACAAGTCAAAAACACCACCAAAAAAAAAACTCGGGAAAAAATTACAGAGAACCGGAACGAGCACGAACCTCGCGATCCCGTCGACGGCGGAGAGAATCCACGAAGAAACAATAGGAAAAAAATCCTCGGCGTCTGCGGCTCCGCGGCGGGATCCTCGATCCCTACGCGGCGGAGATTGGACGAGCGAAGAAATTAGGGCGAATTCGGGAGGCGGAAATAAGAAATTCGGTTGAAATATTTTTGTTAATAAATTCGGGGGTGCGGCTGCAGCAGTTATATACAGGGGGAGGAGATGGGTTGCGTTGCGTGGTTGCGCTTCCGAGTCCAAGGCGACAAGTGTCAGTCGCATCACAGCCGTTGGATTGAAACGGCCCGGACTCTCGTTTAGGCCACCGCCAACGCATCGCTCATGGGCCGTCCGATCCGGATCTGGCGGTGGACACTGGATGTGTTTCTTGGTGGTCATCCCGGCGTCATGGGTTGTCGGTTTTTTTTTTCTTTTTTGAATGCTCAGCTTGTTTATCCATTTTAAGGCTCAGCACGATGGGCGATGTGATGTAAACCCCCCTCTCTCTCTATATATATATATAGAGAGAGGATTAACTATGAGGTATGAGTGTGGTGTGTAGTTAGTAAGGTTCAAAATATAAGGTTAACTATGATCGTTAGACTACTCATCGATTGGCCGTTAACAGTTATGTTTATTAGATGCAACAGCTGGTAGTCTTTTCTAATTCATAAGGAGATAAAAAAAGAAGGTAAAAGTTAATTAGGTTCATAAATCGAATTGCTCGCCAAAAAAATTTGAATTCTAGCCAAAACAAAGAAAAACTTAGTTTCTTAGATAATTCTAGTTATTAGGATTTCAATTCTATGTGTCAAAGTCATGTTCAACTTGGCTATATTTGTATTAAAAAAGAATAATTTTGCACTCAGTTACATATCTTGTTTAGAAAATTGATGTAATCATAAAAAAGTAATTGAAAATTGAGTTGTTTAAGGAGCCTACTAAGGTGGGTTGGCTAGCATCATGTATAGTGGGCTAGCCAACCAGGTTCGATTTCTCTTTTCTATAAAATTATTAGAATGGACGTTTCTCCCTTTTGATCTTTTTTTTTTTCAAAAGTGATCATTCCAAAAAAAAACCTAGATCATTTCTAACAATGATTTTTTTTTTGCAAATAATGGTTGGCGGTGAATTTTCTGTCACATTTTTAGTGCTAGTGATATCCTTTTCTCCCATAACCCTCTCTGAAGTGCTTAGTTTAATTTTTTTCGAAGTGAGCGCACCCAATAAAACGTGTGATTGAATGTTTGGTGCATCTTGGTAAACTCATAGTACATGTCTCAATAAAAAAGTTGTGAATGTAAGACAAGTACTTAATATTTGAAAATGTTTTTGTTCTTGAATGTTCCTTTTGCAGGCAAAATCATACAAATTTTAACCAGGATAGGTCCAAAAACACATAGATTACATACACTTCGAAGCTGGTGTGCACTTGGTGTCATTCTCTTTCTTGAAGAGTAAGGATTAAAGATGTGCGGTCACTTTTGGAGCCTTTATACTGAAATAATCCAATAAGCACCTTGTGTTAAAAATGATTTCACCTTGTGTTAAAAATGATTTCAAGGGAGCCTATGTTTTCCCCTATTTTCTGCTTAACTGAAATGTTTCCAATAAAAACTCACATTCTAGCAGATGGGCAAGGAGCCAAGTGGTTAGGCTCAAGGTGGGAGTTCGACCGGCGGGGGTTCTATTCTCCCGTCCTGCACTAGCCCCTGTCTCCTGGAAGACCACACAGATGGAGTCGTGCCATTAAAAAAACTCACATTCTAAACACAGGTCCCAAATTCTTGTTGGTATAGTATTTTTCTCACCTTACATAAGTAAGTGTTAAAAAGAACATCTCAGCGGAGACGTCCCTCCCCAAACACGACACCAGTGAGAGGACCACTAGCCATAAATAAGTGTTGTTTTGAATATTTATACGGCCTCTGAATTACATCCAATTTTGATAAAATTTTGATATGTTCTTCGAAGCAAATCTACTCATCAATGTTATGTTGGGGATTCAAGTATTCACGGTGATACTGTCAGTCAAGAAGACATTTTACTTCTTTGACAAGAGAGAGTAGCTTGACAGTTTACGATGTGATGGTAAGTTTGTTTTTTTCAGTTTCCGTGGCCATCAAGATCTAGTATGTCCTATGTCATACTCCTTTTCATTTGGTGAGCAGCGTTAATGGCTTGGCCGTCACGTATAGTACTAGCTGCTATCCAAATATTTTTTTTCTCTGAAATTAGCTACTGTCGGTTTTGCTTTGCTTGGTTGCTTGGTTTTCATATTCCTTGCGTACCGGAAAGATGACCCGAGAAAAATAATGTAAAAAATAACACACATCACAAAGATAACCTTTCACTAATTATTATTTAGTTCTTTAATGAATTAATAAAAAAATGTGGCACTAGTAGCTTTCAGGTCTTGGTTTGGTTGGGGGTAACGAATAGCTTTCAGGTCTTGGTTTGGTTGGGGGTAACGAATGGCTCCCGTTGGCGGTACCACATTGCGTTTTCAGGAAAGGCCAAGTCTAGGAGACCTCTCGAATTTGTAGCACTGAAAATGACGCACCGAAATTCGGCAGGATTGCATGCGTCGCAGGTTCAGAAATCTTCGTGGTCACGTGTTCAGGTATGCAGATTTGCTTCACGCATGAGACAATCCAGGCTTATCCCATCGGGTGGATATACCAAGCTTCGTTCTATCGAGAATTAGAGATGTGTTCTTGAGGAAGGGGGCATCGACCCCTTTTAAGATTACTAGCTAGGTGTACATGTGTTATAACGAAAAAATAAATATTAGATATAGAATATTAATCATAAACTCAAGGTACGAAGATATAGATACGTTATGAATACGTTGTCGAACAAATACGTCGAGAGTGATGTCGTAGTTTGATTTTAAATGAGATTTGAGAAATAAGGAGAAGCTTATCTGCTAAATTTTTTCTTAATTTTTTGTTTATTTTTATTAGTAAAACGAGTTTTATATCCATAGCCAATAACGAGTGGTGGAGACTGAATAAAAAGGATGGATAAAAAAGTAGGTAAATTATTTAAAATTTAAAGTTTTTTATTAAATGAAAGGAGAGTAGAGGAATAGATAAACATGAAATTAACTCATGTTTTATAAATTAGATATTTCATGTACCCAAGAGCATCGGTTTACAGGGCTCCTGCAATCCTGAATACTGATTGTTTTGGTCGCTAATCGGCGTATATTTTGGTTGATGCACCATCAGCATCCACGAGAACTTACCTCTCTCTCTTTTTTCCGTGTCAAAGTGCACACGAATTTGATGGTGTAACGTCCTTGTGTCCAAAGGGCCACCATGAGAGTATCACCCAAACAGCTGAAACCTCTAGCTCAAAATAGACGTCGATTTAAAAGTTCAGTTTTGGTTAAAAAAAAAATAGATGTAATTTTATAACGTTCGTTTTGCTTCGCAAACATATGCCGTTTTAGATGTATGAGCTTGTTTCTGTGTTAATTTTCGAAGCAATATTTCCCACCAAATTAACTGTTTATTGGTAGTGGTGTTAAAGGAATGCATATAGAATTTGTCAAAAATTCATACATCACCATTGTTTGGACTTAGGAGTACAAGAACCATCACCAGTTCCTTTATATCTCTTGGATAGATGAAATTTAGTTCCACATCTGTACAAGCACTAATGGAAGAATGCCTTGCTCACATGCATAACAGAGATAACTGTAAAGTGCAAGCTGAATGTGAACTACTTACAAGACAGAGATGCTTCTTTGTGGCAAAAACAAGCAACATCAATTTGGTTGTGCTACCAATCACATGTTCACATGTATAGAATATTAGAATGTGCAAAGAACAACAAGAAGTGTACAAAAAGAACATTAGAACATGTATTATATGCATAGTGTTGGGAAAGAATACATACCCCATTTGTATACAATTTGTAACAGTGAGCCAAATCATCGCAACTCAAATATGGACTTATAAGATGTATCAAAAAATTGCTCGTAGATGAGCTTGTTTCTATGCCAAATCATCTCAACTCAAATATGGACTTGTTTCTATGTATCCAAAAACATGGACTTAACATATCTGTGTATTACTTCATCATGACTGATCTACACTTTTTTTTAGTTTTCTTTTCGGAACTCAGAACTCTACTTCACTTGTATTAGGGGAACAAGATTACAGCTGTCAGGCGTCAGGTCAACTTAAGATGCCCACTGATTCTCAATCTGTAAACAGAAGCAAAATCATTAACATCAGAAAGCCTTTTAGAAAGCAAAACAAACAAAACAATTCTTATACAAAGTTCCAGTTCCGATGGTGAGCAAGCATCAGATGCATTAAAAAAATAAAAAAAACCAAATCTGTCAAGGGAGTTTGAGGGCATGGATAGGGGCATATGACACTCCAGCTCTAGATCCTTAAAAAAGTGGATTTGCATACGGAAAACCACCCAAGGGGTGATGGCCTGCAGATGAATGTTTTTCAATTATTGCCCATTGCCAGATCAACTGATGTGCATTTCAAAAGACACTAAAATCAAATTTATGATTTTTCTAGCAATTGGCTCTTGAGTCGTGACGGGGAGCAGCCATAACGTGAACCTTTTTTGTGATTTGCAGCTCTGGCATACACAACAAGACTGTTGCAACTTGCAAGAACATGTGCATTACATCCCCGGTTGTAGTGAACTACAACTACAAAGGAGCATGTTCTTTGCAGCTATGGAGCAAGCAGCAAACAGGCGGCACAGAAAAAAAGATACAAATCATGACAGAAGGATCTACAAATTAGCAATCGCAAAGATATAGGAACAAACATTAGAGGCTAGCTTCCAGAAATAGCACAATGCCTTGCATTTAACAAGGATGACTGTCCACTAGCCTCAAGATGCCCGTCTAGCATAGGCCAGTCCATGTTACGAGGGTATTGGTGCCTGATACTTCCCTTCTTGGTGGCAAAAAGTAACTAAGGTTATGCCTCTTCATTTTTCAACCATTTCACAAAAACAAAAGAAACACTATGTAAATTGTAACTAGAAAATGTGCCATCCTAGACAATATTGCCAGCCCGTGTCCACACTCAGATGGGAACCAGTAGAGCTCCGGGGCTGTCAAAAGTCAAGATTAATCGGTGGTAAAAAAATCTCTATATATCCTGTCATCGAAGCGATTGGAGAATGCTGAAGCAGGTAGTATTTCTCACGGCATCATTTTGTATAACTTGGAAGACTGAAGGTCTGAAACTGGCTAAGAGAGTTAGAGAGCACATTACACATCTTTTTTAGTTCTCCAACCTAAACTTAAGATTTTCTATCGTATGCTCTTCTACTTAATTTGCATAGTAATATTACTGGTGTCAAACTGAGACGTTTGGCTCATCGCTCTCCAGCTGAAATATACCTCTCGAGTCCTACTCGATGCTGGAACAACAACACAAAAAAAGCTACATTTTGCGGCGCCAAACGATTTAATTCAGAAAAATATCCAACACATTTGCAGTTCACACTGATGATTTCACGTCTGCAACGGAACTATGAGGCAGTTCAGCTCACGCTCTATCATAAGCAATCGCGAATTTCCCATCTTGTGGTGAGGCTCGGCTGGAAATCGGAAAGAAAGAGACCTCCAGGGCCAGGGCTGAAAGCCTGAAGCCATAATCTACACAGCCACGAAATGGGGGAGTCTGATCCTTACCGAGGTGGGTGTGGCCGGAGGAGGAGGTGGAGGCGGAGAGCCAGAGGAGGAGGGCGCAGAGGAGCACCACCACCGGGATGCAGTGCACGGTGCGCCCCAGCGCCCGCGCCCGCGCTGCCTCCCGCCGCCCCGCCGCCGACTGCGGGTCGTACGTCGGCAGCGCCTCCGGGCTGTGGTGGTGGTCGTCGCCGCCCTCCGACACGCGCGCCCCGCTCGACGACCGCCGCATCCCCGCGCGGCTGCGCCCTGCGCCCCGGCGAGACGATGCCCTCAAACGAGACGCGGACGGACGAGGCCGCGGCGGCGATCTCTCCGCGGGTGTGTGGGCGGGAGGGCGCGCGCGGTGGCGGGGGAACTCGTCCGCTCTAGGCCTCGGTTGCCGATCTGGTCGGGCTCGCGCGACGCGGTGCGGTGGTGGGTTGGCCGTCGCCGCGGCGCTGGGACAAAGTGGGTTAGGCGTGGTGGCTGGTGCCGTTGTGCGGCCGCGCTTTGACGACGCGGTGCTTTTGGTGCCGAGCCAGCAGCGGGCCGGTTCGCGCTGGCTCGGGTGATTCGTGGAAGCGGGCGTGGGCGGCTACCTGTTGTCGGGAAATGGATCCTCTGAACACTGTTCAGAAGATTGTTCAGAGGATAAGCAGTTTTCACAAACATTATTGGGGTGAGCAGTAATTTACATGTAAATATTGTAGCATGAACACTGTTTATAAGAATGTTGTACTGTTTACTGTACCACGTGCATGGTAGTGGTGCTGTAGTGCTAAATCTTGTTGGTCTGTTTTTAATTTAGTGGTTCACATTAGAATAAAGTCACGAGTACTGTTTATCCGTGACTTTACTCCGTAAAATCAAAGGATCTCTTTTCCCGTTATCATTCTAAAGCTGAAGTTAGACTAAGGACTTGCAACAACTTAGGGTCAGTTTAGATCCCTTATTGAGCTCACCCTTGACCAACAAGGCTCGTCAAGCCTCGCTCGACAAAGCAAGGCAAGATTTCACACATCTGCTGGGTTACCCTGCCTCCCTTTTTCTATATTCTTCTTCCAAATCACAAGCTCATTTGTACGAGAGGTCAATTCAGTGGCATAGAGCTCAATTTGGTGGCACATCCCCGGTGCGAAGAGTCAGGAGATCGATTAGCACGAGGAGAACCGATGGGGAAGACGCTGATTCGGGTGAGGAGGAGCTCGATCCCACATGGGAAGATACTGATTCAAGCGAAGAGGAGCTTGATCCTAACGAAGAAGACCATTTTGTGTGACGATGAGTTCCTCCACCGAGAAGAAGATGTTGATTCGAGCCAGCACAATAGAGCATTGACAACAAGCAATCCTTGCCTGTGCGAGAGAGCTGATTTGGCTCGCCTGCACGAGTAAGGAAAAACTTGCTGGGTTGAGCAAGCTTGCCCAGCAAAGCAAGTGTTTGAATCGCTACCAAACAGCTAGCCTTGTTCGGTAGGGCTACAACGCTCGTCAAGGGATCCAAACATGCTCTACTCTTTCTAGTCATAAATACATCTTATTTTTGGATAAAATATAGTTTCCAACGTATAGCTTTGACTGCTATTTAAAAAAAATATTTATAAAATTAATTGAATTTATGATATTATGAAAGCTTTTTAAAGATAAATTTACATATATGATTTTAAGAGTTCCAAACTAAATATTTTGAAACCTATTGTTAGTCAAAATTTGACTAAACCTTTTCTAAAACTACATGTATTTATTTATTTATTCGCGAACGACACAGGAAAACTACGTGTCATTATATTAAGTAAAGAAAAAAAAACTCGAAAGACGAGTTAAAATAAAATGCCGTTCCAACGACCGGGTTAGTTATAGGTGATTCAGTGCGCCACAGACTAAGTAAACGACCAAGATCTAGAGCTCAACCTAGTAAGGCACGCAACTGAGCCGCACCACCTAAACACCACAACCGTGCCTCCTCACGAATATTTGCTAGAAGACCAGCGATCGAGGGACGAGCTCCATCAAAGACGCATCGATTCCGCAGCTTCCAAATAAACCATGCCACCAGAATCACTAAGGAGTTGAAACCCTTGCGAACCTCCTTGGGAGCTTCTTTCTGCGCTCGTTGCCGCCAAGTTTGAAAGGTCGTGTCATCAGGCGTTGGCGCCAAATTCCCCAGGTGCACCTGTTGGAGCGTTTTGAACCAAATTTCTCTAGCAAAAACACAATCAGTCAATAGGTGTTGCACCATTTCATCCACTTGATCACAAAGCGGACAACTGGGTGGGTGTTGCAAGCCACGCCGCGCGAGCCTATCCGCCGTCCAATATCTATTGAGAGTCGCTAGCCAAACAAAGAATTTGGCTCGCAACGGAGCCCACGTCTTCCAAATCCTCCTGTATGGCTCAAAGGTAATAGCACCTATGAAGAAACGACGATAGGCCGAATGCGTCGAGAACGTGCCGGATGCCACCGGGGTCCAGCAGTGCCGATCCGGAGTCCCCGCATGCAGCTGAAAGCCCTCAACAGCATCCCATACTTGCAGGAATTGCAAGATCGCTGGCACATTTAGGGCTGCACCAATGTCTCTAAACCAAGCCCGGTTCTGCAAGGCCATGTACACAGTCCTTTTAGCAACCGCCCTTTTCGCTACAAAAGGAAGTAAGTCTGGTGCCAAATCTTTCAAAGAACGACCAAGCAACCATCTATCCGACCAAAAGAGAGTCGAGTGCCCGTCTTCGACCTCAGATATCATGGATGCCACAAACATCGCTTGTACGTTGTTGTGTATAGCCAAGCTAAACATCGACCAGAGCCGATCTGGTTGCATTTTCTGCAACCAAAGACATCTCATACGGAGCGACCACCCCATGATCTCAAGATTGTGGATACCAAGCCCTTCAAGCTCAATCGGCTGGCACACATGAAGCCAGGCAACAGCATAGTGTCCACCATGAATTTGCTTTCGCCCTTTCCAAAGAAATGCTCTCCGCCTCTTGTCAATAGCTTTGATCACCCATTTCGGCATATCCAGAGCGAGAAGCATGTATATCGGCATGGCGGTGAGCACCGCTTGCACCAGGACAGAGTGACCAGCATTGGTCAATAACCCGGCCTTCCAGCCAGGCAGCAAGTCATCGAATCTGTCGATGAGTGGCTGGAGGTCCATCTTTCGTAATTTGCGGACAGAGAGTGGTAGGCCTAGCTACTTACACGGGAGATATGCAACCGGGTACGGCAGTACTGAGCCGACCAGCTCCAAGTCCGACTCCTTGCAGCCGATGGGAACGATTGAGCTCTTGAGCATTTTTGAATGCAGCCCAGAAGCATCTCCAATGTAACTTAGAATAGCCTTGGACAGAGAGAGATCCCGGGATGAGGACAAGGAGTGCCGAGTTCAGTAGGTTAAGATTTCTACCATCTCCGTCGTGCACAACCTGTAATGCCTCCATGACGTCGTCTTTAATAAATGGCTAGCACACCTTTTAAAAATGACCCGTGAACCCATCCAGCCTCGGTGCTTTGTCCGGCGGCAAGAGTTTTATAGTTTCCCACACCTCGAACTCGTGAAACGGCACCTCCAGCTCTGCTAAGTCAAAACCAGCAGGGTGGAATGCTTCTAGGCATAGAGTGGAATGACGATGATGTGGCGATCCAAACAAATTGGAGAAGAAACTCCACATGGCCTCCTCCTTATCCTGCTGGGAGGTCAACACACGACCATCGACCTTGAGAGCGGGGACCCAATTCTTCCTTTCCCTATATCTGGCATGTAAATGGAAGAACACTGTGTTGGCATCTCCCTCATGAAGCTAGCTGATCTGCGACCGGGAACGCGCAATGGTGCGCTGCAAGGAGGATAGGGCGAGGCAATGCTTCTTGAGACTGTGCCTCAACCAAACTTCCAGATCGGTAAGGGGTTGACCATCTTGCACCATGTCCAACCTGTGTAGGAGCTCTCGGGCTAACTGAAGTTGAAAGTTGACATTGCCTACTATCTTCTGGCTCCAAGACTGTAGCCCCCCTCGCAAGCCTACTAAGCTTAAGGGCGAGACGCTGAAGCGGGCCTACATCGTCCATCGGAGCCGACCAAGACTGGAGCACCACTTCCTGGAAGCCCTCGAGCTCTGGCCAGAAGCATTCAAATTGAAAACGCACCTTTCCCCGCACATTGTTTCTATGCCCCAAATGCAGAGGGCAATGATCGGATACCCCCGCCGCGGAACTCTGCAGCAGGCAGTCAGGAAAGAGCTCCTCCCAATCGGTCGTGCAAAACACACGGTCAAGGCGAACCAAAGTCGGCAAGGAGCGCTTGTTCGACCAAGTGTAGCGTCTTCCTAGGAGCTCAATCTCATGCAACTCCAGATCATCAAGCAAGCACCTAAAGCGCCCCATCATGGCATGATCGACATTGAATTTATTCTTATCAGCCGACCAGTAAATCAAGTTGAAATCACCGATCAAAGCCCATGGCCCCGGGCATGCAGAGCGGACATCCCTAATCTCCTGCATGAACTGGAGTTTGTCGGCGTCGAGTTGTGGCCCATAGACACACGTGAGCCACCATGGCCGCCTGTCTGGGCTTGTGAACTGAGTCGAAACCGAGTAGGAATCAATGCAGGAGGAAATAGCAGTGCAAACATTTCCCTTCCAAGCCATTAAAATCCCACCGCGAGACCCATTTGCCGGAAGCACCACCGTGCAGCTGAACTCGGGACCGAGAGCAGATAGAAGGATTGTGGTCAACATCTCCACAGCCTTGGTCTCTTGGAAGCAAACAATATCTGGGTTCACCCCGTCCACGACCACCTGAACCGCATCACGGCGTGACAGATTGTTCAAGCCTCGAACGTTCCACACAAGGTTATTAGCTACATCCATTTAAACATATCACGACCAGACGACCAACACCTTACAAGCACAGCGTACAACGCTCAACACACAGACACCAGGAAATCCGCGGAATGAACTTCCTCAATGTCCGGGACCACCCAACCGAACAGGGCCGCAAGGGCGACCAAATGTGCGTGGGACAGGGGTTTCTGGAAGAGCGTCGCGTATTCGTCCAACACATCCTTATCAAGGCGCTCGACCTCATCGATGATCCCTAGTTTCTTCATGAGTACCGCCTGCGCGTTTGCACCGGGGAGGTCTGGAGCACGGATGAAATGGGCACAGAAACCCGGGCCAGGAAGGCATTCTTCACTACAACCATATGATCTTGATCTCTCAGTAGTTGGTGCGATCTGAGCTACCGAGCTCTTGCTAAACATGCTGAAACTCTTGCTTTGTCGCGGTAATCAGCAGTGCTGCATGAAATGCTTCGGCTACGGCACCCACTCCTGCACAATTTCCAGCACTGGACATATCATGGCATCAAATAGTTGACCAAATGGTAAAAAAAAAAAAGATGCTAACTAGTAAATGTGAAATTGTGAATGAATTTACACGAATGTGCTCGTGATGCAAAGATGCTACATGATCTGAAATAAGTCGCATGTCTCGTATTGCTCACAAAATTAAGTTTTCAGTTTCCTAAAAAAATCAAGTTTATGTTCTTTGTATTCATGTATAAAATACGACTCTTCCGAAACTGTTACATGACAGTAGATCTCATTTAACTCATATGAGAGCTCACTTCATTGAGCTCATTTGTCAGAAAGCATAATGATTACTTTACCTAGGTGATGCTCTTCCTCTGGATGAGCTTCTGTAGTTGGTGCCATATGAGCTACCGAGCTCTTGCTGTACATGCTGAAACTCTTGCTTTGTCGCGGTAATCAGCAGTGCTGCATGAAATGCTTCGGCTACGGCTCCCACTCCTGCACAATTTCCAGCACTGGACATATCATGGCATCAAATAGTTGACCAAATGGTAAAAAAAAAAAAGATGCTAACTAGTAAATGTGAAATTGTGAATCAATTTACACGAATGTGCTCGTGATGCAAAGATGCTACATGATCTGAAATAAGTCGCATGTCTCGTATAGCTCACAAAATTAAGTTTTCAGTTTCCTAAAAAAATCAAGTTTATGTTCTTTGTATTCATGTATAAAATACGACTCTTCCGAAACTGTTACATGACAGTAGATCTCGTTTAAGTCATATGAGAGCTCACTTCATTGAGCTCATTTGTCAGAAAGCATAACGATTACTTTACCTAGGTGATGCTCTTCCTCTGGATGAGCTTCTGTACCGTCTTCGATAACGGCAGCTTTGATAGCTTGCATATCTGCAAAAGGGAACTTGAATAGCTATTCAAAAGCGAAAACAAAAGAATAAAGAGCATAAATTCAACTGATTATCTGTCACGATTGTTTAATTCCCTCACCATAGTGGTATGACCTAACAGACAAACGGTCAGGAGTAGGTGATCGGTATCTTCTTACAAAGGAGTAACGCCAAGTAAAACCACGACCCTTTCTCATACGCTTTGGAGCTCCATCAGAAGAACAACTCCTGAGCGGGCTTCCACCATGATCAGATGAGGATGATCTTGCCCTGCGACTGCAAGGTGGACTAGCACCCCCGCTGATGCTCCTACGAGATCGATGATGCAATGTAGGGCTATGGACAGAACTTCTTCTAGATCATCTCACATGGCTGCTCCTTAGGCTTCTCCGAACAACCCCATGAGGACTTCGGCTTCGGCTCCTCCTAGAGCGCCTTACAGGACTCCTGCTAACACTTCGAATTGGGCTAATGCTTCTTCTCCTGCTCACAGGTGGGCTTCTGCTCATACTTCTCCGCACAGAAGATACTTCTGGGCTCGTACTCTGACTCCTCTGTGGCAATTGCCTCCCTGATCACCCATTGAAACTTCTTGTTTGAGCATTAGAGGGACTAGTATTTCTCTTTCTGCTTCTAGAAAGTGAAGCATGTGGACTTCTGATAGCACTTCTAGATGGGCTCGTGCTGGGGCTTCGTCCACAAGGGCCAATGCTGATGCTCTGCCGTGTTGGACTAGTGCTCCTACAGCTTTCGACAAGGTGGATTACGGGTTCCACCACGACTTTGATGAACAGGACTCTGGCTTCCTGACCTCTTGAGGCTGACAGATGGCCTTTTGATTGGGCCTCTCCTTTGACTGATACTATTCTCTCTTTCTTTTGAAGATCTCTTACAACGGCTCCTGAGTTTCTGCGCGCTACTTTCTTTACCAAAAGTCTTATAGTTGGAGAGATTTGAGTTATCAGCTTTCACTTTATCTGTGGCATCACAATCATGTAACAGAAAGGTGATAAATAATTACACTCAGGATATCTCTAATATCTGTAGTCTCAATATAAAAGATTAAGAATCCTTAAATACTTAAATCTCTGTAGTGTATCTTAAGTCTACCACGTTGCTAAAGAGGCCTACCATTTTCACTTGCCATAGATCGAAGCACAGTGGTTGGTGTGGTTCGTCAGAAAGAAATATATTGCTTCTTTCCTACTTTTAGGTCCTTATCGGTTGGGGCCACTACCCGGAACCCTGCCAGAGCCCTATTTTTTAAAATAAATTTACAATTGTTTTAGAACTAGAACTATGGATTCAGAAAATCCAGTTCCATGGTCTTGGATCTCCATATGCATACCACAATTCACTATTTTCACTCGAACATGAGGTGATGAACCATCAACATCAACACTCTCAATCTTCCTCAAGACATCATCTCCAAGAATAAGCTTGCGAAACACAGTATTCTTCCTGGAAAATGTGTCAAGGGTTATATCTCATGAAACTGGACAATACTGAGAAACAATAGGTATCTTGAGATCTACACTAAAGAAATACTCCTGCAGATTCTCAAGCAAACAATCACATTTTCTTCACTAGTTATTAACATGCTAAGCTGGTTGTACATGCTCTGCTGCCAAACGAAATCACACAATGCTCAGGACATGAGCAGAATCAGACATATAAATCACTACCCCAAGGTCGCAACTCCTTAAATCTTCAACAACCGTAATCAAAGAGGTGAAGTACATCACCTTATGACATGCTAATCATTACCCAAGAAACAAAGCTCATAAAATCCCTATAGTGTGCATGATAGACAGTGCACCAATCTTCCAATTTTGAATAAACTAACACTTTTTTTATCTTTACAGGTAGATGATTCTTCATTCTTCAAGATTTCTAATTGCAGAATAACAAAGAAGTAGATGGACAATGGGTGTGGCGTTACATTTTGTACCGCCAGAGTGAAAACACAATTGATTAAGATGAACAGACACAAAAAAACCTGCTGCACCTTGGGCTCTGGACCTTCTCAGAAGTCACCGAAGCTCTAGGCTCAGCTCAAAGGAAAATGGAATTAAAAACATACCCCCCCCCCCCCCAATTTTGGGTGTTTGTTTTATGTTTATGGCTGTTAGGTAAACACCCGCCGGGAGGATAGCTAGACGGCGTCAGCTGCTAGGGGAGGGATTGAACTATAGATTAGGGAGACTTAGAACATTAGGGGAGATATAAGAGAAGGGGACTGAGAACTAGATTGATTTCTCTTCCTTGATTGATTCGATCACATAACTTCTATTAATAGGACTCCCAAATCCAACTCTATCTCCTAGCCGATTCTATCTCTAATTGATAACAAATCTAATATTACCTTTTAAATGACCTCTAACAAATCCGATTTAATCTTATCTCTAAATGCTATATAATCTTTTCAAATAACTAACTAAAAGGTAAAGCAGGAGCGGTGCTAAGTAACGCACCAACCCAAAGGCCCTCGCACATGACAACTTCACCCCTCCTTACAACAAAACTCATTCTCGAGCGGTGGTGGCCATGGTTGCAGCACCTGAAATCCCTATGTTGACGAATGGTTGTAGCGTCTGCATCCCTTCACGTGAGAGCACAAGTCCCCTTGTTTGGAGCACCAGCAGCCACGCTGTGGTCGACGTCGATGATTATCACTGGTGGCGACGTGGATGCAACCACTCGAGCATAATATTGAACACATGGAAGGTGGATTAGTGTCGACAATGGTGTCCGCTCTTGACGCAGCTGCAACAGCGACGTCGCCCGAGGTCTCCGCTGGTGAAGGAGCCGCTGCACTGGATGACATGCTGATTTGCAGCTCTACCAGCTAATTCGTAGTATCTAGCGAATGCTTGTCGATGCTAGCCACCTGCTGTGCTGATTCGCCGAGTTGCTTTTGCATGTCGGCCACCAACTTGGTTAAAGCTTTGATGGCCTAAGAGCTAGCGCCCTCATTGAAATCGGAACATGGCAAGATTGTTGTCGACGAAGGTGCTGATTGCATGTGTTGGATGTCCAAATGGCAACAACCTTCGTAGATGCAACGCCCGTGGAGTGCGTCGTGAGCTTGACCTTGAAAGTGCCTAGAGGGGGGGTGAATAGGCTTTTCTGATAATTAAAACTAAAATAGCGGATTAAATCTGCCGGATACTCCGGTGAAGGTCGGATACTCCGGTATGGTCCGGAGTATCCGGTCTAGTCCGGAGTCTCCGGTCTATACAGGAAATTTAGAACAACTACGAATTAAAGCTAATAGCTAGAATCTAAGGTTTAAGCTAGGTCTACTGGATATCACAGAGCTAGAATAACACTAAACACTAGCAAGATGATCACTAAAGCAATTTATATGATAAATCACAAAATTCACACAATAAAGCAAATGGCACAAATACGAACACGAGAGATTATCCCGGAGTTCGGCCACCTCACAAAGAAGTGCCTACGTCTCCGTTGAGGAGCTCACAAAGAGCTGGGTCTTTTCCAACCCTATCCTCTTCTAGCGACCATCAAGATCAAGCTAGAAATTCTTACTCAATTCGAAGATGTTTACAAACTTCCCGTGCCACTCCACAAGTTTTGGGTGTTTTACGGGCGACGCCTTTCCGTCTAGAAGCACAAAGCTTCAAAAGAAATGATTGCAGCGAATGCTCGATGAAGAACTCAATGCTCAAGTGGCTTGAACTCTCTCCAAACACAAACTCTCTAAAAATTTGCAAACTTTGCACTAGAGGTGGTTGGAGGGTCTTTGAATGCTCTTAAAGTGCTCAAGAGGTCTAAAGTTTACCAGCAACAGCAAGCTCTCAATGCCATAGGGTGTGGGGGCATTTATAGCTCTCTCTAAAAAAACTAGCCGTTACTGTTTTGTCAGAACTGACCGGAGTATCCGGTGTACACCGAAGTATCCGGCCCTAAATCCAAAAACGGCGTCAGAACGGTCACAGAACGTGTCAGAACTAGCCGTTACAGTTCTGTTAAATTACCGGAGTTTTCGGTGAACACCGGAGTCTCCGGTCCTGACAGTCATTCCAAAAACGTTAAGTCCGGAGACTAGCCGGACCCTCCGGCCTCTCCAGGTACCGGAGTATCCGGTGTACACCGGAGACTCCGGTCTCTCTTTTCTTTTATCAAAAAGATTAAACGCTAACCGAGAGTCTCTGCCGGAGTCTCCCTCAGAGACTCCGGTTAACTCTAAAACATTTATCGGAGTATCCGGTGAACACCGGAGACTCCGGTCCCCTTTTAATTAAAATAAACACTTAACCGAGACTCCCTGGCGGAGTCTCCCTCGGAGACTCCGGTCTGTTAACCCTTAAATTACCGGAGTATCTGGTGAACACCGGAGACTTCGGCCTTTTTCCAAATAAAAAATAAACCGTAACCGAGACTCTCTGCCGGAGTCTACCTCGGAGATTCCGGGCTAAATACTGAGTACCGGAGTATCCAGTGAACACCGGAGTATCCTGACTCAGTGGATTTTTTTAAGAATGAACTCGGTGTCCGTGAGTGATTGTGTCTCTCAACTAGTTGGTTCTAAGAGATATCTTGAGCATTGAGACACTAACCAAGCAATCAAATGCAACCTTCTTAATAAAGCGGCTATCCTAGACTCAATTTCAAAAATAAAAGAATTTAAATCCTATTGAGTACTCTTCGTTGATTCTCCATTTGTTTCGACGGGCGTCAAACGTCACTTATCTTTACAACTAATGCTTAAACCTGTTCATAACTTAGAAAAACATGTTAGTTCCTTAATCGTTTTGTCATCAATAAGCCAAAACCCACTTAGGGGGTCTAGATGCACTTTCAGACCTGTGTTGTGTGCTAATCGGAACCGGACAAGTGCCTCTATATGTGTTGCCACCACGAACAATTGCACCTCCTCAGAGCCATATGGGTTGAAGACCTAGTGAAGCACCTCCTCGGTCACCGGGTATAGCAAGTAGCTCACCGTGACACGAAGAACATCAGATTCAGAACCTGGCATCTCTAATACCAAATATTAGGATAAACACCTGGCAGGAAGATAGCCGGACAGCGTCAGCTACTAGGGGAGGGATTAGACTATAGATTGAGAAGACTTAGACATTGGAAGAGACATAAGAGAAGGGGACTGAGAACTAAATTGATTTCTCTTCCTTGATTGATTCAATTACATGACTTCTATTAATAGGACTCCCAATGGAAAGTCACTCACCGAATCCAACTCTATCTACTAGCCGGTTGCCCGATTCTATCTCTAATTGATAAGAAACATAATCTTACCTTTTAAATGACCCCTAACAAATATGATATAATCGTATCTCAAAGTAGGCGGGGTGCTACAGTACATGCGCTACAGTACACACCGGTCCAAAGGCCTCGCACGTGGCAATGGCATCCATATTTATGTTCAATTTCAGAACCAGTTCCCACACCATCCGTCTTTATTTCAGTTTGAGTACAGGTTCCTATCGAAATAGATAAGTGCAAGAAGTAGCTATGTACCATGGTGTAATGCGATTTTATGCTGTTTGTCAGTTGTTAGTGCATAAAAAGTGTACAACAGTACATTTGAAACCTAATTACCAAAGTATTTCTTAAGTGGGGCATTTCACTTGTTAACATTGCAAATTACTTGCCAGAGCATGATATCAGAATAACTTCAATGCTATAAAAAGTCTACACATCCAAAGGCTGCGAAACAGGGTAGCACACAACTTTTCTTGAGCCCAAGTGGAACCACCTTTTTTAACTTGACAAGACCAGATTAGGCACAGGTTAAAGTCAAAGTTATCAGAAGCCCATATTTTTTTGAGATCTGTGGTTCGACTCTACAAGTATCATGGATTGCATTCTTTTCCACACATTGTTGGGTAACTCATTGGTCCGTGCATAAACTACAAACTTTGTACATTGAATATGAGTGATTATATTTGTGTTTGTACATGTGCACTTGGACTGAAGGAAAATTAAATCATTACCCACCATGGAATGTATAAAAAATGAAAATCACATTCATAGAAATGAACTTGTCGAGATGATGAGTAGGCTTGAATGTAACGAAGAATGGGAGCCATTAGTGTTTGGTCCAGTATTTGCTATCGACAGTAGACCACGATCATCATGGCGTAAGACAAAATTTTCATCTGTTGTGTGAACATTAAATCTTCATCACAGTGAGCTAACAAAATGAGGTTGATTATGGAAAAGAAAAGGAACTAACAAACTTCACAATGCCTCTATTATTTGAAGTTAAATAATACGGCATCATTAAAAGAGGAACGATAATAATATACCTTCCGCTTGTTTGAAAACCTTAATATGCTATTAATATAACAACCATGCAACTAGAATTAGATGAGTGCCTATCCAAACAGCCAAAAATTTCTAATATTACAAAGCGCCTATTAATAAATATGAAAGGGATTATAAGGCTTTATGATCAGATGTTAAAAAGATAAATACCTGCAAACGTCCCACCGTATATACTCTCTCCACCAGTCCTTGTAACAGGATTATATGAAGCAATCATTTCTCTAGTCAGTGAGTTAGGAAGTTTCCAAACAAGAAACTAAACAATCAGGTGTACAAAAGAACTCTTACCAGACAACAGGTACATCAAAGAGCAATATAATAGAAAAAAACGAGCAATCATCAATAGCACTTTTGAAAATTTATCAATAAATCTAGACAGTACACACAAAGAAAACTTGTGAAATGGAGCAACAAATGTTAGCTGCTAAGATGTACAAAGTGATAAAAACATGAATGAAGAGGGAAAGAAGGAAAGTACCCTAAGGCCTAAGCTATGGGAACTGGGAAGTTCTACGGGGATTGGAAATTTAGAAAAATATGTGATACCGATAAGGAGCACTTTTGAGGAAATCGTAGCACACACCCAAACAGGATACAAACATTGATTCACAGAACCATGGTGCCCATTGAAGATAATATTTCAGATGGTAAAGTAGGATGACAATGTGCAAAAGCCTATAGAACGTGCACGATTGGAATCAGGCTAAAATCATTCACTAATAGAAATCTTGATACTGGTTTTATTCTATCATATTCTGTGTTGCACCATTGCCTAAACTCCGTGAAGTGCCACATTGACATGGACAATGACAATAGCAACTGTAAAGGTGGAATGTTTTGTCGTGCTGAAGAAAAGAAAGCCCAAGGTGCATAAAGAAACAAAAGGAAGTCTTGGTAATACAGTACCACTAGATTGAAAATTTAACAACACAACCTTATAAATGCTGCACCATAAATTAGTGTGTTTCTAAAAGCCAGAATTGCCTGTGAGACTCATAAAAACAAAACAGAAAGCTTGTAACCAAACTTTGCTTTATAAGAACTAAGTGAAAAGGAAAGAACTGCATTCCTTAGGTTCCAACTTCCGAAAAGCTAGAACATGGTCATTGTAGCATTAGATCAAACAGAGAAAACATGCACATGGGCAAACTCTATTTATAGCAATAAATCAGCACAAAAAACATGGTAAAATATATGAAGTAATTACATACTTGCACATAATTTCAAGAATTTATCAAACGACAACTCTATCCGCCTAACTAGCAAAAGCAAGGCAAGGAAAAGACCATATAACTCACCATCTTTTTTTGAGAAGTCACCGCCCTGAAAATCAAATTAAGCATGTCAATCAGATGGTCAGGTTAAAAGCACGCTCGAGTCATTTTAACATGTTCATGCTACTAATAAGGTCAAATAGAAAAGGAGCAGAATGCAATATCAGATACTACATGAAAAGAAACTAGTTGAGAGTACAGATCGTCATAGAAAAAGAAATAAGGAGCTGACTAAGATGATGGGAAGAGACGCCGGCAGTCAAATTTTGACATCAAAATACAAGTAAAATGGCATAACACCTGTGCCATGAGTCCCTTCATAATGCTGTGAAATCTTGTGCCTCGATAACACAATGGTGATATAGTAGTTTTTCCAACTCCCATCTCTCCTAAAGCACAATACAACAAATAGTAGGGATAGTGCACAAATTACATATATAAGGAAACAATTGGGGATTTTACTGAAATAATATTTAGTGAGTTGGTACAAAGGGTTTCAAATGCTGCATCTACATCCAACAGAGGTTGTAATACAGCTATACAGATAACATAGCAGCAGCATCTCACCCCAGAGCAATGAGGTTGGCATTACTGACAATTAGAAATGGATATTGTCTTTAGTGTTCACAGAAAGGTGCAGAACAACTGAACAAGTAAAGAAAAATTACCTGTGCATAATGCTCGAAAGTTCTCAGCTGTCTTCGGAACAACATCAACAAACAGCTGCAAAGGGGCAGAATTTATTATTTTTAGCCAGAAAAGAAAAAAAACTGACAGGACAGCTTGCAAGTCATCAGCTTGAGGCTTCATAACAGAGGGTCAGTGAAAGTTAGAGAGGAAGGGGATTCAACAGCAATACATATCCTCCAGTGATAACTTAAATGGATAAGGTCAACAACATATAAGGTCTCTATGGACAGGTATTTTGATTTAAATACTTGGTTATTCGTACGAACTTGAACTGAATCCTGAAAATTTCCACAGGTAAACCATACAGACACCAGCATAAGAGGGAAACCATACCTCAAAAACCATTTTCCCTGCATGAACATCACCGATGGACACATCTAGAAAAATACAGGGATTCTTATTTCTTGCCATCTTCTGCAGCACTCACTGGCTGATAATGAAACGGGATGCTTCACTCTGATTAAAACAAAGAACAACACCAACTTAGTATGCGATGCATGACATTCAGTGTACTCACAAAGATGGAGCTGAAAGAACGTAGTTGAAAGCAGAAAGCCCCTAGGAACAACTTAACCTACTTGCAGTAAATACGTAGTCCTTCCTTTCTCAGACATGAGTTTCTATAACCCCCCACACGTTCCCAAACCTCGTTTCAGCAGAACTAATTGCACAAACAACTGCGCTTGGGCTGGAAACCAATCTACCATTACGATATTACTATCATAAGATGTTACAATTCACGAGTGAGTAATTCATTCCATGGTTTAATCACCCGATTCCCCAACCCAATCTAAGCACCAACTCTGAAGAGTACTCTACATGTCAGCAAAAAACCTACGAAACCAAAACCCTAGCACGCACTTGACCGGGATCGCGTTCCCCCACGGCCGAACGCATCGAATTCAACCCCTACAACCAAACGCGCAAACGATTCCGCACGGCGCGCGAGCACGCGTGATCATTCAGAGCACGACGAGGCGCATGGGCTGGGAGAAAGAGGGAGGGAACACGAACCGTCGAGAGGATCGGGGATCCAGACCAACTCCTCAGCACAGCACTCGCAAAACCCATGCCGCCGCCGCCGCCGCCGCCGCACACGGCGGCCGCGCGAGCCGGTGAGGCGAGAAGCGGTGCGCCGGCGGACGCCGCGAAGACAAGAAAGAAACGACGGACGCGAGGGGACGGGATCCTCCGACTTACTGCACGGCCGCTGACACGTGGGGCTCGGGTCCTCATGTCAGCGGACGTGCAGTACTTCAACGCCGGTCCAAGTGGGTCCCAGCGTCAGCGAGATCAAAGGGCGGGCCACCTAGAGGACTAGCACACGCGCCTCTCCGACCCACGGGCTACCGCCCAAACAGGTGGGCCTGTATTGGGCTCCACGGAGCGGGCCCAATGCCTTCGAGGAGCAAGACGACCTAGTGGGGCCCACACGCAGCGGGGCCATTTCTATAAGGTTTTTTTTATTTATATTGTTATAAATATTACGGTTTTAAAATATATCATTACAATTTCGATATTTAAATATAATATTATAAATCTAATGAAATCGGATCATTAAAAAACGCTTTCTATATATTTGGTAAAATTGTAGAAGAGGACTGCGAAATATCCGGAGAGCTCGCGGAAATGGCGACGGTGCTGCCACTCGCCGTGCCCGCCGCCGCCTCGGCCGCGCCGAGGGCATGCATCTCCTGCGTCCCAGGCCCCGCGCCCTTCCTCGGTACACGTACGCTCCTCCGCCTCCGCCCCTTTGGCGCACCGCGGGGCGTCGCCTGCGCCCTCCGCCGGAGGCCCTCCAAGTACAGGGTAACCAACCTCACGTCCCATGGACTGGTTAATTACCTCTTCTCTCTTCCCCACAGTCTTGATTGGTGTGTCTCTGTTTAATTGTTGCTTGGATGAATAATGGAATGTCTTGGAGGCTTAGATTGGGAGGGCTAGTGAGTATTTTTGAAACTTAGAGGAGTACTGAGTATGGGAATTGAGTAAGATTTAGGTGGTCGTACACTTGTTTGATATGTGACCTTTTTCGAGTCAACCCTAGAGCTATGTGGTGAATTGTTGCAAGTCTCCGTGGAGGATTTAGCAAAGTGTTTTTTACCTCAATATTGTGGTCTTCCGACCTTATCTTCTACCGTAACATACTTACAGGCTTACAGCTGTGTGGATTTTGGGCTTTCTTCATGTTCCTGTATGTGTAGCTGTGAATTGTGACTGGAAGGCTTCTTGACAAAATTTTCGGTGTTCCAGACTAAAATACAGACCGAGGAGGATGTGGATGCAGAATATGGCATGGACGATGATGGTAATGAAGACGGATTGGAAGCACTTTTCAAGCAGCTGGAAGAAGATCTTGAGAATGATGATTTATCTGTCGATGACGACGACGATGAGATATCAGAAGAAGATATGGCCAGGTTTGAAAAGGAGTTGGCAGAAGCAATTGGGGATGTTGGTGGTGTTGATGAATCAGCAGAAGATTTATTGTCGAGCTCTGGAAAGACTGGTAATTATGGGAAAACAGATGAAATCGAACGACCAGAGTTGAAAAGCTGGCAACTCCGGAGATTGGCTCGTGCACTGAAAATAGGTCGACGTAAAACTAGTGTAAGCAGCTAAATGTTCTCTTCAGTTTTGTAGTTTCTCTTTAGGAAATCAGCATGATTTATGTTACTACAAAACACTCTTTTGTCGGAATAGGAGAAGCTTCAAGATTCAAACTATTGAAGTTTTTCTTCTTTTCTCTTCCATGTACTCTTTTCTGTTGCAGATAAAGAATCTTGCAGGGGAGCTAGGCCTAGATAGGGCTTTGGTCATTGAACTGCTCCGCAATCCACCACCGAAACTTCTACTCATGTCTGATTCTTTGCCTGATGAAGCTCCTTCGAAACCTGAAGTGAAGGAAATAGAACCTTCTAGTTCTACCTTTGTTGATGAGGTTGATGCCAGTCATGCCACTGAAATCAAGCCACAGATGGAGCTTCCCATTCATGTCATGAGCGCAGAATGGTCTGCGCGGAAAAGGCTAAAAAAGATGCAAGTTGAGACTTTAGAAAGGGTCTACTTACGAAGCAAGCGCCCCACGGTAAATAATATTTTCATCAAGATCATCCGTATCACTCAATAGATTATCTCTCGTATTACTATCTTATTACCTATATTTTCTATTCTTCTTTTATAACTTGTAAGCACTTACTCTTTTTTTCATTTGATGCAGAATACAATGATCAGCAGCATAGTTCAAGTGACAAACCTTCCACGAAAGACCATTGTTAAGTGGTTTGAGGATAGACGGGAACAAGATGGGGTCCCTGACCATCGTGCCGCATTCAAGAGATCCGTATCTGAGACGATAGCTAGTTCATAACTTCTTCAGATAAGCCTTTGTTATAGTGTTCGCTTGAAACCACGTACAAACATGTAAATTTGAATTTTTAAAGTACAAATTTTGCATGTCCAACATGGAGTATCTTTTAGATTGTAGCAATACTATCAGATCAGCCAATGTGACAGGTACAACTCCCAACTATCACTTGCCATTTTAATTGGCTTCACTCTGGACCACCATTTTGACTATTGGCTTCACTAAAAGTTACTTTGAGATCTGTTGACCAGATCTTGATTTGTTGAATGATACATGTTCATAGATTCTTTCACTTTCTTGCTTAGATCAATTTTCTGGTGTGGGATCAAAGCATTTCACATGATCTTTGTTGTAGCTTGGTTTCTGTTGGATACATGCCCGGTATTTTTATTTCTTCTTTTTCCCATAGTATTAGCCTATTAGGTATAATACCTAAATATGAAGCTGTGTGACAATCAATATCAGATGTTAGGGAGAGGCAGTGACAGGGTAACTGACACCATGCATACACGAAGTATTTGATGGATGTTCTAACTTCTATAAATCCATAACCGGTGCTCATTCAGTCACCTACCTTGTAGTGTTTATGGCCTAATCGGCCACTTGTTAGACTACTTCTGCCTCGTGTAGCTCAAATCCATGCCACTCTGCACCTAACTTTAATCAAAATGCCTTGCTGTTTTCAATTAACTAGTTTTGGACCGATGAGACTGCTATCTGGGACTGGTCATGGGATAACCAGTGTCAGATGGTAGGCAATATTTTTCAATGATTCAGATGATTAGGTGTATCCACAGATATCCCTTGACACCTATTTAGGACCATATTTATATCTCTTCAGCCACTATGGTGAGTTTTATTACTATTGTGGAGTTTTTGCTATTTAGAGTGGATGTGCCTTCATCAACAGGCAGTCTAGCACAATACACATTGTATGGGTGTTGGGGCAGATGGAGAAATAAGTCAGAGCCCATCTGAAGGAAATTATGTGGAAAGACAGGGAAGATGGAGGTAGCATGTCATATGGGCCTGTACAACAGTGTAGTGAGGTTGGGAAGCAGGAAAAATGGTTGTGGGGCTCTTGTGGTAAATGTTATACCAGGAGGGAGACTGGGCGAGACATGAGAGGATGGAGATGCAAGAAAAGATAGAGACAATAATAGTTAGTAATTTATATGTTAAATCTTGTGATGCAACTAAAGTTTTATTAATCTCCATAGACTAAAATCATCTTAAGTATACTAATATTGTCTACAATGAACTTTTGATTTTTTGTACCGCACTATACACAATCGAATTTTTTTTAGGTTGTGGATGACATACTGTACTTATTGTCTAGTGAATAGTGATGGTACACATGACACATCTTTATGTACTGTCGTACAGATTTTTTCTCCTCTAACCTGTGTAATGATGTTTGGCAGTCAATTGATACTAAATAGAGCCGAGTACAAATGTACAATTGCCAGTTGCCTTTGCTTCTTCTCCTGGGCCCTCTAGACTTTTTCAGTTTTTCTTCACATGTACTATTCCATCCTTAACCAATTTCTGGTAGGGACTGCCTATATCAAAAGTTTGTAACCAACCTTTTGTCAGATATGTTTAACATTTTTATGCCAACGCATATTATACGCCTTAGATATTTACGTGGATCCTGTTTAATTGTGTTTTTGAACGGGATGCTGTTTAATAGTCATACTATTGACAAACTTTTTGTCAAACTTTACAGTCGAGTGTAAATATGTTGAAGGAATGCCTGCATATTTTACGGTAGCTCTCAGGAAATTTCTCTTCCACCTGCAGTGGGTTTGGTGATGTGCTGATGTCTAGATGCTTCTTTGCACTTGTCTTCTCTTTCTCCACTTGCTCATGGTGGAAAAGTAAAACCTGTGTCATGTGGGGCAGAATAGAATGGCATTAGCATGTAATCTAATTTGGTGAGTTCCTGCACTGTTGTACATGCTCATAAAGTAATCTCAGCAGAACACACTTAGTCATTGGAAAACGGCCTCTGGCACCTTTCCATGCCACCGGCTTTGACTGCTCTTCTGTCTGTAGATTAATGGCTGTCTCTGTCCGTTTACATATATACACGCCGGGTGCCTGCGGAGGAGGCGGGCAGCTCAGAAGCACACCGAAGTGTTTCATCCTTACCCTTTGCTCTCCACGCTTGCAGATAAGCTGGTTCCTCTTGCGGAGAGGGGAGGTGGATAGGTGCACATGGCTGGGTTGCAAAGATCGGCGACGACTTTCAGAAGGTCCGGTTCGTCGGGGCTGGTCTGGGACGAGCGTTTCCTGACCGAGGCCGACGCCGAGGCGAAGGCCGGCGGCGATGGTGCAGCGGAGGAGCCCCGGCCGGAGCTGCGACATTCCCGGAGCGTCGGGAGCATTAGCATGTTGCGCTGGGGTGGTGGCAGCGGCGACGGCGACAGCGAAGGCAAGAAGGCGAAGCGGAAGCAGGCTCAGAAGGAGGAGGCGCGCAACAACAACCAGCAGGTGTTCCGGACCAAGGACGTAGCCCCGGACGTGGACCCGCCGTCCCCCAGGGTGTCGGGCTGCATCCTCTGCGCCATCTTCGGGGGCTCCGGCTCCGGCTCCGGCAAAGGCTCGGCACGCCGCCGATCCAAGCCCAGGAAGAAGTAACGTCACAGACGCTGTGGTGCGGCTGTTTTACTGTAAAGATTAACTCTTGGATGTGAGCAGGTTTATACTTGAGAGTCATATGAGCTTGCGCTACTCGATATACATGTTTCAGTCAGGTTAGTTCCTCTTCTTTGTCAGTTCCTCGATCCAGATCCATGCTTCAAACCACTGTTAGAGCTTATAGCTGGTGTGCAGCTATTGAGATCTGGGATTGTTCTTGGTTTGCTTTGGTGCATGCATTTTTCTGTTATGTCCTGGAACCGGGCTTCGAGTGCCTTGAGCCATCTTTGATTGCTGCATGTGGGTGTGTGAGGTGTTGTGTGCTTTCGCCTGCATCCATAAAAGAATTGGCATGATTCGGCATGGCGCGTGCAATGCCCATGTGAAGCTTGAGTTGGCCTTGTGAGTTGTGAGGCGGTTTTGTTGGGAACTGGGGAGGATGGACGGATGAATTGGTCCGTTTGTTGGGGGTGCACATGATGGGCGCAGATGCCATGGTCTCCCTGAATTGGTCCGTTTGTTGGAGATGGCAATGGTAGCCGATAATCTGTCTACCCGTGCCTGCCGTGCGATCGATTGCCTTCCCTACTCGCTTGTCGGCTGAGCTTCTCGTCCGACCTCCTGACCTGGACGCACCGGTTTCTGATTGAGGTCTCTCTGGAACACATGAATTTGACTTGATTTTCACATGAGTTTGGCAGGAAATAGTTCAAATCCCGTGTTTGAAATAGGCCTAGCTCTTGAACGCGTGCTGTTTGTGATGTGTGATTCACACGCTCGCTCGTGTTAGATCACGTCTAACGGATTTTTTTTGTGATCTGGAATTCTTTTATGAAGAAATTTTTTTCTATCAGTGCTTCATCGATTTTTTTTCATGTTTTTTTTCACGAAGGGATTTCTAAAGTCATTCTTTTCGTGACAGTATTCATTTTTTTTCCTTTACAAATATCTTTAAGATAAAGATATTAGAAATGAGAGAAAATAAAAATAGAAAAGAGAATTAGGAAGAAAACTGAAATGAAGAGAAAATAGTTAGAACGACACAAATAAGAAATGTATGGAACACCGGGATGCGAGGTGCTTATTCACGAGAAGGATTGGTGCAATGCATCTTGGCGCCTGACAGTGACGATGCAAGCACAGGCACAGACGATTGGTGTAACAAACGATGGCAGTTCGGTGTGACAAGCCGGTGGGTGAGCCCTACCACTTCGTAGCCAATTGTGGCCTCCCCTAGCCCGAGGTGAAGTTCGCCTATTCGATCAAAGGTTTATAGAGTGAATATAAGATATAATAATAGCTATTTGATACTATTTGTATTCGATTTTAGATTGAAAAAAAAAAGATATGATAGAAAATGACTGGTATCCATCTGAAGTATTCGAATATTAGGTATTATAAAAAAATATTATTATTTTACTTAAAATATGATAATATATAGGTAGATTTTATATATCGATAGATAAATAATATTGAATATTTTTGTTTTTTATATCTTAGTGATCACTCTCTCTATACTCATTTGATTGCACCATTATATTATATGATGTGTGTGAATGTAAATAAAGTGAAAAATTTCTATCTAACTAACCGAAAGTTTATAGCACTATTTGCTCCGACTTTGATTTTGAGAAAAAATATAGGATATGATATAGAATGAAGAAATAATTATCTGGTACTATCCGTGTCCGACTCTAACTTTAGAAAAAATATAGAATATGAAATAAAATAAGCTATATTCATCCATATCTAATTCGATTACATCTATATCTCTCTCCTAATATTTTTTTATTATAAATGAAGAGAGAGGAAGAGGAAGGGGAAGAGGAAGAGGAGGAGAAAGCCGAAGAGGTGAATAAACCCCTTCTACCTGACTTATCCGTCACTGATTGGACCCTTGGTCGTGGTGTCAGAGAGGGACCTCCATCCGTCCGTGCCATCCATGCCGATGCCGACGCGAGTGTCTATCCCCACGTCTCCGATTCACACGACCCAGCCGAGCCGATCCTTACTGCTAACAATATTTCGACGTCTTTGCGTATGGACTTTTTGGTGGCCGTCTCTTTCCGAGTCTCTCCAAGACTCTCTTGTGCGTTGCCGACTAGTCGGCTCCTTGCCGTATTGGTAACATCTGAGGAATTTTCTCAGGTTATGTTACAAAGGTTGCATCCCTGCACCGAATTTGGTTATTGATGTTCATGCCACGTTGCAAACGCGGAAGATTTTCCGAATTATGCACGAACTGAATGGTCTCCTACGAGGATTTCTGAATATTCCATGTAGGCACCAGTTTGTTCGTTCGCGCATGATACGGTCCGTTTAGACGTCGTGCCGTTCGTAGGGGCGGATCGGGGTGCGGCCGTGCGGGAGCTACTCTCTGGGAAGGTTTTTAGAATTGGGATCTTAGTAGGATTTTTTTTAAAATAGGATCGGCAGTAGGATCGTATTTTTATAAGATTTTTATTTTTTAAAGTTTAATTTATTTTTTATTTTAAAAATATCTTTAACAAGCATAAAATATGGTTAAATATAAGTTCTAAAGATACAAACTAACAAAACATATCAGATTAGACTAATAAAACTTAATTATATATAGATAATAGCGATTTTGTAGGATCCTATAGAACTCTTATATAGGATCATAAGATCGGAATTCTATGTAGTATATTAGCGATTCTTTAAGATCGTATAGCGATTCTAGAATCATGGTAAGATCGTATAGCGATTATGTGGGATCGTATAGTGATCCTATAAAATTAAGATTATGATAATATAAATTTAAGATATATGGTGATATCAATATCGCTTCTACTTTGTAATATAGTAGAATCGTAAGATTCTAGAATCGGAATTGGATCTAACAACCTTACCCTCTGGTGCTCTAGAAAAAGAAAGGAGAGATGAGTGATAAAAAAAAAGAGAGAAGCTAGGAAGAAAACAGAAATGAGTCCGAATTCCTGTAGCAGTTCATTCTACGTTTTCCATTGGCCCCTTCGTGATGTTACCAAAATGTGTGGAAGGAAAGTTTACAGTCCTCTTATCCTCAGCGGCACTGAGGGTACAGGCCGAATCGCCCGCGCAATTATATACGGTAATTACTCGCTAGTCCAAAACTGTGGCTCCATGTTTGCAGGAAAAACTCGAAACATCTTCCGTATGATCTGTCCGTAGTGACAGTAGAATAAATCATACGTTCTTTTATTGATTAAAGGTAGTTACTCGCTAGTCCAAAACTGTGGCTCCATGTTTGCAAGAAAAACTCGAAACATCTTCCGTATGATCTGTCCGTAGTGACAATAGAATAAATCATAGTTCTTTTATTGATTAAATATTTAGATTATAACTTACAAATATATAGTACTTAAGCTATCATAAGATAAACGTAAAAGAGTGTAAATTGTATGTATTTATATATGTATGAGAAGATGTAAAAGAGATACTCGTATGAATAGAAGTATG
Source organism: Phragmites australis (assembly GCF_958298935.1). Taxonomy (NCBI): domain Eukaryota; kingdom Viridiplantae; phylum Streptophyta; class Magnoliopsida; order Poales; family Poaceae; genus Phragmites; species Phragmites australis. The sequence goes on from NC_084928.1 coordinate 29,779,249, forward strand.
TACACACCGTACATGCATAGTAAAATGTAAAAAAAAATGCTCGTATGAACAAGTAGAAAATCTAACACTATCATTGTCCTCCCTCTCTTAATCGCACGATACAGAGATTTATGATCTGGACCGTTCACCTAATTTGGTTCCGCCAGGCAGTAGCCACCAAACCGGCCAACCTGACACTGATCCTGCGTTTATGGCGTACATGCTTTTGAGCTGTCTTGAAAGAAAACGAAAATCTTGCGCTAGTGAGTGATCATGGGGAGGAAAGCGGTAGGGAACCTGAAGTACGGTGGGTGCACGTCGCTGACCCTCTCTTTTTTTCGTGAAATCGTGATGTGAATGGGAAGGGAAATGGGTTCCGTAGCTTGTCAACCATGCGTCCATGCGTGAATTTTTTTTGTTTTTAAATCAAAAAATTACAAATATATGCTTCCGTTATGAAAAGTTGCAAATATAGATGGCGTCTTCGAACGGATGATAAGTTAAAAAATAAAAAAATTACAATTTTTACAATTAGAAGTATATATTTGTAATTTTTTATTTAAAAAATATAAAAATAAAAAGTTATCCATGCGTCAATGGGAATGGGCTGCTGGTCTTTTTTCTTTTTTAGGGAGAATAGGCCGTCAGCCTGTCATGCGTCCTTGGGCGGTAGTTGGGCCTCAGCCTGCAGCCCGCGACCTGCTGCGCGTTCCGCCCGGCACGGTGCTGGCGGAAAAAAACGGCAGGATCTCGCACCGGCAATGCGTGATCGGCTAGGCTGCGCAGATCAACCGGCAGTCGGAGCCCAGTTGTGAGCAGATCAAATCAACCGCCGTGGTCGGCCCTTTGCAGTTAATTACTCGGAGCTGTGTTGGTGCGAGTGCTCTAGGAGTAGATGGGCTCACAGGTCCGGCTACGCTTGAGGCTATGGCAATCAATGAATGGATTTCTCTGTCCCTCGATGTCAATGCTTCGAAGTCAATAGCTCACACAATTGCAAAAATCTCTCGTACTCTGGAGGCTGGGAGACATTTTGCGAAATTCCTGATACGCGCCCACGAGCCCAAGTCATGTGTAACTTTTTTTCTCAAAAGTTTTAAGCTAAAACCTTTTTTCTCAAAAGCTTTTTAGCTAAACTTTTTAGCAAAAATTTTCACAGAAAAGTTTTGTTTACAAAAGTTTCCAAAAATGCAAAGTCATGGAGGAATTTTTTTTCCAAAAAAAGGAAAGTTTGGGGGCTGCCTGGCGTGCTCACGTAGAGTGCACGCGTTTGTCGTTTGCTGTCCGATTTTGTGCACGAGTGGCCCTGCTTACGCGCATGAGCTGATTAGTAGGGTCGGACATATTGGCCCCTACGCCCTACGGATTTTATTCCTGTACCAAACACTATTCCGAATTAATAAATGTCACAGCTTAGATCTACGATTTGGGCTCCCAAAATGGACAGATGGGCTGGACGACAAGGGTTGGCGTGGCTCACTCAACCAGGAGCTGTATATTTAGCCAACCCTCCAGCAAAGAGGAACATTGAAGAAAATACCATACATAACGTCTTCTTCCTCCTTCGGTCCTCTTTCTCTCAGAGCTCCTCTTCTCTTATCTCTTCCCCTGTGCTGACTTCTATCTCTCTCGTTCCTCTCTACCCCGTCTAGAAGTGATTCTTCTTCCATCTGAACTGATAAGGTCAAAGTGTCCTGATCTTTCGATGAGAGGGTAACTAGGTAACTCTCATGATCCGACTATGAACGAACTGGTCGTGGGCGCCTTAGCAATCACAAAACCAACTCCGAATGACTCTTAACCTTGCTGGATAACAAGATCAACTTGAACACGAGGTTCAATTTGAAAGGACAATGATGTCGCCTAGAAGGGGGGTGAATAGGCGTTTTTGTAAAAATTCGTCCATTTTACCGTTGGGGCCTAAACTTGCAGCGGAATATAAACTAATAGATTTTTCACAAGTGCACAAACACCCTAAATAAGTGTGAAAGTTACATTCCTAGGGTGACACGAGTTACTCTAATCTAGCGAGAGATATGCAATAAAACTTAAATTGAAAAAGGCTGAGAACACTGTTCACACATCTGAAATCACTGTTCATCCATAGTATCCGAGGTAGTTCGGATACTCCGGGTTGTACAAGTCCGGAGTCTCCGGGAAAATCCGGAATCTCCGGATTCTGTACAGAACAGAGCTCGAAACTGAAATAAAATAGCTCAAACCAAGTGATGTCATGTGTTTCAAGAGATAATTCCAAGTAGATTCACGGAGAACCTACACTCAAATACACACAAACAAGTAGATCGAACAATATGCACAAAGATTTGAACAAGAACTTAAAAATAAGGGAACAAGAGATGATACACAAAGATTTGTATTTCCCAAAGTTCGGATTCACCACTATGAATCTTACGTCTCCATTGAGGAAGCTCCAATGAGCCTGGTCTCTTTCAACCGCTTTCCTCGATCCACTCTTGATTTCTTCCCTTACGGAGGCGAGATCGACCTTCACAAACTTTCCTGCGGCTCACCACAAGCACGAGAGCTCGCCGGGCAACACCTAGTTGGCTAGGAGGCTTCACCTCTAAGAGTAACAAACACAATCGAACTTTTTGCCGAGAACTCAAGTGCTCAAGATTGGATTTTGGCTCACTTGCACTCAATCTTCCAATCTCTCAACCCAACTCACTTTTCTTCTCAAATCACACACTATAATGGAGTGGGGAGGAATTATTTTGGCTCTAAAGAATGTTTCTTTCGTGCCCTTGCAGCAGCCCCAAAGGATAAGGGTGAGGGGATATAAATACCCACCTCCAAAAAACTAGCCGTTGGAGACTTTTCTGGCCTGACCCGGAGTATCTGGGTCAACCAAAATAGCCCAAACTGAGACTCTCTGGCGGAGTCTCACCCGGAGACTCCGGACAGTCCGGAGTATCCGAGTTCAGAACAGCTGACCTCTGAAAAACGACGATAACTTTTGATCCCGGAGTCCGATTTCGACAATTTGGACTCTATGGAAAGCTTATTCAGAGGGCTACATATCCCAACTGAATTCATGACCTAAAACATATAGGATAAAATTAGTAACACTCCGAAACCCAATTCGGACACTTTCACATTTTCCGCTCTGGATTTCTAAAAAGAACTCTCACTATGGGTTTGGTTAGAAACTCTTGAGCACTAAGACACGACAATTAGCTCACGTTACATTCCTCTTAATAGTGCGGCATACATATACTCAAATTCAAAGATAAAACTCGTTTGAACTACTTTGAGCATTTGAAAATTTTCAAGTACCGCTTCTTTCTTTCAAACCTTGAGGGTTACCAACTTCCATATATTCTTCACTCCATCTCTTTTTGATTCTTCATATGATTGATGTGAATCATCCATAGCTTCCCATGGCCTCGCACGGTCCATCGGCGTAAATCCTTCACTCACTCTTCACCACTGTCTTGGTCCTTCGGCGCTAAGCCATTTGCTTGCCCTTCACCACGGATAGTCCATCGCAGGCGAGTCTTGCTTTCCCTTCACCGTCTTGCAATAGAAAACCATTTTGTATTCGACATCTTCAAGGAATTCATTTTATCAAATATGGAGTCCACTCTTGTTCTTCACTCTTGGAATATATGATTTCAATTCAACTTATACCTTCTTATGGATCCTAACCCCAACTCACTCTCAAGCACAAAGCATATGGGTTAGTCCATAAAACCTAAATGACAATATTTATACCTTAAGTTACTTGATCTTCACAAGTAACTTATTAGCCTTCATACATATTGTCAATCTTCATATAGACCCTAACCCCACTCATTCTTAAACACATAGCACACAGGTTAGTCCATAAAACTCTATTAACAAGTATCATACCTTTAGTTACTTGATCTCTACAAGTAACTTAGCCTTCAAGCTTATTGCCAATCTTATTGAGCTTCTTCTTCTTCTTATGAGCATCACTAAAATCTCAATTACTTTTGATGCAATTCTTTGAACTCATGGTATTTCTCAAAGAATCCATGCTTCATCATTTATGCATCTCCTATGAAATAACCTAATAGCAATTCTTAATATGATTGTTAGTCCATAGGCATTGTCATAACTTACCCGAGCATCACCTAGAGCTCATTCATCTTGATGCATTTTCAATCTCCGTATTCATCTAGAGCTCATGCATATCTCTCATCCATGCATCACCTATGGAACAACCTACTAACAAACTCAACACCATTGGTAGTCCATAGGTATTGTCATTAATTACCAAAACTACACATAGGGACTAGATGCACTTTCACAATTTCTGCGAGCAATCGAAGAACTAGCAAGAATAAGATGTAGGCAAAACTGAAATGGTGAAATAACAATCTTGTTCAACATAGAGGTGGGATTCTCAAAGGCTGTCTTGTATGTGGTCGTCTGACACAACTGAAGAACAATGTTTGCACAGTGGCTAAACTTACACAAAGAAAACACAAGGCATGAAGGAGTCCAGCCAGGGGTATAAATAGGTAGAGGGGGAAGGGATTTTTTCCAGCACAAGATGTAGGGCAAAATATCCACCCAACCTTTCCATATTTAATGAAATTACCTAAATGAAGAATTTATTACATGGGCCCAGCCCAAAGATAGGTGGCGCAACACCCCTTTGATGTCACTCTCATTTGCTGCTGTCTTCTGGTCCTTCATTCTTTAAAAGAATCACGTAATTGAGTTCACGTGCACGATCCCGAGTGATTGATCCTGGTGTTGTGGTAGCAACAGGTGATGTGGGTTGAACTGAAGAAGTGATATCCTCATCATCCTTCCTTTCTTGAATTGAAGTCGTCCTCGACAGAATCTGTTCTTGCTCACCTACATAAGGCTTCAAATATGCAACATTACAAGTAGAAGAAACACCATATTCTGCCGGTAGGTCAAGTTTATAAGTATTGTCATTTATTTTCTCTAGAACCTTGAAAGGGCCATCAGCATGTGGCATTAGTTTGGACTTGCGCAAAATAGGAAAATGATTCTTTCTCAAGTGTAATCAAACCAAGTCACCAGGTTGAAACTAACATGATTTCTTCCCTTATTATCATCAATTTTATTCTTTTCATTTATGTACTCAATATTCTCTCTGATTTGCTCATGTATTTTCAATATCAAGTTAGCACATTGTTTAGCATCAAAATGTATGTTCTCTGAGGACGAAACAGAAACTAAGTCAATTGGTGCACGAGGAATGAAATCATATATAATTTGGAAAGGGCACAATTTTGTGGTAGAATGCACTGAACGATTATAAGCAAACTAAACATGAGACAAATATTCTTCCCACATTCTCAAATTCTTTTTTAGAACAACCCTAAGCATGGTAGACAAAGTTCTATTACCCACCTCAATTTGACCATCAGTTTGGGGATGACAAGTAGTGCTAAATAATAATTTGGTCCCTAATTTGTTCCACAAAGTTTGTCAAAAATGACTAACAAATTTCGCATCACGATTTGAAACTATTATATTGGGTACAACATGCAAGCAAACAATTTCATGAAAGAATAAATCAACAATATTAGTAGCATCGTTGCTCTTGTGACATGGTATGAAGTGAGCCATTTTTGAACATCTATCCACAACTAAAAATATGTTATCCCTCCCCTTCTTGGTTCTAGGCAGTCCTAAGACAAAATCCATCGAAATATCCTCTCAAGGAATGCTAGGAACAGGAAGAGGCATGTACAAACCATGAGGGTTAAGTTGTGACTTAGCTCTTTGACATGTTAGGAAGCGAGCAACAAACCTCTCCACATCATGTCGCATCTCTGGCCAGAAGAAATGATCAGTAAGAATATCCTCAGTCTTCTTGACACCCAAATGTCCCATGAGTCTGCCTCCATGTGCTTCTTATAACAATAAAAGACAAACAGAGCTAGCTGGAAAACAGAGCTAGCTAGCCTGAAACAAAAAACCATCATCCACGAAGAACTTATTCCACATTCTTCCATCCTTGCAATTCACAAGCACGTCCTTGAAATCAAGGTCAAGAGCATACTGCTCTTCACACTTTCTAGCCCAAAAATCTTAAAATCAAGTTGTGAGAGCAGAGTGTATCGGCAAGACAAAGCATCATCAATGATATGATCTTTCCCTTTCTTGTGTTTGATGACGTAAGGAAAGGATTCAATGAATTCCACCCATTTACCATGCCTATGATTCAGATTTGATTGGTTTCTTATATGCTTCAAAGATTCATGATTAGAATGAATAATGAATTCTCGAGGCCATAAGTAATGCTGCCAAGTCTCAAGAGTTAGAACTAAAGTATACAATTCTTTATCATAAGTGAAATAATTCAAACCAGATCCACTCAATTTCTCACTGAAATAAGCTAGTGGTTTGCCCTCTTACAGCAGGACACCATCCAACCCAATTCCGCTAGCATCACATTCTAACTCAAATATTTTTGTGAAATCAGAAAGCTGAAGCAAAGGTGCATGAGTCAACTTATCTTTCAAAATCGTGAAAGCCTCATCTTGCGTTGGACCCCAAGAAAAGGTAACACCTTTCTTCGTGAGCTCATTCAATGGGCAGTGATGGTGCTGAAATCGTGAACAAATCTACGGTAGAATCCAGCAAGCCCAAGAAAGCTCCTGACCTGCTTGACCATGGTAGGAGTCAACCAACTCTAAATTACATAGATCTTGGCATGGTCCACTTCGATACCCTGCACTATAACAACATAGCCAAGAAACAACACACGGTATGTGCAAAGCTACACTTCTCCAAATTACCAAATAAATGTGCACTATGCAAAGCATCAAAAACAACATGTAAGTGATCAAGATGTTCCTCAAAAGATTTGCTATAAATCAATTTTTCATCAAAATATACCACCACAAATTTGCCAATGAAAACATGCAAAACTTCGTTCATTAGTCTCATGAAAATGCTAGGTGCGTTAGTTAACCCAAAAGGTATGACTAACCACTCATATAATATGAACTTAGTTTTAAAAGTTGTTTTCCATTCATCCCCCAATTTCATACGAATTTGATGGTAGCCACTACGCAAACCAACTTTAGAGAACACAATAGCACCACTTAGCTTATCAAGCATATCATCTAACCTAAGGATAGGATGACGATATTGAATTGTAATGCTATTAATGGCGCGACAATCAACACACATACGCCATGAACCATCTTTCTTGGGAACTAAAAGGACAAGAATAGAACAAAGACTAAGAGATTCATGGACGTACCCTTTATCAAGTAGCTCTTGCACTTGGCACTGAATTTCTTTTATCTCATCAGGATTAGTGCGATTTGGTGCACGGTTGGGCAGCGAGGCTCTCGGAATTAGGTCAATCTGATGTTCAATGTCGTGGAATGGTGGAAGACCTGCTGGTACGTCCTTTGGAAAGATGTGAGAGTATTCCTGCAAAAGATTAGTGACCGCAAAAGGCAATGAAGAGGGAACATCATCAAATGAAAACAGGACCTGTGTGCACATGAGAGCATAGGAAATTGAAGAGCTAGCAACCCACTCATCCAAATCAACTTTAGTAGCTAGCAAAATAGAATCCTTCCGTTTTATGGCATTGTGCAAAGTGCGAGAGTGTCCTTTATGTTGTGCATTCTCTTTAGCTACAACCTGATTTTTACTTGGAGCATGCTCTTGATTTTTCTCTCTACTTCACCTAGCAAGTTCATCTTTAACAATTTGTTCTGGAGTCATTGATAGCAACACAATTATCTTACCATTAAAGATGAATGCATATTGATTAGTTTGATCATGATGCACACAATCAGTATCATATTGCCAAGGTTGACCTAATAACATGGAGCATGCTTGCATAGGATCAACATCACAATCAACATAATCGTGGTCTGAACCCATAGTAAAGTGTACTTGCACTGATAGTGTTACCTTCAACTTACCACTTTGGCTGAGCCATTGGATGTGTAGGAGTGGGGATGTGGTTGAGTAGGAAGAGCAAGCTTCTCCTCCATTTCTATACTTGCCAAGTTGTTGCAGCTCCCTCTATCTATGATGATACGAATTGAATGCTCCTTTATGACACCTTTGGTTTGAAACAAGTTGTGGCGCTGATTTTGTTCCGCTTTCGCAATCTGAGTACTAAGGACATGTTGTACTACAATACTCAAATACCTATCAGCATCCTCCATAGCAACATGTTCTTCATGATCAGATGTATCATCTTGTCCTGGTATGTCAGTGGCAAGCATGGCATATGTTTCATCATCCAAATCACTAGCAGAAGAACACTCACCATCCTCACGTATAACTAGCACTCGCTTGTTGGGACAATCATGTATGATGTGTCCATAGCCCTTGCAGCGATGACATTAGATGTCTTTGGTTCACATGGTAGAAGCAACCGAAGTACTCTGTGTCAAACTATGGTGTGCAGGTTTGCTTGTTGTAGAAACTTGTGGTGCTGGAGCTGAAGTATTGGTGCGTTGTTTGTTGTTAGAGGGGGCCGATACAGTCAAAGGAGAAACTGGTGCACTTGCGGAGCTTAGCTTCCAAGAGGTTGTGCGACCTGCAGAAAAATTAGCTCATGTCCTCATTTGTCATCCCTGCACCTGACGTTCAGCTTTGAAAGCAAGATGGAATAATCGAGTAACAGAATTGTAATATTTGTAATTACGAATGTCTTGGATGTCACGATTCATGCCACCCAAAAATTGAGCCATAGCTGCATCCTCATTCCCAACTAAACCACAACGCAACATACCAATTTGCAACTCCTGATAGTACATCTCTACAGAATTGGTACCTTGATGTAAATGCTGTAATTTATTTAGCATGTCACTAGCATAGTAAGATGGAACAAATCTATGTCGCGTGAGCAGTTTTAAAGCATCCCAAGTTGTGGTAATGTTATTGGGATGTTTAAGACAATGTTCTCTCCACCAAACATAAGCAAAATCTGTAAACTCACTAGTAGCAGCGCTAACTTGGTTATGTGTAGGAAAAGCATGGCATGCAAACTTTTGATCAACAGCTAGTTCCCAATCAAGATAACCATCCGGATCATATTTTCCATTGAACGCAGGTGTAGTGAATTTAACCTTAGCAAAAGAGGCATCGTGATTACGTACTACACATTGAGGCTGGTTCCGGCACATACCTTGTTGATTAAAATGTAATCGATGATGATCCCATGCAGTGTTGTGGTTGATAATCTCTTCATACTCAGTATCACCTATGTAACCATCTTCACCTTGTTCTTCTATCTCGCTGTGGGTAGCTTGGCCTTGTACGACAGCAGCAAGTGTGCGTGATAGGTCATCAAGGCGTGCCACAATGTTTACCAGATTAGTGTTGGTGCTGTCTTAAGCAGTCTTTATTTCATTGAGAGTTGCACCTGTCTCAATCTAGGCGCCCACAAGTTGGGCAAGGCGCTCATTTGTTTTCCTAACATCCCCCTTCAAGGCCTTCCATTTGCAGCCTCACTTTTCGCTCAAAATGTTGTATGATGCCCCAAGTGCGAGGAGAATGTGGTGATCTGTGTTCTAACTTCTCCTCAGATCCTGTCATGGTTAGGAAAAAGAGAAAAGAAATACAAAGAACACAAGTATATGTCCTACAAAATAATGAGATGTGGTTATGGCAAAACACACACTCTCAAGCCGTTATCGAACCCTTACCAATTCTTACCAAGCCAATAGGGGTGATCTACAACCAGCGGTGTCAACCAACAAAGATTGAATGGAGTGATTGCTAGGTGACACAAGCCTGTTCGTTGTAGAAAGGTGTAGCTAGGGAGGTTCAATTATAGTAGCAAGGATTAGCACAATCAATTCAGCAAATGCAAAGTTGAATAAGTCTCTTCTCACTTCTTGCTCATTCTTCCTGAGTCCATATGTATTGTTATTACTTACCCAAGCATCACCTCTTGCTCATTCTTCTTGATGCATCTATTTTGATCACATGATATTCCTCAATGAATTCATGATCAATCCTCCATGCATCAACTATGGAACAACCTAGTAACAATTCTCAACATAATTGTTAGTCCATATGTATTATCATTAATTACCAAAATCATACCTAGGGGCTAGATGCACCTTCAGTAGGGCCCCAAAAAATAAAGCCTATTCTCTTCTAGTAAGGCGGCCAAGGGACCACAAGCCAGCAAAAGCCCCAGAGAGCTGCCTTGTCCTTGATCTTTTGGGCGATTCCCCCGAGTTGTGTTCAAGGAGATCAAACGTCATGGCGTTCCGCTCTTTCCAAATTTCCCAGCAAACAAGCATGGTAAATGATTTCATGCCCTTAGGCGGGATGTTTGGCCTGCACGCCATAGTGGTCCACCATTGGTGCACGGAGGAGGAAGTCAGCCATGAATTTGGATGAGTTGTTGGGTGATCGATTCAAAGTGTCAACTTGACCCAGATGCGCCACGTGAAATGGCACTCCGCGGAGAGGTGATGTCCAATCTCAAGGGTATGCCTACACAGCACGTAGAGATGGTTGCATGGCCATCCTCTACGGGCCAGCCGATCTGAGGTCCACAACCTATTTAGGTTTGCTAGCCAAGGGAAAAATTTGCATTTGGGTGGCACCTAGACCCTCCAGAAGAGAGTGAGAAAATTGCAGTCCATCGAGGTAAGGAACTGTGCCTTATAAGTCGAGCTCACTGAGTACTCCCCATCTGGGGAGAGGTTCCAGGTGATGTCATCCTAGGAGTTGTCCTACAATTGAACCTACTGGGTCACAGTCCAAAGATTCACAAACTCCGTCACATTATCCCACATGGCTTCTGGACCACTGCTTACCCAAGAAGAGTCAGCAATAGCGTTCTTCAACGATATGTTTTTTTGTAGTAGAGGCACGAAATAGATTCGGTGCAAAATCATAGGGGGCGCTGCCCATAGTGCCATGCGGTGTTCCAAAAGGAGATTTTATCACCACTGCCAATGATGATGTTTGTTGATATCGCAAATAACATTCTGTCAAATTCATCACATGGGATCTCTAACCCCCACCCACAGCTTATGAGGTGCTTTCCATTTGTTCCATAGCCATCGAAGCCAAAGGGCATGGGAGAGGTTTTTGAGATTAAGGATCTCTAAACACCCTTTGCTAGCTGGGCAACATGTTCTACTCCAGTTGACGTTACATTTACCCCCTGAGATGGGCTCCGAGCCGTCCCAAAGGAAATGCCTTCGCATACGATCTACTGTCTTAAGAACGCTTTTTGAAGCTTTGGTAGTTGTGAGGTGGTAGATGGGTTTAGAGGTGAGCATTGACTTGACAAGGGTAAGACATCTGCTAGGGGCATGATGAGCACGATGAGCTAGAGAGGCCTCTGCTCTTAAATCTTGGTGCATGAGGAGTAATGGGCTTGGAGTGCTGCCGTGTGACCCTTTGATCAGCATTGAAGACGATAGGTGTCACACCCTGTTTTAAGACCAAAACTAGATGTAAACTATATGTATGCCAGGATCAGTTTAATCATACATATAGCGACTTCATTAGTGTAACAGACACAGTGCTTCTTATTACAACGCTAAATTATTACAAAATGATCACACACGGGTCTAAAGAAAAGAATACCACAGCGGAAAAAGGAACGGCGCAGCTCCAAGCCAACAGGCAGCCGACCGAGAATTCCACAAGCCTAGAACTCGGCATCATCCTCGGGGAAGTCGTCCTCAGGAAATTCTTCAAAGGTTTCACCTTCTGAAATAGCAAGCGTGAGTATTTTCAATACTCAACAAGTGGGGGAAAAATGAATTTGATATGGTGGCTTGAAACAAGGTTTCCTATTCTAGGGTTTCATTTGCATAAAAGCCAATTTTTAGCCCTGAACTATGGAAAACAAATTTTTATTTTAACCGGGAAAAGATGTACCAAAGATTTTCTTTAACCTCCGGGAATTCAGCCTAATTCCCAAACCAAGAAAAACAACCACCCGACTAATCATGTGAGGGTCCATGCTGCTCATAACCGTGAACACGGCTGAATATTTAGTTTGACACTCTGCAGAGTTTGCACACTTTACCCACGAGTCATGATCTTCTCTGTTGCCGGCACCTGATGGTACCTTACACACTTTCGGGGTGTGCGCCAAGAGATCACTACGAGGCTTTTCCAGAGACTCTTCCAGTATGCACTTGCCCACTGAGGTTTCACCGCCGTACATAAGTGGAGTAACCCTCCACCCCAGAAGCCCCCTCTTGTGCCGGGTAGAATCGGGAAGTAACTCTTCCTTATCTACACATCCGATTGGCTCATACAACACTGGGAAAACATCTAATTACTAGGCCAAGCCGTACCATATTGGTCTCGTGGTTGCTCTGTTTGCCATGGATGTTCGCTCCACGAACCGGTCCTTAAAATGGTCTGGGTAAGACCTCCAATAACCCCATAAGGGTATACTACCAAACAACCAACCATGCTGGGAAAAGTAGCCATTTCTTGCCCAAAACCCCAATTATCTTTGTTGTTAACTCCCTTAACAACATCAGTTTCCATGATATTCTTCCTATATCAACTTTTAGTTCATAACTCAAAGATTCATCACCTACACGCTACATGTTCATCTAAAGCATGGCTAAGCATAAACATGATGATCTTGTATGGATATAACATCTATGTCTAACACTAGTATTTGCTATACTACCTATTTTTGTAAAACAGCATGCATATTTGACAAAGACTCGCTTTATGTAAAAACTGGGTTTGCAACATGGTCAAGACACTTGCCTTCGTCGAAGTGTTGCACAGGTCCTTCAAAATCTTCCTCCTGAAAGTTGCTAAAGTCCTGGACTGAATCGTCTACACGAGCACACAATCTAACATAAGAATAGTACACCAAACATTCCTAAAACTAGATTAAAAAAACCCCGATAAACAGAACCTACACGTCGCTACGAGAATATGAGCGCAAAGATCGCCTAAATCGGAGCTATGAGCAAAGAGTTATGATCATTTGAACTTTCAGGGGCTTAACTGCAAATTTTAGTTTAATTCTGAGAATAAAACGATTAATTTTTATACTGAAAACCTTATTTATTGCACCTGCTGACGTCATAAATAAAAAAGGAATTGTTTGCTGCTGGAATATCATGTGAACCGGGTCCACGGGCCGTGGACTGGAGGGAAAGCCCTCGGTCCACCGGACCACGATGGACCAGAGGAGCTGGCAGCCCAGCACGGTGGCGGGCACGGCGGAGGGCCACCGGACTTGGCCTAAAATAGGGCTCCGGTGGCCGGTACGCTCCGGCGAGCGGCGGAAAGCGATGAGGAGGAGCCGGCGAACTCACCCCGAGCAAAAGGAAGGCCGGAGGGCTGTTGGGGTGACCGGGCGACGACAAGGACGGCGGTGGCGGTCGGTGCTGCGGCAGAAGGGGAGTTCCGACGCCCGAACAACGACGGCGACCCGAGGAATCGGCTCTGGATCGTCCTGCAGGTCCAAAGGAGCGGTTAGTTCAGCCGGAGATGGCGCGCACGCGAAGGACGATGACTGCGGCGCATCTCACCGGAGCCGAAGAAGAGAAGGGGCGGCGACGGCGTTCCGAGAGAAAAAATGAGGCGTGAGCGGGTGGGTGGCGTGCGGGACCTCACCGAGGTGGTAGAGGGCGGCTTAAATAGGGGAAGGCGTGAGCGGGGTGGCCGGAATTCGAAGGGGAAGGGGCGGCGGCCATGGCCTTAATGGCCGGCGGTTTCTTGCAATCACCGCGCAATAGAGAGGGGGAAAGAGAGGGAAATAGCCGGGGAACACTTGGTGGAGCTTAAGGGTTTGAATTCGGCGGTTATAGGGAGAGGAGAGGGCGCCGGGGAAGAGGATTGGCCGGCGGCCATTGAAGCTCGGGCGCGGCCAGAGGAAGGAGAAGAGGAGCCGTCGGCTCGGCTCGGCGTAGCCGGCTTGAGCCGGGCCCACTGGGCAGTGAGAGCGGCGGGGAGGCGGGTCGGCTCGGCGGGATGTAGGCCGTCTTGGGCTGCCGCTGAGAAAAAGGGCCGGCCCACGCGGGAGGGGGAAGAAGGGAGGGGGAGAGAGGAAAGCTGGGCCGGAAAAGGGATTCGGCCCAAACGAATTTCTTTATTTTCAAAACCTTTTTCCAATTGAATTTCAACACAATTCCAAATGAGGTGTTAAAGCGGCTAAACCTAGCGAAATTTTGCAAACTTTTTCCACCCAATAAAACCTTATTGCATCTACAACAGCATGAATGCATTCAAACAATTATCCTAGGCCAAGTTAATTTTAGAAATTAATTTCCTATTGAGCTAAGTTGCAACACCTGAGTTAATTTCTAGGAAAATTTTAAATTATTGCAAATATTGAATGTTTGGTTGTTACAGTAGGTGAGCTCTTGACAACTACAGCGTAGGAATGCGGGGCAGATCCAGCAGTTGGAGGAGTTTTTGGGACCCTGAGTACACTGCTGAGACCGGATTTGGGGAGCGGGGGAGAGGGAGGGGGTATTGACGGGGTATCAGTTTGGATCTAGGAAGCGCACATCATAGGGTCAGGGGGTGGAGCTGTGTGATCCTGGTTAGGGCTAGGCACCAAGCGGGGGGAGGGGGAGCGTCTCAAAAGGGATGGGTTGTCACTTGGGTGGGAGGGGTCAGGTGGGACGTCGACGGTGAAGGGGGCAGCGGGGGCAACTTCAGCTCTCTCTCTCTCTCTCATGGTCCTCTCATAGGTAATTTTATGTGATCGAATATTGGTTTGGAGTCTCAAATTGAGTAGTTAGCATTTATATTGGAGCATCACAAGTCTACATTGTCAATTGGGGCACTACTTTGTTCAGTGTGGTGTCAGTAGTACAGAAAAATATCATGGACAAAAAGGGAGGGGCTCAGCAAGTACTTCCATTTACATATACGTTGCACATATACAAGCATAATCAATACACCTACAGTTCAAGGGTGCCATGGAACAAAGCTTGAATACATATTATCTAGTGGTATATCTTCAGCAATATGTAGATGACCTCAACAATGAAGATACTCAGCATTTCTTCTTCTTCGAGATGGCCATCGACAAGCATGTGCTAATACCATGGGATCCTGGTGGTTTCTATCAGAATGTCGATGGATTCACACCAGGTTCAAACATTCTTTTCGGCTTGAGGGTAAGTCGAATCTCAAGGAGAGAGGAATGTCACGGCTTGGGCCTACGGCTTGGGCTCCCGAAATGGACATATGGGCTGGACACCAAGGGCTGGCGCGGCCCACTCAGTTGGGAGCAGTATATGAAGCCATCACTCCAGCGAGGAGGGACATTGAAGAAAATATCAGACCAGAACATCTTCCTCCTCCTCCGGTCTTCTTCTTCCTCCCCGAGCTTGTCGGTGATATGGGAACCGGGGGTTCCCGAGTCCCGAGGCTAGGACAGCGCAGTGCCACATGGCGCCCTCCCTCGGGGACCATCTCCCCGAGGGCCTGAGAAGAGCCAAGTCTGGGAGGGGGTGCTCGGGGTCAAGAACTGTTGGTCCCCAAGTACCCAGAGTTCCCTGAGGACCCGAGAAAAGCCAAGTCCGGGATGGGGTGCTTGGGGCCAAGAACAGTTGGTCCCCGAGTACCCAGAGTTCCCCGAGGACTCGAGAAGGGCCAGGCCCAGGAGGGGGTGCTCGGGGCCAAGAACAGTTGGTCCCCGAGTACCCAGAGTTCCCCGAGGACCCGAGAAGAGCCAGATCCGAGAGGGGGGTGCTCGGAGCCAAGAACAATTGGTCCCTGAGCACCCAGAGTTCCCCGAGGACCCGAGAAGGGCCAGGCCTGGGAGGGGGTGCTCGGGACCAAGAACAGTTGGTCCCCGAGTACCCAGAGTTCCCCGAGGACCCGAGAAGCCCCTTGCCGGTGGACCCCGCAAGGACTCCATGATGAGGTGTCGATCGGTGGGAGGCCCGATGCTGCATTTAAGGGGGAGCGTGGCCGGTCACATCCAACCACTCTCCCCATGCCTGTCGTACTGAGTACGTCAGTCCCTACAACCGCCTGGCAGGAAGGCGTGGGAACAATTAATGCGGTAGGTCCCATCGCATGTCCCTTCGCAGGGCCTATAAAGGAAGACGGCTTAAAGATATCTTTGATGGGCTCGAGGCTTATCGCCCATCGCCCCGTTGCATCAGACCATGTCAGGCCTACTCTGACCGGACGAGCATGAGAGGGTACTCAGTGGCTGGCCGGTGGGCCCCCCTGCACCTGTTAAAGATGGGGCGTAAAGACCGACGGGACCGTTCGATGGACGCATTTTCAACCCTCTGTAACATCAACTGTAGACCCATAATGGTTGTTTACCATTTATTGTTTACAAGAACTTGTGCCCTCGTTCTGGGCACTTCCTGGAGGGCCTCCCCCGGTAGATAAAAGGGGGGAGCACTTCGTAGAAGGGGGACGAAGACTTAGAAGACAGGCTGAAGCCAACAAGCCAATAAGAGATTTCGAACAGCAGAAGCTCAAGATAGAAAGATAGGGCCCAAAATCTTGTAACACAGAGATCCAAAGAAAGTCATTTTAAGAGCATTAATAACACACTAGACACACAGGAGTATGGTATTACGCCTTCGTGCAACCTGAACCTGTCTAAATCCTTGAAGTATTTACTCCTACTAGCCGATGATCATTCGTCCCGCCTAAGTCTCATACACACGTATTAACCCTACGTACGAGGTAGATCCAGAATTAACCCCGGTCGAATCTCAAATAGGGTCCCTCAGAATCTCCGCTTACGGTGTTCATCCACCGACAGAGCTCCTTTTCTCTGATCCCATTCCCCTGTGCTGACTTGTATCTCTTCCCAATCTCATTCGTCTCTACCCTGTCTAGAAGTGTTGCCTCTTACCTCTGAACCTGAATCCACACTACATATCGAATTGGTCGCCTAATACTATCACAAAGTTGTGGATTTGGTGTGTCTGTAGGTGGATTTGTGTGATTGATGGGAGAGGGGTGACAATAAAGCTCTGCCTTCCCTCATAAAAGAAGTTAATCACTTGGAGAATTCATTTGTCACACAAACCCAAAAACTGTGGGCAATGATTGTCTCAGACAACAATGTTATTTTACCGTTCGATCATGATCAGCCAGTCCGTGCACAACGGGACTATAAACCGAAACACAATCAGCCTTCCATCACTCCTGAACTAGCACTATTAAATTTGCTCATGATCGTGTTGCTTTGACCCGAGCATATATACCGTGCTGCCGACGATACAGAGGATGCGCCAGACAGCGCGCACAAATCCGCCGTCAACTCACAGTCCCCTTCCCTCGCGGAGTTGCTGCTCGCCGAAAAAGCACTCGTATTAATAAAAATAGAGGCGCGCGCAGCTGCGCCTGCATGCACGCGCACGGGCGCACAGCTCACGCCTCGTGCTGCCCCGCACCTTGCTCGCAGATGCAGGCCCACCCACCTTGCTGACGTACGGGGTCCAGGCTTCCCATGGCCCGTGTGTCGGTGAGGCACGGCGGGGTGGTGGGGGGGGGGCAGGAGCGTGTCCACACGGCGCGCCTCGCCACCTTCCGTTGGCCGCAGCCAACGCGTGGCCGCACGCGCCAAGACGTGGATAGGTCAGCAGCCGTTTGATCTGGCGGGGATGAGCCCCCAGACCCCGCGATGGAACCGGAGGCCCTGTGACTATCAGTGTGTCAAAATCACCGAGCTAGATCCCCAGAAGCGAAAAACACAGTGCTTTTGTATATGGCCTACTCCTTATTGTTGAATTCAGTTATCATCCACTATGCTTCCTTTTGCGATTAAAAGGATGATGCAGAAACACACCACCACCACCACGCATCACAATTACGTATCCACAAGTGCACATTCTGTCATCTTTCTGCCACGTGAATAAAATTCTAACCTCATCTCTCTGCCACTACGATGGAAGTACTTCTTTCTTATGCTACTTGTATTTACGTGAACAACCACCGCCTACCCCACCCTCAGCAGCAGTGAAAGGCCTTTTTTTCCTGTGATGATATATGTTTATTCTATTTTTCTTCTTTTCAATCTAACTATTAGATTTCGTAAAAATCTTTCTAAACAGGATCATATAAAATTTGTTTTCTATCATCCATCTTTTGTGCAAAAAGGTTGCCCATGTTCAATAGGATCGAATCATCGAACACTTCCCAAGTTCAGGCAAGCGAAGCAAGCAAAGGCCAATAAAGGATCAGGGGACAGGGTAACGTGCACGCAATAAGAAATCCATCCAACCGGACGTGCGTAGCAGAGTGGCACAAGAATGCAAGATCAGACGACGAGCTCGCTGCCCTCCAGCAGTGAGAGGTCTTCGAGCTCAGCGCCGCAAACGGAAGCCAGACAAGGCACCCATACCACTCTTGTTTTTCGAGTTCTATTTTCCTGCTTGATTCTTTTTTTTTTTGCATTTTAGTTGCTTGATGATTCCGTTCTCGATCGATCACTTCATTTCACCAAGCATGTTCTTCTCACTTTGTTCTTGACTCTTTCATTTTACTTGGTGTTATAAAGGTGTTTCTCTTCTTTAGTTTTAATTTCCTCTTCTTTATGCAAAAGAAGCTTATTTGTCTTGTAAATTTATAGGTGAAGTATTTCTTTTACGTCGATCAGCATGCGTGCATACGAGGCTAGCTAGCTGACTGGTTTGAACCGGGCCGCGGTGCAGGGATGGAGAGCGATGAGGAGATCAGGAGGGTGCCGGAGTTCGGCCTGGATCAGGCCGGCCCGTCGACGTCAGGCACGTCGTTGGAGCGCGCCCAGTCGTCGTCCGCGGCACAGGCCGCCAGCGCGCGCCGCCGCTGCCGCAGCCCGGCCGACAAGGAGCACCGCCGCCTCAAAAGGTGTGTGTGGCCTTTCTACTCCTCTTCGTAGCTCGGGCATACTTACGAGTTACGAGCTGATGCTGCTGCCGCCTGTTGGTACGTCTACGTGGTACGTGCACATGAGCGCAGAGTAGATATAGCAGAGCCCAGAGCTTCGTGTCGGTGTGGTACTCAGAGTTTCCATAGCAGAGTAATATTCTCCTGTCATAAATATATGTTGTTTCAGATAGATAGACATATATAACTAAACTTTCTATACTTTGACCATAAGTATATTTTAAATATTTTGATTAGAAAAAGGGAAATCATATATTTATGCTTGTGTTGAAAGTACTTTCATAATATTATGTTTTTGGGGTGTTTATAAATTAATTAGAAAAAACAGTGGTCAGATATACACTTTATTTTGGAGGCTGTGTCATTGTGTTGATTACCGAAACGATATGTATTTGATCAGTAACGATATGTATTTGCGATCAGTAGAGAATGCGATACAAGTAATCAAGGTCTTAAATCTTGTAAAATTAATGAGGTTGAAAAATATTTCACATAATAGCTAGCATGATAGTTTCTGTTCTTCCAACAATTCAGCGGTTTGCAACAAGATGGTTGATAGTGGTGGGTATAATTTAGATTTAGCGATGGTATGGGAAGGAATCGTGAGAAGAAGTATCAGATTAGCGGATGTGCTTGTAGTCTAGCGGCCAAATTCTATAGGTGGAGGGAGCCGACGGGAGTTCGACTCTCGTTCCGCACTCTAAAAGATCTCCAAAATACACCGCGTAGTGAAGAGGCACCTGTAAAAAAAAGTATCAGAGTTATAGTCCACACCACAACGGGCTTGCTCGTTGCCATAAGCCCATCAACTATCCAGAATGGACAATTGGACAATGCACATGATCAGATGAGCAAATCTGTATATGTTGATGCTGACTCTCATCGACAATTCTAGGTTGCTACGAAACCGGGTGTCGGCTCAGCAGGCACGGGAGAGGAAGAAGGCGTACATGAGTGAGCTGGAGGTGAGGGTGAAGGACCTGGAGAAGAGGAACTCGGAGCTGGAGCAGAGGCTCTCCACGCTGCAGAACGAGAACCAAATGCTTAGACAGGTACACATCATATATATGTAGTCGCATTTCTCTTGTCTCCGTGCATGCCTGCAAAGTAATTCTCATGAATTAATAGAGACGCAAGCGTGCTTAAGTTCATAATAATATGATTAAATTTTACAAACTCATAACTATTTATACCTTTATAACGTAAAACCACAACTTCTAAAATCTATTTCATGAAACTATAACTACTTATGTCAACGCAAAACTATAATATTTTAGCCTGATTCTATCCGTCAGCTATAACTTTTTTGGCAAAAAAGTTATATTTTTACGTTAGAAAGGGTATAAATAGTTGCAGTTTTGTGAAATAGGTCTTAGAAGTTATAGTTATACATTACAAATGTATAAATAATTATGGGTTTATAAAATTTACTCTAATAATATGTAAAAAATCGATAGGCACAAATCAAGAAGAAGATCAATAATTTCAGAATTCGGATCATAATATCACAATAGTATACAATGCAAATCGACAAAGTACAGAATACTTTTTTTTTAGGAATGAAGTACTAGTAGGTAACCACTAAAAGAGGTACTTGTTTAATTGTATATCACTCCAAATCTCACCATCCAAAAGCTAACTTGCATAGATAGTTGTAGCTACAACTTGCATGGAGAATAACTTTCAGCATAGATACAATCCACTCCCCCCTCTATAATCCATCTCTTGAAGTCTTGTTATTTATTGACTGAAATGTGTGTGGCCAAAAACTTTTAAAAACTTTATTTTGGGCATTGGTGTACATGAAACTATTTGGAATTGTCGCATTAAAATGGTAATGGTAGATCTCTCATCTAGGTACGTCCAAATCATTATATCTTTAATAACTTTTGCCAGCATATAATTTGGAAAATATCCGGTGGATATCACATCTTGTAACATGTAAAGCAGGTGATGCTATACAAACATGTAAAATTTCAAGATCAAACATAAATTCATTCGGAAGGTACGGAGTTGACAAACGAAAACGTCGAAAATCAGGATGTATCCTGTCAAAATTGATGATCAACGCCGTACCAAAGATTGCTTCATCATTAATTCAAAATTAATGCTGAATACAAAAGAAAATGACGAGTTATGTTATGAAGATGCAACAACAATTCCAATGGTATTATAATTAACGTGAGATTGCTTGGTTGTTTTAATTTGATTTCCGCTCTGCAGGTACTGAAGAACACTGTAAACCGAAGAGGGCCAGTAGTGGCAGTGCCGGTGGAGACAGCAAATAGCTGACCTCCGGAAACTTCTATAGTTGGAAGAAAGCAGGGCAATACCTCTTGACGATTAAGGTTGAATTGGCTCCTTGCCTACTCTCCTGATTGATTGAGTTTGTTAATTTAGATGAAGTTCTTAGATCTAGAGAACGTTACGTGCTGCATATGTGCATGTCTTCAATCCGCTTTGGAACTTTTGTAGTTGTATGTACTAGTGTCGCTCTCTACGTACACCGTTGGCCGCCCTGCCAAAATGTAATGCGTAATCCCGGCCGTATATATGTAGATTGTACTTAATACGTATACGGCATGAATGCCATGGTCACCAAGTGCAATTAGGTTTCAGAAGTGGTATGTTTTCCTTTTATTTCTGTGTTATCTGCTCAACCGTGCAAATCATGTGAATTCCAACCTAAAACATTTTAGTTCGATTCAAGCATGAACAAAGTGAAAAAAATTCTATGCACCGGTGATGCAGATGCCTCCTCCTGCATCACCATATGTATGGCTACCACATATCTCCAATATAGATCTCAAAGCGGTGGAAGAGATACACTCGACGCTAATAATATAAGTCAACTAATGAGCATGAATGATAATTTTTATTTGTACCATATTTGTGACAGGTGGCTGCCATTCAAGTGGTACTGCAGGAACAGCGTCTGCAGAACAGCTCTTCAATCCTTCCTCCTAAGATCCAGGCTAACTTTTTCAAGCAATGGAATGACTGGTCTGCATAGATTTTTTTTTCGGGCTCCTGATTCCTAAAACAATCTCAACTTCATTCTTGTGCCATCATCATTGACCAGATCTTAGCTTAGGTTTACAGGAACAAGTAGATGCTGCTGCTCCTGATTCTTCAGCAGATACCGTTTCATCATCTGTCTGTTATGGCCACAGCTATGCTCTCGTAGCTACGACACAACAGTATCATCATTTGTCTTACCGTGTCGTTTGTTTCACTGAGACTACCTCGCAAACATCGCAGGATCCTTGTCGCTCCCGGCAAGATGCCTGGAACGGAATTATTTAGGATTGGGCCGGATCTGAGACGATGAAGACGAAGAGTGTGCAAGCCTGCACTGCAAGTCTGCAACCAAGAAAAACTTATTCAGATCGAGATAGTTTGTTTAGCTAGAAGAGAATCAAGGGATACTCTGAATTGTTCACATATTAGGATCAAGATGGACGAAGGGAGCCCAGAGATAGTGCCTGTAAACTCCCCAGCTTCAGACCCGGACCCGGAGCCTGAATCTTCAGAAAGGTGACTACCGGCATGTTCTTGTCCTCGCTCTTTTATCAATTCCACACCGTTTATTTAAAGGACACGGCTAAATTTCGGGCATGCATGTTACAGTAGTTTAGTATGCACGTTCGTATTTAGCAAAAATTAGTCTAAACACATACATTCATTTTTCATTTTTGAATAATTAACATCTAGTGTTTAGAGCTTAATTTTTTTATCTCACGGTCATTGTGTGACAAAAACCAAATACAATCTCGATGAAAATCCATCTATTCTTCCCTTTACACCCCTACCATACAAGAAAATTTATCAAAATATATAAGCAAAATCATATGATCCAAAAAGCAAAAATAAAACCGTGTGAAGGTAAATTATACCCATGTGTTCCCTACAAAGAAGAGGATAAGTATGAACACACGAAAAATAGAATTTCATCAAATACAAATGCTTATATTTTCTAAACCGTGTATCTAATCTCTGATCCGTTTGCATGTTTGTAGTCCTTATATTTTTATCAATAAAATGAGATCCATCTTAGTTATATTTTGATGTAATTTTTTAGACAGACACAAATTACCTATATTAAAATTGAAAAACTGCTAGACTAATCTAATTAAAATACTTAAGTGGTTTTCTAAAATTATCTATATTAGAACATTAAAAAAATATTCATTTATGCAACTCAGTTATTTACCCCGTTTCAATACATATCGGTTCATACTATCTTCACAACATCCACATCAGTACTTCACCTTATCAACTATCAGTTAGATAAGCAAGTTTTTTAAAAGTAATGTGCAAGTTTTCAAAAAATTGTAAGCAAATTATAATGCATTCAGAAGTATTTTTTTATATGAAGTTGATGTTAGAAAAAAATTCACTTTATCAACCATCAATCATATAAGCAAGTTTTTGTAAAATCATGAGCAAGTTTTTGTAAAATCGTAAGTAAATTATAATGCAATCAAAAGCACTTTTTTATATGAAGTTGATGTTAAAAAAATATCATCGAAATATACTCAACTGGGGTCTAGTTTGGAAGCTTTTATCGTACGAAACACGATGATGCAATCGGATTTTAATTTAGCTATGATTTTTTAAAGTTCTAAACTGGAGTTATATGTGAACGATATAGTAATTTTATCATCTTTCCCTTCTTTATGCATGCAACAGCACACCAACTAATAACATCCGGTGCTAAACAAACACGGATCAAAACGTGCATACCGCACAACTAGAACATACACACTCGGAATTTAGTCTTTAGGTTATTTAAATGCCGCTGCAAGTGAACAACAAATAGGTTTTAGTTTCATCCTGCTGATGAATCAGGTTTTGGTTTCTTTCGCAAGATTGGAACATGGGAATTTCACAATATTCCTGCAAAAGTATACATGAAACAAACGACCTGATTTGCAGCGGTGATGGTGATGGTGATGGCGCCCCTGAACCTCTCAGCAGGAAGCTGCCCATCCCGTCCGCCGAGCTCAACCTGTACCGCGCCGCCGTTATGATCCGCGCCGTCCTCGTCGCCGCCTTCTTCCGGTACCGCGTCACCCACCCGGTGTCCGACGCCCCGGGGCTATGGCAGGCCGCCGTCGCGTGCGAGCTCTGGCTCGCGTTCGCATGGCTGGTCGCGCAGCTCCCGAAGCTCTCCCCGACCAACCGTGCGACGCACCTCGACCGTCTGGCATCAAGGTACGAGAAGGACGGCGAGCCATCGCGGCTGGCTGGCGTGGACGTCCTCGTGACAGCGGCGGACGCGGGGAGGGAGCCGCCCCTGGCGACGGCGAACACGGTGCTGTCGGTGCTCGCGGCGGACTACCCCGCGGGGAAGCTGGCCTGCTACGTCTCCGACGACGGCGCGGACATGCTGGTTTTCGAGGCGCTGTTCGAGGCCGCGCGGTTCGCGCGGCGGTGGGTGCCCTTCTGCCGGCGGCACGGCGTGGAGCGGAGGGCCCCCGAGCTTTACTTCGCGCGCGGCGTGGACTACCTCAGGGACAGGGCCGCGCCGTCCTTCGTCAAGGAACGCCGCGCCATGAAGGTGACCCGTGATCGATTAGTCGGACGACCACCAGCGGTGGTCGATCAATGCATAGGCTGATCGTGGTTGATAGCATTGCAGAGGGAGTACGAGGAGTTCAAGGTGAGGATGAACTACCTCGCCGCGAAGGCGCGGAAGGTGCCGGAGGACGGATGGGCCATGTCGGACGGCACGCCGTGGCCGGGAAACAACCCAAGAGACCATCCTGCCATGATACAGGTCAATACTACGTTTGTTAGAAATTTCGCGGCAAAGTAGATGAAAACGATACGATTTTTACGTTGAGACAGTGAGTGACAAATCCTAAAATGACAATGAGAGAGGTGGCACAAATCCTAAATTTCCATTGGTTTATAACTTTGATCGAGTTGACCATGATCTCCAGGTTCTTCTGGGGCATCCCGGCGATCAGGACGCCGAGGGGCACGAGCTGCCCCGGCTCTTCTACGTGTCGCGGGAGAAGCGGCCGGGGTTCCAGCATCACAAGAAAGCCGGTGCACTGAACGCCCTGGTTCGTCCGCTTGATCCATCATTCTGCCTACAGCATGTTGATCTGCAATCTGTTCTTGACGTGCAATGTTTTTCTGCGTTGCTTTTTGGCCAGCTCCGGGTGTCTGCTCTGCTGACGAACGGCGCGTACGTGCTCAACCTGTGCTACGACCACTGCGTCACCAACAGCTGCGCTCTGAGGGAGTCGATGTGCTTCCTCATGGATCCTGAGGCCGGGAACAGGACGTGCTTCGTCCAGTTCCCTCTGCGCGTCGACGACGACAGCGACGACCGGCAGGCAAGCCGCCACTCCGTCTTCTTCGACGTAAGAGATCAAGCTCACTCACTCGAGGTCATGCGATGCTCTGGTTCAGCTGCTCTGAGTGAGTTGACTAACGAACGATCTTGCAATACAATGCTCTGGTTCAGATCGACATGAAGTGCTTGGACGGCATCCAGGGCCCGGTGTACGTCGGCTCCGGCTGCTGCTTCAACAGGAAGGCGCTGTACGGGTTCGATCCCGCGTTGGCTGAAGACGATGAGGACGAGACGACGACCCGTTGGAGCTCGTGGTGCTTCAGAAAGGTGAAGGAGCGCGCGCTGAGGAGGACCATGTCCACCGTGCCCCTGCTTGACTCGGAGGAATCCGACGAGCAGACCGGAGCAGACAATGCAAGAACAAGGCGGAGGCTGCGCTCCTACCGCGCCGCGCTGGAGCGGCACTTCGGCCATTCGCCGGCGTTCATCGCCTCGGCGTTCGCGGGGCAAGGGCGCTGCGGTGGCGGCGGCTCGGACCCCACGGACGTGGCTGCTGGATCCCTCCTCAGGGAGGCCATCCACGTCGTCAGCTGCTCGTACGAGGAGCGGACTAGGTGGGGCAAAGACGTTGGTTGGATATACGGCTCCGGCGGCGGCGACCTGGTCACGGGGTTTAGGATGCACGCGCGCGGGTGGGAATCGGCGTACTGCGCGCCGGCCCGGGCTGCGTTACGGAGCTTCTCACGTGCCAGCCCCACGGACCTCCTCGCCGGGGCGTCGCGTCGGGCGGTGGCGGCCATGGGGGTCCTGCTGAGCCGCCATTGCCCCGTCTGGGGCGGCGGGCGCTTGCGGATCCTGCTGCGGCTGGGCTACGTGAGCTGCGTCGCCTACCCGCTAGCATCCCTCCCGCTCACCGTCTACTGCGCGCTCCCCGCGGCCTGCCTCCTCACCGGCAAGTTCGTCTTCCCGGACGACGTGAGCTACTACGACGGGGTCCTTCTCATCCTGCTCCTGTCCTCGGTGGTGGCCACGGTCGTGCTGGAGCTGCGGTGGAGCGGCGTGCCTCTGAGGGCGTGGTGGCGGGACCAGAAGCTCTGGGTGGTGACCGGCACGTCGGCGTGCCTCGCCGCCGTGTTCCAGGGGGTGCTCCGGGCGTGCACCGGGATCGACGTCGGTTTCTCCACGGAGACGGTGATCAGTTCGTCCCTGGATGACGACGGCGGCGGTGATTCCTCGGACGCGCGGAAGTCCGTGCGGTGGTCGAACCTGATGGTGCCGCCGGCGAGCCTGCTGCTGGGCAACCTCGCCGGCGTGGTCGTGGCGGTGTCGTACGGGGTGGACCACGGGTACCAGTCGTGGGGCCCGATCATCGGGAAGCTGGCGCTCGCCGGGTGGGTGGTGGCTCACCTGCAGGGGTTCCTCAGGGGCCTCCTGGCGCGGCGGGACCGGGCGCCCACCATCGCCGTGCTCTGGTCGGTGCTCTTCGTCTCCGTGCTCTCGCTGCTCTGGGTCAACGTCGACTCCTTCTCGGCGCTGCCGGCGCGGCCCACGTCACAGCAGACGGTCTTGTGAGAAAAATTAAGATGCATCCCAAGCCGGGCCGTGCTGTTTCAGCGTTGTTCAGGGCTTCAGGCCCATGAACTTATGAACTCATATCCATGAGGCCCAATTTACCTTGTCTGTTGTCTGTCTACGGTGTACCCAAGATTAAACTTCCTCACCTGAACATGAAAACCGAATATTTATTTCTCTGAGCTTACAAAATCCAAACAACTGCCTCCCCAAAGTTTTTTTTTCGATGAATACCTGAGGTGTTTTTCAGGGTGCTTTTGTTGGAAAAGGTCCATTATAGTGTTTTTCAACTATGGTTTTGTACCGAAAATGAAAAACCATGTATTTCCCCTTGGGTATTATATTTTACGAAAACTGGAGCAGATAAACCCCTTAGATATATTTTTGTCACCAGTAATACATGATGTGGCGAATACTAAACATAAATACATACCAGATCCGTATGTTACTCGGAATAATCCCTTGTGTCACTAATAAGATGGAGAAAGTAAGAGCAGAGAGAAGGGATACAAATCCAAAACATGACCGTCAAAATTAGTGTTTTTGTCATCCGTAAAGCGTGATGTGGCGAATACTAAACATAAATACATACCAGATCCGTATGTTGCTCGGAATACGTAAAGAATAATCCCTTGTGTCACTAATAAGACAGAGAAAGTAAGAGAAGAGAGAAGGGAAAGAGATCCAAAAGATGACCGTCAAAATTGTGTTTTACCGATTAGTACCTTAGTTGTCAGCCACTTCATTTGCCACTGTAGTAAAACCATCTTCGCAATTACCACACTGGGTGTTATTTGTTTCGAGTTCATAAGTTTATGGACGTAGATACCCGATCACAGAGTTTGATATGTTAACTGACCAATGCACAAAAGTGCAAAGGGAACACTAGACATTTTATTTCGAAGAAGCTAAAATTATATGGTCTTGTTTTATAACTTCACAAGTGAAGGGGTTATAGATACCGGATTTTAGAGTTTCCGGGTTTGAATGGGAATAGATTGGTTTTACCAATTAGTACAGACAAAAAACCTGGACTTCGTCTTGTTTTAGAGTTGGCCGCGTTGGTTACTTCGGTTCTTGCTCCTCGGTGTAACTTGTCTGGACTTTGGAGGTAGTGCGTTAACCATTTTGCCCAAAACAAGAGTACTGATGAGGGCACCGACGTCGGTGTCTTGATTTTGCTCTCTCTTTCACGGTACCAACAAATAATACTAAACTCTTTCTCTAAATTTTACTTGAATAACAACAATAGTACTTAGTAGATTGAACTGAAACCAATCTATCTCAGCAAGAGCAAATATAACGGCGTGATGGTACTAGAACTTGTGCAACCTTTGAGATCAATCTTACACAAACAACAAAAGTAACTTGTAGAAGATGGATCAGCAGCTCGGTTTACAAGATTGAAGTAGATGCAAACAAAAAATAGGATTTATCCACCCGTGGTACAGAAAAGAACACGATCAGAGAATGAGAAACCAACAAGATTCTGCTGTGCGCCTATGAATTGATAATCTAATCACACACCAACGCAATTCACTAAAGATTGGCAACCTTCAGTAAAACATCAACGATGGGAGCGCCATCATTCAGCTTGTAGGAGGAACGTCCTCGATGAAGCACGCAAAACAAATCTGATCATCATACAAGGGATGATGCCCCAAATATAGGCACACAGGCCTCGACTTCAACTTGTACTCGAACACCAAAACCTAACTCGACCAAAAACAACTCACGCGGACAAGTTTGACTCATCCATGCATTAAGCGTACTCAACTAGAATTCGGACTCAACCATAACTCATACCATGAATAAAATAATATGGCTACCTTGCTAATACTCCTATTATGACTTCTCTAATTAAACTAGCCAGCTGATCTATTGACTCTAAACTTAAACTTGCAAAATAATTAAGTCGGCAGCTCAAATCGCATAGCACCAACCTGAATAAACTTTGTTGGCCTCTTTGCTTGGTTTTCCTCATTGTTCTTGCACTGAAAATTAATTCCTCGAAAAATATTTTTGCTCAGCGTAACATCAGAAGTAGCTAGGGTTTCACCTTCCCTCACCTTGGCATCCTCCATAGCAAAAGAAAATGCACCGAGTTGTATAAGAAATTTATTTAATGTATTGTATTACTTTTCACCGAATAAAGTAGAAATAATATGATGAGTTATAGGTTCATCATCCTTCCTCACTTGAAATAAAACCGTCCTCAGCTTTGAGGTAATATCAAGTGCTTTCTTCTTCTTTGCAGCAAGAAAGACCTCTGCCTTGATGAATGTTTCATGCATTGGTTTGAGCACATGGTGTACACCCCTGTGAACAAAAGAATAAGTATTGGAATAGCCCTCATGAGTAACATTGAGGTCATATTTTCATGGCCTCCCTAATAACAAGTGACAAACATTCATCGGCACCACATCATAGTCCACCTTATCATAATAATCACCAATGGACAATGCAACCCGCACCTTATGAGTAATTTTCAGCATACCATTTTGATTCATCCATTGCATATAATGCGGCGTAGGTAGCCTCCGCGTAGATAAGGATAATGCATGCACCAAATCTGAACTAACATCGTTGGTAAAACTTTCACCATTAATAATTAATTTGCACACCTTGTCTTGTACTTTGCACTCCGATTGGAACACATTACGGCGTTGTCCCCTCACTCCAACAAGTGTACCATCGCGCTGAATTTTATGGGCTAACAAAGATAAACCCGTCTTAGAAACATCAACATCATTATTATCATTATCTGTCGTATACAAATTAGGGTAGTTATCACAAGTATGACCATCATAAACAGACCTTTTTTTAGATTCTTCAGAAAGACTATCAGAAACATAGCATTCTTTTGTCATCAACACCTTATTTTTATTAGGACAATCCCTCATAAAATATCCTCTTCCTCCACAAGTATAACACAACTTTCCAGAATGAGAAGAAGATGCAGTAGAAGATTCAACTCTGGATTATGCTTTACTCATTGAACCAATGATAGATTTAGAAACCGCCACAGAGTGCTCGGTTTGAAGGAAACCGACTTAGTAGCAGCACCCCTATCATCGTCTTGCTAAAAAGAACGAGACCGACTAGCAACACAACGAGCTTTTAATTGTTGCTCCACCCTCTGAGTGACATGCACCAAACTTTGCATATCAGAATAATGTGCAGTTTCAACATGTTCCTCCACATCCCAATTCAAACCATTAATAAATTGAGATATAGTGGCATTCTCATCCTCTTGCACACCTGTACGGATCATCAAAAGTTTCATCTCCTTGTAATAAGCATCAACACTAAGATCACCTTGCTCAAGGCGTTACAAATGAGTATACAAGGTCCTAGTAAAATGTTCAGGTATAAAGTGACGATGCATAATATCCTTCATATAGTTCTAAGTGTGTGGACGACCTCCGGTACGACACAAAGAATTCCACTAAGTCAAAGCATACCCGGTGAACTCAATAGATGCAACACGTACCTTCTTCTCCTTTGAATAATTATGGCTATAAAAAATTTGATCACAGAGTATCTCCCACTCCAAATAGTCATTCGGCTCACCCAATCCCAAAAAAGAAGGCATAGAAAATTTTAACTTACCAAGCCCTTTATCTGGCGGAAAATGAAAAACACGACTAACCATATTGCTATCACAGTTAACATGACGAATATCAGCTGCAAGTCTCTCCATATGAGCATCATGTCGATGAAGAGGATGTCGTGGTCAACACTGATAATCAGCACCATCATATTGTAGCCCTGGACTCTCATCACCTCCATTATATGCATGGTGGTCAGGAGAATGACGACGCCGTTCAACATGTGCATCATGTCTTGGAGGGTGTAGATGACCAGCAAGCTCTGCAATAGTCTTCTTCAGATCAGCAAAACCATGATCTATGCGATTCTCTAAATACTGACAAGTAGCAGTCAATCCATCCCTGACTTTTGCGGACGAGTTAGGGTTATAGATAGAACATGACACTTGAGGTAAACCATCAACAACACCATGAGTTGAAGCTTCAACATCAATAGCTTTAGAATTCTCGGAATTCACCATCTTACAAATTCTGAATAAATAGAGGACAAGAAAAATTCAGAAGTACCGTGAGCAACCCAGACTCTGATACCACTTGATGAGGGCATCGACCCTGACGCCTTGATTTGGCCATCTCTTTCACAGTACCAACACACCAACACTAAACTCCTTCTCTGAATTTTACTCGAACAGCAGCAATAACACTTAGTAGATTGAACTGGAACCAATCTATCTCGGCAAGATCAAATATAATGGCATGATGGTACCAGAACTTGTGCAAGCTTTGAGGTCAATCTCACACAAACAACAGAAGTAACTTGTAGAAGATGGATCAGCAGCTCGGTTTACAAGGTTGAAGTAGATACAAACCAAAATTAGGATTTCTCCACCCGTGGTCCAGGAAAGAACACGAACAGAGAATGAGGAACCAACAAGATTCCACTGTGCACCCAGGAATTGACAACCTGATCACATACCAACACAATTCACTCAAGATTGGCAACCTTCAGTAAAACATCAGCGATAGGAGTGCCATCGTTCAACTTGTAGGAGGAATGTTCTCGATGAAACACGCAAAACAAATCTGATCCTCATACAAGGGACGACGCCCCAGATATAGGCACACAAGCCTGGACTTCGACTTGGACTGGAACACCATTTATTTGATGCATTGTATTCCTTTTTACCGAATAAAGTAGAAATAATATAAGGAGTAAAGAGCTCATCAACAACATTGGGTGTCGCTGGGTTCCACGTACATACCTGTCCTAGTACTATTTGGGTACTTTCTCGAAATAGAACTTAATAATTGAACATGCTCTAGGAAAACGTTTATCTTCATATAATGCATAATAATTCAGCACAATGGATTCATTTTTATTTAAACTATTTTACGAATTTACCGTGTTGTATTATTGTTCTCTATTTTGAAGAAAAGAAATCTAGCATTTGGGCTCTACGTTGGGAAACGGAAACAAGACAACACCATATAGGGCATAAACAGCACGGTGTTTCAGTGTGAAGACCTAGTTGAGGTAGAAGAGATGTTAATGGTTAGGAGTACCTCATTTGGCATTGAGGTTGATTACGGTTATCTGGTAGGTGGAACTCCTCATTACATGATACGTGTGAGAGAAACGATGGTCGTACGACAAAAATTGTCTAAACAAATTGATTAGACAAAAAAAAATCTGAGTTTTTTAATTATAAATTGTGAGGTTTTCTACTATTGTTTCTTTTACACGAGCTTCAAAGACAAATGTAATATAACACAAAACAACAACTAAAAACTGAACAAATAACCAGCTTAATGTTGATCTAGCTGTTAAGGCTTTTCTAAAGGACCTGTAGATTAATCGGAGCGGATTTGTTCCCTAGATAAGGGGGAAGCATGAAAAGATCATGAAAATGATGAGATAATATCCTGCTAGGCAGTAAACTAGGGTTGCAACTGGGGCAGTTCGGTGCGGCCTAAGTTGTGACCTGTGTGCCCTACTTGAGAAGATAGAGGTCATGGGTCGACCCAAACCTTTTTTCTCTACAAACCGCTTGTAATACTTTGGCATATTATTGTGTCCGGTTTCGGCATGTGCAGCCCAAGTGTTCCGGTATGGTGGTAGTTATACGCTTTTATGCTTCAAATATAGCAAATTTGGATCAATCCTTTTACACGAAGCGAGAACGAAAGTATAAGAGATGTGCTATATATATGCGGACCTGCCCATAGGGGGGATGGACTGTAAGGGAATTTTAGAGACAGAGTGTGACAGATGATATCAGAGCTAACTCTCGCTGCACGAGTGTATGCGTGTCGGCCCGTGAATGGGACATAGCATGACAATGGTACCAAGGGAAGATCATGTGTATTTATCTACCATGTACGCAGTAATATGTCAAGGGCATCAGCTCTGAAGGGGACAGAGTGTAATACCCTGACCATTAGTGTTTCTAAATTTGATCTGTGCTGCTCAAGTGTTCCGATGTGGTGGTGTTAGTACCACCTTGATAGTTTAGATAGGTTGGAAACAGCTTATAAACCTCCACACTCCAAACATAGTGCATCTATGTTAACCTTTACATGAAGCAATAACAAAAATATATATAGGACCGAAAATGACGACTAAAGGGGAGGTGAATTGATGTCTTACAAATTTCTTACGAAATAGATGGGCTACTCCTTATTCACCCAATACTCCTCAAAAACGCACAAATAGAAGTATAAACTTTAGATAGACAAAGCGAGAAAGAAAGTTACAAAGCAACATGACTCCACAGATGAAATATGAACTATAGGTTCTATTCAAGACTATTCCATATATCTTTGAATATAAAAATTTGAAACTTGAACGAAGAACAAAGCAAAAAGATAGTCACCAAAAGAAGCAACTCTACAAGTTGATGGTTTAGAGATAAGGGGATTCAAGACCATCTCAAATATATGAGTATATAAACATTTATGCCTCTAGCAATAAGAAGAACACCTTCCCAAGGTTAAAAAATCACAGCTCAAAGGCAAAAACGAAAATCAACGAGAAAAACACAACCGAAAAAATGGAAAACTTACAAACTTGCAAGAGAGCCAATAGAGAGAGACTAGAAGGAGGAGAATTCAAGCATATGCAAAAACATAAACTTCATTACTCAAAGAGGTCAGCCCTATTTTAGGCGGATTACAAGGATTTTTCTCATAAAAATTCTCACCTATTATATAGGCTAAGCACTCATCTTCATCTCCTCTATAACCTTAGCACTAGTCTCTTAAATGGGTGGCACAAAGAGCTCAAGTGGCTGGTTCTATCTCTTGCATAGCCATACCCCTCTATTTATAGGCATAGAAAACTTAATCCTTAAGTTTCCTAACTTGTTACTAAAATACCATCTCTTGTAGTATACTCCTACCTACCACCAAGAGTATTTTAGTCTATTTCTTGCTCCATCCATCGAATGGTCGCGTTGTCTTCATGACTTAGCTTTGCCTCGACACAAGCTTTACGATGGTGACACATACTCCTCCAGTCCTCCCACGGTTTTGAGGTCATACCGTGAAACTCTCTGCACACTTCTCAAAACGTGACTCGCCACTTACTTACACATTAAGCAAATACTCTAATGTCAACATGTGTACTTCATCTTACGATCCTAACTGCCGGCAAGTCTCTCCCGCTTCCGATCCCTCGGACCGACTTATCACTTGCACCGGCATCCTTTTCACTTACTTTGTTAACACGCCGTCTTCATCCTCAGTTTCATACTTTTCTTAACCTCCACGTGTACAGTTAGGATCATCTTTGACTCCGTCTGGCCTCCTTAATCGTCTGGCACTAAGCACTCACTTAGCCCTGATCATCCGCCGTCGACCGACAAGTTGCATTTGTCATCTGCACATAATGAGACAAGCAAACATGTATCTCCCAACACCATGTGAACTCCTCACATGTTAGTCCAAATCAAAGTCCCTGCATAAAGACCAAGTCACACAAAAAATGTGAACACCAGATGATCCGACGATCACACCAGTACAAGCACTGAATCATCCGATGCGTACACTCTCTAGCTCTGGAGTCTCTAAAAAAATGCTCCGGCGTTGCTCCGATGTTCAGTCATGCCCATCACCGAACCTTCCGGTGAGGACAACGCCAGTCAGGCCATTTTGCAGCATCTCTGTTAAATGATCCGGTGTTCAAAACCTCTAATACCGAACCTTCCGGTGAGTAGATCAGCTCTAGCACTAAAAACTTGCACTTCTGTTAAATGCTCTTCCAGATAGCACCAGACTATCTAGTAAGAACAATTTTCCTCTCACCAAATTATTCGGTGAGCACACTTTTTCTAGATTCTGAAACAGACAACTTCAACTTCAAATTTAGTCAATTTTTAAATATAAACAAGCTTATACAATCTTAAAATCATCTAACTAAATTAACACTTTATCAATCACTCATCACATACTAACCAAAATATATTTTAACTTAGTTTCTCAATAGAAAAGATATGTTATATATATATATATATATATATGAATCCGCTCTAAAAGTGAACTGACATGTAAGCGAAATTTAGAGAAAAGATGTTACACCGCTTAACCTATGGGGCACTGTAGGTTGTCCATTCCGTTGTGTGTCGTTGCTTTTCACTGAAACTACGAACACCTACGGTCTTTGGAGGTTCTATAATGGCGGTCATGCCTACCTACCGGCTGGTGGAGAGAGCGAGACATGTCGCTACTCCCTGGTTCAGGAACGAAGGCGGAGGATAAGCCCTCGCAAACGGTGAATTTTGCTTGGAAATATTGCGAGCGCGGAGACCATTGCCCCCGTAGACGGTGGCTCGGGCTTGGCGTCATTTCTAGCTCGGCGGTGACCAGTGAACTCGTCTCGGACTCCACGAAATACTTCACCTCGTGCCCAGCAACCATTCCCATCTCTATCGTCACCGCAGAAACCAAGTAAAAAGACCAAATTGACAATGAATTTAACATGCAGTGCGATCCTGATCCTGACCCTAGGGCTCGGCTCCCGCCATAGATGGGGCCCAAGCTCAGCCGCTTAGCATGGAAAAAGGCAACGAAGCAAGATAGGTCGACAATACAACTTCGAGCGGCGGTGAGCTGGAGCTTGCAGGAGGTAGGAAGATGGGAATCAGAAGTAGCGATAGGGTCGGTTTGACCCTAGGGGCGATGGGTCCATCCCCCAGTTAGGCCCTTTCGAAGTTGGGGTCAACCCGGTCCATTCCATTGCTGAAGTTTAGGGGCAGGTCACGAATTTCGTCGTACCACCCCGCTTGCCGCCCTACACTAAACTAGGTGAGTTCCCTCAACTTCTCAACGTTGGCAGCAGTAGGTAAGGAAGTGGGATCTATTTGAAATATGAGATTTTGTTTGGATCCATAAGAGGCGTTTATTCTATAGATTTGTACATTTCAAAAATAAAATGCACTATGCTTTTCATGTACCTAAGCTAAAAACGGAGGGACATTAAGGATGTATTTGATTAGAGGGATATTTCTGCTTGAGAGATGACCCTAATTTTTTAAGGTATTTGGTTAGAGAGATATCTTTGGATGAGAGATGATCATTCAATTTTTTAGTGTTTGGTTAAAAGGTAAGCTAAATATGATGGTTATCTAGAGGGGATAGTCTTCTCACATGTTGGATAAGCTCAACGGTCAAAAGCTGCTGGACGGAGCCATCCATATTCTGGATAAGTTTTATCCCTACTAATATGATATATTCTGATTGGTTAGAGTAAATGTACTTTTATATTAATATGCTTTAAATGATATTATCTACTTAATCGTTTATCTGATTTGCGATCCGATTGTACCGTTGTATTAATTGTAATTGCAATTAAATCAACAAAATAAGATCTCACATGATTATATTTTAATTAAAACTAAATATATGATAAGCGAGTCCAATAAACTTTTGATTAACCCCATCCAAGTTTTATCTGTCCAATCAAATAAGAAATTAGATGTACTATCTATACTACCAAATAAAAAATTTGATCATCTCATTCAACAAAATATAGATAATCATATCTCATTCACCTCATCCTCCCACTAAAATTGATATTATTCTACCCAAAAATGAAATTAAACCAATGGGACAAAAAAAAACTACACTTTTTTCGATGGCCAGTTGGCGACGCGTGCAAGTGCTCAGAGAAACTTCATCCTGATTCCAAATAAAAAATCTTAGCGTGATAGCACTTGGTAAAACCCCATTCTCCTTGGTTGCCAAGGAAAAAAAAAAGTTCCGCTGAGATCTGCTTGGATTGCAGGAATTTTATAGGAATTTTAGAGGATTTTAATCTTTAGGAATTTTTCCGATAAAGATCTTTAGAACAAATGAATAGACTTGTCAAAATTTTATAAAAATCCTATAAAATGGTTTCTTTCATAGAAATTTTGGAAGAATTGTAACATGAGGTCTAACCTTATAGAATTTTTTTTATCTATCTCTTTCATCTAATTTATGTATTTTTCCCGCGCTCTATTCAAATGATTATTTCTATAGTTTTCTTGTATTTTTCATTTCGTAGGATTCAAATACTAGAGTATTCCAATTATATATTTTTCCTGTTCCTTTGTTCTAAAATTGGGTAGTAGTGCAGCACAGTACCACCCCGTTGGCACGTGCCGCTCCATGCCGTACTTGCCGCATATCCGCCTTTGACGAGTAGAGGGCCGCAGGTAAGCATAGACGTTGCGCTCCAGGTGTCAGAAAAGCAGAGGCGGGCTCCACATCAACGCCCCGCGCGGGAAGCCCGAGCGCCGCGTCCACCGGAACCCCGTACACCGCCCCTGCGTCGCAGTCGCGCACCTTCGATCCCCATCCAACGGCCGAAAAAGCACACAACGCCATACACCGCGTGCATTCGCCGGCTTCAACTGCTTCTGAACAGTCGAATCCCAGCCACCCATCTGCCCACAGCCCGTGATCCAACAGTTTGCGTCTATGAAGGGCTCCTAGACCGGGCGCAGCGATCCCTCCAGCTACTCTCCCGCACACGCTTCCCACGAGACGAGGCTAGTCGACGTAACTGCTCTCTAATACTGTATTATCACTGACACGTGAACCACACGTCCGAGTCCACATGTCAGTGACCACATCCTCTAAACCCACGCGTCAGTGACGACGTTCTCTAACGTTCACGTCAGATAACCATTTCCGAGAACAGCACCACTCTCTTTTCACACACACACACGAACCCACATACAAATACGCACACCGACCTCTCCGCCTTCCGCTTGATCTCCTCCCCTCCCCTCCTCCTCCCAAAAGCGGAGTGGGGTTTTGTGGTGGTGGTGGTGGTGGTGGTAGCAGAAGACGTCACCAAATGGCGGCGTACGACCCGGCCGGCGGCGGGGGGTGGAGCAACGTCCCCAACTGCTCCCGCAAGGCGGCGCCGCCCGCCTCTGCTCAGCGCCGCGGCGGAGGCGACGACCGCGTGCCGGCGGTGGGCGAGGTCGCCGAGGGGGTGAAGGGGCTCGAGATCGGGGACGGGGAGAGGAGGCTGGACAAGTACGACATCCCGGTGGAGGTGAGCGGGGAGGGCGCGCCCGCGCCCGCGGACGGGTTCGAGGCGGCCGGGCTGGCGGGGGCCGTGCTCCGGAACGTGGCGCGGTGCGGGTACGAGAGCCCCACGCCCGTGCAGCGGTACGCGTTGCCGATCGTGGTGGCCGGGAGGGACCTCATGGCGTGCGCGCAGACCGGGTCCGGGAAGACGGCCGCGTTCTGCCTCCCCGTGGTGAGCGGTCTGGTGGCGGCGGCGGAGGCGGGAAGAAACGGAGACAGCCGACGGGACAGGGGGTCGTTTGATCGCACTGCGAGGCCGCGCGCGCTCGTCCTCGCGCCCACCAGAGAGCTTGCAGCGCAGGTAAAGGTTCCAGCTCTTGGCTTGCTCTCTTACAATGTCCGATGCCGTTTGTGTGGGGATCCGGTGCCGCGTGTTCCCTCGCTGTGTCGCTGCGCACACGAGCACGTTCGTGTGCAAGCGCCATGCCACCGCGCGACTCGTAGATCTTCATCGTGCGTGTGTTCCTGCCTGCCCGCGCACTCGAGCTGGAGTGTCGTAGATGTCGCAGTGGTGGGTTTTACACTTTTACCTTCGTTGTCGTGTTCCTGTTCTCGGTGTTGCGCTTATACGGGTGCCCCTTATGATGCGCGAGCTAGTTCCTTGTTCATGTCTGTCTGTGCTTCGTGCGCGTACTGTTTGGGCTCTCGAGCATGCTTGCCCATGTTACGTGCTGGTGTG
This sequence comes from Phragmites australis, assembly GCF_958298935.1. NCBI lineage: Eukaryota > Viridiplantae > Streptophyta > Magnoliopsida > Poales > Poaceae > Phragmites > Phragmites australis. The sequence goes on from NC_084928.1 coordinate 29,817,737, forward strand.
CGACGACACGCCCAACGCGCTCGGTAGTGTGCGAGTTGGTGCCCCTCGCGAATAGGGGTTTGCATGGTCGCTCTCTGTTTGCTAGATATTTTGCTTCTGGTAGCCGCAGTGCTTGTTTGCCTCCCTTAATTGTTTATGGTAACTGTATTTATTGAATAATGATATTGCTATAACGTGTTTCTGGAAGAATTTTGTGATCCTTCCCTTTTTGGGGGATTTTAATTTGCCGCTTCTTGTGTTTGTGTTGCATAAGTATTTTCTGTGGATTTCATGGTGTTCTGTGTGCTTTTGCTGTCTTATGCAATGTGGGTTTGTTTTACAATTTTGCGTTCTTTCGCTTGTGCTGTGGAGTATTTTCCTTGATCATCTTATATTTTTAAAGCTGTTAGATTTGCAATTTCCTTTGCATCTTGCACAATGAGCTCATTTAGGAAATTGATCTCGGTGCGTTTTTTCCTTTATAGTTGCTGACTGTTGGGCAGATTGGGGTTAAATTGATTTGTGGAGGAGATTATATATCCTTTGAGAATTTCAAACGCTTCTTTGCCTCTGTCTTCATACTTTGTTTGTGATCAGGTAGCTGCCCCTGTCTCTTAGAGTTTTACTTGATGATATGAATCGGCAAACATGGATTAACATCTGATTTCAGTGGAAGACTAAGCTTTCATGTATGCATGCTTTGCTGCCGCCCTATGATATTGTAGCAAGATATCAGCTGTCTTGTTTTATTATCTATTGTAGCATGCTAGAAATATGTATTTTGCACAGTTAATACATGGTTGTATTAGTAGTTAAATTGCACAGGATTGGAGTTTCCTCTGTCTACAAGAAACTAGCTTCTAATTCCTCAGATGCATCAAAATTGATTTATGTAGTACATATGTTTCTGCTTCTTTTGTTAGTGCACACACCCTTTCATTTGAAATAGTTTTGAAACATAACAACATATTGTTTGCACTTCTCTGAACCAGTGGAATCAGTCGTCAGGATTTTATTGTATTTTCTGACTCTGATTTGAGGTATTATTGGCATTTCAACGTGCGGATCCAAATAAATGCCTTTGTAGTCACTATTCACACCAGTCAAGTTTTGTAATTCATGAAATGCTCCTGCGAAATGCTGAGTATGTCTCCAATTCCAAAATTGGTTTGTTGTTCCTTCAATCAGATCTTGTGTGCATTTGTTCTTGTTTCAGCTGGATCATTGGTGTGTGAGTTTAAACGTGAATGCATGCTCATGTTCCCTAGTTTAAGATTGTTTTCCATAACAGAGCTAATGTGCTTGTGGATTTCAACTTTTCAATGTCATGCTTGTTACTATACTAGTCCCATTGGTCATTTTTAATATAAATTTCTGTGAATGAGTAGCTCCATTATTATCTTGATATTTGGATCCGATTATGTGCTAGTTGGTCTTTCATTTGACATGTATGTTTGCCTTACCTATTGTATTGCTTTTTTATGACATTCCTTTTTTCAAGGGCATGAGGAGGTGAAGGAGTCTTGCTTGATTCATGTTTATTATTACCTGTGGTGAGACTTAGTTGTTTGTGGTTTCATATTTTAGATTAGTGAGGAGGCCAAGAAGTTTTCTTTCCAAACTGGACTCAGAGTTGTGGTGGCCTATGGTGGAACACCAATGCATAAGCAGGTGATTACTGCTTTCACGCTTGCTTTCTTTTTTCCCTCACAACCTTGTTTCATTTTCCATTTTTGCAGGCTAGTTTATCTGTCATGTGGCTCAGATTTTCAGAAGTGATTTTAAATGTTGGGGTAGAACAGAGTTCTGGAAAATTTAGCTTCCAATATCTTACAGAAGTCATTTTACCTGGAAATTCTTGGTGCCTTCCAATATCTTACAGAAGTCATTTTACCTGGAAATTCTTGGTGCAGTACTCAACACTTAGGATATAAGGCATTTGTGGCTAGAAAAGCGCAGTATAGCTTTCGTAAATGTTTATGTTGTTTGTCTTAAGTTTTTGCAATATTATCTGACCTATGTTTTTTCGTGCTTGCTGTTTTTAGCTGCGTGATTTAGAGAGGGGTGTTGATATTCTTGTTGCTACCCCTGGACGCCTTGTGGACATGGTTGAAAGATCAAGGATCTCTCTTGAGGCAATTAAGTATCTGGTAATGGATGAGGCTGACAGAATGCTGGATATGGGGTTTGAGCCTCAGATAAGGAAGATAGTTGATATGATGAATATGCCAAAAAAGTCTGTGAGACAAACTATGCTCTTCAGTGCAACCTTCCCACCAGAAATACAGGTAAAGAAAGCTGTATACTTACTATCTGTTTCTCATGTAAAGTAGCATGAACAATGTAACAACAGGATATTTTTCATGTTTCTACTATAACATGCAAACTTAGAACTTCCTATGGCATACCTTGTCATAACAATACTGGCAAGTGGATAGCACTTTATTTTTAACGGAAATGGATAGTACTTAGAATTTGTCCTGCACAAAGAACGTTATTCCTATGTTGTGATATTTTCTACATCTATTTGTTGTCTGTTAAATTGATATACATTTTACTATTATCCAACCTTTTTTTTTTTACTTTGATGCTTTTTTAGAGACTTGCTTCTGATTTCTTGGCAAATTACATATTTATCACTGTCGGAAGGGTTGGGTCAAGCACTGACCTGATTGAGCAGAAAATTGAGTTTGTCAATGACGGTGAGAAAAGAGACTTCCTGTTAGATCTTTTACACAAGCAATTTGTTGGTGTGGCTAACAGCAAGGTATACACTAGTTGTTGCTATCTTGGATTTAAATTGGATTGGTTTGCCATTCTTCTCATGTTAGCTTGCATGCTTGTCTTGCTGCAGCAACCTCTGACGTTGGTCTTTGTGGAGACAAAGCGGGAAGCTGACTCATTGAGGTATTGGCTATACTCAAAAGGTTTCCCTGCGACAGCGATCCATGGTGACCGAACGCAGCAGGTGAATACATTTGTCACAACTTTTTAGTAATTGTCTTACTGGTTCTTCAGTACGAATTTAACACTACATAAACCAAGAAATGTGTACACAATTTTAGTCTGAAATATCTGCAATGCTGGTTTTCTACCTCTTGTGGCCTCACTGACGCAGTTTCTGCTCGACCATCTGTTTTCAGTTTCAGTGATCGCATGCTTCAAACAGTATATCTGTTTCATGAACACGATGGATTCTTTTTCCCTGACAATTTCCTTACCTAGCTTCTTGCATGCATTTATATTAGCTTAGTGTTCATCTTTTGCCAGTAACTCTAGATCTACCTCTCTTCAATTCATCAATTGCCTTGTTAAATGATTAGTAGTGTTTTGTATTTGTCTTAACAATGTCGATTTTACTTGGCATGCCCTTCTTTGATCTCAATTTGTCCATGTTTCAAATGTTCTTTATTACCATGGTATAGTAGGGTACATGACACTTGGTACTTTCATAACAGCTGTTTAATCTGTTGCTACCAGTAAATGTTTTCGGCTTTGTTTTTGTTATTTTGCTATAGATTCATTTCTTTGTTCATCCCATTTTGAAGGAGAGGGAGAACGCCCTGAGATCCTTCAAGAGTGGTGCTACTCCTATCATGGTCGCCACTGATGTAGCTTCAAGGGGACTGGACGTCCCGAACGTGGCTCATGTGATCAACTACGATCTCCCTAAGAGCATCGAGGATTACGTCCACAGGATCGGAAGAACCGGGAGAGCTGGAAAGGCCGGGATCGCCACCGCCTTCTTCACCGGCTCTAACCACCCCCTGGCGAAGGGCCTGCTGGAGTTGCTGACCGAGGCGAAGTGGGCTGTGCCCAAATGGCTCGTGGAGTATGCGGGCAGGCCAGGCTACAGAGGATCAAGCTACGGCGGAAGAGGCCGAAGGTCTGGTGGTGGCGGTGGGTATGGAGGCAGAGACTATCGCCGCAGCAGTGACTACTCTGATGGTGGTGGTGGTGGTGGTGTCTACTCTGGTGGCGGTGGCGACTATTCTGGAGGTGGTGGAGGCTCCTCCGGTGACGGCGGCGGCGGCAGCTCCTTCCGAGCAGAAGCTCCTCCGCGGTACTACCCGTCGTACGCCATGGGCACCGCGGACATCATCGCCTCTGGCTGGGACTAGCCAGCGCGCGCACGTACCCTCAGTGCACATACAGTGTAGAACTATAATATATAGCCCTGCGTATGCTAGATACGTAGGAGCGCCTGAATTAGCTCTCGGTCTTCGCTGGTCCTTTTGCCTTGCCGGTCCTCGTGTTTGGTGGTTAAACTCGAAGGCTATATGCATTATTACTTTTAGTTCCTGATGCTGTTGGATATCGTCTCATGGATGTGCTGACGGGCAGATCCTGAGTCCTTGCTCGCGTGTGGTTTGCCTTAAGAACAAAGATGATATATCTGTCCGTTGGGAATAGATGTCTATCTGACGGACAGGCATATATTCACATTGTATATATTCATCAACATCAATGAAAGAATAACCTATTTTGAGTCTCTACTCTTGATTGTCTTTACAATTCGCACTCAACACGTTATCACGCAATCATTAACATTACGTGCAAACTGCCACATCGTGGCAAATGTCTCATGCCATGCTGGCGCAGTGCATATGTAAGCACTATTGAGAATTGATTGCAATGTAAAATAGATAATGAATAAATAGATTCAACCGTTATTATTCTTATTGATAAATATACATATTTATATATGATAAATAGTTATATCTGTTTGGGAGGCATCCCTCCTAAATGGGTATCTATTGCTGAAAGGACATGAATAACTACAGGCATGGATCACAATGGTTCGTAATACCCCTTTGATCAATGTTGTTATATGTATATATCATTCTGAGAACTCCTCTAAAAATTCTGTAGAAAAAATATGAGGAAAGTAAAGTGATATGTTGTTAAAACTCCTTTAAAATTCAGTGAAAAAATAAAGAGAAATGATACAACATATATTGATTATTGTCTCTTTGTTTACTCATATGAGAAAAACCTTTTAAAAAAGAAAAACCCATAATCGAGTTTAGAGAACAATAAATATGTCTTGTATGCCTCTTTTAAAAATCCCGGTAGGGAAAATAAGAGATATGACATAAGATCTTGTATATATATTGTCTTATTAAAAAAAATTATACGAAATTTTGTAAGTAAAACTCATAAATGGAAAATAGTACAATATGATGTATGAACAAGTTAAAATTTTAGGAGAAGATTCCTCCTAAACATTGCAAATCTTGAAGTCATCGTATACCAATACATGAACATAATTGGAATGTCGAAGTTGGTAAGGACTTTGTGAATAAATCTGTGAGGTTATCACATGATTCAATTTGCAAGATGTTTATCTCCCCACATTATTGTAAGACATGAGGATAAAATAATTTAGGGACAATATGCTTATTGATATTATTGAGAATCGATAGGATTGCAATATAATAGTAGAGAAAACAACAATTCAAACTATATCTTTATTGATCTTTCATTTGATATATATATATATATATATATATATATGTATATATACACATATATATATATACACACACACACATACACACACACAAGTGAGAAAGTGTTCATTTGGGAGGGATGCCTCCCGAACGGATGCCTGTTCATTCAAAGGGTATGGCAACCACCGGTGGTTGCCGGCAGAGATCAAATGATTTCTAACACTCTTCCTTGATCGATGCCGGTTCATGTGTATACATATTATCTTAGAAATCTCCTTCAAAAATTCTATGGAAAAAATATGAGGAGAATAATAGTGATATGCTGTTAAAACTCCTTTAAAACCTAGTGGAAAAATAAGAAGAAAATGATACAGAATATAATTATTATTGTCTCTTTGTTAACACATATGAGAAACCATTGTAAAAAGAAAAAACTCATAAGCGAGTTTAGAGAACAATAGATATGTCTTGTATACCTCCTTTAAAAACTCCGGTGGAAAAAATAGGAGATATGATATGTGATCTTGTGTAGATATTATCTCATTAAAAACCTTTTATGAGAAACTTTGTCAGTAAAACTCATAAGGGAAAATAGTACAATATGATATATGAACATGTTAAATTCAGAAAGAGACTCTCATGATCATTGCAAATCTTGAAGTCGTCGCATACCAATACCATGAACATATTCTTGGAATGTCAAAGTTGGTAAGGATTTTGTAAATAAATCTACGACGTTATCACAAGGTTTAATTTGCAAGATATTTATTTCCCCAATTTGTTGTAACTCATGAGGATAAAACAATTTAGGAGCAACATGCTTAGTGATATTGCTCTTTATATAACTTGTTTGTATCTGAGCAACACAAGTAGTATTATCTTCGTAGATAATAGTAGGTGATTCAATGGAACTAATACCATATAATTTTTTATGTGGTTGACCATTCTGCGAAGCCATACACATTATGTGATGTTTCAGAATGATATGTGAAAATACCCTTTGGAATATGTTTTGATTACTCCTATGAGGAGGCTATATCACCATAAAATCAATATGTGATCCCTCTATAGTTATATATTGATTTTTCTAATAGAAAAATCTAGATCTTTGGTGCCATAAAGATATATGAGGATATCCTCTTTGACTCCCACCTAATGATGTTATTAGAGCTACGCTATTTGTGCTAGCAAGTTACCTGCAAATGCAATATTAGTCCTATTGCGATTTGCAAGATACATAAGCGTTTTGATGACATTAGATATAGAACTTTAGGTTCAATATCTTTTCATCGTCAACCCAAGGTATGAATAGATCTTAATTCATATATAGAGATTGAATGACCATAAGTGTTTGATGGATATAATTGTTTAATACCATTTGAATATTGGTGGATTGATGGATATGCTTAAGTTATAGACTTAAGCGAAATTTAGTTTTTAATCAAATCATTCATCTCAAATTCCGTCTTAAGAAGATTACATACTTTGTCGTGTGTAGTTTGGAGATGATACAAAATCCAATTGAGATTTCATTATAAACACACATATGCAATCGTCGTATTTGGAGTAACCATTATACACACACACACACACACACACACACACATATAGTTGCGATTTGTATTTAGATTCAGAATACGAAGTCCATTAAGGACTTATATGTCCAAATCTACCCAATTCATTTGATCTGTCAATGATATTGAATACGAGAATGTAATTTTCACACATACCATGGGGTATATAGTATCGTAATTGATGCCGGGTCTTTGCGTGAACCCTTGTGCTACAAGCCTCGCTATTTCACCACCTTATGGAATAAAAATCTATTTTGCTTCCGTAGGGATAACATTTGGAGGTGTAGGTATTAATTTTACGAATACCTCTCTCTTTGTGAGCGAGGCTATCTCTGCTTGGATTGCATCCTTCCATAGAGTCCAGTCTGAGCATTTTGCACACTCTATCATGGTCTTGGGATCTGGATCATTTTGGAGGTTGTTTGCAATCGTAGTGGAGAAGTCGTCGACAATTGTAGTCTTTGATATTGATTGATTCTATGAAATCAATATAGTTTATGAAAATATTATCCTGTTTAACTCCGTGTATTTTCCAAAATAATGGACTTATGGTGTTCTAATGACCCAACGCATGAATTTGTTTACACATTTGTGCTAGGTGTTTGGATGATGAACATCCATAAGCATTTGGATAGTGAATATCCATAAGGTGTCTATCAACTTGATGTTGATTTACATTTATTGTCTTGGAGGGTGCTCTCCCCCTGTTTCCGAGAATACTTGCAAGAAGTTATGTCCCTTATGACCACAATTCTCCCCCTCTTATTTTGATTTGGGAGTTGAGTGGTTTTGTTACTCTTTCTGGCATATTAATAGCGGGAATCGGATTTGATGAAACCTTTATGACGAGTAAACGCATATAGCAGATTATTTATAATATGACGCAAATACATGATGTTCTGAATAAGGATTCAGATCTCTGGTACGTGGATATGAGGACTTGATGAGCCCATGGCTCCTTCGGATACGGTCAATACCACAAATAATCATTAAATCATACAAGGTTCAATTACAAGAGCATATGCATGATAATTAGACCACCAGGTAAACTCGTTTATCACTGTTCATGCTTTTTTAGATGGATTACTATTAAATTCTTGTAATGTTTTATTACTTAGGAACATAGGAGAAGCACCAACCTTACTCGAATGTCACTCCTCGAAGACCAAGTCTATTCAGACTCAATGAGCTCTAGTCATGGTCGCGGTCGTGGTCAAAGTCGTGGTCGAGTATCAAGACAACTCATTAGTAAAACAGGCATAACTCTCTCATACAAAATTCGTTTTAGGCGACCTTAGATATTTTGGAAAGCTTACGATGAGCACTTTCCAATAGATATGAGCTCGACTAAATATTCTTTTGGAAAGCGTAGCCATGAAGCCACCATCGGTCGAGAGCCATGCAGGCTGGGCACCATCATCCCGTGCACCACCGTTTGGGCTGGCCACACAAGGAGATGGTGTCTTGCGTCGCCGTTGTTGTGGGTCTCGGAGGAGGCAGTGTGGGGCAGCCCATTTGAGGAGTGCACAATGATGCTTGTAGTGAAGGCGTTGGTGTGGTCGTGGAGGACCACACCCTGGTCAGTGAGGACCAGACAGAGAAAGAATGATACGCCATTCTTCTGCAGCGCCATGATCAAGGTATGAACATCTGCGATCAGAAGATGCCTTGGTGCTTACCATGTGTCAAGGCCTTATAGCCTATGTTCTTGATTGCTTCTGGCCTATTAGTGGTTGTCCTCGTGCGCATCCATCTATACAGAGGCCTTCGTGCCTCTGTATTGATGTTGTTTCATTGATGGAGAATAGCGTGCATCGTGTGCTCCATGGCCGTGAAGACAAAAGTGTGTATCGACGAGTTTCCTATGGTGTTCATTGTGCTCTCGTCGGTGGTAGATTGGCCGATTAGCACAAAGAGCAATCGTGACTGATAACGTATTGAGAATTGATTGCAATGTAAAGTAGACAATGAGCAAACAGATTCATCAATTATTATTTTCATTGATAGATGTACATATTTATATATGATGAATAGCCATATCCGTTCGGAAGAGATACCTTCCTAACTGTGTCTATTGCTGAAAAGACATAAATAACAACCTGCATTGATCATAATGGTTCGTAATAAGCACCATCCGTTCCTTTTCCCTGGACCATCTTCATGATCCCCGTCTCTCATCCGCGAAAATAGAAAATTGAATGGAAACATAGCTAAACATGAGAAACAAAGAGCTATGTAGCAGGCTAAAAGCTGTAGCAAAGTTGTCCAATACAAAAATAATAATATATAAGACGAAGCCAACATCATTCAAAAAGAAAAATCAAACAACAATATTTAAAATAAGTGCATTGCATGTTGTCCAAAAGACGTGAAGCCACGGAGAAGCAATGCCCGCAGCGTTAACGTGGCGTTGCACGCGCGTAACTCGCATGGATAACTCTACTTGCAAGTACCCTCTGATTTTAAATACTTACTTTCGATTAAGATCCGATCAAATTTTTAAAATTTGAATCGTCAATAACTTTTAAAATATAGTTATAATATTTAAAAAAGATAATATTATGAAAGTATTTTTTAAAAATAAATCTATATGTATAATTTTTATGCTTACACAATAAATATTTATAAACTATTGATGATAAAAATTTTAAAAATTTAATCGAATCTTGATTAAAGCAGAAGTATTTAAAACCGAAGGGATATCAGATGACGTGAACGCCGAGATAAGCATGGCCTTAGGCTATCTCCAGCAGCTACCTTAAATTTTCATCCTCTAAACCACTATTACAGCATCTCCTATCACTATTATAGCATCCTTTATTTTTTCATCTCCAGTAGCTACCCTATTTTCTACCTTCTACTCATCTTTTTCTCTCTCCGGACATTGTTTTCTCCCTTCGGGTCCGCTGGCAGCCTCTTTTTAGCACTGTTGCTACAGTAGTTCCGCAAAGTTGCTGGAGCTGCTACAGTACGCCGCAAATCACTGTAGCAGCCGGATTTCAAAAATGCCGATTCTACTGGAGATGGCCTTACGTCGGATTGCGGTAGCAATTCCACTGCCTCGTCGTGCCCAGCTCAGCCCTCCCGGCCCAACAACTACCGCAATCCGCTAGGCCCACCTCCACGCCTCGTCCAACGGTCCGACGCCGGCTAGTCGCACGGACGCCACAGCTCCGCTCGGCACCGCGCGCTCCAGTTCCCCTTCCCACCGCCACCATGGAACGCGCCGGCGCTCGTCGGCCGGATGGAAACGAGACGGCACCCACGGCCGGGGCGCGAGCGCGACGGTCACCCAGAGCCCGGATCCCATGGGCCGGCCGAAGCTGGGCTTCCGCTCCTTACCCACTCGCAGGTACGATTCCAGGAGAGGCTAGCTTCGTTTCCTTCCTCTGCTTGAACTGAATCCCCGTGTTTCGTCGAGGAAAACCAGAACGCTCACTGGACCGACGACTGTTCATTTGGTTGCCAATCATTCTGGGGCGCCACGGACGGAGAAATCGAGTAGCTGGCCGAGCTGTTAGTTAATTTCATGCTATTTTCTGTTGCTGGATGAATCGACAAAGGTGGGAATCCCTCTTGAAATCAACTGATCCCCAAACCAAAACAGTATTACCGGATCAAGCGTAGGCTGGCACACACCAGAGTGGGCACCTGCTCAGGGTCTGAGGTGAAGAGGGGGTGGGAGGAGGAACCAGTGAATAGGCTGCGATTACATTTGTTTTTAGAACTAGGCAAGGGGTATAGCCTGTGATTACACTAGACAAAATAACCAGGCCTGTTGCCAAATCATTGAGCTCCACTCCGCGCTCAATGGTCATGCACCAGTCACATTAGAAGGTGTTCTTGGAGAAGTCATGTTATCAGTTTCTCATGTCGATAGCTTCCTCCCCCTCCCCAGGGGTGCTCATGGAATCAGCTAGTCAGATTCTGATTTCTGCCTGGCAACAAATTACCACTACATCCTCTCCCTAGTCACAATGGATACAAGAGTTCGTACGCATCTGGGACTTTTGGGTCGACAAGCACAATGCCTAACTTGGTGAATCTTTGATCCTGTTGGTCAGAAATGAGAATAAGATGCTTGGAGTCTTGATGTCTGCACAAATCAATCGTATTATGCCAATCTTCAGTCATTTTTTGTTAAACCTAGCATCATAGTATGTGGTTTTTCCACAAACCAAACAACTCATTGAGTCATCTTAAGATCATAAGGTTCATACCCTGGCATCAAGTATTCAAGTATAATAATATCTACTTGTAATGCAAGCATACCATGAACATACTGTGTGTTCGCCAATACTGAAGTATGAAGCTTCCACATTTCATTGCAGCTTATTACAACAGATGATAGCATAGCTTTTGGATAAATATTAGGATTTTAAGACTACATCGTAATCTGGCATATCCTAGTTAAATATGAAACGGGAAAAAGAACATAGGAGGAAAAGAAGTGATTTTATTGGCCAATGGTGTAGATATCTTCTATGGGCCCAAAATGAAGCATACACACCACATATTCATCAACTCTCTTAGTTGAGAGAATACTGCTGTATTATGCTACCGGCTTCATCAACTGAAAGAAGCATCTGCACCACATTCTCCATGGTGGGCCTTATGCTTCTGTCTTCTTGTACACATGAAACAGCCAACTTGATCATTGTTCTTGCCTGCGAGCCGTTAAAGTGGCCATTCAATCTGGGATCAATGAAGCCAGCGATCCATGACTGTTCACTGCCCTGTATCTTTGCATTATCTTCAAGCATCCTAACAATCCTTCTAATAGCCATTTCGACTGCCTCATCTGCATTTGCTACCCATTCTGAAACACGAGCTCCCTTGAGCAATTCTAGAAGCACCACTCCAAAGCTGTAGACATCAACTTTTGCTGTTATTGGAAGGCTAGAAACCCACTCAGGAGCTATGTAACCTCTAGTACCACATATCCGCGATGTACTTTTATTGGACCCGCCTCTGTTCAGGAGTTTTGCAAGGCCAAAGTCAGTGATCTTTGGCTCCAAGTTCTTATCCAACAGTATGTTCTCTGGCTTCACATCGCAGTGGATGACCCACTCTAAGCACTCGTGGTGAAGATACGCCAATCCTTTCGCCACCCCTAGAGCAATTTTAAATCTCTGCTTCCATTCAAGCAAGATGGGGGAACCGTCCGTACAAAATAGGATTTTATCCAATGAGCCGTTCTCCACAAATTCCGAGACCAGCATCCTGTGTGGACCGTCGGAACAGAATCCCCAAATCCTCACTAGATTCATATGGTAAATCCTGCGAATGACGCTTAGTTCATGCTGGAATTCTGCTTCACCTTGGTGTATGTCTGCCAGCTTTTTCACAGCTACTTCTCTCTTGTCTTCCAATACCCCTTTATATACAACACCAGATGCACCCTTACCAAGCTCATCCCTAAACTTTCTAGTAGCTCTCTGCAGCTCCCTATAAGTATACCTGCGGAAATGGTTGGTTATCATTTCATACCCAACCTCAGCTGGCAATACTCCTCTTAGTTGCTTACCCTCCCTTCTCAAAATAAACCACCATCCTACCACAGCAATTGTGACCTGCACTAGAAAAATTGCTGATAAGAACCCATATGCATACCAGTATTTTGGTCCACTGTGGCTTCTCTCAGTCGTATCCAAGAATTGTGTAGTCACATTTTTGCTTACTGCACCACATTCAGAACCATATTCAGGACCAAAAGGTTGTGAGTGGGGAATAGAGGATTGTAGGACTCTCACAGCCTCGGGCAGCTTGAGATAGATAGATCCCGGTAAAGCTGGGTGGGTTACACCACCAACAATGGCAGACTTTATGTAGCAGTCACCGTGTCCTTGCATGTATGAGAACCCCATGCAACTGCAGGCACTCGTGCATATGTTCTTGCAAGTATGGAGAGAAACAAAGTTCTGAACATCTTGATCATGCCCTAAGAAATCAGTATTCGGTAGCTTGACAAATCCCATCTTCTGCTTCCCATCACAACTAATTCGGTGCTTCGGCTTGCAGCCTTTTCTCCCATCGCTTGGGTCAATGGCCTCATAGCCAGGTGCACATGTACAAGCAGGCGCAGGTGTATACACACATATTCCATTCATGCCACACAAGCCACGCACATAGCAGAGCTGAGGGTATGCCATCCATGTGATCAGCCATGTTCCATTCTTTTGCATACTGTACAGCCTGAGGTTGCCATCATAATCTAGTGTTAGTCTCCTCATGATCCCAGGACCCGAATCAGCAGCTGAAAAGCTCAGATTGTCACTTCCAAGGAAATGCCCCGAGCTATCAAGAACTCCTATTGTGGTGCTATTAAACGAGTTTCTTTGTTTTGCCCGGATATTGATATCTGGATTGGGCCAATAGATGAAAGAGATATTCTTCTCATCGTCAAACAGTGTAAGTAAATGTTGATCATCAAAATGGAAGCTGTAGTGGTCAGGAACTACCAGCTTTGTAGCCGCAGTGATGTTCTGGTTGGGCAGCAAGGTATCTGTAGGAGAATCAAAGCTTTGCCACAGAATGACATCACCTTTGCCCTTCACGACGAGGTTCCCCGTGTCCAACAGCTGAGCTCGGTCGGCATCTGAAGAGCTCACGTTGTTGGTCCATACGGTCTGGCCATTGTAATCTTTCACAACCATGATCCCATGGATGTCTAACTCGACTCTGGATCCCCAGGTGTACACAGGGTGGAGATGGTTCGCGCTCCAGACTACGGTCTTTGGAGCCGAGTTGGAGAACCATATGGAGAAGATGGCTGCGTTGGATGAGATGTCGAAGCCACAGGTGAAAGTGCCATCTGGAGATCGGAGCACGTCGGAGCTGCTCTCTACGGAGAGCGAGGAGCCCGGCGTGAGGGAATTGCGGGCCGAGATGAGCGCAAGCAGGTGAATCAAGGTGAGGAACAGAGAGGTGCTATGTGCGTCCATAGTTCTTGCAGTATTTGAGCAGTGGAGCTGGCCTGCGGAATGACCAGGAGCACGCTGTTATAGGATCCTACTACCAATACACTGTGAACGGGAAATAGACTTCTCTGGTAGACGTAGTACCATGGCGTGGTACATTGTTCATCTCATAGAATTTTCTCCTTTCGGGTGCTGTGCTCTCACTTTTCAAGTGATGGATGCTCCTTGAGCTTTCTGAAGCGGCGCTGGATTTATTATAGAGTTAATTGAACAAAACACTAGGTTTTAGTTGCACTAAAACTTACTACATCTGTTCTTAATGGATATCGTGTTAAAATTTTGATTTTATTTTTAAATAGATGTCATTTTGAGTTTTTAAGATGGTGTTTTACTATAGTGCTCATATTAAAGGTTATTAGAAAGTTAAGTAGTGGATTGATGACTTATGTGATATTGATTGAATGTTGGTGAAATCGAGAGAGATAAATATATCATACATGAAAGAATTTATTGTAATCTTATTCTATGTGTCGAAGGTTAAAACGATATATATAAAAGAATAGAGATAATAGTGTTTTGTGTAATTCACCTTTTATTTTATGAACCAGTAAACCTTCATGAAAGTTGTTTTTGTCCTGTACTTCCGGAAAAGAATCTCGGTAGGCCTTGCAAAATGGGCCTCATGTTTGCACAATTGCACAAGATGAATTGACATTTTTCAGCTTGCTTAAATCTTAGAAGAAAAGAAGTAAAAATAAAATAAAAACACGGGTTTACATCCAACTGTGAATCGACAGCAAAGTTATCTTGAAGCTGACCATGACCATCCTTTTCAAAAAGTAAAGGTACCCGCTGATCTTTCAAGAGGATTGATGAGTTGACTGCACAAGTCGTATATTTCACAGATTGATCGTTCAGTTATCAATCAGCATGAGCTGGTGATTGTCTGAAGCCAGAAGCTTAAATGCCAACAGCAACCGGCAACAACGTGTTCTACCCTGATGTTACAGGTAGCAGCGTTTCTACTCGTGTACAGCTGTCAGAATGCGATGTTAGAACCAAGTGGGTGACCTCGTTGAATTCACACGATTGTAAGAACTATCAGGCTCAAGTGCCGAAACTAAACATTGCAATAAGTAAGTGCGAAATTTAAATGATATAAAAAGAATAAACTTGGTATGATGATTTTTTCATATAATATCATTAAGTTGTCTCTCATCACTAAGTTGAGGTTGCCTCTCATCATTAAAGTTCTCAATCAGATAACTTTAGGCTCTAGCCGTTAGAGCTCCCTACACTCTAGTGGGTCTCCTATTTGGCGCACTAGAATGTTCATTCACTACTCATAACGGGTTATCACATGTTAAACCCTATCACAGACGGATTTTATTTTCGTCTGTGCAAAGTGTCTATGTTTTTGCGCTTGTTACAGATGGGTATCACTCCGTCTTTAATATATGTGCACACAGACGAATCTGATTAACAACTACGTTTGTAATAAGGCTACACAACTATTAGTTTCACAAGTACCACAAACAAATTTACTGTAGGAAGTGTATCTATGTGTGTATTTTCACAGACATGTTTTTTTGCAGAACCGTTTGTGTCTCTTACATGGTTTCAATCAGGGATGGTAGAAATCGTCTGTGTTTGGCTTATGGTTTGAGATAGAGTTCGTAAGTAACCGTCTCTGTCATGTGACACAGATTGCGTTTCAGGTCAAATTTCATAGATATGTTACTTTAAGAATCGTCTGTGTGTAAATATTTCAGACGTGTTGGTGTAAAAACCGTCTGTGTGTCCCTAAACCGTCTGGCTTATGGTTTGAGACGGAGTTCGTAAGTAATTGTCTATATCATGTGACACAGACTATCTTTCAAGTAAAATTTCATAGACGTGTTACTTTAAGAACCATCTGTATGTGAATATTTCAAACGTATTGGTATAAAAACCGTCTATATGTCCCTAGACCCTCCCCTCCCTTGCATTATTTTTGCTCCCAGCCGGCCTTCTGGACATATTACAATCTCATAACATTATGAACCAGATATATATATATGCAATTAATATAACATACACATATGACAATCACAAAGCACAAAATTAAACAGAATTCATTATCAAAGTTACATAATATATAACACTCTTCCCTGCATGTACATAATTCATTAACAAATTATTTTCATAATGTAGCATACACATTAGATACCTCACCAATCTGAATGAAACTCCCCTTCTTGAGAAATTAAGAAAAGGGCGAGTCGTCCTCGGATTTTCGCAAGTGTTGCAGTTGGCACTATAATTGTTAGCAGTTTAAAAGTCTGTCAGTAGGGAAAGTATATAAGTAATGAGCATGTGTAGGTCAAGATTGATCTAAAAGTGATGATGTACGACATTTGGATCTTCATGGCTGCTCGTGTCAGTGATGCGTTGCATATGGTGGGCAACGTAGAAGCCACATGTGTTGCTCGGTGGTTGCTGGTAGCACCGGAAAGTATACTAATATATTTATGTAAAGTCAGTATGACACATAGTAACAATAAAAATATATTTAAAGATTTTACTATAGCGGGTATTTGAAGAAATGGTTCAATTTGGTTGCTCCTTTCGACTGTAGACCTCATTTGAGGCGGATGTATGCATTGAAAGCTCTATATGCATGCAAGAACAATATAAATTCTAGTGTTACAAGAAGAAAAGAACCTCAAATGAATTGAGTATAGTCTGAGAGAACTCACGTGTCGATAAGATTTTGTAGTGCAGCATAGTTACGTGGTTGTGCCTTTATGAAATTCATATACTACACCTTGTTGACATTAGGAATTATAACCACTAAAACACAATGACTATCCGGGTTATAGGGAAACATAAAATATTCCTTACCCTTGAAATATGATAATTGATATATAAGGTGTTTAGCGACCCCTGTCTTATCAGACCTAATGCTTTGTAGGTAGAGAAAACTAGGGTCAAGATATGCAATAGTTTATTTTGTCACCCTATTTTCTTGTATCATGTGCCTATATATACATAACAAATGAGTAATATGTAATATATATAGTAGTATGAGTCACTAAAAGGTGCGTTTGAAAGTCCTTATAATGTGAAGGCCCTCAAGAGTAACATGTCCAGTGCATCAAGGGTAAATAGGTCATAGAAATTATTGAAGCTAACAGGGAAGTAGCCTCTGTCGCTGTGGTAAAAATGGTTTTTAGCAAATTTGATGAAGTTTTTTGCCATTCTCCTCTTGCAATGGTCCATGTAATATTTATGGAGAATCATACATGTAAGACCTATCGATGTGAGTTCATTAGCGGAAAGGGTCGGTTCTTCATACTTGAATTTTGGGTTCATACTAGTGTCCATGATTGGCACACGAGGCTCTTTCTGGGCCACCTTTTTATGTTGAACATCATGCGGTTCTTCCTGGGCCACCTCTTGTTGTACAACAGGTTGAATGGCATCATGTTAGAGTTATGCATACATAACTAATCCTAGGGAAACAAATGCAAAAAAAATTCCTACAGTCTAAACCAAGATCTAAGATTATACAAATGATTTAAGTAGCCAACATTCAGTATCAAGTAACAAGCAATAACCAACACAGGAATATTTTCAACTAGCAAACCCTAGTGCCATAGTGGGGAGGAGGAGGAGGGGCCAAGCAATACCTAACGAGTGAAAAGAGGAATGGAGCGTTGCCTAAGGGGAGGAGGAGGAGGAGAAGCGCCGCAACAGTGCAGAGGATGATGACGAGGACGAGTGCCCGAGCACCATGCAGTGGAGAGGGGGAGGAGGAGGAGGTCCCGACCGCCATCAAAGTGGAGAGGACGAGGAAGGAGTGCCTGAGTGCCACCACAGTGGAGAGGACGAGGAAGGAGTGCCTGAGCGCCGCCACAGTGGAGAGGAGGAGTGCCCGAGCGGCACCGCCATGGAGAGGAGGAGAATGCGAAGCGCGAGCAAGATCTGTTTGAGTGAATGAACAATAGAATACACGTGTGGTTGGGTCAAAATACACAAAACAGATGGTTTTTCTTAATGTCCATCTGTGTCTTACTATATCACAAATGATGTTAATTGATGTCCGTCTGTGACCTGTCCCGTGCCCTGTGGACCCACACTACAAGTCACAAATGGATTCCTCTTAATGTCCGTCTATGCCTAAGGACACAGATTGTCAAGGAGAGCCAATACTCACAAACGGTATTTTCTTGATGTCCGTCTGTGCCTTATGAACACAGACGGTTTGTTGCTTGATGTACGTCTATGTCTTCTTACTATCATATGTGACTCCAGAATTGCCATATGTTGTCAGACATCATATAAATTTGAACACATACATCATATAAATTTGAACACAGGCATTTAAACACTGGAATTTCAACACAAACATTATAGAACTTAATTTCAACACAGATAGTACTTTAGCATTAACACATATTCACATCACTTCATCAATATATGGTTTGCAATTTACAAAATTGGTGTAATACCAGCAAAAGGGGGAGCTTCATCAAATTGATTGTACTCCTCATCGTTAATGATATTTTCAACTCCGACGATCCACCTTTTCCTATCGAGAACTATATGTCGGTTATTTTTGTGATGTATCATACACATAAAACACTTGGGTAACATATTTAGCAAGAACGAATGATTCTTCCTTATATCCGACACGTCGCAGGTCAATGGTAGTGATCACGTACTTGTCCACCTTCAAGACCTTTCGGCCCTAGATCCAACGGTGTCGAAACAAGGGTATCTTGAAAACTATATAGTCTAGCTCCCATATTTCCGTTATCTGCCTATAGTAAGTGCTCTTGTGCATATTGTTATCATAAGCATCTATGTGCAGACCACCGTTTTGATTTATATATTTCTCATCATGTTTTACTGTATAAAATGTGTACACATTAATGTCGTATCTTTGCCACATCACAATTGTAAACATCAATCCTTTTGCCAATTTCTTAAGTACCTGACTTATGCAAGAACTCGACTGAAATCTATCTTGTAACCAAGTGTTGAACCTTTTGTTATGCTCTCTAATTATTCATACATCGGTCCTTTTTAAATTGTCTCGAATGAGCAATGCATTGTGCTCCTCGATATATTTTTGACATTTCACCCATTTGTTGCAATACGAGGAAGTAAGTCTGAGCATAATACTTCTGGTCAAGAGTTATTGCCTTTTTTCCAATGGTCCATTTACCTGCCAGCCGACCCTCGTGCCGAGATATGGGGACACTGGTAGCACATGATGAATCAATTAATTCAACACACCAATCGACAATCTTCTCAGATGTATAGCCTTCAATTATGCAGCCCTCTGGTTGAGATCGGTTCCTTACATATGATTTCAGAATGCCCATGTATCTCTCATATGGATACATCTGATGTAGAAATACTGGACCGAGGTACTTTATCTCCTTTACAAGGTGCACAATGAAATGGACCATAATATCAAAGAAAGAAGATGAAAAATACATCTTAAGCTGGCATAAAGTCTTCACCACGTTTCTTTCTAAGGCATCTAGTGTTGTTGGATCGATGACCTTTTAGGCAACTGTATTAAAGAAAAAACACAGGCTTATGATTATCTCTCTGGCTGTGACTAGCAAAATATTCCTAATTGCAATAGGAAGTATTTGTGTCAACATCACGTGACAATCATGGGACTTCACGCCAATAAGTCTCAAATCTTTCATGGAAATAAGTTTTTTTTATGTTAGTGGAGTATATGAAAGGAACTTTCAAACCGTGCAGAAACTCAAAAAAATCTTGTTTCTCCTCCTTTGAAAGGTGCCAATATCCCACAGCTGCAGGGACGTGCACTCTATCTTTATCATCTTTTGGGGGATGAAGCTCATGCCGTATGTTCAAATCGACTAGGTCATTTTGTGCCTTCACACCATCATTTGTTTTCTCTGGGATATTGCACAAGGCACCAATTAGACTCTCACATATATTCTTTTCGATGTGCATGACATCAAGATAGTGCCACACTTCTAAGTGAGCCCAGCAAGGTAGCTCCTAAATTATCGATTTCTTTTTCCACATGACTTTTTCATCACTGTTAGATCATTTCTCTTTCCAAGAACAACACTGATGTTCTTCACCTGATCATGGACCTCTTGCCCGCTGAAATGCCTAGGAGTTATCGTATTCTCTCTCGTGCCATCGAATTCTTTCTTCATATTCCAATATGGATGTGACTTGGGCAGAAACCATCGATGGCGCATATACACTGTTTTTCTTGAGTTGTTTAGCCACATACTCTCGGTAACATCTAAGCTTTGGGGGAAGGTTTTACTTCCTTTTATAGTTTGCCCCGACAAATTACCAAGGGTCGGTAAATCATTGATTGTGCAAAACAACATTGCATGTAGACTAAAGTACTCTCGCTTGTACTCATCTCATACCTCGACACCTTCTGCCCGGAGTATTTTAAGGTCATCCACCACCGGTCTCAGGTACACATCGATGTCGTTGCCAGGTTACCTTGGCCCTTGGATTAAAATTGATATCATAAGGTACTTTTTCTTCTGACATAGCCAAGGACAAAGATTGTATATGCATAGAACTATTGGCCAAGTGCTATGTCTGCTGCTCATGTTACCAAAATGATTCATTCCATCCATGCTCAAAGCAAACCTAATGTTCTTTAGTTCTAAGGCAAACTCCAAGAATTTCATATTGATGTTTTGCAACTTGCACACAATCAACAGGGTGTTGTAGGTTTGAATCATTCTAACGGCCCTCTTTGTGCCAACAAAGCAATTTGGCCTCATTTTTGTTGGCAAACAAATGCTTCAACTAAGGTATTACAGGAAGATATCATATCACCATTGCAGGAGGTCCTTTGTTCCTACAGGTATCCTCCCATCGTTATGCCACTTGTATCGAGGGGTTTCACATACTGGGCACTCATGCAAGTCTGCATACCCTTCATGGTAAATAATATAGTCTTGCTTGCAAGCATTGATTTTTTTCACTTCCAATCCCAAAGGATAAATTATCTTCTTTGCTTCATACGTGGATGTGGGTAGCAGATTCCCATTGGGAAGCAATGCTGCTAACAGACATAACAAGGCAATGAAAATCTTATCAGAGCACCCATTGCTTGCCCTCAATTTCAAAAGTAAGAGTACCACATGCAGCAACATGTATTGCTCCGCACAACCTGGGTATAAAGGTTTCTTTGACTGCCGCACAAATTCTTGAAATCTAGCAAACTCTCTATCATTGTATTCATCATTGCCATCGGCATTGCGGACCATCTGCTCCAAATTTTCAAGAATATCATCACCTCGGTTCATGAAGTCATCAACAATCTCTTTGACGTCCCTGTCTGGAATAACTTCATACACATCACACTCAGGCGCTCCCACTTCATGCATATCACCATCAAGATCATTCACACCTTCTTCTACATGTGTAGTCCAACATGTATAGTTCGGTGTGAATCCACGTATAATCAAATGTGCATGTATATTTTGTGCATTCGGAAACTTTCTCTCATTTTCTGCAATTAATGCATGGACAAGACATAAATTTCTCATTCTTGTTCAACATATCTGTCTCGGCAACATACATGAACCCAGATATTCTATTAAGGAACTCATCACAAGTATGATTCTTTAGGTACATCCAACTTCGGCTGGCCATCTACAATTTTCAAAAGTCAACAGCTATTGAATTTTCAACCTAAAGAATTGTTTTAAGTGTAAATTTCAGAGGCAATATAATGATCCTAAACTAGAAAAGGACAATCAGATGTATTTTCAACAAAAGTTTGAACCCAAGCTCAAATAGTTTTAAGCTATGGTTCTGTCAACCTACCAATTCGGATCTAAAGAAAGTAAATTCTAACCTCTACAAATTCCAACAGAGTAAGTGCGCGCTGCAAAGGAAGCTTCAAACAAATCACCCCACAAAGGAAGCTCGTGCTGTAGAGTTGAATAGAAGCTCAAATATTTACCTAAAAAACTCACGCCAAAGGGTTAAGACCAATAATTCAGGGACACAGATGGTTATTACAATGAATCGTCTATATGTTCACCGTTGTGGCATTGTGAACACTACCGTTAAGACCAGACAGTTTATCATTTTCAACCGTCTGTGACTACCACAAAGACACAGATGGGTTTTAAAAGAAACTGTCTGTGATAAAGTTACAGGCGGGTTATCTTAAAACCCGTTTATGGATGTTGGCACACCCAGACAATGAGGATGTTATAAACTTGTCTGTCTTAGCAACCATCTGTGCTATTTTGTTACTGACGGGTCCTAATAAACCATCTGTGACACTCCATCTACTTTCACTATTTCTATGGTAGTGATTGACAGTTTCACTAAGTGGTTCACCGCTTTGGAACGGGCCACTCCTCCCTCTCGTTTGGAGGGTCTTGCAAGACATACCAACGCCAAACTATCTAGGTATAGGAAAAAACCAAGAGTAACAAGTGTGGATCGTTCATTTTGATCCAACTCTAGGCTAATCACTTAGCTAGATGCACACTAGGCCTAAAATAACACTAATCAACTCTTTAAACTTGTGCTAATTGCCTTGATCTTTAACTTTAAATCCAAGGTGATTCAAACCCTCTCCAATATGTTTATATGTATTGTGGTGGGGGTGAACAACCTCAAATAACCAATAAATTGGGAATATATAGAGAGCTAATCCCAAAAACTAGCTGTTGTAAAGGAAAAAGCAAAATTCCTAGTCACCGTAACATGCATCTAATCAATTAGTTGCATCATCCCACAGTCATAACCAGGGTTCAAAATTCATCGAAAACCGATCAAAATTCATGATATTCGGTTAATTCGGTCCGCACTGTATTCTGAATTTGACTGATTTTTGAATTTAAATTCAAAAAATTCAAAAAACTAAACATAAATCACAAAAAATTCTAAAAATACTAGAGAAAATTCTAAGACCTTCTATAAAAAAAATTCAAAAATAATGTTGTTTTCATCATATTTCATGGAGAGGAAGTTTGAAAAAAAAATGTTGAAATGGGCCGTATGAACAGGATTATTTGGCTCATCACGTTAAGGAAAAGCTTAACATGGAAACAAATATTTTTCTTGTGTAGGGCATATCTTAAGAGGATCTTTAAAATTTGTTTCACTTCATTTAGAGTTTTATTCATTTCTCCATGATTTTTATAAAGTTCACAAGCATAAAGTGAACATGTTAAGAAATAACATTGTAATTAACTTTTTCATATCTACCATTATTTTTCCTACATAAAGCATAGTATAAGTAAACTAATAAAAGTGGTTTCGCTAATTTTGGAAGTGTGATGGGTTAGTTATGAATTAATCTAGTTGCAACATATTTTCACTAATTTTGCATGATAAATAACTATTTCATGAGTTCATATATTTTTAAAAGCCATAGGATCATGTAAGAAGACTAACAAAATTGG
Organism: Phragmites australis; assembly: GCF_958298935.1. Classification (NCBI taxonomy): domain Eukaryota; kingdom Viridiplantae; phylum Streptophyta; class Magnoliopsida; order Poales; family Poaceae; genus Phragmites; species Phragmites australis. The sequence goes on from NC_084928.1 coordinate 29,841,103, forward strand.
TTTCATGATTTTTGTACTAGCAAAGAATTAACTATGCATTTAAATAGATTTATCAAATACATTTTCTCATAGAAAATATTAAATTTTTATGAGTATAAATACTTTTATCATGTAGATCATGTTACAAGGAAACCAACAAAATTTGTTTCACTTGATTTGAAACTTAGATGAATTAGTTATTGATCTTACAAGGTTGAGCTATTTTTTGGTCTTTTTGTTGAACTTCAATGAAATTCGATAAATGCACTCGGCAAATTAGGAAATTCGACCGGTTTTTGATGAATTCGTTCAAAATGTGGAAAATGCAGTCGGTAAATCAGAGAATTTGCTCGGTTTTCTTTTTGGAATTCAACCGGTTTTCGCTGATTTGATTCGGTCGATTTTTGTCTCTAATTTACAAATCTGACCGAGTGAATTTGTCTAAATTCTCGCCGAATTTTTGGGGTTTTCATGAATATCATAAAATCATTGGGCCCCAGTTTTTGGGTGCCAAACGGTTTTGTAAACCTTGGTCATAACCCATTGCATCTTGTTGTGTTCATGCTTGATAAGAGTATGAATTAGATCAATTGAAAGAACAAATTTGAAATAACACATATGTTCATTCTTATCTTGCTCTTAACTATTTCTTTATTTCTCATTGCCTATTATGGTCATGATGAGTATATAAGACTCTCCTTTAATCCATTGGCTATTTCGTCTCTCCCTTTGGTCCGAATCATACAAGTGCTCTTGATATACTAGTTGTTAGAATTTATTCACCATCACTTGTTTTGGTTTAAAAAATTCTCCCCATTTAGAATCAAATATAAAAAAACATTAAAAGCACAAGGGAGGGCTTCACAAATCATGAATATCTAAATGTGAAATACATATGGATCAAAATTCATGAAACCTTATGAAATAGACTAAACTCCCTCAATATTTGTGCATACATATACTGGAAGGCAAAGTATATACACAATTAAACATCTAAGTCAAGTGAGAGAATTTAAGCTATATTATGAAAGGTAGCTAGATAAATAAGACAAGATGGAAGAAAAAAAACTATTAACAATTTGTAAAGGAACAAACATAGTATACCTTCAGAGATTTCATCACTTCATTATGAGACTAAACAAAGATAAGTTTGCAAACATGTTCATCTCAAAATCACAAAACATATGATATACTCCCCTAAATATGTGCATACAAGTGATTGAATTATTTATGGGAGACATGCATGTTGTCATGAATGACAATTGAGGAGATTACCCTATATTATAGACTTATGACATATAAAGGATATGAATTAACACATGCATGTCAAGATCTAACCTAAAACTAATAAAACATATAGATTACTCATGAATGAGAGTTAAAACATAACAACATACCATATGAGTGAAACAACTAGGCATTGCATGAAATTTAAGTAAATATCAATTGTATAGACATAAGACAATGAATTAAACATGCTCATGCAATCCTAGACATATATAGGGAATAGTTAAAATATATGCAAGAATTTGAATCTAGTTACCCTATTTTACCTTCAAATTGAGGATTTAAACATACGATGATCAATAATTCCACCCATATGTTTGATTCTTGTACTTGGCTTCTTTTGTTTGAATCTCCTCTTCATCTTCACATTTGAGTCAAGTCTCCGAATCCTCCCGAGTCTCTTAGACTCTAAGTAGTATTAGGAATCCAAACCTTTTTGGAGCCCTTCATATTCTCAATGAAATCTTTGGGCATCCAAATAGTTTGGTTCCCATATCTTGCATGCCAACCTTGTAAGCCACCACCTTGCCATCTTTTTTCTCCTTGATGAGATAGTATGGGTCTTTGATTTTCTTCTCATTAATCTTGTTGGAGGTGGTAGTCTTCTTTTTCTTCTCCTTCTTCTTGAGTTGTTTGCATTGATAGGATTTCTCTAGCCTTCTTCATGACATAGATAGCAAGTCATATTGGCTCCCTCTGCAAGTTTTTCTTGGTGGACTCTTTACCTTGCCCTGAGTCAATCTCATGGATAGCTGACTCAAGCTCATGCTCATGTCCACCAATATCTTGAGGAGATCTGACATTGCATTGCTTCATTTTGTTCCAAGTCCTTTTTAAGCTTCTCTAATTATTGCTTAAGCTCATTGTTCTTACTTATAAGGTTAGTCTTCACATAAATATTTTTATTTCAAGTAGATAAGCATGATGCATCAATTAAATCATCACAAGAAGTAGAAATATTCATCTTAGAATTAACATGAAAAAAACAAAATGTATGGTTTTTTGGTCTTAGGTTGATGCTCAAGATCCTTAAATTTTGCATTAAGCTATTCATACTCCTTGTTAAGCAATTCATATATTCTAGGCATGAGCATTTTTAAGGATATTGGACCTCTTAGTTATTTTTGCTAGGCCTTTTGTTGTTAATTGATTATTTTAACAAGCTCATCGTAAGTAGAAGATTCGGAGTCATAATCATCATTACTTACATTGCTTTTATTTTATCTTTGGCCATGAAGCAAATGTTTGATGATGATGAAGGTGGTGGAGAAATTGATTCCTTGATGGTGAGTATGTTCAATCTCTTGCTAAAGATTGTTTGATCATCATCACTTGAGCTTGAGCTTGGTTCATCATCCTCCATATCCACCCACTTGCTAATGCATGTGAGTGCCTTTTTTCTTCCTGCCCTTTCTTTCTTCTTTTTTCTTTGAGCTTGTTCTTCTTCTTCTTGGCAAGATATGTGCAATACTTAATGCAATGCCCTCTTCCTTTACATCAAATACACTTACTCTTACTTCGTTCTTTTCTCATGTCTGTGAAGTCGACATCTTCAATTATTATTGGGATGCCTTTGGAGTTGATATTCTTCAAATTTTTGTCCAATTTCTTAATTATATCAAGAACTTTCAAATCAACTTCATCTTCACTTGAATCATCATCATCTTCTTCGCTTGAAGATGAGCCATGACTCTTTCTTCATTTTCATCTTCATCTTTTCTTGCTTGCTTGCAAGAGCGATACTCTTTTGGCTTGATGAAAATAACCTTCATTCATGTAAAGCTCATGTGCAGTGAGCTTTCCAAGCACCTTTGTGGGTATCACATCGCTTCACGGTTGGGAAAAATGGCGATGGTGGTGTCATATTTGGACCGAACGAGAACTCAAAGCATCTTTCTCACCACATCTTCGTCTTTCATTTGTATCAAGCCTATGCCATTGAGCTCATTGATAATAACATTTAACCGTGAGCACACATGTCATCAACATTTTCATGAGGAATCATGACAAAATTACTCAATTTAGACTTCACAACATGATATTTTTATTCACACACATCTTTTGAATCATCATAAATTTTAATGAGCATGATCCAAATATCATAAGCATTGGTGAGACTATAGTCACGATTAAAAACATCAATGCTACGAGATGTGAATAAAATGTTTATAGCTATAGAATTGAATTAACTCTTTTTTGTCAGCTTTTGTAGGATTGTTAAGGCTACGTAAGGGATTCATTTTGACACTTACCACTCTCCAAATATCTAAAAAAAATTTGCCTCTATATAGCAAGACAAGTGAGGAGCCCTACCAATGTCCATCCCCATCTCTGGACATCACTTTCTCACTAGGCGGTGATGCCTAAAACATCCAAATGTGAGTTGTAGGCTCTAATACCAATTGTAAGGACCGGTAACGGTGAATTCAGGATTCTAAAAACTATTCAACTCAATTTAAAAAAGATAAAACTAAATCAATTTCTATTTCAATGTGCTTCAGGTTTTTCTAGTGTGGTTACTCTATCATAATAAAGTTTTATACCATAGGTTTCAATTCTATAAACTACACATAGTAATTTTATGAAAAGTAAAGGTGGAAAGTAAACAGTGCAATAAGTAAGTGTGGAATGTAAATGAGATAGAGAACGCAAACTTGGCACAATGACTTTTCTCGTGGTATCATTGAGGTATCTCTCACCACTAGTCCATATTGGAGCCTTTCGCACGGGCCAAGCTCTTCGATTGGATAACTCCACGACTTTAACTGTTAGAGCTCCCCACACACTATTAGGTATCAAATTAGACACACTCAGATGCTCACCGCATCTTCACTAAGGTAGTGCTTCATCACTCTAGCACAGGCTACTTTTTTCACTCACAACGCTTATGGCCGCTCCACAAATTCAGTTGGAGGGTCTCGCAAGACACATCGCCGCCAAGCCATCTAGGTATAGGTAAACACCAAGAGTAACATGTGTGGATCACTCACTTAATCCAACTCTAGGCTAATCATCTAACTAGATGCACACTAAGTCTTAAATATCTCTAATGAACTCCTTAATCTTATGCTAATTACCTTGATCTTTAACTTCAATTCAAAGATGACTCAAACCCTCTCCAATATGTGTGTATGTATTATGTTGGAAGTGAGCAACATCCAGGGATGTCAATGGGGAATTCCCCGTCGGGGAATAGCTCCTCATCCCCGTCCCCACACGAAGGAAAATTCCCCGTCCCCGTTCCCACCCCCGCTCGCGGGGACTATTTTCTCCACATCCCTGTCCCTGCGTGGGGAATGGAGACTTGATGGGGAACCCGTCCCAGCCCACCTGGGCCGAGGCAACCCAATGGGCCGAGGGCATCCACTGGGCCGACTCGCACTTGGTTGCGCGCTAGCGCCCGTGTCGGTGTATCAGGAACCAGGGGTCCCTGAGTCCCGAGGCTAGGCCAGCCGTCCGCCACGTGTCACCATCCCGCGAGGTCCCTCCTGCGGGGTGAGGAAAGTCCAAGTTCCGGGAGAAGGTGCTCGGGGCCACAGTCTCTGGTCCCCGAGCACCCCAGTTCCCTGATGACCCGCAGAGTCTAAGTACCGGGAAGAAAGTGTTCGGGGAGGTGCCCGGTTACCCTCGAGCACCCTAGTCCCCCGATGATCAGAAGGGCTAAGTTCCGGGAAAGAGTGCTCGGGGACTGCGCGCAGCAGTCCCCGAGCGCATGGTTCCCCGAGGGCCAGTGCGAAAGTGCTCGGGAGAGAGTGCTCGGGGCTGCACGTGGCAGCCCCTGGGCTCTCGGTTCCCCGAAGGTTCGTACATGGATAAGCATTCTCGGGAGAGAGTGCTCGGGAAGGTGAACAATACCCCCGAGCACCCGGTGCTCCGAAGACAAAGATAGGCATTCCTGGGAGAGAGTGCTCGGGGAGGTGAACAGTACCCCCGAGTACTCGGTTCCCCGACGACCCAGAGAGGCCCCCGGGGGGCCCACCGATGAGGTGTCCGCCCGTCAGAGGTCCAAGGCCGCATTAAATGAGCGCGCGTGGCCTGACACATCCAACTGCTCCCACCGCAGCGTCAGTTCCTGCCATGCTCTGGCGGAGGGGCGTGGGGCTATTAATTGCACAGGTCCCGTCCCGTATTATCCATTGTGTCTCGGGATAACATCGCCAGAATCAAGGCATTCCGCCTGCCACCCTGCCGTGGCAGAGGAACAAGACAGGCCGGGCACGCCGGGTGGCTCTGTGGCTGCCCGGTGGGCCCTCTCAACGGCGCCCGTTGCCAGGGCGTTTATGGTGACAAGTGACCGGGCGTGCGCTGCGTTTTCCACCTCCCCGGTCACTTCGCCCAGAGGAAATGATGACGCATTTCTCAGTCGTGGTGTCTTGGAACTTGTGCCCCCTCCTTCCCGTTCGGGGCATGTCGCAGCCGGCGAGTGTATAAAAGAGTCGGCACCAAGGAAAGAAAGAGGGGGCGACCAACGAAGAAGAGACCGTAAGCATCGAGAAAAGAAGAACCAAACTGTAGTCTCTACTCAAGAACAAGGAGCCTCAAGCTCTTAGTTAGACACAACATTCTTGTAACCAGATACATCCTCGAGGGATCTCCCTCAGGACAGTTATTGCGTCCATACAGGAGTAGGGTATTACGCCCCCGTGCGGCCCGAACCTGTCTAAACTCCGGTGCATTTTATTTCCCTTTGCACTAGGTCGATCATCCCCCACCACCGACCGTTGCATTTACTTCCACTTCCATTTATTTCTCCGACGAACTTATTCAGGATCATCCCCCGGCCGAATCTCTAAAAATGGGTCTCTCGGGATCCCTGCGACAGGAGTTAATCCTCCTACAGCCCGCCTGGGCGGCGCATCTGGCTCCCGCCTGGGCCGGTCGCGCACGCCTGGGCCACCACCGCTGGGCCGAAATGGGTCTCCGCTAGGAAACGGGGATGAAGAATGCTTCCCCATACCCGTCCCCGCTAGACCCGATAGGGATATGATTTGTACCATTTATATCTCCGCGGGTGACGAAATCTCTCCATCCCTGTCCCCTAATAGGGGAATTCTCCATGGGGAATCGGGGATCGGGTCCCCATTGACATCCCTAGCAACATCAAATGATCAGTAGATGAGGTATATATATATATAGAGAGAGAGAGTCAACCCTAAAAACTAGCTATTGGGAAGGAATATGCAAAATTCATAGTCACCATTAGGGTCCTTGGTCTTCCAGACAACAACTCAGCAAGGGGGCAACAAAGCCGACTTCTTGTGCCATCCAAGCACATGTGGGCTCCTACCTTCTTATTGGGACACCCAAAAGCCTAAACAAATGGCAAAGCGTAACGCACATCTATTACAAACCTTGATTCTGATTAGCTACAATAGTACCACAACGCTTGGTCAGAGCTATGGGAGGGTAGAGTCAGCAATAAAAACAAGGTACATGCTCCACTGCAAAGCAGACATTTCTCAGCCTTTTGGCTAAGATCAATTGCAATATATTTTCTTATTAGTTTAATATCTTATATGTGAATCATGTGCCTATATTGATATTAAATTTATTTTTTATGAGGAAAGGGTCACTGGGCCTTTGTGGTTGCCTATGCTTTGCACTATAGCCCTGGCTTGGCGCATCCCAACCAAATCAAAATTAAGATCTTGATTGCTCTCTAGAAACATAATAATAGTGCAATATTGAAATTTTGGATGAATGGTGTATGCTAAGTTTCCTATATCGAGCATGGATGTTAAAATGCCTACGCCAAGAACTGCAAGAACGAAATAATGGTCTTAGCAATATAATATAAAAAGGGCAAGAAGCACGACAATTAATAAAAGAAATAATTGCAAGAACGAAATTGAGGCCTCAACAATATAATAAAAGAAATAATTGCAAGAATGGATGCCATGCTTTATTATTTTAGATCAATTCCCGATGCACAAAACCCTAGCTATGTGGTGTTGTCGTGCCCCTCCTACTTTTATTATATTGGTAAAACCCTAGTTTAATTATGAAATTTTTGTTTTAATTGTTCTTTTAATATGAATAAGTTTAATTCTACATTTATTATTATTAAATCAATATGATTATTTCCCTCATATTACGACACTACTGAGGCTTGCAAGATAGATTCCATTGCACCCTTAGGATAGACCTTCACGCTTTCCTATGAGAATAATATTAAATCTATGTCATTTTGGAGAAAAGATATTGCCACGCTCCTTTTAGTAATATTGGAGGAGCATGTTTACGGTACAACTTCATGGACATCACAGCTTATGTGTAGAACATGTACCAATTCATAACATAGAGATAGAGATACCAAGTTGCTAGTCCAACGAACAACTTAAATGTGTATAGACTTATGTTTGCTAGAAAATTATGTGGAGATCGTGCAACAAATTTAGTGAATGTTAAATAGCAACTTCCGATAAATAGCAACTTAAGTGTATATTTATAGCGAATTATGTGTAAACTTCATTAGCAAGTTTACATGTAATTCACTAATACTATTACACATAAATGTCTCTAAAATGTATGCAATATGAATCTTATTTTGTTAAGCTCGTCGTAAAGAACACAAATCTGCAAATAAAATAGCAAACTTAAGCACAATCCATACCACACATGATTCACCCAATACTCACGCCCACACGCACCCATATGTGTGCGTCCTAATACACGTTTAAATTAGATTTGAAGTCCTAACCTCATACAATACGGGCATATGTTTTACTACTGAACACATCCACATATGTATGTACTATTTCTATTCAGGATTTAATCCCAAGAAAATATAAACACCCATACTAAATTTGGGACTCAAACTCGGTGGTTCCGCTGTAAGAATCCTAACCCACTGAGCATCATATGCTTGCATTTCTAGTGTAAACCTATTCCATAAATAATCCATCAGACGAATTCTTCTATCTTGATACAAATATGCGTAGCTCTATTGCGTGTTAGAGAAAAATAATCCGTGAAAAATATCGAGGCACATTGTTGCAACAATGTGTAGGGCAACGTGTAAGTTGCAACGTCCGTGTCGGGCTGGCCCAACAAGGCAACAGCCAGGCCGCCGAACCGGCCCGCACGCGAGCCCGTGCGCGTGCCCGTTTCGAGCGAGAAACGGCAACCGCCCCCGCGCCGGACTCGGACTCGAGTTCAACCCGGACTCCCCGCCCCCCCCCCCCCCTCCTCCTCCCCTCCCATATAACCCAGCCGACCGGAACGGATAGGGCTTCCCCGTCTCGCCGCCGGTTCGTTGTTTGCTCTCTCCGCTGCCCGTGCGATTCTCGTGCTGCGCTTCGTAGCTTCCGAGCCAGTAGTCTCTTGCCGTATCGCGGCGGCGGCGGGTTTTGTGCGAGTTAGGGTTAGGGTTTCCGTGTTGCGAAGAGGGTAGCAGGAGGCGGCGGCGGCGGAAATGGAGGAGGTGACGGAGGGGGTGAACAACCTGGCGATTACGGAGCCGCACAAGAAGAACCGGATCCAGGTCTCCAACACCAAGAAGCCGCTATTCTTCTACGTGAACCTCGCCAAGGTGAGGATTCTTTTTATAATAATTATTATTATTCTGGTTGCTGCTTTTGCTCTTCGATTTGTTAGGGGGCTTTTGCCAGTTACTGAACCAACAGCGCGGACGCGGCCTCGTCTTTTTGACCGATTGGTGCCTGGATCTGCTTTGGGTTTTGGTCTAAAACCCTAGAAATCCGATTTCAACTGCTTTTTTAATTGGAAAATATAGCCGATATCTATTTAGCTCGTGATATTTTGTTTGGCCAATTACTTGAGACTCATCTGTTGTGATGATTGCAGAGGTACATGCAACAGCACGAGGATGTGGAGCTCTCGGCCCTCGGCATGGGTAAACTCTTTCGTCCTTCACGATGCTATCTACTGCTGTGTTTGGTGCTTTCAATTAGTAAACCTACTGTTGTGTTGCTGTTATGGAGACTTTATGCTTATGTTTAGTACCTGCATCTCTGAATTCAGAACCCTTTTTGTGTGTATCGCATGATTTAGTTTACTTGAGTTTTGCGCCTACTTAGTTGGAGTTTTGACTGCAAATTCTCATCTATTGTTTGTAATGTCATGTTTGCTGAGTGAACTTCCTTTTGTAGTAAGTTTATCTGCGGCATTCATGTTGTAATCCTTGTGTAAATTTTTATGAAAGGTCAGCAGAGGTTGCTTATGTAATGAGTAATGAGTAAAGAGTGCTGACCAATTTGTGGATCTGTGATGTTGTATATTATTGGGTTTATATATTCAAGTACACATGGTTAACTTTTAGCATAATTGTCGTGATGTCTTTTGCTGCTTTTCTGTTATGGTTTTGTTTCTAGGAAATTTCTGTTGTCCAAGTTACATAAATATAGCATCAATTCACTTTGTTGCCTCGCTCTTCACTGGGTACACTTTTTTCAATTATTTCCCTATCCGTTTGTTACAACATTGTAATGATCTTAGTATGTTACGCCTCTCCTACATTATACTTTGTTAGTTGCAATATTTTGATGAACCTCCTGTTATCATTTTCAGCCATTGCCACAGTGGTGACTGTTGCTGAAATTCTGAAAAATAATGGGCTTGCTGTTGAAAAGAGTAAGATTCTTGTGACCTATACATTTCTGTCATTCATCTCTGTATGTCCTTATCTAATCATTCAATCAAAATGGTTTGCAGAGATCATGACATCCACAGTTGATGTTAAAGATGATTCAAGGAGCCGCCCTATCCAGAAGGCCAAGGTAAGATATCTTCCCAATTTGACAATTTCCCATGTATGAAATAAATTAGCATTGCTCCATATTTAGTGGCACAGTGTTTTCTGATACGGTTACTGGCCAGATCGAGATAGTGCTGAGCAAGTCGGAGAAATTTGATGAGCTGATGGCAGCAGCTGCGGAGGAGAGGGAAGCTGCTGAGGCCGAGGAGCAGAGCTAAATATCTATTTAAAATTTTGCTGCTGTTCAATTAGTATCATGCTGCTAGGTTTTGGTTTTAATCTCTTGGCCAACAAGAGACAGATACTTCTGTAGTCAATCAAGAGCTCTGCTCATTTGATTCATTCTTAGTGGTAATAGTAACTTGTGCTCATGATAACAGGTCCTTCGAATTGTAATGGTAACTTTTGTTCATGATATATTGGTCCTTTCACTTAACGGGTTGCGTTGGGACCGTTTAGGAGCGGGTGAACAGTGTTTGCAGTAAACACTGTAACAATACTGTAGCGCGATTACTGGTTATGGATTACTGTGCTGTTTTGCTGTAGCGAGGGATCTGCTGCAGTACTGTTCTTTTACTGTAGCGTGAGGCTGTCACAGTTACGGTTTACAGATGACTTACAGGATCCGGTTCGGAGTTGGGACATTTTGGTGTGCTAGCTATGTAGGTGCCGTCTGAGTTGGGTCTTGGCTCGTTGAATCCGTGCCATGCGCAGCATTTGCTACAAGTGATTAAGGTTTTTGTTCTGAAACCAATGCCAAATTGACCAAGAATTAATGGTGAAAACAATAAACATAATTTGAAGGAACAGGACTGGATTGCAGAAAGAATTTCAACAACATTATAATTTGGGCAGAATTCGAAGCACAGGACTAGGAGCGATAACAAAAGTAGGCAGTGAGAACCAGACATGGCCATGACAAAACTGCTTCCGCGACATGCACTCAGGTGAGAATATTGTTTACGGATTTCAACACAAAGTTAACACCAAAACTTGATCTAACAAATATTTCAAACATCTTAGACCTAAATTTTCAGGTGTTGATAATCCAATTCTCAATGGAAAGAAAACTAGGGTATAATCCTCCACGGCTTTCTTCCAGGATATCACTCTTCCCCCCTTCACCAGGGGCACATGCTTCACTCGCTCTTCTCATCATCTTCGACCAGTATCTTCTTACAGGCCTCGTAGCACATGAACGAGATGCCTGCTGCAGGCATCAGCTTGATGCAGCTCGGTCCGAGCCCCTTGTACAGGCCGCCGATCCCTTCTTTCTCCATTATGCAGTAGAGAGCATGGAACACATTCTTGTAGACCTGCCTCCCGCCTACTGCTCCAACCTGCATTTGCTTGCGAGCCACCTCAAGCGGGAAGGTGGCAGTGCTCGAGATGGCACCAGCGGCTGAACCGATGAGGAGAGTTGCGATGTTGCTGATCTCCTCCTGCTTGAATGTCTTCCTGTAGAGCTTCTTCAGGGTGTCATAGGCATAGTAATTGGTCGCAGCATATGGTACCACTCCTATCAGACTTGGTGTCAGACCACGGTAGAGCTCTGATGGGCCTTCCTCTCGTAGAATCTTGACGAAAGCATGGAGGAAGTTGTCGTAGACATCTTTCTGCATAAACAAGGAATGAGGTGAGGTGCGGAAAGAAATATCAGTTCTCCAAGTTGTTGAGAAAGAGTTCTGTTCACCTCTATAGTCAATCTGGTCTTAATCAATTCCAAAGGATATGTGCACAAGGTTGAGCTGACTCCAGCAAGTGCTCCAGCAACAAGTGATGGAGGGAGGAAGGTCTTCGGTGACTCATCAGGCTTTGGGGTTAAGAATTTCTTGGCTGTATCAAAAGCAAACAGCTGCATTTGGACAAAAAGAGGTCAGCTAGATAAAGGTGTTGCTATATCTGTAGAGCAGTAGAGATGATGCTTGATCACTTGTTACAAAACCAATGTCTCCAAACATCTTGAAATTCATAAGCAGAAAAATTGGTCCTGAATCCCACAAACAAAGTCAGAATAACGAGTATCTTTCTGCAAATCCATAACCAAATAAATTTCTTTAGCAGTGCAGGCCGTAAAAAATGAAATCCAACAAGCAGACAGCAATTTTTTTGACCTCTCAGAAGTTCACAAGCAATTATACATGCTTGCCACCTACAGATTGCCTAACAAAGCCTACTGCATTTGACCAGAGAGGGAGCTCAAAATATCAAAAGAAATACAAGATCCAAAATATAGGAAGGAAAGTAGTTGCAACTCAGTTGATCATTCATAAACCAGCAAAGTAGACAAAACTGTTTAACCACAAACCACAGGGTCGACAACTTCAATTGCTAAAAATTATCAAGACCATTGGTAGCAATATTAGAACATATATCCTTGTAGAGGGATACAGACAATATCAAGGATGTAAGCATCATTTGTAACTAGATGAAGGGAAGTATTAAGTGAACCCTAACTATTTTCTAGAATATGTGTTTGCAAATTGCATGCAGCCTGGGCACTGCAACATAAAATTGACTTTACAATGGCACCGTCTCAGTATTGGTACAGCTTTTTCAACATGAAATTGGCAAGCCATCAGCGAAATGGAATTGTCTGTACAATAGTAGCTTGCATAATTCATCTTCTAATCATGCATCTAGAATTAGCACCCCCACTGAACTGTAAAAAAACAACACGATTTGTTCAAAATTTAAAGAAAAGTTGACACACAAGTGAATTGGTTAATCAGCAAAGAACATCTGCTAGCATCGCGGATACAACAACAGACAATAGTGACATCACATGATAATTTTTAGCAACAGGACCTCCTGGACATTGAAATGGTATCAAACAAACAAAAGGTACTAATTTACCTCAATCGCTTTGCTTGGCGCAACGCGGATAACATTGACAAAATTCCCACGAAACAGCCCTGTCCACCCCTCGGTGTTCATGATTGACTGGAACACCTCTGTCATCGAGTCCCCATTGCTCCCAACCATGAGATGAGTCCTAATCGTCTCCAGAGGCGCCACACAAGTCCTGGAGACGGCCCCTGCAATAGCTCCACTAACCAACCGCCTCAAATGTGGGTTCCCAATTTTGACCTTTAGCTTCAGCCCACGCTTCTTGGCCTTCTTCTTAGCCTTACCATCCACCAACTCTTCCTCCTCGACGGGCTCAGTATCAGTCCCCATAACTTGGTACCCAAATGCCTCGGAGACATACTTTATACAATGATCGGTGAACGGAATCTTAATATCCTTCTCCCCCCGACTAGGCGCCACCGCTGGCGCACCAGTCGACAGACCAACGCTAGCAAACAGCCTATCATGAGGGGCAGCAGAGCCTTGCAGGCTTAGAGAGAAGCTCTTGTCTTCATGCAAATCCCAAGGGAACCGGAGTTCCGGGAGCGCAATAGACCAGCCCTGCTTCTTCTCCGCGCCCAGCACACAGTTCTTGCTCTTTGCCGTCATTGCCACCATCATCGCCGCCATTGCTTAGAAAATAGTTTTGGCTAAACCTGCAGCAAACAGTGGGGTTCAGGCTTTCAGCTGCACTGAATTGACAGTCGCACCAAGGAGCATATTCTCAACCACCAATACCGAAGGTTTGACACCAGGAAACAAGAACATAACCTACCCTCTCCACTACTAAATTAGAGAGAAAAAAGTGGTCAAAAAGTTGCAATTTTGATGGACCAATCGGACATCACCACTAAATACTACGAGCTCGGGGAAGATGCAATGAACCTGCCTCTCCTCCGGCGACCTCCACCCAAACCAAATGAAACCGTCATAAAGAAGATCGCCAAACCCTTTCCCCAACCCGAGAACTCCGGATAAAGCAACTACGGCAGCGGCGGCGGCAGCGCGTCGAGCAGGAGAAGCTAAGTTAATACCTCGAACGTTGCAGCCGCCCCGTTAATCGAATCGTAGGCCTCGCCTATTCTCGTCGTCCCCGCGCGGAGCGGATGCGGGTTAACGGGGCGCCGGAGGAGGCGGCGGCTTCTTCCTCCCTCCCCCCTCTCGTGCTGCTCCGAACTCCAGAGGTGAGAGGAGAGGAGGTGCCGCCTTTTGTGAGGGAGAAGCGGAAACCCAATCCCCTTCGCTTTTGGGGGTTCCAGCACTGGAGTCCTCGACCAACTTGGGGGCATTTCCGGAAATTCGCGGAGGATTTTTAGGGCTTGCTTGGCAACTTCTCTGACTTGGCATGGAGAACACGTTTTCTAGCACGGAGAAAGACACGAACGGACGTGCAGAGACTACGCTTTGTGTACCGGCCAACAGCGGCGGATGCAGAGGAGCAGGGAGAGCCATAGGACTCATCAATCTCTCTTCTCCTATTTCTTTCTCTCCTTTTTCATCTTCATCTCCCTCATTCATAGCAAAAGCCCCCTATCGTCCAAAAAACACCTCTCCTGCCGATTGTAAAAACAACATCATTATGCATGATACGACAGGCACCACTGAAGAAGACCCACCCCGTGTATTGTGTGTGCCCAAAGTTGAAGCATTGCCCTGCATATATACGTGGAGCAGCCGGTATGTCCCAGTCCGATCCCGGCGACTGAATGTGACTGGCTCATCGACGCTGTCATCACTGCAATAGAAAAATTCATCACTATTAATTTAAAATTGATATTATTATTGATTTTTAACCGATAGTTATAATTATCATAAATCAATAATGATACTAAGTATTATTATCGGTTCTAGTCTTGAACCGGTAATAGTAATTCATCCATATATGTAAAAATATTTTACTGTAAACTCTTCAGCATAAGGATCAGTTTAAGTTTGAGATTAAACTTGAGACTGAGATCTCATGCCAAAATATTCGAGATAGAGTATTTATATGGTGAAATATCCATTCTACATCTTGTAATATCCGAGTGACAATAGTGTATCTAAATAAATAGTAAAAACACAATCATCTTAAAAAATATATTTTCTACCACTCATTTAGGTGTCCATATTACAACAATCTAGCTTGAACGAATAGCAATATTTAAATCTACATTCGCAGTGACAATAGTAAACTTAAACAAATAGCAAAAACATAATAATCTTCAACGTATTTGTGTTTTTTACCATTTATTTAGATCTATATATTGCCACAATTTTTAACGCTCACACAACATTCACTTCGGAGACGATGAGAGGAAATGAGGAGAAACGAGGGAGTGCAGCCATGAGTTGGCTCGGGAGAGGCCAGGCCCAAAGGGTACAGACAGCTATAGTGGAGATGGTGACCACTACTTCACTTCGACCGCTACTACCCCTCGGGAGCAACTTCTTGAGATTGGAAGCACGATGGGCTCGACAGATGGTGGTCACGAGGTGGTTCGGGCAGTCACGAGGTGGCTGCGGCTCGGGATACGACGACTAGCTCGGAGGACGCATGGAAGCCAGGCACAAGACGTAGAGGCAGACACAGTGGAGATGGTGACCATCGCCCCACTTCAATCGTCACTACCCCTCGAGAGCAGCTTTGGGAGATTGGAAGGGAAGTGAAATAAAAGACGGCTAAAGGAGATAAACTCTATTTATAGAAGAATTATCACTGCCAGTTTGAAATATAAACTGTCTTTATCAATTATTGCTCTGTCAGTTTGGAATATGAACTGCCAGTGATAAATATTATCACTGTTGGTTTGAAATACGAACCGGTAAAGATAAATATTATCACCGCTAGTTATTAAAGGCACGTCTTTTACGAACCAGTATTGATAATTTGAATATCAATATCAGTTCGTATCATTGCCGATTTGTAAAAAAAAACTAATAATAATAACTATTATTACTGTCGGTTCATATCACTGTCGATTTGTAAAAATATGAGTTAAAACTTCATCCAGCATACTACTCCTGGCCTTAAACATCTGGCTGCGATTTCAGCTTTCTATTGTGAAAATCCTAGATAAAACCATGCTTACCTGATTGTGCCGAGTGCAGTACTGGCTGTGATATCCATCCAAGCAAGAGCATTCTCCTGTACAGTAAACACAAAATAACAGTAAAATTTCAGATTATAAAACCAAACCAAACAAATGAATAATAATGTGTTATGACTCATGAACATGTACATACAGCAATATAAAGGGGTAAACTCCTATACAAATCAAGAGAGACAAACTATGCGAAGTAATAAGCCTAGATGCAAAAATGATGACGGCAACAACCAATCAGGTGGGGGCATTTTATTATATACGTGCTCCAAAAGATAGAAAATACCCTTGCGTCGTCTCCCCTTGAGACGACTCGAGGGCAACTCGTTCACCACCACCTAGCCCTCGCCGTCTGAGCTCCCCCCGGCCGTCGCTGCTGCCGCCACCGTCTCATCCGGTTGGCGATGGCAGCAGCGGCCAT
Source organism: Phragmites australis (assembly GCF_958298935.1). Lineage (NCBI taxonomy): Eukaryota > Viridiplantae > Streptophyta > Magnoliopsida > Poales > Poaceae > Phragmites > Phragmites australis. Next base: position 29,857,439 of record NC_084928.1, read on the forward strand.
CCCTCTCCCACCCTAGCTCCCTCCTCCTCCCCCTCCCTTCCTCCCCTTGCCCTGGTAGTCACCGCATTTTGGAGCCATCCTCCAGCTCTTTCCTCCCCGCCTTGGCCAGATCTCGTTCATGGGTGGTCGGATCTGCCCCCTTGGCAGCTAGGTCCGCTCCATCGGGTGTGGGGTCTTCAGTTTGCATGGGTGTAGCCTCGTCAGCGGGCTTCGGGCCTTCTGTTCGAGGGGTGGAAGGGCGGTCCAGTGGGCTCGCCCAGGCTACTGCTGCTCCATGGGGTTCAGCGTTATGTGGCTACACGGTGGGGTACTCGGGTTGCGCTAGGGGCCGCCTTGCTACTACTGCCCCCTCCCCCTTCCCGTTCCTGGGCTTGGGATCCGCACAGTAGTCAATCTGCGCATTGTGGAAGTTCCTCTTGCCCTGTGGCCAGATCTGTGTCTACCGATGGTTGTTGCTCCTCCTCGGCGGCCTTCAAGGTGCAGCTCTAGCGGACTACCAGGCTTGACTAGTGGTTGCGCCAGTGAAGAAGTTGTCATTTCCTACCCCTTCTCTTCGTGCAGAGCTTTCTTGGGCAGCGTGGTAGGGTGCTCAAGTTGCCATCAGCGGTGGTCGCCCCTCCATCCACTGCTCTGGCTAGCGTTCGATGGCGTTTTGTGTTGCTCCTCCCCTTGCCTGGCCTCCTGCTCTTTTGTAGGTTGGGCTCGTGGAGAGCATCGTGATGCTAGGTTGGCTGTGGGTTGATGCTGTTGCATGGTGACGGTGTTGCGTCTGATGAAAGTGGCACCGTGATGGTTCCGGTTTCTGGCATTTCTGTTGCTCCTCCCCTTGCACGACCTCCTCCTCTTCTGCAAATTGTGTCTGTGGAGAGCTTCATGATGCTGGAATAGCCATGGGACAGCGCGGCTATGAGGTGGCGGCTTTGCTGCTGCTTTGATCGCGGCTCTTGCGCGGGCTGTTTGTGCGCATGGGTCGGGTTGTGGGAACCACTGAAGAAAGCCTTGCCTAGTTTTTGGCCGGTATCGATAACGGCGACGCCCTCATGCACAGTTCTCCTCCTTAGAGATGTTGTCTTGGCGTCTCCTCACTCCCCTCCCCTAGAACTTCTAGGTGAAAACTTGGTTCGGGCAACCGGACGGGCGACGGCGGTGACTCGATGTTGCGTCCTCCTTGGAGGCGTCGCTCTGGAAGTCCAGTTATCATGCCACGGTGGTCTTCGGCTTAGTGGCGGTTTTGTCGGGTTCGGTTTGAACTATCGGGCTCTTCTGTAGATTTTACCCCTACGTCCTCGATTCACATTGGCTCTTTATTTTTGATTGGCACTTCACAACAGTGTTTTATTCCAATGCGCACTCCCCCAAAGCTACGCGCTGCTGACTTGTGTGACAGAGAGGTGTGGTGTGGAAGCAGGGCTTCGCCGACCGAGTTGTGTGGGAGTCAATTGTTTGGTTGGTTAGCGTGTGAGTTGAGTTAGGTTAGACTTATCTGTTGTCTGGTTATACCATTTGGTGTGGGCGTCATTCTGTTTGAGTTGAAGTCGTATTGTCGTCTCGGGGTTGTCTACCAACTTTCTTTTGAACCGCGCAATTGTAAGGTTTTTTTGGCTCAGTTTCTCTTATAAACTGAGTCAATTCTCTTCTTCTATAAAAAATATCGGCAATGCTCTTACCGTCCTTTCGGGAAAAAAAAAACAACCAATCAGGCCAATCGGTCCCCTAAGGATTATAAAACATCATGTGAAAAGATAGCACCTAAGGTCCAGTATAAGTCCTTACAATTATTAATTCTTCAGAATGTGTACATTCAGCAAGCATGACAAGTGAAGTGTACACAAAATAGTTAGTAATAAACCAATCATCTTACCCAATGGATCTATACCTTTAGCATGCTCAAAATATATTTGCTTGAATTTCAACCTTAAGCTCTGTGCACTAGCAAAAGTATTTTAAAAATTTACTGTACATGTCAGTATATAGAGCAAAACTGTTGATGTATCATGACGGATCTAAAATGGAAAAAGGGTAACATTACTGACTAAACTAATTCAGTTAGCAAAATATTGACAACCCAAATGAAACGATACAAACAGACATCCCCTGTGACCTAAAACTTTGAAAGAGCAGGACAGCAGTTCAATTCAGCATAATGAATATACTATGGAATTTCAATGGGCACCTTGAAATATGAACAAAGATGTCATACATCAGGGCTGCATATCTCATCTCCTTCACATTATATACACAGCAAAGCGCATGCCTCAGTGTTGAAGATACCTTGCATGAACCCGAGTGCATGCCCCAATAGTAACTTACCCGATGCTTAAGATCATTCATTATGTATTGTACTGAAGTAGGTCAGGCTGTGTGGTTGTGTAGTGTAAGTTTTATTTTCGTTTTTTAGTTATCCTTTTGGGATATCGTTTTGTTTTAGCTGATCTTAGTATGGGTGTTTTTATATGGTCTTCTTATGGTAGGATATAGCTCAAATAATAAATATTCTTTTTCAGCGGTCAGCACTGTGATAGATGGTCAATTAATGTACAATCAAATTTCTAGGTAAGTAAGGCTAGCTGGTAGAGAAAGCAGTAACAAGTACTAAAACCCATATTCATTTAGCACGGAAACCATCATTCCTCATAAGAGATCAAGATTAATTCTGCGTATCTTGCAAAACCTTTTCTTTTGAGTGAGCGCAAAGGATTCTTTTACACATTCAGTAACTTTTTTAGCATACAGCACCAACCAACCCAAAGAATACCAATGTGAAAGGAAGAAGGGACCATGTCACCATAACATGCATTGGCAAGGCCACGTACGAAGTATAGATGCAATGGAGGTTCAGTTGAATGGATCAAAATATATGCTACCGGGATCCATAGTTTCATCTCTGTTCTCTTATTCCCAGGAACACAAAAAACTCACTATTACTAGTAATGACCTCCCTGCAAAGTGGAAAGAAGTAAAATTGATGACCACATGTTACGTATTGAAAGGGCCACATTCTGATGCCATGCAAAATGTTTTGTTTGTACCGAAGTGTACTATCCCCCTATATTGAGGTAACAACAGGTAGTGAAAAACAACTTTGTTCCTGAAGGCTTCCTTCCCCATCCAATAACTGGGAGTGCCACTTACATCGGTCGTCTTCAGAGATGTCATCCGCAGCCGATGGTGGATAGGGTTGCTGCCAAACTCCTAGTTTGATAGGCCAAGTTAATCTCTAAGCCAGGGCATGCCACCTTAGTAAAAAATCGGTGTTGCCATTGACCCCCTTGCACACACTCATTTCCATTGTTGTCCCACCATAGGTGATCAAGGAAATTGACAAAATTCGAAAAGCTTTCCTCTGGACCGGCGAGAAAGAAATGTCTAGGGGTCGCAGCACTCTCGCTTAGCCCAGGGTGTGCCTACCGGTGGTTTATGGTGGCCTGGGAATTCAGGACCTCCAGCTGGCCAGCCTGGCCCTACGTCTTGGATGGCTTTGGTGGCAGCGATGTGACCACTCCAAACTATGTGCCATTCTCCCTATATAGCATGAGCGGGAAGTTATCGCACTATTTGATGCTTTCACCAAATTTGAGGTTGGTAACGGGGAATCCACATTCTTCTGAACTGATGCATGGTTTGGGGGCCATTCCATTCACTTGTTGGCACCTAACCTTTTCGGTTGCGTCGCTCCATCCTCAAGAACTAGAATGGTAAAGGAGGCCTTACTCAACCGAAGGTGGATTCAGGACATCGCCTTCTTTCCGTTTCAGGTATAGTCCAATATTTGCAGCTCTGGTCACAACTTGGATCAATCAACTTGAGTAGCGAGGAAGACCGAGTGATCTGGAAATAGACTCATTACGGTGAGTACTTGGCTAGCTCGGCATATCACCTCATGTTTCAGGGTTCTGTCCGATTTGGAGGAGCCAGGCTGGTCTGGAGGGCATGGGCGTCGTCGAAGGTTAAATTCTTTGGTTGGCTAGTGCTTCATGGTCGTCTTTGGACTACGGCTCGGAGGAAACAACATGGACAATACACGCGTTGTTCGCAGCTAGCTGAATCCACTGACCACCTATTCCTACACTGCAACTTGGCGCGTGAAATTTGGTGGCATGTCATGGGCATCCATGCTCCTGAGGAGGATATCTCTATCCTAGTATGGTGGACTGACCTTCAGGGGAGGGTGGCCAGAGACCATCGCAAAGGACTAAACTCCCTAATTATCCTCACCTGCTGGCGTATTTGGTTATCGTGCAATGACATCATCTTTAATAGCCACCATAACTCTTCGGACTCCCTCATGGCCCTTATTTGGAAGGACACTGGACGCTGGTGTGATGCCGGAGCGAAGAAACTTTCCATCCTCTTGGAGCGGTTGCGTAGTTTCGGCTCGGTCCTCTAGACAATGCCGGCGTAGGACTTTTTCAGTTGGTATTTCTTGTATAAACTCGTAATAGGGTGTTCTGGAATCAGACCTGTCAATGATCGCTGTGTAAGACTCAATGTTCCTTATCTTCTTAATATAAAGATGTATAGCTCTTCTACGTATTAAAAAAATTATTCCTGAAGATCTGAACAATCATGAGGCAACTCAACCACAAAGAAAAAGACGATGAGCACCAATTATAGTAACAACTTCTCACAATAAAGACAAAAAAAATCATCCTGATCGATTTCCCGTTTTCTCTAGAGACACAAATAATTATAATTCCATAATGTGCTCACGATAGATATGGTTTCACAGGCCAAATATTATTCCACATCCCATCCATGGCAACAAGGCATGCTAGTGGAGCAACGGCATGCATGTGGTTTCAAACTAAAAAGAGAAAGATAAACTAAAAAATTTATCTAATTGTTGTTAAAGAACTGTGCAGCAGAAATAAGGCATGCACCAAACTACATGTAGAATCTTTCAGAAACCAGAAATTGGTAATATTTGCACTGTTGTGCCAGCAAGCCAATCCACAACAATTTATGGGAAATTAAAAAGAAGAAATTATAATTAGGTGGCACTCAGTAGCAAATATCTTCAAATTTATTTTTTTTTAATGAAGAAAATAACTTACAACCTCTACACCAACTAAGGATGCACATAGCCATTAAACTCACAAACATCTAAATAGGTGCGTACCAGGATTTAAACCCTGGTGACAACTAGGGATACACATAGCCATTAAACTCACAAGCATCTAAATAGGTGCGCACCAAGATTTGAACCCTGGTGAGTAGAGTCATGCACCCATGACTCCACCATCACACCAATAGTGCTTTTGCAAAAAAAAGAAATTTCTTCAAATTCATATATATGCAAAAAAGAAATCAAGGAACGAACAATCTCTCTCAAAATCATGTAGTTCACTGCTCACTTGAGACATTTTATCAAGCAGGTGGCAGGTAATATAGTAGCCTGATCACTGATAGAAACAACCATAATTTCCTGCTTTGGAATTTTCCATCAAACATAACACCTGAGGATAATTGGATATGCCTCTGGCAAACTTCTTGCTCTATAACTAAAATGAAAAAAAAATGCATGAAGGAAGTGCAAAACTGTAAGAGCAGCAAAGGCACACACCTGACATGGAACCGGCAATAATGCCTACTTCTTACAGTGTATCACCAAATCTGAAAAAAAAAAAATGAAAAGAAACCGTCGATTTAGAGTATCCCTAAATATCACTGTATTTGCAGTTTTTATAATAACCTTGCTCAGTTTGTTCAAATGGTTTCAGATTTAGTATGTCATCACGGTCAGGAAGGCAGGGTTCAGATAATATTTTTATATCAATTGAGAAGCGCAATTATTTCTGTCAACACATGATAACTTAGATGCATATCAGAGAACTCACAAGGAAATGATCATAGGGCTCAAAATGATCACATATCTTTCCTAGGTTGAACTGAAAGTACGGCATTTGGCAACTTTTAACATTGCACCTGCAATGTTCTAAAGGTGTGATTTGAACTTGAAACATAACAAATACAAACGTGAATGCAATTTGTGACGCCATAATCAAACATTGTCCCGTGGATCAGGCAGAAAAAATGGAGCCAAATTTAGCTTCAATTCACCTCCAGCTTTCTTGACTATGCTTCAACCTTCGCGCTCTCCAGGTTAATCAAAGCCTAAATCTTTGCCTCTTCCCTCTTCTGATACATAATTAATCAAATGGAGCACAAGACAAACACATAAAAATCGATCACACTTCATACGCTCGTGCCTAATCCTTTTCCACAACGCAATGTGCAACGCTGCAGTGCACAAACCTGATGCAACTGTTGGCCCTGTCCCACCGGCAGTCGGCGCTGCGCTGCCGCCGCCGCGCTGATCGCACGGTGGGCCACCACTAGCGCCGGAGCTGGCGCTCGCCTCGAAGTGCCGCAAGCTCCTGAGCACCCCCTCCTCCTTGGAGCTCCAGTTCACGAGCATGGCGTCGAACCACACGCCCAGATCCAGCTTGGCGAGGCGACAGTCCTCCATCTCCAACACTGGCGGAGCTACGTCGAGGCCACCAACGGATCGGAAGGTGGCGGTATTATTAGCGATCTGCGGGGAGAATGAGCTGACATGGTAGGGCGACTACTCAGTGGCGGACCAAGAATTTTATGTGAACTTTTAGATTCTTTAATATTATTATTTTATACGTAAATTTCCAAAATAACATGTAAATTATGAAAAATATAAAAATAATACCGATTCGCGTCTTGGTCCTACGAGGAAAGGGTTTTTTCGAGTCTCGAGGATGTGAAAAATTAATTTTTGTGCCCTAGAAAAACGAAAACACCTATAAAATTTCCACATGTATACAGTAAGTAAGATTTTGCAGCATGGTGGCGTGAAAAAGAAACTGTCATGGCCTGAGGGTTCGAAAAAGTGTTATCGTGGGCTAGACACTCGAAAACTAGTCATGGGGCACTGATAACCACAAATTCGCAAAACGCAAAAGCAAAATAATTTTTTTGCGCTAAAAATATTTTCTGCCATTCAAATCATATTTTCACTTGGTCAGGACTCGAAAAGAATGTTTTTGTGTGATTAGGATGTGAATTTTTTTCTCGTGCGATCAGAACGCGAAAACTCTATTTTCAAACTTTGAGTACTCAAAAATATGTTTTCGCGTGATGGAACTCTAAAATGATTTTTTTAGCCCTCACGACGCGAAAACTCATTTTTCGCATCCGGAGGAAGCAAAAACCCCTTTCTCGTAGGACCAAGACGCTAATAGGTATTATTTTTATAATTTTTGTAATTTACGTATTATTTTTAAAATTTACATATAAAATAATAATATTAAAAAATACCTTAAAATTAAAACGGTACGATATACTCACGTTCAATATAAGTAATTGTTCAAATCACAATCAATTTCACAGGATCTAGGTACAAAATAGCAAAAATTCATAACACAACATAAAGACAGTAAATTTTACTAATATAAACTCAAAATGCTTCAACCACTCATTAGATGCCCCAAAAACTTCAGAATCTAGCAGGTGGCTTACAAGAACAAAAATGTATGAATTTAGATGTTAGTTACAATAGTGCATACAACAAACAAGATAATATAAGAAATCAAGTATACACAGTTACAAAACAATATGTCAATACAGTACTCATCGCCTAATGCTCATCACAAATAACTAAATATCTAGAACTCTAGATTAGACAATCAATATTACACTATGCCGATTGTGATTTGAGGGAACTTATCATTCCGGCGTCGGTGGGGGAGGATAAGACATTGGGCGTAGGAGATCGGGTGGCATCGAGCAGCACAGTGTCTGAGCTCCTCTCTATCGCCGTCGGTCAATTGGTGGCCTGGCACCGCGCCAACGTCACTTACTCAGGGCTCGGGCAGACGAGATCATGACCTCATGGGAGAACGGTGTCGCGGATGCGGGACGCAAGATAGGCTCGGCTACTTGGGGATCAGGCTGTCGGTGCATCAGGCGGGCCGCCAGCGGACCGCAGATGGGCGCCAGCATGTCATGTCGTGCCGCTGTCGCCACCTACTGATTGTTATCATGCTCGGCTTCAGCTAGACCGCTCGGGAGTCGGCAAGCAAATCAGGCCTTGCCTTGGGAGCACGCTGCAGTGTGGACCGCTCAAGAAGCAAAAGGTTGGATGTTTGGATTGGGCAACTCGAGCCCACAAGAGGCAGACTAGGCCAGAGCAGTGGGCAAGGTACTCTAGGTTCGGCCCACGGATCCAGGGTGGGCGCTCCTGCTTGCCCCTAGAGTGGGTCCGCCCTTGCTACTAATGAAGAAAAAGAAAAGAAACAAGCTGGCCCAATAGGCTCCACAAGTACATCCATCGGTCGCTAAGGGTGCGTTTGGTTCGAAGGAAATGTTGGATGGGATATGAGTATTCTTGTTTTTGGGATAGAATGATCTAATTTTCTATTTAATTAGGTTGGGTGGGATGATATAATTTTCTATTTAGTTAATGAGATTAGTGTGGAAAGTGTGAGCTAGTTTTATGTTTGATTGAATGAATGTGATGTGCTGAGTGACTGTGATGACTTTTGGATGAGCTTGCCCTTTGAGCTTACTTCTAAGTATCTGATCATGCACCCTTAAGGATTTGCGATGATTGATTCTTTTTAAGAATTGAAACGTTTCAATGCTCAAATATGTGTTGATAACATATGGATATTGCCATGGAGGCCTTATTATAACTTACAAATAATCCAATTTATGTCTAGTACACCGTAGCAGACAAGACTCGGGCTAAAAGCCACAACATGGCGATGGAAATACAAGTTGAACACGAACTGCCTTTAAAAATACATGAACAAATCACTAGTTGTAATACTCAACTCGAGTGATATTAAAGTTCACTTGGGCCCGCTCGCCCTCTTATTGTTGTACTGGTAAACGAGCCTACCACTTGCAAGAACCCCCACAAGTAAGAACCTATCAAGAAACCACCAAGATCAGATCAAGAAATCACAAGTCCTCAAGCGAGCTAGAACAGATGGGACGCACCTGGGGACTTGACGACCCCGGTCTAGTTGGACTTGGTCGCATAGCTATGATGCTTCCGGTAGGTCAGGACGGACGGGCGGCCGGGCTGGAGCAGGGGGCGCCGGGTCGCAGGGGGCGTCAGTCTGCAGGTGGCGACACTAGGTCGGAGGAGGGGGCGATGGGTCAGACGGGTGGACGGAGGTGGGCGCCTTGTGTCGAGATGGTGAGAGATGCAACTGGAGGTTTGTAGGTCAAGAAACGGTGACCGCAAATAACACGTGCGAGTCATGTGAGCGACGGAGCGCGAGTGGGATGGCTCGGTTCGGCCGTTTTCTCCGGTTCCACTCGTTTAGGATATTTGAGGTATATTCTCTGTAGCTGATCACTTCATCTACATATACATCCAACCAAACACCCCCAAAATTAGGATGACCATCTCTCATCCATGCTTATCCACTGAACCAAACATATTCTAATTGGATTGAACTGTATTGTGGACTTGCTAATGCTAATGCTGCACGAGTCTCGTAAGAAAATCACTAGGAACGTTTAGGGCCATTTGGAATGGAGGATTTCCAAGGATTTTTGTAGGATTCTAGTTCCAAAGAATTTTTCTATAAGGCCATTTGGATCACATGAAAGGAAAGGAAAAAAATCATATGGATTGTTTTCCTACAGCCCAATTTCAAAGGATTGTAAGCAAGAGCTTGGACTTCATGGGAAAATTCCTTTGTCTCTACTCCTCTTTCCAAATCCATGTGTTTTTGTGTGACATCCAAACACTTTATTGGAAATTTTCCAACGTTATGAATCCCCATAAGATTACAAATACTTAGACAACTCAAAGCCTGTATTTTTACTATTCCTACATTTCCAGAATCCTAGTTCCAAGGAGGGCCTTGACTCTCGCAGGAATTCTTGTAGCAGTACTTGACTCCGTTTGAAATTTGAATCCAGGGGACGGCCGGGGACCTGAATGATAGGGGTACAGAACATACTGGTGCCATCGCCGCCTCTTTGTCCCGGCCTGGCACTAACACCAAATCAAAGTACTACTTAATCAAAAGGGGCAGAAGATTACAAAACGGCGAGCTGATACGGGGACAAAACAAAAACAAAAGAATGTCATTGCATGTGTGTTGGGGTGGGGGGGGGGGGACGTGGCGTCCCCTATTGGTTCCCTTTCCTTCTCCTCGCCTAGATCCGTACGTGGTACAACGCTGGTGCCACGGGGAAAAATTTAAAATTAAATAACATATATGATCATATTTATCAAAATAGGTAATGTATCATCCTATTTATAATTTTAATATTTATATTTTATTTATCAAAAGCTGATTTTTGGTATATCGTATAGTAAAAAACACGGGTTCGACTATATTCGGCACTTCATATGCCGAAAATTAGATATATTCAGCACATAAGGTGCTGAATATAGGCTACAGTGTACCGGTATATAAGGTGCTGAATATAGGCTACAGTGTCATATTCGACGTCTCGTGTGTCGAATATGGTATGTACCGGCTGCAGGTACTTTGATGCTGTTATTTTATGCCGGAACCTCATATACCGGTACAAGCCATATTCGGCATCTTATGTGCCGAATATACTAATTTTCGACATATGAGGTGTTGTATATAGGCTATAGTGTCATATTCGGTACCTCGTATGCTGAATACACCTGATTTTTGATATATAAGGTGTCGAATATGGGCTACAGTACTATATTTTGTATCTTGTGTATTGAATATAGCCGGTCTCACTTTTTTCGTACAGTATCAGTTTTTAATAAATAAAGTATCGAATATAGATACTAAAATTATAAATACAACGATATATTATGTATTTGAATAATACAGTCAGGTTTAATTTTGGATTTTAACGGGCACGGCGCGGCAGATCGCATCAGCTTTGCGCAAGCGGGGTGTGGGCCCCACCTCGCTCCGGATGTGCTGCGGCAGAGGCATTTGCTGTCGCTTCTGTGCTGGATCGACCGACAAGCGTGGGTACCCACCAATGCAGGCGATGTATTCATTTCTTTTCTTTGGATGTGGGCATGTTGCAAGCAAAAGGTCTTATACGGTGCACCAAGGGACAGGATAATATCTTATACCGTGGATGGACAATCGCGGTAGTTCACTCGAAAGTCCATTGATGACTTAAGATTATCGATCATTTACCCGTGAATTTTACCTACTAGAGAGCAATGTTGAGCCACGTATAATTGTAACAATTTTTGGAAAGAAGATTATAAACATTCTATTAAGTTGGTGCGCACTGGGCTACGGCGCACGTGCAAACACATGAGAAACGATGGCAGCTAAAGAAGAGAGTGCGCACCAACTCAATAGATTGAGGTACATTGGTGCTCACTGCTAAACTACAATATTTGCAATGGCTAACTGATTCATTGCTTGTGCATATGTACACAAGGCAACATGAAGAAATGAGGGGGCCTGTCGAGATAACAAAAATACTTTTAAAATTGTTTGAGGTGTGATAGAGGACGTCTAAGACGGACGAGAATCCTTTGGTCGCGCATCGTTGCTAATGCGTAGAGTTGAACTCAAGCGTCAACGACGAAGTTACCGTAACATCGACGTTAGTGGATTCAGATCCGTTTAAGACCATGATTGATAAAAGGAAAGCCTTGAGTACAAAAATTGTAACTAACAGAGTTGTTCCTTAATCCCAAATTATATCGTTACAAGGACCGTTGCCAAGGACGTAGCTAGGAGTGCTGTTGGGGTTCAATTGAACCTTAAATTTTTTTAGATCAAGCTATTAGTATTAGTGCCTTGATCTCATGTACAAGCTAATTTACACACCTAGATGGATTGAAAACTTTCTCATCTTTTTCCCGAACTGCTGTCACGAGATTCCTGGCTCCGCCGCTGGTCCTTTGTCAAATGGTGTGCTCATTACTTTCGAGCTTTTCTGTATCGAGCTAACCCTAAACGTATTGAAAGTGCATGATACACATGCATTTTCTTAATCAGCAGTGCATGATAGCGCGGGTGCAGCCGGTACCACATGGCAAGCACTCTCAGATGATCAGGGAATCCTGCTACGCTATTGCAAATGTCACAAGCTTCTAGGAAATTTCTAAAGGCAAGTAAATCCACACCCTCCATTTGTCAACTATCATGGCAGGTTGAGCCCCGGTTCGTCCAAACTCTTCTGATGCAGAAATACATAAATTGTCCGGTTGCTGTTGAGCACTAGTAGTACCTTAGTACTGCCAGGATCTAATTCTTTTCACAACACTTTAGAAATAAAACCTCACTTAATCTTATTGTCAGAAATGAGCCATCGGCTCATATAGTGACATCACGCTGTGATCTCATTGTTAGTGGGGTGGCAAATGAATGCTAGGAAATGCTGCCACGCAAACCCCTCTAACAAGTATATTTGTCACGTTTAGTGGGAGGCATTATTTCTAAAATAAGTTTGGAAAAAGTTTTGCTGCATTTCATGGAGGTGCCACTGCTTATTTATACGAGCTCTGTTATAGTACTTTGTTTTGCCTACAAAATAAGCGCAAGGTTCTTTTTTGAAACTAGAAGTAACTGTATTAAGGGATAAAGATAAAGTACAAGGATACGTACAAGAGCATCACCTCCTAGAAAGGTACAGAAGTACCAGCTATCCAGCTAAATCGCAAAGAGATGCTAGAAAGAAAGAAAAAATTAAAAACAAGGCCCTAGACCACTGTGCATCCTGAAAACGCCTAGCTCCACCGGAGTCCACCGTCGTAGACGATGCTAGAACAGGAGGAAGATAGCCAACACGCCAAATGGATATGGAAGAACACCATCGCGCAAAGGCTTTGATATGAGCTGTAAAAGCCTCCCGCTGCGAAGAACAGGAAGAAACGCCTGTTGTCGTCCATCAGTCGGGGACACGCTCCATGTGTTCGAAGCCTCGGACCTAGCCATGTTGGCGGGAAGCAGTACAAGAGAAGAACAAGTCAGTCCACTACAAAGTCGTAGCACCCATAGCCGACCATCTAACCCCAAAACACAGATCCCTAGTCTACTGCTCCCATGGCAAAGACGACGGGTAGAGCCAAGCTCCAAAACAAGGTCGCACCGACGCCACCAACCATAGGGTCACCGGAGTTGGAGGCCCAACAGACCAGACCTGTGCCGTCAACCAAAGAGCCGATGACCCGAAAACACAAAAGGAGCAAGGGGACCCGAGAAAATCCCTCCAAACACATCTACACCAAAACAACAACTAACACATACCTGATCATGCCATCTCCAGAATACACGTCAACAACAATAAACCCACCATGAACGACATTGACGACTAACAACCAGATCAGCACTACCCTATCAAACTACACCTAGTTCTACTGAAACTACCTAGACTGAACACTGATATGCCCGTTCCCCTCTCCATCCAAGGCCTGCGAGCCCGTCAGAGGAAGGGACCGTCCAGATCTACACCGAAAACGCAAAATCTCCTTGAGTTCGTCTCAGGCTACTGTAGCTGGCGAAAAAGGAGAAGTATTGCTGTGTAAACAATCGCATTATTACAAGCTCAAGGACTGGTCGTACATAGAGGAGGAATCGAGTGCCCCTCCTGTTGTAATGTTTAGCAAAGTCGGGGCTACTGTAGCTGGGGTTGTATTCACTGTTTATCCTTTAATACAAATTGGACTTCTAGCCCTTTCAGCAAAGAAAAAAAGAAAAAAAAACATGACACTACAACAGCTGAGCCAGATGAAGTCATTAGAGAGGAGCTAGTCATTTTTTCTTGTCATAATAGCTTATCAGAATTGCTATTTCAAGACTCAAGCAGCCTCTGTGTGTATCACCGTTGGATATTACTTCACTTCACCTAGTCACTAAAAATTGTACGAACTCCAATTTGATCTTCAAAAGTGATTTTGCAAACTAAATTATACAATACATTTGTAAAAAAATATATAAAAATACAATACATGAAAATAAATTTGAAGAAAATATATCTGTATCATTTTAAAATGTTCAATTACGATACTAAAAAGTTATCAACGATAGAAATTTAAACAATTGTAATGCAAGCAACCAAAATCCATATATCAATAATCCATATAATAAGTGATTATTAGGACTCTGACATTTAGCCAGACATAAGTAATTAGTCTGTATCGCTATTTGCAACGGGTAAGAAGCCTCTATTGGCTGTTTCTGAAATTATTATGGTGGCCATATAATGAATTGTTACTAAGGGTGTCTACACCAATTCATATTAATTAGATATAAAAATGTTCACGTTTTTTTTCATATGTAGATGAGAAAAGAGAGAAAACTAACTACTAATTAATAGTTTGCCTATCGGGCACTTCAAGACGAATACAAACTTTAATGACCTATTACATGTGGGTTGTATTAAATTTGAAAAGCATGCTGTAGCTAATCTATTAGAGGGATTGCTTATTGTGCTATCTATAGATGACATTAATAATTCCGATAACTAAGTAGTTGATTGTATCTTGAAGATGCTCTAAGTATGTTGAGATAAATTTGTAATTGCTATATAAAAGAAAAGGACAATTATATTAAGGAAAAAATAAAGAAACAAATAAGGGCCTTGAAACGAAAAATTTTCAACGGTACTAGTACTTTGTACGGCTCTAAAATGCACAATGCTGAAAAGAACGGTGTCATGCTACTAGATTATTCCATAAAATACAATTTTCTGATGGCTGAAGATGAACTCCTTCATTCTTCGACACGTGTATCTCACTCATATACCAAATTTATTATTTTTTAGTAAGTACCACTCATGACATGAGTAAAGTGCACGAGCAGTATGTAAAAAATCCAAAAGAAATGGAAGTAGTACATTGCAGGTGTCGCAATTCTCTGCCCTGCATTCTCTCCGGGACTTTTCTTTTTAATGTCATCGTGGCAATGTGGCATCACCCGCTAGCTCGGGATTATGCTAATCCACAATTTTTTATTGCTAACCCGCGTAAGATTAGCTGGCCTAGTTATCATAACCTTGAATGCAACACAACTTAAAATCCTTCAGGATACGTGATCTATATGTTTTTGTTCTTCCTCTGCAAACTAAAAGTTAGAAAATGAAACCGGCAAAATTCAATTTGCTCTTAATCTTTAGCGAATCTAAACTAACCCCAAATTAATAACATTTCGCACCCGTACAATTATACAATCAATAAGATTTTGATTTAAAAAGAAGAAGAATAATCCATGCTGCTAGAGAATAGAGATCTAGATGAAACGGAACGGGAGCGGATTTTGCTTTCACCCGTCTCCACCTGCATGTCCCTCGTCCCGCTCTGTCCCTATCTGAGATTGGAAGATTTTTTTTTTGCCCCATCTCGTCTTGTGGAGTCTCAATTTTGATCTCCTCGTCTCGATTAAAGTCGTTAAAAACTCCGAATCAAATTTAATTATGCAATAATAACTATTATAATATAAAAATTAAAAAAAATCACATCTAAGTTTTACAAAATCTAATCTAACATGATAATAGCTACACATATATTAGTTTACTAAAAGCTTTATTAAAAAGACCATAATTTTTTTAATAAACTTATTAAATATGTATATAGCATATACTAAGAGCAGAGCAGGACAGAACAAACCTTGACCATTCCCGCTCCATCCAAACTAGTGCCCCGCGACACGAATGAAGACCGACAAGTAGAATGGGGACTTAGACCTCTACTAGAGAAGCAGCATATGTACCAAAATTCCAAACCAAACACCTCACTCTACTAGTCTACTCCATCGCGTCGTGATCTACTTGTTTTTGTTCTTCCTCTGCAAACTAAAAATTAGAGAAAGGAGGGACCTTTCTGGTGCGTCCCCAATCTCCATCCGACTGGTAGAGTGAGGTTAACCCAACCCGACGCGATCGGCAGGCAGCGGCGCACCAAAGCAAAGGTTAACCCACCCTGCCCACGGCCACGAGCGAGCCCGCCCGTTCCGACGCGCTTCTGCCCGTCAGCCCCAGCCCCTGCCCACCTTCCCCTCCCCCTCCGCTGCGCCCGCGGTACCCTCACCAAGCCACGCCACGCCCGCCAGTCCGCCACATTACGAGCCCCAACCGTCGCCGGCCGCAATTAAGCCGCTCCCGCTGCGCGATCCGGTGGCCGCCGCCTCGCCGGAGGAGTAGGAGAGGGGGAGGGGATGTTAGAGGCGAAGCCACCGTCGCCGGGGTCCGGCACGCCGGGGGTGGGGGCCGCGGCGCACATCCACCTCCACCGGCGGTGGGCCGCGCCGCTGCTGGCGTCCGTGCTGCTGTCCTCGCTCCTCATCTCCGCTTCGTTCTTCTTCTCCTCCTCCCGCGCGCTGCTCCTCTCCTTCTCGCCGCTCCCCTCCGCGGCCTCCGCCGAGCCGCTCTTCGTCGAGGCCAAGCTCCGCCAGCAGATGCGGGACGAGGAACGCCCGCCGCGGGGGGCCGTGCCCAGGATCGCCTACCTCGTCTCCGGCTCCGCGGGAGACGGCGCCGCGCTGCGCCGGACGCTCAGGGCGCTCTACCACCCGGCGAACACCTATGTGGTGCACCTCGACTTGGAGGCCCCCGCCGCCGAGCGCGCCGAGCTCGCCGCCGCCGTGCGCGCCAACCCCGTCTACTCGAAGTTCCGTAACGTCAAGGTCGTCACCCGCGCGAACCTGGTCACCTACCGGGGACCGACCATGGTGGCCAACACGCTGCACGCCGCGGCCATCCTGCTGCGCGAGGGCGGCGACTGGGACTGGTTCGTCAACCTCTCAGCCTCTGACTACCCGCTCGTCACCCAGGACGGTAAGCGCATATGCGATCTGCCCCGCCCCCCAATTCCGCGGTTGGATCGATCGCGCAAAGACGCGATCTCTGATCCAATTTGTTTGGTGCTTCCATGGGCGCAAAGGTGCTATCTTTGCGCGCCGGCGTGCCGATTTGGGCGAAATCGATTCCAAGTTGGGGGGGTCACTCACCGGAGGATAGCGGGATTGGGAATTTCAATCTTGGTGCAGTGGATAGCCGAGTGCTATAGTTTGGCAAAGATGCGATTTTTATACGCTTCGAGCTGCCAATTGGGGCATGGAGTGATGTTTTTATTAATTTATGACATGTTTTTTCCCAGTTGGTCTGGGAATCTGATTAGATTTGATTACTTTTGCCCGTTCTAGGTGGTATCGGGGGGAAAGTCAAATCTTGGAGCGTATTATTTCTTTAAAGGGGCAATTGCCACTATACCATTAGTGAATTTGCACTTTACCAAAATACCACTGAATAGAGACTCTCGCTGCTCCGCCCCTCTTCATTGCAGTCTTGTTTTGCCTCTCCTGTTTCGATCTACTCCTATATTGATTATTCTACTTGTTCATGGAGATAGTTAGGTTCTGACAAATTCAATAGCGACGCGGTGCTTATCTTTATCTGTTTTACTGTATTGAGCTACTTGGCCTGCTTGTTCATGGAATGGACAGATTTGTTGTGATCAACATGTCTCTCTGTTTATATGACTTATCTATCCTTCTTGGCAGATCTGTTGCATGTGCTCTCTGAGTTGCCCAGGCAGCTTAACTTCATTGAGCATACCAGTGACATCGGATGGAAGGAGTAAGCATGGAGTTTCTCTGAAAGTTTTATTATCTGTTCCTGCAAGTTGTGCAGTGGCTAAATTTGTCTCTGTAGGTACCAGAGGGCCAAACCAGTGATCATCGACCCTGGGCTATACAGCCTGCAGAAGTCTGACGTTTTCTGGATTACAGAGAAAAGGAGTGTCCCAACTGCATTTAAGCTCTTTACTGGTGAATGCATCCTCTTTCCTGATGTTCTGACATGAGCTCTCTCACCTTCTAGTTTCTTCTTTTACACTATCTCGGGTGTTCACTATATTTTACTTGTTAATTACTGTCTGCACTTGCAGTGTTGGTTATTATTTACTTCTCAACTCTCCTGGGATTATGTTACCAACACTGCTTGCTAATTACTGTCTGTACTTGTTTGTTCTTACTGGAATCATGTTTAACTCTCAGCTTTCCTGTGTCGCTGTTTACTATGTTTGAGACATGCAAAGGGAACACTTAAATTTTCCATTTGCTGACCTCGGTGTGTTAAGGCTTAGTTTATTTTGGTTGAGCCTGAACCATGATGCCGGTACTTTTGTCAGCAGATAGTGTTGTGAGTGTGACTAGATTGGCTGTTGGGACATTTAGTGCCGGGTTGAAAAGTTAGTAAACAGTATTGTGATGTTCTATCAATTACTGTCGCTTAATTTTGGAGTATGGTCTTGAATTGCTAGTGTGTACTTACTATCTAGTAATTTCTGAGCAGTCACATATTAGTCAATATTCCTGTCTATGGATTCTTGCTGTATTACAAGAATGACTTGTTAGCATGAAATGATTAGTTAGAAAACAGATGATACAACACTTCCAGTACCATATCTCCAAAAAGGAAAAATAACTAATGACAGACTAGCAGTTGAGGTGCCACTTGATAGCTTCGTTTAGCTCCCCATGGACATAACGATTTGGTCAACAATTTGTGTGAGACACCAAATTTGCTTTACAGAGACCATGGAATCTATCAAGCCAAATTAACCCGTAACTTTTTTTTTTTTGCTCTACTAGAACCTTGAAAATGAAATACTTGTTTCTTGTTAAAGAAAAATGTAAACTCAAATATGGCTCGAATGATAGCTCTTCCTTTTGTATCCAGCAATCAGTAGCATGAACCTACAACCAACTGTTCATTTCAGATCCATTACTCATTTATGTGATACTCAAATGTAGTGTTTACATCTTTGCTAATAGAACTTGTCTAAACATTTGCACATCCTTCTCTGCATGCTGTTTTTCCTTACTTTTGATATCATCAACACATGTATGAGACCTTCATACTCCACTTAGGCGTAATCGCTTCCTCTGGACATGTTAAATTTCATTGATTCCTGGGTGGCTGAAAATCGCAATCTTAATGGGGAGTGAAGGGCTCATAAAATTTATGAGACAGTATAATATGTACTTTAGGTTATTGCTGCATATTAACCCACTAGCAGTTGATTTTGTGAGGGTAAGCATCATGCAGAAAGCACATCGGATTGGTTGCTTCTAGATAGCAGTTCCAAGTATCACCTTGGCAATCACCAGCTTGTGTTGGTGAAAATGAGGTTCTGGCTTTTCTTCATCTAAAATCATTATCTGCATCCTCTCCCATTTCACAATTATT
Organism: Phragmites australis; assembly: GCF_958298935.1. Classification (NCBI taxonomy): domain Eukaryota; kingdom Viridiplantae; phylum Streptophyta; class Magnoliopsida; order Poales; family Poaceae; genus Phragmites; species Phragmites australis. The sequence continues at coordinate 29,876,582 of NC_084928.1, forward strand.
CAATACAAAATAAACGTTTCAACACTAACATCTTACAACTGACTAAGATTGTGTTGGTCCTAATTTATGCTTGGTCAGAAAAGCCATTAGTATTTTTTTATTTTGTTGCACACTATAACGAAGCAGTTGCTCTGTATGCAACTTGCTATTCATGAAACTATCATGTTATATTTGTTCTGACTGATGTTGGAAACTTCTTTTGGGAAATACGTCATGGTAACCCATTCGTACATCTCACTTACAACCATCTGTTTTAACCCCTCTGATTCATGAGAGCCTCTTTCTTATTTTGGTTACCTTATAAGCAACCAAACTGGTCACTTCTGACATCATTCTATTGATTGAAGTATCTCTGCACTGTACAACCAGGAATTACATGCTGAAATGTTTCTTCACTTTGCACTTGTGGAATATAAACGCTTTCATTATGTACAATGTTTCAGGCTCAGCGTGGATGATGCTTACTCATCAATTTATTGAATACTGCATATGGGGATGGGACAATCTCCCAAGGACAGTCCTGATGTATTATGCCAATTTTCTCTCTTCGCCTGAGGGTTACTTCCACACAGTCATCTGCAATGTTCCAGAGTTTCGCAATACGACAGTGAACCATGATCTACATTTCATTTCTTGGGACAACCCACCAAAGCAACATCCTCATTATCTCACACTTGATGACTTTGACGGTATGGTTAACAGTAATGCCCCCTTTGCAAGGAAGTTTGGGAGAGAAGATCCAGTGTTGGACAAGATTGATCAGGAACTATTGGGCCGCCAACCTGATGGATTTGTGCCTGGTGGATGGACAGATATGTTGAACAGAACCGTGAAAGGAAGACCCTTCACCGTTGAACGTGTGCAAGATCTCCGCCCAGGGCCTGGTGTGGACAGATTAAAGAAACTTGTCACAGGTTTGCTCACCCAAGAAGGTTTTGATGACAAGCATTGCTTGTGAAACTCCCAGCAAGATGATTATGGGGTAGATTACACGGTCAAATCTTGGGGGACATTGAGCCATTAGCTAGTTATTTGTACTAGCTGAAGAAGCAGCACATAGCGTCAAATCCCTGGGGATGCAATGGTAAGATAGGTGCTCTTATAGACAACCGCTTGAGTTGAGTTACCGTACAGCAGGAGAACACGGATGTAGCAGGCGGAGGTTATACAGAACTAGTAGCTCATTAGGTTATGTTAGATGATTATATCAGCCCCCAACCATTAATAATCATGGAATTTTTTACATCTCTGCGCTGCGGGCTGTGCAAGGTGGTCATTCTTCGTTCAGAAGCCATGGCACCCGCTGTTCACCAACTAGTAAGGTGTGAAACTTCATTGTATTGACTGGTGGATATTTTTGGGCAAACTGATACATTTGATTGCACACATGTATTTTTTTATTTCTTCCCCTTTTTTGGATGAGTATAGCAAAATGCTTATGCCGTTTTTCTTCCCTACATTTGGTCAATGTGCTTGTTGCTGTTTGTGCGCGCGGGGCTGGCTTGGCCATCGTTAGGGTTTCGGGACTAGGAGATGCCAGTGGGGCTCTAATGGCTAGCGGGCTTAGAAAATGGGTTTTGGGGAGGAAGAAGGCTAGACGGAGGAGGTGGGTGTGGGGTGGTACGATGGGGATGCTATCGGCCGTGGGTGAACGATAGACTACTGATGGGCCAGGTCAAGGTGGGGGCATCACATCCACCTTGGTTAGTGTAGCGGGGGAGGCGGAGGTAGACCCGACAGCAGGGATGCTGTTGGAGATGGTCGGGGGAGGGAGAGAGACGAGTAGGCGAGCAGGATGACGCGAGGGAGAGCAACGTAACGGTCGGGAAGAGAAGGAAGAACAAGCACCGTTAGATTTCAATCGTGCGGTCTACAATATTGACTGAAAAAAATTCTGATTTTAGTCGAGTAAAATATAGTTGGACTCAATTTCTTTTGTTTGGTGAACAAAACTACAGCATCTCACACACCAGTAAAATCTCGTTTGCTGAACAAAACTACAGCATCTCACACACCAGTAAAATCTCTCCAATTTCTTGGGTGCTGAATTATTGGCATGCCAACAGTCTCCTGGATCCTGTTTCTACGCCAGCTTCACAAGAGTCTTGCCAATATTCTTGCCGCGGAACAGCGCGGCGAACGCCGACGGTACGCTCTCCAGCCCGCTGGAGACGTCCTCGACGACCTGGACCTTCCCCTGACGGATCCAGTCGCTGATGACCGCGATGAACTCGCCGAACCTCGCCAGGAATTTTCCCAGGCGAAGAACCCCCTGATGGTGATCCGCTTGTAGATCACCTCGAGCAGGTCTGGCACCGCACGCCGCCCAGCACCCGTGTACTCGGAGATGACATCTCTGACGGCCACCCGGCCGTAGGTGTTCATGTTGGCCAGCGCCGCCTCCATCATCTCGCCGCCGACGTTCTCGAAGTAGATGTCGATCCCGTCGGGGAAGTACCTGTCGGATTGGTCGTCAGACCGAGCGAACTGAATGCAAATGATTCACACGCACTCTGAGAAGAGCATGAACGATGGAGGTCGTGAACCGGTACGTCGCCATCAGGCACCACGTCGAGGGCGCCCCCGACGGAGGCTGACTTCGAGGTGAGGGAGGCGCCGGCGAGGTGGGCGCCGGGGTCAGGGGAGGTGCTGGTCCGGAACCTCGTCGACCCGTACCAACTCAACCACATGAAGCGGAGCAAAGCGTCGCACCATCCTGCCTGGCGAGGTAAATAACTAGCCAGCCAGCGATGGCGCCGGCCAGTCCGGCGCCGGCCATGTCGCTCCCACTCTCCTCAGTCCTCTCCAGTGGTAGTTGATATGTACCCGTGCAATGTGTGCGTGACATGACGTGACTACGTGAGGTCTTTTTCGGCAGTGAAGAGGATCGCGGCGTAAGCGGCCGGCGAGGTGGTGGCGTCGGCGTGCCCGGAGTACGAGGAGGGCCACCTGGTGGCCGGCGTGCTCGGATGGGAGGACTACACGCTGTTCCTGCCGTCCCCCGGCGTGCTCATGGCCGGCGTGAGGTCTTTCTCATATTTGGTACTGTTTTTGTTCTTTTTTATTTGTCTTTATTGATTTTTTTGTCTTCGAGAGGTAAATTTGACTACTACTTTTTATAGTTTAATATGAATATATACTGATAAAGTTATATTTTTTATTAAAGTATTTGTAAAGATAAATTCAATAGTATAATTTTTATATAGCCAATCTTAATAGTTTTAAACATATTAGTGATCAAACTTTTAAAACTTTCACGACCGACTTGCCACTGCTACTTAATCCAAAAGGTGGCAATAAATCGAGTCTAGACTACTCATGAACAAACAGTAAGAGAATTCTCTATTGTGCTATGTATTTATATATCGATGGTAAAGAAAAGGGGGTGGGGAGGTCTCCCTGTACACCAAATCCCGAGGAAAAGAAAGCCAATAGAAATAGCAGCAACCAAGAGGGTGGCTATATAACAGTGGACAACTAAGCCCAAAAAGAATTAGACAAAGGAGCGTGCATCCTATTAAGTTGCAGGTGAGCTTCATTTGTGAATTCCCTTTTCCACTCAATAAACAAGGGTTAATATTTCTTAAGATGAGGTCATTTCTCTTTTTTCTATATGCTCCAGGCGGCGATGATAAAAGCTTCCATGAACCATGTGCCTTGTAATAGTGTTAGCTTCATTCGGCCTACCATGTGACGTGCACGTTGTATCGATTACGAGCGGGGACATGGGGGCTCACTATAACAGATTTGGCCTTACATGATAGACCATAATCATCATAAAAGGGTCAGTTTTTTGTCACAAATAACTTTTGATGACATAAATAGGTCGTCACAGCCATTTTCACAAAAGCTACGTCTCATAATGTGTTTTGTGACGAAAATTTTAAGGAACGTCACAAAGTTGGCACGAGGCTGGTCAGGCGGCTCATCTTCTATGATGAAATGCAATTGTCATGTATAAACCCATTTTATAACAAAAACCTTGGTCATGCATTCTTCACCTTTTGTCATGGTTGAGAGGTATACATAATAATGAAATGGAATTTGTAACGAATATTATTGTATTGAAAGATGGACGTCACAAAAGGTATAAAAGATGCCAATATACATTCCATTTACAATAATGAAATATTTTCCAATAACATTACATAAGAGTTCACAAAAGATTCATACACGAATAATTGTACTCTCTCCATACAAATCTGTAACAAAGTCAAATGTCTACATCTATACAATGTTGTAAAAGAATAGCAAAACCAAGAATAACTATACATACTATAGTTAGATTTCTAGTCTGCAAAACCTGTAAAGAGTGAGGAAAAAAATCCAGTGTGCCTAAGTTTCCAAAGATATTAGGAATTAACAAAAACTGATTCAACATATATACATCAAGAAAGGACCCGTCGTACAACATAACAAATTAACTTCTATCTACATCTAATTCATAGACACATAAAGATTGTACTCACCCAGATTATGACCCTGAAATATTGTCATGAGAAAATTCATGTCTGTGTCACGTCTGTGAGCTAGCAGATCAAATTAAATTGTCCATAATCAACTAGAGATGCCCAAAACACCAAAGTTATGCATCATTAACATACAAAAAGAAACAATGAAGCAATCAACTAGTGTGTGTTCTTGGCAACAAGTAATTGAAACGGTTCGATATCTGTTCTTTACATAATCTTTAAGAGTTAAGAAGAAATTGTTTCTGGTTCCTACATTATGGCGGTGACCCACCAGGAGAATCAGAAGTTTAAAACAAGAACATCCTTGTATAGTCTTAGATAAGTCTCAAATTTGGTATGAATGGCAACTAAAAAGGGTAAATATTGATGTTGTGTCACTCACACAGGCGTTTGTGAAAAAATTCACCCAATGATAATCCTGCAAAATTATTCAGAGGTGTTCCCCATAAATGTCCTCATCTAGAATATGAATCACTATAATCCTAGGGTGAATTAGATGCCACTAGGGTACACGGAACAAGTATCAAACACTCAGTGTGCAGTAAAAATCTTGACATCACAAGAGCAAACTAGAAAGCATATAGGTATTAGTTCTGACAGCGATCCAAATTAGACTAACATAGACTGATTTTGGACTGATTACAAATGAAATGGTGCGCACACAAAACTCAAACCACAGATCCCTCAATAGTTGAAGCACTAGAACCGCTCGACCCAACTCAAAGTTTGAGAACAATGGTTACATATACATCTGAGCAACTATGTGAATCAACTAGTATGGGTTCAACTTTTATTGGGGAATCATTGCCCTAGAGCATAACTTACACATGATCTGCAAAATGAGTTGTGGAGAGGAGCGCATCAGATCTACAAACGGAGTTGACGCGGTGGATGGAAGCTCAATGCCGAAGTGGATGGGGATGGAGGAAGATGCGGCGGTTGGGACTAATGAGTGCTGGAGTAGGACTACCGTCGCCACCAATCTCTGGTTCTCAGTGCCGCGACAACAGATCTAGGCGCAACTTCTTCCCTAAATCCAACAACGAGGCAAGGATGGAGAGTGGCAAAGGCGATAGGGTAATTAGAGTGCCGTTGCCGCAGAGGAGAGAGGGAAGCTATAAGGGGCCAACAAGAGTTGGGCTTGCCAGCGTCGGGGATCGAGGTTGAGGGGAACGGCGTGCAGGTGGGGAGGGTGGGGAGCAGTGAGTGAGTGAGGAGGCTACAGCGGCGTCGCCTATTTGTGCAAGTCTGGGAGAGGGTAGTAGGGTTTGTAGTGATATGGACCATTGGATCCAGATCAATTGGCAACAAATTTTAATGATTTATTCGGTTGTTTTCTTTCAGGGATTTATATACATGGAAAAGTTGTTCACCACTAGTCGTATGTTGGCTTTGGAAAAAAATATAAAAGGCCTATGATCGGCTATATAAAATTCTACGGAAATCAATCCAAGTTATGTTACTAACTATATAAAATTCATGTAAACAATAAAATACGGCCTGGATGCAAACAAATGGTAGGTTAATAATAGGAAAATATGTAAATATTAATATTTTGATAGTAATTGGAAAAAATCAGATGAAAACCCAAATGTCTATTTCAAAATGATGAGGAAAGTCCAAGTTTATCCTGTCACAACACAAGTTCCTTGAAATTTCAATTGCCGGCCAAAATTTTATATGACAATTTTAGTTGGTCCTGTCATGAAAAGTTAGAGATGTAATGACGGATGGTTAAAATTATCATAAATATATCAGTTTTCATGACCCTCGAACAAAATCATCTTATATCTATGGTCTTCTATGACATTATTTTTCTTACTTATGACAACAGTATTGAAAACATCACAAAAATAACTATCCAAGTTGCCTTGCCCAAACGTTGTGACGAAATTAGTGGGATCGTCACAAAAACTACACTAAACATGATGTTTTTTCTCTTTGTCATGATGTTTTTTGTCATAAAAGACTCTATTTGTTGTAGTGGCTTAAATATTGTGACCAAGGTAATAAATACTCCCTCTATTTTGTAATATTTGTCCACGTTCACCATTACGTACAAACCAAGAAATACTGAAATCGAGTGAAAAAATGCATAGAGATGGCCATGCTACCCCTAATCAATACAATGATGAGAGCAAGTAACTCACCAGCGTTGGAGTAAATACATGCATGCACTCAAAAGCATAGCAGGAAAATAGACCATAAAGCATCCTTGGTTACCGCACGACAAACAATTTGAGACAGATACTCTCGAGGTTATGGACAAACATTGCGAAATGGAGGGAGTAGTAGATAGCGGGATGGAGCGGATTGGTATCAAGGTAATGGATTGCCGATATTACAACGCTAAGGTACAATAGCGAAATTTTAAAAATACTCGCAATTTTGAGATGGGCGAGGAGTAGCCAAACAGCCATGGCACAAACGACGATCAAATGGCCAACCGGCTGGGGACCAAGGCACAGCCGAGGGCCAACTGGTCGCGACGGTTGGGCCGAGGCAACGACACTGGTAGGTTGTAGGCGGCGGCTGGGGCCCAGGGCAGGGTGGTAGCAGGTGTTGACTGGTGTGAGGCGGCAATCGAATGTGGTCTGAGGTCTGGGTGTCTAGAGTTGAGATATAAGTTGGCCTGCTAGGTTTTACAACGCGACGTAACAACCCACTAAGTGTTATGCAGCTTACAATTGCGACCCGCTAAGTGCTATTGCGACCGCTATGTTACAAACCGCTACATTTGGCTTAGCCCGCTACCTCAACACGATAACAGCAGAGATCCGCTATTGCAATGACGCTACCGCTACGTGAAAAAAAAAGTCATTAGTGACGGGTGATAACCGGTATTAGTGACGGGTCCCGTACCCGTCACTCCTATTGCATCACTAATAAGGTCATTAGTGATGAGTCATAACCGTGACCCGTCGCTAATATTCAATCTTTAGTGACAGGTCGTGGTTACGACCTGTCACTATTGACTGAATATTAGTGACAGTTTGTAATCTTGACTCATCACTAATGATCAATGAACATTTTTGTATTTTTTTGACACAAAAAAGTCAAAAAAAAAAAACTCGAGCCATCCCAATATAGGTCCATCCCATATGCCTTACAAGCCACATTATTTTCACATTATTTTCAAGTTTGTGTTCCATGGGAATCGAACCCACGACCTACTCCTTGCGTGTGTAGCCACCTTACCACCTCTGCTATCACGTAGTTATGATATAAACCGGATATTTTATCCTTTTAACCTTCTTTATCAAAGGTCATTAGTGACGCATAATAACCATAATCCGTCACTAATGACTAATTTTGCCAAATTTCGTCGATGGTTATAATTTGATAGGTGACACGAAGTGCATTCAATAAAACAGTCATAATTTTTGCATACGGACTCCGATTTCGATGTTTTTTTACTCTATAGACATATAAAAAAAGTTACATCTGTTTTTCCCCAATTTTGTCGGGTTTGAAGAATTTTTCGAGGCCAAAAGTAGCTTGAAAGATTGAGTTCTCACCCCGAAAGTTTCTGCACCATTTTTGAAACGCGTGTTTGTGTTCATAGCCGTCACATCTTACATCAAACTTGAGCAGATATACAATGTTTCCTATTCTAGTGCTGCTGAGGTGAGAAAAAATAAAAGAAAAATAAAAAATATTTGCGAATATTGTCATCAGTAACTGGAGTTGGTCATTAGTGATGGATTACAAGTTGACCTGTCACTAATGATTGGTATATGATGACTCGTTACTAATGACTGGTCTAGACGACTCGTCACTGATGACCTTATCATTAGTGATGGGTCACAATTTGACCCGTCATTAATAACTAGCCTAGGACAACCCATCACTGATGACTTTATCATTAGTAACGGATCACAACTTGATCCGTCACTAATGACTGACCTAGGACGACCCGTTATCAGTAACGGGTCACAATTTAACCCATCACTATTATCATTAGTGATAAATCATGTTACAACATACCACTGATAACTACTTATTAATGGTGCGTCTATATCTGATCCAATCAGAAGGAATATTAGTGGCGCGTCTTTATTAGACCCATCATTAATATGATATTAGTAACACATATTGAGTAACTATCACTGATATAATGTCTTTTTTCTGATTTCTTACATAGTACGAACGTTGTTAGCTTGACTGTGACCCTGTGGCTGTAAACGCTCGAACTAGAAGCTTTCTCCCTCCAACCCAATCCATCTAGATCGCGTAGGTTCGTTACACACGGAAACGGCAGCCTGCCATGCCTTACCATACGATCACCATTCACCTTTACAAGCAACGCTCACCATTCCATTCACCTTCACAAACGGCAGCAGTGCACTTTGCAGACAGGCGATACGGATGGTGTTGACAACCAAATTTGATATGTCATAGTTTAAAGTCTAGTTGGATTATCAAGTATTTTTGTGGCTGAATTATTATTGCTGGTTAGCTTAATTCGGTTGTTAAAAGTAGCATAGTAGAAAGAGTACTCATTATAATTATTGTTAAAGCAGATGGCTAGCCGAGCTATTGTTTTTCTATGTTGATTAATTCGGTTGCTAGCAAGAAATTAGCCGAATAATATAATTTTTTGAATCGGTTATTAGTTTGGTTAATCAGGTGACTGGATTAATGAAACAAGGCAGAGAGAGAGAGAGACAAAGATTAGTGCTGGCCGGAAGACTTGCTTTGGGATTGATCAAATAGCAATTAGTGCCTAGTTGATTTGTTTAATGACTAATGATTTGAGCAGGCTTCGACTCGTGGAGCAAAAGTAACAACAGGCGACATGTATGCATGGCGGCAGCAGGAGCTGTTTGCAAGCAGGCGGATTGTTTTCCCAATGCATGCAGGCCGAACAACAAAACCAGCAGGGCCATCGACGTCCTGAATCAAGCAAAACTGACGCGTAGCGCAGGAATACAGGCAGGCGGGCGACGATGGCGTGGTCGGACGCCTGCGAGTGCTGTGGTCGAGGGCGCCTGGTCGGGCTGCCATGGGCGCCTGGTCAAGTGGTCGAGGGTGCCTGGTCGAGCGTCGTGTCGGACGCTTGGTCGAGCGCTGTCTTGCCATGGTCCAGCGATTTGGGTCGGATACCGTGGTCGGGGGCTGTGGATACCGTGGTCAGGCTTCCGAGTGTCTGGTCGGATTGCCGCGCCGGATTAATCTTATTTTGCCTGGCTATCGGTAATTGAAGATTAGCAATCGTTTGATCAGGACGTGATAATGGAAATAGAATACATGTGTTCGGTTACGATTTACCAACGAAAATCCGTCGCCGTAATACCAGATTGAGTTTCCCAGTACTACTCACCGAATTAATTATCCTTTATCAGTCTGTTCGTAAATTGATCGATCGTTACCATGTAAACACAATAGTTACTCTCGCTATTTTACACCCTACACGTGCTGCTGTAGATTGCACACGAGGTGCTCTTGTGTTGTCACGATGATCCATATTTTTTGCACCAACAAATGGTTTATTTGACACTTAGGTCCCTCCCCAGCTTACTAAGAGTCTTAACAGACAGCCATGGATTATGAATTTCCAGCGATCAGACAACGATGTTAGATCAGGTGAATATATGGCGGAGGAGATCGCCTGAATACGCGAACGACTTCTCCGTCTCCTCCAGGCAGTGGTCCTTCTCTTCCCGTGACCAGCTCTGCAGGGCGAGTAAATGAAACAGAATCACCATTTCGTTCAAAGCTACTCATATATGTACACACAGCAAACGAACCGGGTAGAAAAAGGCGCAGGGACTCACAGAAGCGACTTGGTTAAGCTTGTTGCGAACGTTCTGCAGCAACTGGGACAGGTTACCCTCCCACTTGTAGAACTCCAGCTCTTTCTTGTTCAGAATCTTCTCGGCAACCTAAGATGACCAGAGCACATGATAACTCGGTTGAAAAAGATACAAGCTAATGGAGCAACAAGTAATTCCAGGCTTCTAAAATGCCCTGATTAATGAGGGATTTGATATGGCATCAGATAATACCTACGATGAAAGCAATTCAAATCTATGTTGAAAGCCGTATAAACTATGTTATCAAATGTCACCATAAGGTTTCGATATAATGTCAGATGTTTGTCATTTCCTCAGAGAAGAGGGGTACCTTTTTGCCAATCATTCGGCCTCCAGCAGTATGAGCAAAGTACACATTATAGAAATGGCAGATAAATGCCTGGGGGTCCTTCTCAGACAGCTCTTCCAGATAGGAGGCATATGTAGTGCCAGGAGCTGATGGTTCTGGAATTGTGTGACCCTGTTGCCTGAACCATTCCAGATCCTTCTCGAGTGCCTCTGATCTCTCCAACCTAGTATTCCGGAACTCAGCATCTGAAATACGAAGGTGACTAGAATGTCAACAAGCAGCATCTTGATAGTCGTGATGGAAGGTATCTAGCTGCTTCAACAACTTAATAATACAGGTTTTTCGCAATCACCCATAACTATGAACTTTCGTAAACCATGTCCTGTAAAAATTCTAGTCTGCTACATTTGTCAAGGTTCATTTAAGTGTACACGGAGACACGGAATAGTGCATTATTAGCTGCAGTGAAGGTGCATATCATTTGATTGCACCTTACCTGTGTTCCTTTCAGCCAATTTTTTTTTTCCTAGCAAAATGCAAAGAAAAATCAAAAACAAACAACAAAGTGATTGCCATGTCTGACAAGCCAATCGGTAATAAAGGGCTAGCACAAGGCCACAAGCAAACATAACAGCCATATATAAAAGAAGCATAGTAGTCTTTATGGGTCTAACAAAATGAAGGGTGGCAGAGCAGTGTGAATTTGGAATAGAATACTTGTATCAAATTACCAATACTTCTTACTTTACCTCCAGGTAAACAAAGTTAAGAGAGAAAAGATAGTTACAGGTACAACTCAGACTAGACATAAGACATTTCCATTTCAAGTGGTAATATAAGAACTTCGATTTCCCATATCAAAGCAAGTAAAACAGAAGGCCGTTTAAGTACACGATTTTTCCACATGACTAAACAATTGTATCAGTGATGCTACTGCAAAAGACGAGAAGATAGCAACGCATAAGAAATCGCAGAGGACACTAAAAGCCATCAACTGAGAAAATGAATAGCTGCCACCACGTTTTGAGTGAGTTGAGCCATCCATTGACCTAGTTAGATGGCTCAGGGAGCCTCACAGGTTTGCCGCAACAAATAGGTAGGCTACAAAGGTGCTGTAATTTTTATGCGCAGCATACCCGTACACAATAGCATACCCAACTGTCAATTAAACAGCTCCCACTCAGCCATATCTTTTAGTTTATACATGAGTATACATCATAATTTCTGAGGAAACTCACTATACTACTAAATTATTAATAATTGTTGATCTGAAGAATTTACAAACATAAATGCTGTATAAAGAAAGCACTGGCCCAACAAAGTACATTTTTCAGGAGCACCACTGGTTCGAAGGGCAATATATTTTAGTCACAACAGGGAAAAAACTACGTTTTACTGAGAATCACAGGTCGCCAGTTGACTCTAAGGGGTTGTTTGGATCTAAGGTTTTGTGAAAACAAGAATTCATAAACTGATAGCCTAACTAGCTGGAAATCCTTGTTTGGATACTCTAACTCATGTATAATGAAAACTTGCTTTCTGTAAAACCAGATTTTTGGGTTTCATGAAAAACGAGAAGGATTTGTTTTTATGAGAACTAGCTTTGAGAAAAGCCGACGGAAATGGAACTGCCCAACAGAAAAACACTTCTCACGCTCGTGGCACGCAGGTCATTTATGTTGGTCACTGGAGTTCGCTGATTACGACGTCGAGGAGCAGGCCCTCAGTTGAAGCATCCGCTCGCCTGCCATTCATATCGAAGCATCTGCTCATCGCTTCTGCTACATGTTCTTGAGTCCTGATGCCCGACTCTTCACATGCGATCGACTGCATTCTTCCGACGCCAGACGCGCTGCTGCTGAACAATGAGGAGCATAGAGAGTAACAATGCCGATTGCTCCATTGATTGCCTTAGGTGGGGCGGGGGGCAGAGAGAGAGAGAGAAAGAGAGAGAGAAGGGGAAGAGAACGGTGTTGTGTTCATACGAGTAATACATCAGGATTTTTTACTTGGCCAAACAGGGTATCTCTAAAACCAATTTTCACTTCCCGTGACCCAAAAAAATATTCTCAGAACACAAATTAACCTAATAACTAAATAAAACCGGTTTTCCTAATTATCCTCTTAAAACCTGTTTTACAAAAACTGATTTATTTTTCGTGAGATCCAAACAACCACTAAGTATATAGATAACTATTTCCTGGCAAGTATGCAACCATCAGGGGCGTAAAGTCTTTCTTTACCTAAACTTGAACTGATGAACCAAGCTCTTACTTAAACACCTAGACCGCAACAAGAGAAACAAAACCACCCAAAAAGATACAGCACCATAGACTTTTTTTATTTTTATATTTCGAAAATAAAAAATTTATAAAAATAAACGTCCATTTGAAAAAAAATGCATAACTAGTTATCGCCCGTTGGAAGGGCGTCAAGGACCTGTCACCCTTCCAACGAGCGACAGGTTTAAAAATAAAAAATGTGTGTTTCATTGCTCTCAAAATTTAAAACACTATTGAAATAGCCATGAAAAATTCTGAAAAAAATTGGTGGTGTAGAGGATACTATGATCTAGCTCTCCAAAAACTTTCAAACAAAACTATGATCTGTACAATGAGAAACAAAAAAGACAATTGTACAGGTAATTACTTGAGTTGAATTTTTTTTAGCTAGATTTAGCATCCTCTATACCATACATTTTTTTTCAGAATTTTTCATGACTATTTCAATAGTGTTTTAATTTTAAGAGCATTGAAATGCTGTATTTTTATTTATTTTTATCATGTCGCCCCTTGGAAGTGTTGTCGGTAGCTTAGTTTTGCAATTTTTCAAACGGACGCCTATTTTACCCTTTTTTATTTTCAAAACATAAAAATAAATATTCCTGTACCTTCGTGGCGCTACCTCTCCCACTGCCACCCCACCGGGCTTTGAACCTTCAGCTTAATAAAATTTCAGAATTTAGAGCGAAAAAATTCTGGAGATCATTTCTTGGACTATCTATAAATCTATACACCATTTCTTAAAACCTTTTTACTTGAGCTATGCATAGAAAATCCCAAAAAAAATGTATTAGGTAACTCTACTCTTGTGATTGCAACACAAAGAAAAATAAAGGCATATTCTTCTGGCCGCGAGCTAATCAAATTTCACCGATTCAACAAAGGCACAGAACCACAATAAACGCCATTCACTCATTAGCATGGCATCGCGCGACAGCCACACCTTTTCCCCCTGATCAAGAACGAAAAAGTGAAGGAAGGGCCGTCGATTCGGATCACTCACACCAGGGGACGGAGGCGCGGTCGACGACGGCCTCGAGCTTCTGGAAGACGAGCCTGCTGTCGACGAGGAAGCGAAGGTACCCATCGACGGATGGCTCCCACTTGGCGACGGGAGGCGCCTGGGGCTCCTTCTCCCCCTCTCTGGCCTGGTCCTTGGTGTGCAGCCGCATCGCCACCGCCCGCATCTCCTCCACGAACGCCTTCCCCTCCTCCCCGCTGGCCGCCGGTGCCATCTCCGTCGCCGCCGCCGCCGCGACCAGCCTCCTCCGCGTCCCCACGGCGGCAACCGACACCGCCGGGACCGGGCGGACCCCTACCGGCACCACCGACAGGCCGCCTCTACTCTTTCCGACGGAAGAAGCGCGCGGGGGCGCGAGGAGGGAGAGGGCGTGGGGGGCGGAGAGTGATGCGGGTGCCATGGCGCGACGGGCTGCCTTATAGCGCCGATAGGGTTCCGTGCGGGGGAAGGGGAGGCGCCGATGACGGACGAAAGCGACGGGGACGGGGAGACGGTGGCGTTGGAGTGCGGTGTTGGTGTGGTGCGGCACTGCGGCAGCTAAGGTGTTGGAGACGGGGCGCGAGTGCGAATAAAATATGGAACGGCCGGTCGGGGAAGACGATAGGGGAAGAGGAGCGACAGTTACCTTGACGTGTGGGGTCCGGTCCGATTTAGTGTGGGCCCGGATGTCAGTGGTCTATGTGGTTGTGTCTGATCGTGGGCCCGGGGGCCAATGGAGGGCCAATGGGTCTTCACGTGACGGCGACCCGGGCCACAGTCTCGTCCATAACCTCATGTTTCCTAGTACTTTCTTTTTCTTTCGTTGGGCCCTTGGACAATGCCAGAAGCTAACCCAGTTTTGTAGTCGGACCCAACAATAGTTGTGCGCCCGATTAGAGTTAGGGTTGCGGGATTAGTGTTAGTTTGATATTGTCGGATTAGTGTGGTGATGATCGGTGGTAGTAGATCTAATGGTGAGAGTTGACATCGGAGATGTGAAGGAGGACGAAATGAGGGAATTAGGTAAGGCTGCAATAAGGATAAAAATGAGATAAGCTACTGAGGAAGAAGAAAAGGTGATCACCATCAGTTAAAAGATTGCATGATCCCTGTGCGTCGCCTGTGCGTCGACTGAGAGTTTCTCAGTTCTCAGTGGACTGAGGAGAAGCAACACCCTTAAGGGAGAGAGAATCTCGCTTGGCACTAACCTGCGTACACTTAATACCAATTTTTGTTTATTTTTCATAACCAAGATTCTTCTTCCGTAATTTTACCATCGAAATGTATTTGATGTCTATAAAAGGCATGTTCAAATGCGTGATATCCATAAGAGATAACCTTTCTTCTCCGGCACACTTTCTAGTTCCAAAAGAAAGCTTACATGTTGGGTTGGATACTTGGATAGTAGTCGCAGTACAGAAGAGACCTTTGTTTGTACTCCACTGGAAAATGTTGTGTGGGGGCAGAGGCTTTCGGTGCCGTCACGCCCTGAGTTTAGAAAGCGCGACCTCTCCCTGACCGCCGCGAGTCCATGAGGGCAGGCGTACACGTAGCAGCTCTCCAATTCACTAGCTAGTGGAGTAGTTTTATTACTGCCAGTTGCTTTGCTCGACTACGCCATTGGAGGCAGACGACTCGAGTATCTCAAATTCACATCGAATCAGACGAAATTTATTTATCTATTCACGTAGGGTAGTACCAGTTTGTAGTTTTAATCCTCCAAAGTGAAGTTGGCGACGAGACAACACGGCACCAGATGGGATAAAAGTACCTTTAGTCCTCCCTCTCTTTGTTTTTGAGGAGTTCTAGGTGCTTAGTTGTCATTGCGTGCACATGTGAAATGTTCGATAGATGATTGCGACATGAAAGCGGCCGTTGATAGGTCTGAATATCGGTATTTTTTAAATAATATTATTTTATTAAAAATTGTAAAAATATTATTTAAAATAAATAAAAATTACAGAAATAAATACCTAGAGTCACTTTCATCTCCGACTAGCCGCCTATCGCAAATAGAAGTGCTGATATCCCATTTGAAATATCCCCATGGACCTATCGGGAGAAGATATCTTTATAACTATATTTTGTAAATCTAAATAAATTTAAATAGAAAACTGTTCAACTACTAAGTTACATATCATCAATAAATAAATAAAATTTATAAAGATTATCTTCATCCGAGATCATATAAAAAAATTATAAATTTTTCTTTAAATAGTATCTACGAGACACATAACCTATCGGTAATTGAAGTGTCAATATATCCCTACACGTTGGCTATCCAGTTGCTGAGAAGTGATTAGTCGATACTTCGATAGGTGCCTAGATGGCAATTAAAGTGTCAACTATCACATATTTCTACAATTTTTCTATTTTAAATATTATTTTAATAGTTTTCTAATAAATAATATTATTTTCGGTTGCTGCTTGCCCATTCTTATGGCAAGACATAAAGATGTATCGGGCGCTAATCCGAAGTCCGAAGAAACAGGGATGGCCATCCTGATCATCTTGTGTAGGATTCCAACAAAAGGGCTAAAGGCATAATCTGATTCTCCTTTATTTTATTGTTTGCCGAAAAAGCCTACGCACCCAGGCCCCACAAGTCTCTTTGTTGCAAGGTGCAGTAGCGCTGTGAGAAAAAAAAAAGTGCTATTCTTCTAGCAACTCAAAACTCAAGTTTTTTCGTCGACCAACCTGAGCCTCTGGATTATGATTGGATGGAGTTTCTCTTTTCTTCTTCCTCAGCTCTCCCACCCTCCCTCTCATCGTCTCTGACGATGTCTTCATTGTCGTATCCGTGACTAATGGCATTCGTCGCATACCATTATGCCCTGCCCTAGCACCGTCCAATCGATGGTCCTCTGGTCAGCAACATCCCTGTTACCAAATCTATGACAAGCGAACTCTGTTGCGCATCATGATACTTCCACCCTAGCACTTCCCAATCGATGGTCCTCTGCTCGGCGGCGCCCCCCTGTCGAATTTGTGACCAGCGCGTCTCCATGACGCCCCACCCCAGCACCGCCCAATCAATAGTCCTCTGGTCGTCGACGTCCTTGCTACCGGATCCGTGATCACTGACTCTTGTCGCGCACCATGACACTTCCGCCCTAGCATCGCCCAATTGACGATCCTCTAGCCGCCAGCGTCCCTACTACAGGATCTGTGCCCATCGGCCTCCACCACGCACCATGATGCCCCCACCCGATCAGCGATATTCTAGATGGCGCAGTCCCCCCACTTTACCACCCCACCGCCCATCCGTCACCACTGTCGAGACGACCTTACTCCCACGATCTCCCTCTGGCAAGCTAATCCCCACTGCTACCCTCACCGGACTTCGTAGAACAAAAAAAAATTTAGAGAATTAGTCACTGAGCAATTCTGACAAGGTATCACCAGCAGATTCTTCTCATGCTATGGATGTGTCGGAATTTATCTATAATGACATATTCACTTTAGTTTAAACTAATATATTTTTACTCGTCTCATTGTAAAGGGCCCATTTTAGGGCCTCTTCGGAGTATACATGCATGTTCTGTAGCAAAACCATGGGATCCAGGAAACGTATGCACTGCACAACCCGGTCATCAGGGGTGAAGGGTTCACATTATGCACTGCACAAAACGTTGGTTTTGCCGTCAGGCATGAGACGAGAGCGGGATGTTGCGGCCACCGCATGATCTGGTACAACTAGCACAAGCTTCAGAAGTTTTCTTGCTGTGTCAATCATATAATTGCTCAACGTTTACCCCGCACAAAAAAAAGTTAATTGCACAACATTTGTACCCCTGCTATGAATTCATAACAAATGCATTGCTCAACGTTTACCCGCACAAAAAAGTTAATTGAACGATGTATCCCCTGCTATGAATTCACAACAAAATGCATTTCTTTTCCAGAAAAGAAATGCATTTTTTCTGGACTTTTTTAGTTATATATATATATATATATTAAATTGTAAATATGTGCGTTCACTTTAAAAAATGACAGATATAGATATATACTCATGTCGTTCGTTTAACGGGCGATATCTCTATGTGGCGGTGCACAGTCGTGATGAAGTCAATGAAGAACGGACGGTGGCGCATAGCAGATCGCGGCTGCGAGAGTGGCAACGGACCAATCGCAGTGCGCAAACAGCGGATCGGGCGGCGACACGGCAAAAATGGCATGGATGTACCTGTAGCCCATCCAATGTGCCACAAGTTTTTCTCATCTGTCTAACAGGCGACATGCATATAGATCTGCCATTTTTCAAAATGAGCGCAAATGTTTGTAATTTTCGGAAATGAAAAATATATAAATAAAAAAGGTCTTTGTTCTGAAGCAGGAACAAGTGGCAAGTCCCAAACTAGCCCAGGCCACAAGACGTGAGCATGATGGCCCAGACCAGCCTTGCAATTAGAGCCCAGGCCTTTGTTCAAACCGGGGCAAAGTGGCCCATGAACTTGAAGCTGATCCGTGGGCTAGGCCGCGAGCAAGTCACTTGTTGGACCAAGGTCTGAGCTATTCAAGAATGTAATTCTTCGATAAATGTATCATGCATGTAAAACCACAACAGTGATCTCAGCTTTCCCAAAAAAAAAGTGATATCAGATATGAACCAGATGACTTCCTATGAACCGACGCTTAGATGTATGTCGTACACTTCTTTTACCGGTCTTTGTGAACTTGATTTTTTTAAAGTAAAATTTTGAAGTTCCAGTAATAACCGGATCACATTGCATCGAGGAATTTCTTTTGAACGAATTGGTAAGAGAGTTACCAGATTATATTAGTAAGAAGAAGTACCCGGCAGGCAAAGAATTACAAAACCAAAAGAAAAGAAACAAGGAATGTAAACAGCAACAAGAAAGGGAAACCAAGAAGCTTAGGCCTATTCTCCCCTTATAAGACGGCCTAAGTGTCATGCTCCTGCAAAATCCCAAATGGTCGCCTCCACTTTGATGGTTCGTGATCACTCGTGGTGATTGCATTGTTTTATTGAAAGTCCTGGCATTTCACTCTTTCCAGATAGTCACCTTCTTGAGGTCTGAGGAGTACCAACCAGAATTGTCCACTATTGGTGGGTAGAGTGAGTCTGCGGTTAAGCCATCGGGTGTAAAGGAGGGTGCGTGTCGGAAGATTAACTCTTGTCGTAAGGATCCTGAGAGACCTTTTTTTAGAGATTCGGCCGGGGGATGATCCTGAATAAGTTTGCCGGAGAAATAAATGAAAGTGGAAGTAAATGCAACGGCCGGTGGGGGGGGGATGATCGACCTAGTGCAAAGGGAAGTAAATGCACCGGAGTTTAGACAGGTTCGAGCCGCACGGGGGCGTAATACCCCACTCCTGTATGGATGCGATAACTTATCCTGAGGGGGATCCCTCAAGGATGTATCTGGTTACAAGAATATAGTGTCTAACTAAGAGCTTGAGGCTCCTTGTTCTTCGGCTGGAGCTCTGCTCAGGCTTGCTTGCAATGTCTTCGTCTGTTGGCTTGGTTCGTTGTGGGGTTCGTCTTCTTCGTCTGGGTGTCTCGGTTGACTGCCTGGGCTTTTTTTTCTCTCTCTGTATGCCGATCCTTTTATGCACTCGCCGGCCGCGACATACCCCGAACGAGGAAGAAAGGGGCACAAGTTCCAAGACACCACGACTGAGAAAGACGTCATCATTTTCTCTGGGCGAAGTGACTGGGGCGGTGGAAAAAACGCGGTGCGCGTCCGATCACTTGTCACTGTGGGCGCCGTTGAGAGGGCCCACTGGGCAGCCACAGAGGCACCCGGCGTGCCAGCCCTGTCTTGTTCCCTTGCCATGGCAGGGCGGCAGGCGGAACACCTTGATCCTGACGATATTATCCCGAGACACACCGGATGATACAGGACGGGACCCGTGCAATTAATGGCCTCACGCATCTCTGCCAAAGTATGGCAAGGACTGACACTGCGGCGGGAGCAATTGGGGATGTCAGGCCGCGCACGCCCATTAAATGCGGCCTCGGACCTCTGACTGGCTGACACCTCATCGGCGGGCCCCTCGGGGGCCCTTCTGGGTCATCGGGGCACCGAGTGCTCGGGGGTACTGTTCACCTCCCCGAGCACCCTCTCCCGAGAATGCATACCCTTGCCCTCGGGGTACCGTGTGCTCGGGGGCACTGTTTACCTCCCCGAGCACTCTCGCACGAACCTTCGGGGAACCGAGTGCTCGGGGGCTGCCACGTGCAACCCCGAGCACTCTCTCCCGAGCACTTTTGCACTGACCCTCGAGGAACCGGGCGCTCGGGGGCTGCCGCACGCAGCCCCCCGAGCGCTCTCTCCCGGAACTTAGCTCTTCTGATCGTCGAGGAACTAGGGTGCTCGGGGGTGACCGGGCACCTCCCCGAGCACTTTCTTCCCGGTACTTGGACTCTGCGAGTCATCGGGGAACTGGGGTGCTCGGGGATCAGAGACTGTGGCCCCGAGCACCTTCTCCCGGAACTTAGATTTTCCTCATCCCGCAGGAGGGACCTCGCGGGATGGTGACACGTAGCGGACGGCTGGCCTGGCCTCGGGACTCAGGGACCCCTGGTTCCTGATACACCGACAGTGCGGCATCCACCCCGCCACCATTGGTGGGTAGAGCGAGCCTGCGACTAGGCCATCGGGTGTAAAAGAGGGTGCTGCATCCACCCCACAATAATAGATCATACTCGCTTGGTGAATCTACACGTAGCAGTCTCACGGCCGTGTCTACACAAAAGGCATAGATGGTTGTGTGGCCATGAAAGAGGTGCCAACCTATCTAACGCCCATAATCTGTTTTGGGTTGCTAGCCATACGAAAAACTTACATTTCAATGGTGCTCGTGGTCTCCATATCAGGGATTTACAGTTTGTGTTCAACGAATCTAGGAATTACGTTTTGTATGTCAAAGGTTATGTATATTCATCGTGCCCTATAAACTTCCAAGCGACCTGTACGTTGTGTCATATCATAGTCACACTTCTTCGATTGCCTCCCACATCAATACAAATTTGGCAATCCACCATGCCGTAATGTCTTGCAAGTTAGGGATGGCAACAATACAATACGCACGAGTAGAAGCTATACAAACCCAAACCCGCGAGCTAATTTTCAAACCTGTGCCCACACCCATTACCCATCATGGGTAAAACTGACACCCGCACCTGCTACCTGAGGGTATCACATACACGTGGGCACTCCCGTGTGGCCTCCAATATGATAAGATAAAGCAAACTATTTACCACCGAATAACAATTGGTTCTACGATTCATCATTAAATAGGTCCAGTTTTCTTTCATGGCATGGAATAGCGAGTTTTCTTCCTTTAATACCATCATCTTCGTTAGGCAGGTTGTGGACCTCCGTTAGACACTGTAAAAAGACTATTTTCCCCCTATTTCAGTATGTGAGTAATTTTTCTCATGCCACCACGAATTACTGACCAATTTTCTGTTACTAGTATGTGGCTCTTGAAATATGGTGATTAGTGCATGTACACGTGGGGCATATGTAGTTTTGAACTTGAATAAACTATAGTAGTCATCAACATAAATTTGGTTAGTAATTCATAGTGGCATGAAGAAAATTACTCATATTAAAAAATAGGGGTAAAATATTTTTTTTATAATATCTAACAGAAGCCATATCCTACCTAACGGCAATGGCATAAAAGTAAGGAAACTTGTCATTCCATGGCATGAAAGGAAACATGACCTATTCAATAGTGAATTATAGAACCAGTCGTTATTCTGTGGTAAATAGTTCATTCTCTCATATAGTAAACATGTATCAAACATAAGAACAAATATGTAACAATAATATTATCAATTTAAACCTGTATCTCAATTAAGATAATGAACAAATATCTCACAGATACATAGTATGCATATCACATTAGTACATTACCACATATTTTACACATATAATATTTATTTCATAATTCAACAATACTTAGTGTAATATTAACGAACATTGTTCAACAAGACAAAAAGTGTGAAGCAAGTATATGGTCGAAACGAGCACGGGTAAACCCATTTTATACATATCTCTCTATACTCGTTAAGTTTAACTTCAAACATGCACCCATACTATAAATAAAAATTTATCCCAAATCTATACCTATTAGGATTTTTACTCATGAACACACGGCTAAAATGTGTTTATTGTCATCCCTATTGCCCATATGTAAGGTTCTGCATCCATGACCCCGTGACCCAACGAGCGCTTGGCGGAGGATGTGGAGAAGATTAGCGGAGCCAGATCTTTGGTCGTTGTCCTGGTAACCAAGCCAAATGCCACAATGAGGTACTTGCGACTGAGGAATATTGAATTGAGTTGTGGATTATTCTTTATGGATCCAAAGTCCAAATAGTGACGAGGATCCAGCTCCGAGCTCTCCTTGCCCATCAAGCAAAAAAGGTAAAAAAAACAGTTGATCACCTGCGAAACAGAATAAGATATTGAAAACTTCGGTGTTCTATAACCAATCGTGTCACGCGTATTCTGCCGCGCGTCAGCGTAAAGCAATTTGTGTTCTGAAACGAACTAATTATATCGTGTCAAATGAGGAGCGTTAATCAAGCAGGTTTGGAGAAATAAAAATAGGCAAAAACAACAGAGATAAGCATTCCGAGAATTGAACTCGGGAGCTCTCGCACCCTAAGCGAGAATCATACCACTAGACCAAATGATGATCATAAATTCAATAACTGTTATGTCTATAAATGCGAGTGGCTGTAAGCTCTAGCATACCTACTTCCATGCCTAAGGCAAGCTGTGCTTCGCTCATATTGATTACTGATTACCCGATATTACTCGGTGACTATCGATATCGGGTATAGAATTGATATTGAAAATTATTATCAGTGTCGGTTTCATTCACGAACCGGTTTCATCTATGAATCATTAGTGCCGCTTCCCTGTTAAGAATCGGCACTAATAGATATTCGACAGTTAAAAAAAATTGCACAATCCAAAATACATCACATGCACATGCATCTATCGTTCTAATATTTAAGTCATGATAAACACTTAATACATTAGTTCAAACTACAAGTATGTCTAAAATTACATCAAATACCATTACATGTATAGTCGATCTAAAATTTCAACTCCAAATATTACATCAAAATGATTCAGTGCATAAATAAGCGCACTAGCTATTGCTTCAAATAGAAGTTCCATTAGACTTCCGTAAATAACGAAACTGTTACTATCACACTGAAACTTAAGGTGTGACTGGTACTTTCCTTCTCGGATCTTCCTATATTGAAGACTAAGTAATGTGTACCCCCACTGCTATGCAGGGAGACGTAAGATTGAAGTTAAGGTACAATTCATCCGTATCCGAGTGTTCCAGTAAAAATTCTACAGACAAAGAGTAACAATATGGAGAAATTTTTTAATATTATTGAAATAATCCTAGCTACGAACTACAGGTGCATGTCACCAACCGTTTTAACTGCATGTAACCATAAGAACCTATGAGTTATTGCAAGCATATCCTCATTCTGTTCAAGCGCTTTCAATTTGAAATAGCTGTAGTCTGAAAACATATATCCAAGTTGCAGGTTAATCGATTGTAGAAACGCATGGATAGCAAATCTTTCAGCCATAAGTCTTTGGTCTATTTCGAAGCTTGATGCTGTTAAAGTGAAATGCTAAAAGAGATAGTGATCTTTATTTTATTGTTATCAGCCAATATAGTCGTCACCACAAGTGGCGTGCCACCAAGGTCCACAATAACGTTATGTAGCTATTGTAGATGAGTAAGCACCTACATCAATCGACATGTTAGTTCTGAATTTGTTAACTACAAACTACAATATTAACTGACCATCTTATAATCAAAGAGATTTTTATCTCTGAGCATGCAGATGTACCCTAGGACAAGTCATAGGTACATCTACATGCCCAGAGAAAAAAACGCAAATACTATATCAATCATCACATGTGAATAATCTCGCAATTATACCAAGTTATCAATTGCAGAACAAGAAAGTAACAAACTAGTAACTCACTAGAAAGTGATGGTAACATCTAAAATACCGATATAGCAATACATATCTAATATCATGACATACATATCTAATAATAAGACAACATATTTTGAACTAAAATACATATCTAATTTCAGACCTAAATTGGCTAACTAAAATTACCAACTATAATTTGCTAAATACAATTTACTAACTTGAATTTGAGTACTAGTCCAGGTGTTTCATGGCCCTTCCTGGTAAGAAGGGGATACGTTGTTGAGGATCTAGAGACCGGAAGTACGAGGGTGGTTATTCGGACCCAGGCGGCCGGATAGGATGGAGCGGCCACCTCCACGCTGCCTAGATCTACGCCCTTCACCTCCACTGCCGCTATTGCTCGCCATGGGGACGTCGATGAGGAGACAGTGGGCCGACGCGCGATGAGGATGAGGAGGCAGCGACGGGCCGACGCACGACGAGGACGAGGAGGCGGTGGTCGGTGCGCGACGAGGAGGAGGAGGTGGCGGGCCGACACACAACGAGGACAAGGACAAGGAGGTGACGAGTGATGCATGATGAAGAAGGCTACGGACGGGGAGGAGGTGGCGGTCGGGGAGGAGGAGCGGTGTCAAGCTGAATGAAGCAAATGAGAAGAGTAACTAAGTGCTGGTTATAAATATAACATATGTATCAGTGTCGATTCTAATTTCAACAGGCACTGATAGTGATTATTAGTATCGGTTTTTAAACTTTCACGCGCAAGCAATAATTAAGGCGCTAAGAACCGGTACTGATAGTGCCTATCAGTATCAGTTTTTAGCGTCTCAATCATGGTTTATGTTTTCTTGCAAAACATCGATCACTGGCCAGTAATGTTAAATCAGCAGCTCATAAAATACATGCATTCTGTTCTTCCTCGGCATTCAGCAGTGGTGGAGCCACATGACAGTCCAGGCAAACACATATTTCGTGTGAACAAGTAGAAGCAGGCGCACCCATGGTGTGGACAGCCAGAGTCGAAAACAATGTACGGACTATTGCGGCGTAGCATAAGACAGGGGCGGACGTGTGATCGCGCTGGCCCAACCGTCCAACCATCCGCTGGCTCCACGTTTGATCGCGCTCGCCGCCCAGCAGCCAAGCGTGATCTTGCGACTGCGTCGAGCACGAGCCGTCGACATCACACTCGGCGCCCGGTGGTTGCGGATTCGCAGCCCTCGTCCTGTCTCTCGCCTGTCGACTCCGACCGGCGAGGCGGCGACCGCTCAACCCGGCAGCCCACGCGGGCGGCGCGCTCCTCTCCGCCGACCCCGTCCGCGGCTCCGCGCGAACGCGCTGCTCGCCTGGGCAGTGGAGGGGAGTGCAGGGGCTCGTGGAACTTGCGTTCAAGCGTGCCTGCTCCAATGGGCGGCTCAGCTCCAAGCCTCCAATTCGGCTACTTGTGGTAAGCAGCGTGCGTTGTTATTAGATTATCTTAGGAGCACAGTACAATGACATGCTGTCATTTTTAACTCATGGTGGATACAAATGGTTGATGCAAGGAAGCGTCTCTCATATTCTTTGGTGTATTGGCTTTTGATACTAGCGCTTACTCTTCCCGTTGCCACTGCAACTGTCGAGATATGTTCTTAGCTATGAAGATTGTGAAGAATACTTTGCGTAACAAAATTGGTGACAAGTTTTTGAGCTATAGCCTCATTTGTTTTGTAGAAAAATATTTGTTAGACATAATCACTAATGAAGTGATGTTGATCGTTTCCATAAGATGAAATATCGTTGTGGGAAGAATGCAGTGTAATGTACTAAGATCAAAGTCATTTTGTACGCAAAGGTTAGTTCACTTGAGTCATAAACTTGTCCTAATGTTAAATATTGTGTGATGAAGTAATCTTAGGAGTTATGACATGTCCTAATGTTAAATATTGTGTGATGAAGTAATCTTAGGAGTTATGACAAAAGTTATCTTATATATGGTGTATCTAGACATTCTACATATATCTAAAATTTCCATAGACGTAGGTGCCCCTATTCAATTTTCATCATGCGTCCGCCCCTGGTATAAGATGATTTGATAGCTTAGTACAGCAAAGTGTTATATAGTATATACTATACAGAGTAGAACAGCCACTGTAGAACCATTAGAATGAGAGTATGTATATAAGATGAAGAATGGTGAGCATTGATATGATCATATGGAAAATTGTTAGAATAAGAATGAGTATGGATATAAGATGAAGAATGGTGAGCATTGATATGATCATATGCAAAATTGTATGCTGCTAGTAAGACAAAAGTGCAATTCGACTACTTAGTAGTGGACACTGCACCATAGGAATTTACAGATAAAATCAGCATCGATGATAAATTGAGACGCCAAAGTTTTCGTTAATAAACAACAGGTAAACATAAAGCTCTAAGAAGAGCAGTAGCTTGACGCTGCACAACAAAACCCCATGCACGCACTAACAGCTAATCTATGTCACGACACAATCCATTTGGCGCTCTGGTTTATTAGAATTCACATATGTAAGTGAAAGGGCAAGTTCTTCTTGGAGACTGCTTCTAAGCAAGTTGATGACAGTAAGTTTCATGACATCGAAAGGGAGATCATCTTCATACAAGGTAGAAGCAAGCAAAGGACACTAACAAGAGAGGGGAGATTCGGGAGGCTTATGTGTTCTTTTGATTGCCTATTGTGTTAATGGATTGATTGCGCCGATGACCGCTGACTTCTTTGGCATTCATATTCGAGTGCAGAAAACAGAAGGATCTTTACCTTAACCATATTACATTATCACCAAAGCCAAGGAATATAGGAAATCCAAACTGTCACATGAGTCACTGTTTTCCACCTGAGGAAGCAGCATGAATGTTGCTGAACAGCATTTTAATGCATTGTACAATTGGCTCTGAAAGTGCCTGCAAAATAACATATATCATGACAGATGTACTAATTAGGTTGTAACTAAATAAAATTTGTACTGATCAGAGTTCACATAAAGGTGGACAACACAAAGCCAGAGTTTTCACAGAGCTGTTGGGTGCCACTCAATCCAATTGATGATAGCTAAAGGCGATAACACAATCATAAAAAACATTCAAAACCCTTGATTGATAGGCATACCATTCTTGTAAGATAAAAACCTAGTGCATCTCA
Source organism: Phragmites australis (assembly GCF_958298935.1). Lineage (NCBI taxonomy): Eukaryota > Viridiplantae > Streptophyta > Magnoliopsida > Poales > Poaceae > Phragmites > Phragmites australis. Next base: position 29,903,562 of record NC_084928.1, read on the forward strand.
ATGAAGCTTGAAGTTTCAGGATATTATTGCATAAGCAGCTGAAACTCAATGAAGCCTGAAGTTTTCAGAGAGAGCACACTCATGTCAAATTTATCAATTAGCTTCTAACTAAACGGTACCGAAGAAAAATGTGTTAAATCTGTGTCTGCCATAGTTATTGTCCAAGAATTGAAGGCTCGTGATTCTATAAGAGAAATACTTGAAAAAATAGCTCAAAATCTTTTACCTTTACTCGTCAGTTCTTACAGTTTAGTTAGAAAAATGAACAAAAAAATGAAAGATTCATGCTCACCTTTACAGTTTAAAAGGCTCCAATTAAAAGGGTGGCGGCAACTACGAACATAACAAAGGAATTAGCTAATATATAAATCTGGAACATCATTTTACATGTCCAACTATGGCTGCAGTCCTGGGGGAATTCTTTTTTTTTTGGAATAGGAACTGAGGTCGATTTTGGGAGGACATCATGAACTTTTCTAAGGCAAAGATGCATGCCATTTTACATCTAAAATCTAGCTATTCGTTTCTTAAAACGACAATAATAATAAAAGACTTTATCAGTACACTAAAATTTGTCACGAAGTTCAGAGGGAAGCTTAAACATTTGACTACACATAAATCAGTAAAATATGCATTGGAAAACAATAATATGCACAACTCATTTCCATCAAATGAAGCTAGCACTGACAATATGCAGTAAACGCTCACTTGGTTACTCAGTACTATGCTAATATAGCAGGCAAAGCAACTTGTTATTTCCGTAGCGAATCAATAAGCAAGTGGTTCTGCTGGGCTACTCCACAACGAAAACGAAATGGCGTTAGTATACACCAACAAACATTTTCATTGCTAAGGAAAAAGAAAACAACTATTCTCGAATAACTTTATCAATATTTGATATTATGTACCAACAACTTCTTGATAGATATATTTGCAGCGTCAGTGAAATTGGGTGGCAGGCAGAAAAAAAAGGGCAATCATTTTTCTTTGGAGCCGTTTCTCCTGCTTTATGGTATTCAGAATTTCAATAATAGATCCATAAATACACCAATTAAGCGCTACGACATATCCGCATATGCTGAACAGAGCAAGAACACACCAAAAAACTCTGCCAGCTAGCAGAAGTGAGCATTGCTCGCTATCAGCTCAAATAGTTTCAGAAATAGGGGAACATGGCTAAGTATGTGGTACCTCGCAATGGAAGAGAAGCAAACACAATGAATGTTTGCCACTCAGATACATAACTCGAAATCTGGTACAAATATAAACACTATGAATAAATAAGTTTGTGCTCAACTTCATTGAAGATTGCTCTAAGTAGACTAAATCTAAAATATTTTATTCTAGAAAACTACAAATATTGCCAACCACCTAAAAAAAGTTCAAGATGTACTTCAAATAGGCAGTTTTATCTAACTGGAGGTGCTTATATTTACAGACGAATGCATTAGTGGGGACAAGCTTTAGTAGCACAAACAAACAATGCAAGGAATTAATTTAAGCTATTTGCTGATCAGGCTGGCGGAGATGAGCGATGAGGATAAGAGGCGGCGATGACGGAGGGCGATCTCCCATACGCCCAATCAAGCGGCGGGGTGTGGGTCGACACCCATGACGAGAGGGAAAGGAGGACGAAAGAAGAGGAGGGGCGGCACTAGGGCTCGCGGGCAAGGGTGCAATGCGGGACTTAAGGCAGGGCTCCCTGCAAAATCAGACGTGCGGAGGCCACTGTTGAGACTAGCTGGGTCTTCGGGAAGACGAAGCGGGCACGACGACGTCACGGAGGCCAGACAACGGATAGAAGGAGAGGAGAGGATGAGACACAGGGGCCCGGTCATGGCGCTAGGATTGGGAAGAAAATTCTGTGAGGCCGGGTCTTTCGGAGAGACCCTCGTCGCGCCGCGACACGTGCCCGCGCGTGCCGTGCGATCGAGCGTGCACGGCGCGGATGAGGTCTCTCCGGGGTCCTTTGCGCGCGGGCCTCACAGAAATTTCCTCCCTAGGATTGAGGGACCGGGCGGTAGGGGGCTCCCTGTAAATTCGGCCCGGGTATGCAAAAGAGATAAGAAATCATAATTTTTTTTCACCTTTTAGTTTTTCTACGCCTCTCCACCAATTACAATTGTAGCATATGTTTATATATACGCGCACACGCCTCATCTAACACACACTCAAACCTACAGCTATACGTAGTTAGAAGATCGCATCCCTATAGGGATTAACAGAACCAACAAAGACTCTGTAGGTGACGAGCACGCCACATTTTCCTTATGGCAAAGGTAACAAAATTATTCAAAGGACAAGTCTCGATGTGAAAGCTGGTAGTCTAACTCTCGACCCGGCCGCTCACCCACTGCGAGCAAACCACTGTGCTAGAAGCGCATTCGCTTTTTCACCTTTGGGTTGCAATTGTAAAGACACTGGAAGGTTTAGTGAAAGAGAAACGACAGTGAGCACTATTCCTCTTTCGGGGCATGGACTGCGGATTACTTTAAAAAAATATGAGTGTTTTTTTTGCAAATAATCAGGAACATTTGCCTTAGAGCATCTCCAAGAGAGTTGTTATCTGACTCCTGATAGCTAAAAGTAGAAATTAAACCAAAAAAATCAGCTCCAACAGACTCTCTATGTGGCTATGTATCTTTACTGAGCCCTCAAATCGCTCCCTACTTCTGGTGAATCCGCCTCACTCGCTATCCGCCTAGGCCCCATGCGCGTGCCCTGGCCCCATGTGTGTCGCCTATCGGAGGAGTGTGCGAAGAACACCGAGGACCACATTGACTGCTTCGCACGCTGACTGGATCATGTTCGTCGACACCCAAATCGACTTCCTCCGGCACTGGATCAAGCTCAACAGTGCCCAAATTGACTTCCTCCTGTGCGGGATCGAGCTCATCAGTGCCCAAATCGTGCTCCCCGCTTCCGCAGTCGAGCTCCGCCAGCGAGCTCGTACTCTTAGTTGCTGGATTTGAGGTCCCCATCACCCAAATCGACCTCCCGCTCACTACTTCCCGCGCCAGCCTGCCCACTCACTACTTCTGGAAATCGAAGTTTGCATCAAGGTGGAGCTAAATCGATTGCGTACCTGCACTGCAAGTTCTTGATCTGCCCAAATAGTAACTCCAACGGAGACTTGCTCTTCGACGACCGTGATCTGCCAAAATAGCATAGGAATCTTGATATATTTGACGGTAGCAGGGCTGTCAAAGGAGCTGATGATGGAAATGGGCGCTGCTTCGGTGCTGGTCCTGGGCAACCGCCTCTCGGGTTGCCACAATCACCATGCGTCTATGCCGCCGCATCAGACTTAGGTATTTCTCGATGCAAGAAACAAGAGAGAGGAGAGCAAGATAGAGAGGAGGAAGAAGATGGACGAGTATAGCACATGGGCCAACCTATAGATGGATTGTTTTGAGCTGGTTGCAACCCAGGTGTATTGGCAAATTCCAGCCTGTTAGAGTATAGGGGACAAGATATAGAGAGTCTGTTGAAGAACGATGAAATTTAGAGAGAAAATCTTTTAGTTATGGCTCCTTATATGAGGATATTGGGGGTGATTTTTATAGAGTTTTTTGGAGATGCTCTTAACGTGGGTGAAATAGGTGGCCGAATCAAATGGGGGTGATGTGGCCTTCTAGCATGGAAAAGCCGGGCCTAGGGTTGGGAACTTAGGATTCTCAATCTCTAATGACTTAGCTAATTTTGGAGGAGAGTCTAAGAAAAAAAAATAGTAAAATTAGTCCATTGTAATTTCCACCGGTGAACAATTTGAAGGAAAAACCAGAGCTAGAAAAATCAAATGCCACTGGGTTTGAACCCGAAATCGCCAGTACATATGAGGTATATTAGCTAGCCCTCTTAATTACCGTTAAATGGTCAATGTTATAACTTGGTTTGGTTTAAGTTCTGTTTCAAATATCAGTTTTGGGAGTTCCCTAGGAAACAACACGCATTACAATTTGCAGTTCAAAATGACGTCTCTAACAATCCATGTCAAGTTATAAGAGAGGTCACGTTAGATTTCTCATGCGGAGGAAAGAATGAATTAAGAGAGAAATGCTAACTACTAATTAGTAGATAGTTTACTCGTTAAATACCACAGTATTGTGGTCTATTGCATATGTGCCTCTACATTAATTTTATAGATAATACTATAATTAAGCTATTGAAAATGTTATCTATAGTGTTATCTATTAGTGGCATATAGTATGTAACTCTTGGACCAGAAGTGGTTTCCATGATGCAGAATTGTTGCAGATAGATTATATACGAGCAAAAAGAAGTTATATTAAGGTAAGACACCAGTTGCAGGATGTACATATTCTACTGATCAAATCCCCGACTCCATTAATCAACCAGCTGCTGCAGCCTGCAGGATCGGAGTGCATCACTGCATTGCGCTAGCCAGCTAGCTGTCAGTTGAATAACTTGCACGCCACTAAAACGAATCAATAAATAAATGAATTCCATGAGTAGTGTACCAAATGGTACCATACATACATTATTAATGTACAACTAGCACTGCACCAAAACCAAAACAGTCTTTGCATCAAAAACTCACATCACAAACTTCTAATCAAGGGAAATTAAACAAGAACAGATACAAGATCAGAGAACTCCATGTACATCCGATGTATGTGCCCCCTTTGTCCCCTCCTCCTTGCTTCCAATTCAATCTTCATCGTCTAGACGAGTGCAGCAGCAGCAGCTTCGAATTCTTGTCTCTCATGTTGTTGTGAAGCGATTGGATGATCGGATCGAAGGGAAAAGTGCAGAACCAAAACTATATACAGTTGCTGAACCAGTCTAAGCAAACACCGAACCAGTATATGCATGCATGGCCTCCTCGATCTCGGTGTCCATGCATGCATGCAGAAACCCTAGCGTATGCTGGCCATGCATGTCATGTCACCGCTCACCGGTTGGTTCGATCACTGCTGCTGCGAGGACAGCGGCCCGAAGATGTCGAGGAATCCGGCCGACGGCGAGCCGAGCACAGCTGCGGCGCCGGGGCTGAGGAAGTGGTCGCCGACGTGGTGCAGCCATCCAGGGGACACCAGGGGGTGCTCGCTCTTGAGCGCCGCGCCGCGAAGCGGGCTGAGGTCATGGAACATGAATCCCGAGGGCGACGCAGCGGTGGCTGCCCCCGAGGGAGCGGCAGCCTGGTGCCTCGTGGCCGTCACCGACACCGACACCGCCGGGCCGCCCGAGGGCCGGTTCAGGGCGCGCGCCTTGACGCGCACCGGCGGCGCCGTCCTGACCCCGGCGCCCTTGTTGCGCGCGCCTTCCGGTTCCTGCGTTGGTGAGGACGACGACGTTGACGGCCTGCTCTTATTGTCGCCGCGGCCGGCGTCCGGGCCGGTGAGCCGCTGCACGAGCGGCATGAACTCGTGGGCCTCGACGTGGATCACCTTGGGGGACACCATGTAGATGATGACCGGCTTCCGGTCCTGCTGCCCGCCGGTGCCCGTCTTGCCGATCTTGCGCGACGCGCCGCGCACGCCGAGGGGCCCGCTCCCGGCGCCGCCGCTCCGCGGGACCTCGCTGCCGAAGCTCGTGGAAGCCATGACGAGCGGAGGAGAGGACGGATAGCTACTACGGCCGATGGATTGGAGGAACGAAGCAAGTGGAAGTGGACACGAAAGATTTGAAGGGGACAGGCTGACGGACAGGAAGAGGCTAAGTCGACGATGTACGGGGGAGTGCCATCGGTGCATATATAAGCCAAGGACGGCGTCTTGGGGCTCTGGTCAACTGCGAAAAAATCGAATGGGACAGGAGTGCGTGCGATGGATCAAGCGTGCCACGTGCCTGGTGGTCCATCCAATGTGGTCATATCTCTGTAACTACATATGTGCCGCATCGTCTACGGTGCGTAAATTGTGATCCGGCTATAACCGCTAGTGTGAAACTAGCTCTTTTACCGAGGGGAGATTTGCTATTGCACCACAGATGAAATTGTACTTTGCCTTGCAATCATTCCACCAAGTATGACAGGATATATGGGTCACCTTCATTTATTATTGTAGTAGTCCAAACGATAGTATCTCAATAATATATGACTTTTGTTTATTGTAGATTGATAATTACCTCGTTAGTGAAAAAACTGCTACTCTTATATACAAGAACAAGTTACCAGTAAGATACACGGAACGATAAAATAATGCAAATTCATCTGAGAACTCAGTTCTCGGTCCATCTAGACCATGGAAGGCCAGGACAGCAGGGTAAAATCATCTGAGAACTCAGTTCTCGCTCTATCTAGACCATAGAAGGCCAGGCCCCAATACGATGCTCGACAGCCACAATGGATCCTGCCACTGCACACTTGTGCAACTGCCACCCTTTTGGCTTGACAAAAGCACATCGGCGTTGGCGCCCCACCCCTGCAGGTAAGATATATCGGCCGACTACGAAAGCGAGACTTTTGGCAAGAAACACCCGCCATGGAAACTGCTAGAACTAGAATAATAATAACGCAACTGGCCGTCCCCTCGCTTTTTGTATATCCTTCCTGTCAGCTTCGGCTGATCGAACAGGCAGGCGCTCCCCTCGGTTCACCTCACGCCATTGGCCGCGCGCGCGAAGTCAGCGCCCGCGTGGCGGCGACTAAGCGAAGGTAAGGCAGGCGAGGTGAAGTGGATGGTTCATCGCGCGCGGCGGCCGGCCGGCCGGCCGCGAGGCGACGTGCGGTTTTTCTCTTCTCTCTCTCCTCTTCTAGGGCGGCCATTTGCCGGCTGCCGCCGAGACCGACTAGGCGGAAGTCAAGGCGCGCCGAAACGGGGGCGGCGTACGTACGGCGATCGTACGCGCCGAGCAGGATGTCAGAGCAGGCGCGCACGAGGTGGTGGCGATTCTCAAGTGATTTCGGCACGTTTATGCGCGTCGGCAGCCGCATTCACCGACCGCGTACCGACTCGTGCCCTCTTGTATCCCAACAAGCGTCAATTTGGATAAGGAAAAGGTCTGCTTTTGGTAGCTCTCGCTAAAGTTCGATTTTCTCCATGGACTTTCGGTACTGTCATTTACCTTAAACCATCCCGGTGTTAAAACCACACAAATTCAATCACATATATGTTACCTTACAACATCCTGGTTTTGATTCCACGTGGCACTAGGCAGTGGAAAAGAGGAAAGAAAGTAGTAGAGTTGAAAAAACACAGCACAGCATTTGTTCTCATCCATTATCTTGCTCAAAGGCAGCCCACTCTTGTATAACTGGGAAATGCATTCTCGCATGTCTTTGCACACTCATGATTAATCTTGTTTGTGTATTTCTGTCAATGTTAACTATTCATCCATTAATTCACTTATCTATTTTATGATTTTTTTACCTACCTGTTCATCGTGAATCTTAACACTAATGAACGGTCTTGATAGTTCATACATGCGCAACTATTTGTATAACATACCCAGCACTGACATGTAACACACGGGCTGGAACATAGATAAAAAATGAGAAGCGATGCGTCATTGGTGAGCGAAGATTTCACTGCAGAAGCAAAGCCACTTTGGCATGGGTAGCTTCGGTGCTGCTTCAGTATGTATGCAATGCAGTAACCACCGGGATGGACTATAGACTCATTGCAAAAGATTAGCAGGTAAACCAACACGTCTTCAATCTCATTATCATATATGCCTCTAATTATTCAACAGCAGCAGGTAATCAACTCGTTCCGAGACGCCATCGCTTTCCTCCGCTTTGACAAAGCACACACCAGCCGCAGGCAGCAGCCCATGAGCCGCCGTGATCTGATGAGCGACGACCTGATTCAGAGTACTTCCTCGTCCTTGGCACAGCACACCGGCCGTAGAAAGCGTGCAAGAAAGAGGCACGCAAAAGGAGTCGAGCAGGACTGAGTCGCTGGTGCTAGCAAGATCATGGTTTCATTTGATTTAATCTACCTTTTGAAGGATTCCAAGAAGATAGGTACCGGCACGCTCTGAAGGAGTTCAGAATTTTCCAAGAGGCGCGTGACCTCAAGGATCCGTCTTCTTCAGAAAAGGCTGCGACTCCTGCGCGTTATGACGACATAAGTTAGATTAGAAAGTATTGAAAATCACTTCATAATTTTGAGTTTTGAAACAAGTTTCAGTCATCGGCTACAGGTGAAAGCGACCACGGAACTCAGCTACATTACCAGCAAATGGATAATGTGGAACTGTGGATAGTTATTTCAAAAACCCATGAAATACAGAAGCCAATTGCAACGAGAGACAAAATATAGCCAAAACGAAAATTGTTAGCCTCATAACTGAAAACGAAACTTATTACCTTCGCATAACTGTAGTAGAAAGAAATTGCTTTCTTTGTATATTCAGAGTCTTCAGACTCCAGAAGTCCAGAAGCGTGGTATACATCTTTCTGTGCTACGATACTATTGTCATACGGAAATGCTCATCTTCACACGTCTCATGCATCGGACTGACGGTCCGCTCAGCCTATAGTATCATTTGGCTGGCTCAAAAATATTTTCGTATCTTTAATGTTTCAAACGTTGAAATTTAATGTTTCAGACGTTATAAAAATTTATTGTCGTAATTATTTTCGTATGTTGCATCTTGTGAATCTCTTGCGTATAGATCCAGATAAAAAAATTATCCATTCGAGTTAATTCCTATATATCTCCAATGTTTCAGACGTTCACATTTAATATTTCAGACATTATGAAAATTTATTATAGAAGTTCTTCGGGAATGTTGCATCCCGAAATCTCTTGTGTACAGATTCGGACCCAAAAAATTATCCATTCGAGTTTATTCCTATATTTTCGTATCTTCAATGTTTCAGACGTTATGAATTTTGTTGCAGAAGTTATTTTCGTATATTGCTTCTTGGAATATAGGAATTAACTCAAATGGATAATTTTTTTGTCTGGATTTGTGTGCTTTTTTGGTGCATTTTTTTTTTGATGTTGCGAACGTTGATTTCAAATGTTGCGATGAATAGTTGCAACGTCTGATATATCGGACGTCCGGACGCTAGCTTTTCCGTCTATCAACAAAAATATAATACAACTAAACACCTAAATAAAAGGGATAGCACTAATCACAAAAGGTAGACGCAGATAAACTCTTGTGCCCGTGGACAAAATAATTCTTCCGCAGATGAAGAGTTGCAGATTGAGGAGTTCCTAACAATTAGTTTTAGCTTAACTGGGTCCTTGTGGTGATTGACCCTACGTCGTCCCTATGACGACTTGGGAGTGACTCCTTCTTCGACACCTAGACCCCTCCCGACGGCCTTGTGTGGCTGCCGCCGCCGCCAGTTGGTAGAGGTGGCGGCGACCGGTGGCTGCGCCAAGCAGTGTAGTTCGCTCTCCCTTTTTTCCTTTTTTTTCCTCTGTGTTTTCTTCCTACTCTGTCGGTCTCCTTCCCTGTCGTCTGGGGGCCACCAGCGTCATCCTGCTGCAGATCTGCAGCAGGCCTAGCCAAATTCGATGTCCTGCCCTTGGGGCGTGTTGGTGCTAGCCGTGGTTCGGTGCAGGTGGTGCTGCTGGCCACCGTTTTGGCGGATGCTTCTCGTCGGGCCACCCACCAGTCTCGACGACGGCTCCTGGGTTGTTCTATCTTGATTTGCTGCCTTGTCACTTAGATCTGGGTGCCATCCTGCTGGATCTTATCATGGTGGTCTGGTTTGACAGCTCCCCAGCAGTTGGTGTTGGCCGGTGGGTCGCCCCCCTGGTGCTACGTCATCGGGCTTGCCCAGCTGCATCCCCGCCGATTGGCCTCCCTGCTTCGGTGGGGTGCCTGTGTGGTGCCCGACTAGATCGATGCTGGTGGCAGGCCTGCCCCCTCGTGGTTGGTTGGGCTGGCTCATCGGCGATATGGGGCCTTTTGCTGGATGCGTTGTGTCGGTGTAAAGAATAGTGGGGTCCCTTGCGGGCGAACCCACGCCGGTAAGATATTAGCAGATACCGTATGCCACGTTTTGTCCAGAACCGCGGTCCTCCCGCACGACCAGTCGGCAACCGCGCGGCCAGCCAGCGACCACGCAATCTGACTCTCCGACCGGGCTGCGTGACCAGTCCCCAGGTCACAGGAGCAAACCCCGCAACCAGTCTCCTCTGGTCGTGGGGCAGGTATGTGTCCAAGAAGTCTAATCACAATAAATATTTTTTCACTTAAGTAGTTCCCTTCCCCAGGTCCCCTTTTCCAGTCGTCTACGGCGTGGTCGGCGCAGAGCGGCTGTGACCCATCCCATAGCATTAATCACTACGGGATGCCCTGACAGGCGTGGCAGAAGTTCTTTTGCAGGTATGCAGGCGGCGTATGGGAACGGGACAGGACAGTTCGGGCGACCGGCATGACGCAGACGGTGGAACAATGGGACGGGCTTAGTGACGCCGTAGAGAAAATGGGATACGTCCGCTCTTAGTAATGATAGGCCTAGGTGAGAAGCTCGGGCTAGGCCTGAGTCTGTGTCTCGACTCACGTGTAAGTACTCTCTCCCTCTGATATATAAAGGGAGGAGTACCAGACTTGTAGAGAAAGGGATTTTTGGGGCCCAAGAAGTAGAAGGCAGGGCAAGAAAATCATAGGTAACTGGCTTAGACCACAGGAAGAAGAATACACAGGATGTGAGACTATTACCCTGAGGGGGGCCTGAACCTGGATAAGCCTCGGTGTTCTTGAGTCACACACACAGCTAGATCCAACATACGCTTCTTGAACAAAGATCACGCACCCATCGTCCGATACACTCCTGAATCATTGTCAGGGATTTACCCTCGACACGCTGGTAGCTATGGTTGGGTTCCCCTGTTGGCCTTCTGTCGTGCTCTGTGACACGTGCCACGCGTTCTGCCTTGGCATCGTATGTTTGTTGTTGATGCGTAAACTGAGTTAGGTTGGGTGCAGTTGTTTGTTGTTGGCGTCGTATGTCGTGGGTGTCGTTGAGTTGTTCAGGGTCGTTTTCACCAACCTCTTTTATAGGTTCACCCCTACATCCTTGCTTCGCGGTAGCTCTTCTTCAGTTGGCGCTTCACGGTAGAGTTCTGATCCAATGCGCGCTCCTCCAAAACGACGTGTTGCTGACTTGTGTGATAGAGTGGTGCGGCGTGGGAGCAGAGCTCCGCTGACCAAGTTGTGAGGGTGTCAGTTGTTTGTTTGGTTAGCACGTGAGGTGAATTGAGTTGGTCTTGGCTGTTGTCGGGTTTGTGTTTTTGTAGTGAGCGTCGTCTATAGAGTTGATGTCGTATTATCGTCTCGGAGTGTCTGTTAGTTTTCTTTAAAGCCGCGTAGTTGTAAGATTTTTAGATCTAATTTTCCTTATAAACTAGATCAATTCTTTTCTTCTCTACAATGCTCTTGCCATCCTTTAAAAAAACAATTAGTTTTAAAGCAGCTCATCTCACTCATAAGTCCATGTTAGCAAATACCTGCCACACAATATTTAACTGCACAAAACCGAATATTAGAAAAGCCTACCTAGGTAAGATGAAGGGAACAGACATAACAACCACACCTTTCTTTTCATAAGAAATAACTCATGTCCCTGTATGCATCGTTAATGTAACATTATAATTTGTCGACCTTCGTCCTAACGTTGCCTAAAGATCCTGCTTTTTGAAAACCATTAGTCGTTTTCTTAAGAGTTACCCAAAACACAGCAATTGGAGAAAATATTTTACAATCAACAACTTGTAATAGCTCTCATACATTATCGCTAGGCACAAGCATGCCTCTGGTATCCATCAGGTTGACATAGGAAACATGAATCGCAATGCTCCTTAGCTTTGTTGTGAATCGCAATGCAGGTAACGCTCTGTTTTGGGCAAGAAACTCATTGGCTAATTCCTATATTCCAAATTGTCATTGACATAGCCAACATTCTGAACAGATACTATAAGCACGCACCAGATTCAGGCCCTTGAAAGCAAATAAAAGCTATCTATTTAAGACCAACGAATGCAAAGGAGCTAAACTGAGGTTGCCAGCAGAATTGAACAGACATGCAGGATATTACGCTGATCATGTGCAAAGACAATGAGTACTATGTCTGGTGACAGATGCACACTAAAAGATCACCATCTCGTACTAAGTAACTTTTAGTTCCTTGTCATTTGAGATTGTAGACAAAATAACTTCAATGTGAAGCTCCGACACCAGTCACATGAACATGAACTATGCAATTTGCATGATACATGTTAAAAAAATAATTTTTAGTGATTTTGTGATGTGAAACCGACTGCTGTCATTGCTGGGTAGCTGGAACTAATTGAAATAGTCAGAACTCAGAACCTAGGTACAGCCCAAATTGCAGAAGTTCGCATCTTGGTCATGCCCACAAGAACAAGATGATCAAGGTATCAACTCAGAGTTGTAGGCTGAACATAAAATATAACATGAAGATTATACAGAATTACATAACACATGAGGTGGGGGGCAAAACTAAAGGTTCAAGTACAATATTGAGGTGATCAAAGGGCTCCAAAACAGCTGAACCTCCATAAGCACACAAAAAGGCCAGGAAAATTAAGTACAACCAACTACAAAAGAGGCAATGACACCGTTCTATGCCGGTCCCAGTTTAATTGCACCTGAAAAGTTGAATAGAAAGCGTATCTTTGTTAAGACTACGATTGTAGAACAGGAACGCTTTTGTTGTGTCCAATGTAGTATAACTTGAGTATGATAGCTGAAATGCTTGCCAAGTATCCAGAATTTAGGATGTTGATATGGAGCAGACATCCAAACTTGATGCAAATACATACATAGGAAAGACTAGCATCTAAAAACCTAAGTAGCAATAACTATTGGATTGATTCTTAATATGAATACCGAGATTGGTTACATACCATAACCACCTAATATGCCTACCCTAACAGAGATCACTGAAGGAATTGAACCTTTGGCAATCCAATCCCAAAGTGTGAAACAGCAGCACCAATAGAGCAATGAGGAACTGATTTCCAATCCACGCCATCGCAATGCACAACGGAGGCCGGCTCGCCTCCTAGAAGTCCATCTGCAGCCACTTCTTGTAGTAGACGCAGGTGTTGGGCGAGATGACCCCCTCCGGCGAGCACTCATCGATCCTGGGGCAAACCCCGCACGGGATCCCCTCCATCATCCCTCCCTGCGCAATCCCAGCCACCCGGTAGCACATCGTGCCGCTCCTGACGGCGGCGAACTCCCCCTCGCCGGTGCTCTTGACCTCCTCGAGCACCTTGTCGAGCGCCATGGTCCGCAGGATATCCTTGATCTTGTCCATGGCGTACCCGGCACTGGGCTCGTCCCTCTCGATGCCATGGTGGATCATTTGCGCGGTTGCGGCGCCGAGCTTCTCGACCTGCGCGAGGCACCTGCGGCGCGCGGCGGCTACGGCGTCGGTGTCGAGGCGGCCGTCGTGGTACCAGGCGCCGCCGGTGATCTCGGAGGAGGGCTGGAAATCGGTGGCCATGAAGATCTTCTTGCTGCGGTGGCGCACGTCGCTGACCTCCTTGAGGAGGCCCTGCGCCATGAGGGTGCGCGCGTGCTTGGTGGCGACGTTAGGCCCCAGCCCCGTCATCTTCCGGACTTCCTGCATCCACATGCCCTTGCTGCCCGCACTGAAGATGATCCTGTAGACCTCGCGCTCCGCGGGCGGGAGGTTGGCGAGGATCGAGGCCGAGATGGTCGGCGGCGAAGAATTGGTGGAGTCGGAGGGTTTCGGGGAATTGACGTCGGGTGGAGGCGCCGAGGCAGGGGAGGGCTCTGCCCGCGGCGGCGGCGGCGGCGGCCGCTTGCGCGGCGGCATGGCGCAGCGGATGAGGGGTGGGCGGCGGGGCAGGGGAGCACGAGAGGAGGGTTTTGGTTTTGGGCCTTGGGCTTGGTGTGAGGATTGATTCTAGTTGTATCTCCTCTTTAAACAAGGGACAAAATCAAAAGCATTTGTTGGCAAGCATTTTCCTTTCCCAATAATATTAGTAGGTTTAAATTTCGAATTTGGGATCTTAAAGATTTTGCAACATTATTGATTGACTAAACAATCCCAATACTACATATTAAAGAGTTTATAGAAATAATACCGATTTAGCTAGAAATTTGTTGCAAAAACTACATAAATGGTCCTCCCTGCCTAACTCTCTTCCACAGCAAGTAAGGATGTAAGTAGGTTTTTATTAATTCATTTCTATCCCATTTTCTTTGCTTTAAAATCCGGTTGAGTTCAATTAAATGAGTTTGGGTCCACTCAGTGACTTAGAGAAAGCAAAACTTGCATCCCTAACGACAAGTAAGTCCCATCTCTCATAGAACTCCTAAATCTGTATTTTTGGGAAACTTTCCCGATTAATATGAAGTTAATTGATAAAGTCTTCCAATTTTGTGATAGTTTGACCAATCTATCTATAGTTTTGTGGAATTTACTCTTTAAAATTTTTGAGCCGAAAAGCTGCACAGGCCATGACTTAATTGTCGCTCGAGTTGGAAGTCGGGTATGTCAATGGAGGTTCGAATTTTATTTTTGTACCAATGCATTTCACTTACGACATCTCTCCTTCAGTTTTCCGCAACAAGCAACTCAGGTCGAGCACATAATAACTTCTCAAAGAAAAAGAAAAACACACATAGTAAGAGCCCGTAATTTATGCCAAAATTCAGCTAAAGGGCAATTCCGAGTCGACCAGAACAAAATCAACTCTGCAATCCATAAACCCCGGTTGTAGATCAGCAAAAAAAAAAAAAAAAAAAAAGGTTTAATTCACAACAGAGAACAAAATCACCTCAGTTCTTTCTGATGGTTATGTTGGAATTCTATGATTTAGCAATGTATACTGAACATTTCCACCGTTTTACAGCTGTTAGGAATCCTGAATCCATACAAATTACTGAATATAAGATCCTGGTCCCATCTCTAGCAAATGTCAAGATTACAGTTGCCAAGCGTAGAGGAGGCACCAGATGTTGCAAATTGGTCATGTCATTTGGCGGCCTGCTCTATTATAGGTATTTTGTTCCACCTCTCCTGATCTTCCGGTGCATTGTTGCCCTGAAGAGGTGGCAACGAGAACATGCTGACAGTCGAACTCTTGCTCCGGATCTCCTTCAGTGACCTAAGCGCCGCAACCGTACTCTTCATGTACATGCTCTCCATGTACTCAATCTCATCTAACTCCGGGACACCACCACTGTTTACCAAGGAAGAACTGGGCTTTGCAGGCTTCTCTTCGTAGTTGCTGTCTCCTTTTCCATCTTCACTTGATACAGATGGTTCGTTTGTCGGTAGGAGCTGCTCCAGCATGGCTTCAGACTGCTTCACTAGCTTGAACAGGAGCTCAGTGGTGAAGAAAGGCTGCTGCAGGACTTTCTGGATGAAGGGCAGCCGGATCAGGGCTCCAGTTCTCTTGTCATATTTCTTTAGAATCTTAACCAATCCTGTAAAGGGCAACATGAGACATAAGAATATATGGTGATGAAAAATCTAAATAGCTAAGATATGAAGAATAGTTGTCCATGAGCAGTGGTTAAGACAAGGTATAAGGTTGACAACACCACTGTGCTTTGAGACAGCAAAAATCCAACCAAAAATTATCATATACAAACAATTCAGCAAGCATGTTAACTTCAGTGAACTGATTAGTCTCCGAAAACACCATATGCTAGGAAGAATTCTCACGCAACTATTTTTGAAATTTCAAATAGGACAATGATTTCTGCTTTCCTAGAGCCACGAATAATTATGGACTATAAAACAAATGGACAACAATTTCACCTAAACGCAAATTCAATAAGAAAACATCAGCGGAAATAGACACATAAAATATGCTTATTAAATATCATATCGTCTTTGTATGGCTAACAGGCTGTGACTTCTGAAACAGCACAGCCATATGATACCTAGTGATGTGCCCACTAGTGAACCTTAATTCTCAGGGCATGGGGCATAGCCCGGGGATTTCCACTCGTGAAAGATAAACATGATAGCATTTTGTAAAGGATGCCAGTAAAGGCACCATTGGTCAACTAAAATGCAACAAACCAACACTACATTGGGAAAGATGATGATCAAAAGTTTCAAACACATGTAATTCCTATTAGCAAAAGCATCTGAAATGAACCAGAACCAAACAACTAAAGAACAGGCAACAGAAAAGGTATCACACAGTAACATAGCACAAATGGTAAAGCATTCCAGTTCAGATATACAACAAGAATGGAACTCGTAACTAGAACGTTTAAATTAAACAATTTATAGAATAAAATCGGCTTATCATAATCCACAACAGTAAAGCTTCAAAATTGTTAGTCTTTTAATGTTGCAGTGTCAATCAGAAAGTCAACTGAACTATTCTAGACTTCACATACAATTTAATCATTTTTTAAGTCATCCGATCAAAGAACACAGAACTCAAACAAATGTTTGTGGGTCAACTTTTAGGGAAAATGGTTCCCTGCTACATTGAAACGGCATGCACGCTCCATCCAAGTAAACTTTGGTAAAACAAACGCGACAGGAGAAAGTTATACACGCAAGTGGGAGAGGGGAGGCAGGGGGCGGGGGTCTGGGGCGGAGTGTTATTAGTGGTACACTTTTTGAACGTTGAAATGTTTGTCTGATGATCCATTATTTTGATGCCTTACAACTTGCATCGCTGTAAAGGCAACAGGAGCAGCCAAAGCTCAAAGGCTTGATATTAAGGTGAATGGTCACAGCACATCCACTAAAGCCACTATGCTTGAGCACATGATGACACAAAGCAACTATTCATTGCCGCCAAGTCCATTACAGCTAGCAAGATCTAACTTTATGTGAGTAGCCTACGAGTGTAGTTCTGGCAAATTAATCTTGCATTACAGGTCGTCAAATGCATCTCAGTCAAGCCGAAAGGATTCAGTTCGGTTAATGAAGCTTATGACAGTGGCAACACAAATCTAGAACAGAACCACATGTTCAGGTTTTCTTTTGAAAGCTGGAGTACCTCTAAACTGAACAAATGTCCATGAAGATGCAAATTGCCAACATAACACTGCTTAAGCATTTTTCAGATATGTGGCTAATAAGTCGAAAAAAATATAAGACACCGCAGTCAGGATAACAACCACTCCTTACTCCACGATCTGAAAGAGCTCAGCAAGCCATATGAATTTGCAACCTATTGGACATGCGACGTATGGTGACTATTGAAAAGAAAATATTGTTTTCTTCCATTTCTTTTCTATTGTTACACTTATTTAGCATCAACTAACTGTATATTTTATTGACTGTTATGGCTCGCCACATCATATAAAATTCAGTTTACAGGGGAAGGACATATGACTTTTCCAAATAGTGGAGTAAAACAGGATGTGTTCCGAAACATGTGTTTTTGTATCGTATAAACCATCTATTTGGAAAATAAATGATGTATTTGCACTCATAACCAGACATCGCTAATTTCTCGCGAGAAATCAAAAATCTACATCTCGCAGCATACCGATTTCTCGGCCTTTACTAGTACTATTTCGTCAATAGTGAGGAAAAATGCATGTGCCATTTCAACTGCACTACTAGTGTCTAGATTCCTTGACAGCGACAAGTGAACCCCCTCACTGACAAGCAAGACATAGTGGCCATGACCATGAGACACGGCAAGTCCTCTCTTTCTTGACCATTGTTAGCAAGAAATCGTGCTTAGCTCCACCAATCTAGATGCATCCTCCCTCCACGATTCAAAATCCAGGCTAGCTTACTCGGATTAGCCTACATACTATCCAAAACACACAGGCACAATTCTTTCCAAGAAGAGATAAGCAACAACGGAAGCTAACAAATTCAAGAATAATTAATCATCAGACCGACATGAAAGCAACACCTAATGCGACGCGGCGGGGCGCGGGCGTGCGGCCGAGGACTCACCGGTGTAATTGAGGGCGCTGTAGTTCTCGAGCAGCACCATCTCGCCGTGGAAGTCCACGATCTCCTTGCGCACCCGCATGAGCTCCTCCTTGGACTCCCGCCCGGCCGCCCTCGCCACCCGGTCCTGCAGTTCCTGCTCCACCCAACCAGAACCGCAAACCCCAACCCCCCGATCAGATCAAGGAGCACCAAAACCATTGGGGGAGGAAGGAGGACGGATTGAGCAGGCACCTTCTGGCGGATGATGTACTCCTCCTCCTTCTCGACGAAGAAAGAGTTGAACTTGTCGAGTTCGGCCTCCAGCAGCCGCATGAAATCCGCCTCCTCCGGCGTCATCGCCGCCGCAGACGCATCCTCCCCGGCGTCCTCGCGGCGGGGCCGCTTCGGCTGCCGCTCGGCCCTGCCGCCGGCGCCGATGAGCTTGAGGAGTTTCTTGAGGTCCTTGTAGGACAGGAACTTGTCGCGCCACTCCGGCAGCGTCTCCACGATCTGCCCGCTCAGGCTCTTGCCGAACTTCATGGCCAATATTCGCGAAAGAAAGGAAATTTTCGGTGGGCGGGTGGATGGATTGCGCCGGTGATCGCCGCGGTGGACGGGGTGATGAAATAGAGGGGAAGGGAAAGGGAGGATCTGCGGGGAGCGGAGTGGGGACGCGGCGAATATTCGCGAGGAGGATATTAGACCCGGTTTGACATAGCCTCAGCTTTTAATTCCAGATTATATGTTATAGTCTAAAAATAGAAATAAGATATATCGTCTAAATAACCTTAGAGTGTGTGATTAGTTACTTAAATAGCAGCGAGATTATTCGATGGATACTTATAATCTTACGAAAAAACATGTTTAATTGTTTATACGTATTGTTTCAGTTTAATTTAGCGAATGCAAATATTCGCTCGCAGTCTGACTCGGGAGGTAGATTCCCTTCGCAGCCTAGCTCAATAGATACAGGCTACTATATTCACTCATACAGACGGATCCACTTATCGGTGTTACAAAATTATCTTCATACGAACAATCAATCACAATCTAAATTTTTACATCCGCTTATACGGTTTCAGATTCTATTAACCAAACAGAAACTCGGTATAGTTTATCCTGATGGATACAACTAACTAAATATTTTTTTTCAACAAATATGACTCCACTCAATCTGCTTTCTTTTAGCCTATATATACAATATATGCGGACAACCAATCATATTCTTAATATATCAATAACTCCAGCTTTATAAATTTTTAAAGCTTAAAATGCCTAACTCTAATAATTCTTAGGGCTAAGCTATGCCAAACATGCTCTTATTGTTGCAGTGTGCACGACATGAATTTATTCCTTCGCTTGCTCGCGCCAGCATGAGATCATGAGGGAAAATAATCATACGAAATCTGATCTCATATATTTAAAGGCTAGATCATAAATTTATGGTGTGACACGTGGTATTTTATTTCTTTTTTGTTTTTTCATCCATAATTTTCTTTGACTTATCATAAGTTTTATAGCAAATTATATCATATAAATCTAACCGTTAAATAAACGAGACTAGATCTCTTATGATTATTTTTGAGATGAGGAGCGAGGTGAGGTGGACGGGAGAGGAAGGGGGAGTGGGGGTGCTGGACGGCTGCATCTGTTTGTCAAGTGTTGTCAGCTCGTCATACTTGACAACCCTAGCTTGAGTTTGGGATGAACTTATTCGTCTTGTCTTTTCACTTATAGCTCACATTAACTCTTGAATTAGTAAATGTTATTAAAAAAAGGTTTAACTATCGTTCAAATAAATTATTTGTAATTCTATAATGTGAACGTGGATGGAGATTTTCATCCGGGAACACCTGCAGGCGGATGGGGCTGTGTAATCAGAAATAGCAAGGGCGATCGAGGTGATTGCCGCTGGTGTTGGGAGATGCTAACGTCCATCGAGTGCTCTTCATGCTGAGGCAATGGCGTGCTACCAGGGCTTGCGTCGAGCCGACGAGTCGGAGCCGACGAACAGATGCCACTAATCTTGCTGGTGCCATCCATGGTGTAGAACTTGATCGTTGCGACATTGGTGCACTTTTTAGGGAGATCAGAGGCTTTAACACTTAGTTTACTAGTTGTAAAGTTTCTATCTGCCCGCGTTTATGTAATCAATAGTAGACTCCCGCTCACGGTGGTGGTATGCCGGCCTTGGTTTGGATTCATGGTCGTGAAGGAGGTCCATGCTAAAGGTGATGGTGTCGAAGCTGTCGAAGACGAGACACTCCCCACCTAGTTTGTTAGATCTGGGAATGTGTTAGGAATAAACGCACATATCGGTATCGTCAGTATCAGACGTGTGAAAAAGGAACCACCATAAACCGTGCGTAAGTGTCGAAGGGACTAGCAGAGAAGATCACTGGGACAGTTGTGGCGCACAGAGGGGTGAAGAGGGATGTGCTGGTGCAACATACGGTTGTCAGAGTAGACGAAGTATAGTTGGGGAAGAGGCTGTGACTCCGATGAATAGGTTATTGTGGACCAAGACTTAAGGTGTGGTGGAACCAACGTCCTGAAGTGATGTCATTGGTAACTTAGAGAAGCACGATAGTGACAACCTTATTTGCGGAGGTGTATGTGCACAGGCCAACGACGACGATTTGGCGTGATGACAACGTGGAGATGGGGCGCTCGAAAGGCCATAGAGAAGGGGTCATGTCAACGAGCACACCATGTCACGCCGCAGTGTCATCAGAGGAGAGGAGACGCCAGAAAGGTCGAAGTCGAGTTGGTGAAGTTTGGAGCCGAAGAGCATCAACGAGTCGGCAGGGCGACGCAAACCAATCTATGATCAGAAAAATAGAGAAAATTTGATCTAAAAATGATCAGGGGAAAAACTTTAATCAGTAGCCAATCGGATGATCAATGATACGACTAAACTACAAGTTACATAGCCCCTGAGAGAGATAATAGAGATTAGATCATCTCCCAAGGGCGGGGTGATGGAAGCTGTGGAGGAGACAGCTCATGAACAATATTGGCTCGTACCATGTAAAAAGATGAATATACTACTATAATTGTGAATTGCATTATTAAGCCTCTTGTGCGTGTTAAGATCGGATCATATCAAACATATTACAAACAATTTTAATTATATCATACTCTACCATAACAGTTGATTATACTCTAATAGTCATCTCTTTTGCAGCTAAGACATGAAAAAAGTAGGTTTTAACAGAATCGGTTTTCATAATCATCACCTAGGATGTCCAACAGACACACTATTTTGTAGCTGCTGCGCACTCATCTTTTTATCTCGGCTTCTCTCACGCGTAATGCCTCCTGTACAAGTAGGAGCAGCACCAAGGTCTACTGCCTAACTAATCATTGACAGTGGAGATCGTCGGCCGCTATTGATGGGCTGTGGAGTCTAATCCTCCTTTAAATTTAAAAATGTCTTTCTTTAAACACATTGTAACATATTAACAAACCTAAAGCTGGTTTTCTTAAAATTAATAGAAAAAACTTGTTTTATCAAAACTTGTTTTTATTTAGGTGATCCCAACAACCACTAACATATTTTCCTTTCTACCAAGAATTTTGTGCCTAGCGCTTGCATTTTATATCGGTTAGGGTATTTCAGAACCAACACATGCCATGTGCAATAATAAATATCGACAAGAGATTTTCATATGACTTTAATAAGCCATTAAAATAGAAAGTATGTTATTCTTTTGTTAAACTATCCACTAAAATCTTTCATGCCACAAATTTCATACATTCGATAAAATCACCAATTTATCACTTTCTATTTAAACTCCACCACTACTCCTACTACTACTATTTTAAGAAGTATATGAGTGAGTGAGCAATAACATACCTATTATCCATACAACATCGTCACATGTGTTATTTCAAATTATTATATTTATAATATATTTTTTTATCTAATTAAATATCACCAAGTGTATGAAAGCGCCGAGTCGACAATGTGAACAAAAACACATGCCTGTCAAAAAACCACTTACCCACAGCAACGAGGAACACAGTTTTTTAAGTGCAGAAGATCCAAGCAAAACTCCAAAGATGCTCCTCCTCTTTAAGCACACGGACACGGCATGACTCGCATGCTGGTGCGATGGAAGATTCGGAGCATAATTCCTGCGTGTGGGGAGGAATATCCAACCGGATATGTCCCAGATCCTCTGCGCGCCGCTGTCCCAGCCTTAAAAGCCTCGGTCCCTCTCTGTCCCTTCTCTCTCTATCAACCGAAGAAAAAACCGGCAGCTTCAGCAGGAAATCTAGAGAGGGAAAGAGATTATCGTGTGTCGCTATCCGTGGAGCAAGTGCTTAATTACTCGATCAGAGTTAACCGCTGCCATTTCGAAGTGGCAGATGCTGTGCTGAGATTTTTGACTTTGCTTTATATCTACTCAATGTGTACTTATAGGATAGAATATCCTTACTTGTTAAGACAGTGATGTAGTTGATGAGATATTAGATCTTTATGTGATCCTCTTATTTGATGTGATGATAGGTTGTTACAAGTTCACATGTGTAGTACACTTCACATGGTATTGAGTGGTTGTTTGAATATTTTAAAGCTAAATGGTAGAGTAGGTGTTTAAGAAAGAGATCAAGTGGTCACTAATATTGGTTGATCAAGTAACACAAATGAGGACCACATGAAATGACTAGAAATGTGTCTTTCTTCGTTGGGTCGGTGAAAAAGTACACATGAACATTCGTCAACTTTTGGGTCCAGATAGGTGACCATTACACTTGGCTGTTTCTTTCACTTTTCAATTGTCAAATTAAATAAAGGTGGGTCATAAAGATATGTTATTTAAATGTAAATTTTTGTTTTATACTTTGGAACATGATGTGTGGTTAAAATATGTTGAAATGGTCTTAAAATCATAACTAATATGCATCCATGTGATTTTTTTTTTGCCTTCCAGAAATGACCAAATTTCTTGTGTTAGTGTTTTGCTCAATTGATATTTGCATATTGTAGGTTTGCTCCACGCACCATAGTTAGACTTTTGCTCTTGATATGTGTGTATTAACCACCATACTTTTTATTAATACAATTATAAACCTATGTGTAATCGTAATGCTCAAAACATAGCATAACAGACGATAAATGCTAACAATATTACAGCCTTTTTCTGCAGCAAAGAATATCACACTACACTTTTGTCTCTTTGTAATTCGAGCATATCCAGAATTTTAGATAATGGAGAACAAATACTATTAGAGGCCCGTTAACATTTCTTTTTATCCTAATTGGGAAGAAGGTCAAAGGGCCAGTAAATTGGTACGGAAATTCATTTGCATCCCCATTAGTGTTGCTATTATGCATATTTGATATTTTCATTTCTAGCGCAAAAGTGATTTAAGAAAACATAAACAGGTACCCAACGCTTCATCTGTTCGTCCATCTTCCTTTTGCGAGAAAAAAGAGAGATCTATTTCATTATTCAGAATAAGGAATACAATTATGAGCAATATGTTGCTCAACACACAGGAGCATGCAATCTCCACACGGCAGCGTGCTACCTAGGATCACTTTGTGAGTTGTGTGAGCTCTTGCGCTACACAATTTTGCTCTCTTTTTACATAATCAACAACAAATTTTGTAAGTTGTTGTGCCTTTTTCAACGTCTCCCCGAATGATAAATCTCTCATGAGATCTTTGAGACGATAAATACTAGAGTTTACACTAGAGGAAACTGATAATATGCACGTAGTCGCATTTTAAATTGCGGATTGTTTGTCCATCTCTATTTTAGTGTTTTGAATGTTTGTATTTTTTTTTTGCTATTTATGGTTTATTCTTGCAAGGCACTTCCATTACACTCATTAGACAAGATGTGAACTAATTGCATGCTTTTCCTCTTAAGCATGGTTCAAAATCAAGCTATATGACTATGTATTACGTAACTAAAAGAATATCATCAAATAAGACACTAATAATTTTTTATCAAAAATATTCTTTGCATTTGCATTTGATGCTACTATGGAAATAAGGCTACAACATCATGTACTTCATCCAAGCCATCTCTTGAGGCGGTTTTATCCTGAGAGGAAACTCTTCATGAGATAATGCACAAAAGATCGCTTTGCAAGGCAGCAGACTCTGTCCTGATCTGAACCATGGAAACAACATCAACCAGCCTAGCACAGCATAGACTAGATTTGAATATCTTGGCCACTCGTACGGAACATTGGGACAATGACCGGAATCTAGGAGGCACCTCTTTGCATATTCTCTCGCAGATGCCTTCGCCACTGTTATCGAGTTTGTACAGTCACTTTTGCCCGTTTCCAGTAGATTTTTGGTGCAAATGCACGTATAAATATCCATGCAGAAAGAGTGTGCATATGCAGACTTAGGTCACTTTTAACTTGCAGCCTGCTTGTTGAAGTTTGAACTTTGAAGAGAGGCGCAACCTGTGGAGGAAAAGAAAAGAAATGAAGACATGATTTTCTTTCCAATCCTCCTATTTTTCGGACGTTTCAAAACAAGCTCGATTTCAGATGATGAAGAACGGTGGCCACTGATAGGGTTAGGGTTAGGAGTTTCAAGATTTGGGGAGTCATCTATGGTTGCTGGACTTAGAAGAGGTTTTGAGAGAGACAGGTAGACTAGGCAAAGGAGGCAGGTGTGAGACGGAGCAACGAGGAGGCAAGGACGTCATCGGCCATGGGTGAGGTGATAGACCATTAGTGGGCTGGTGATAGAGAGGGAGAGCTCTAAAACGACGAAGAACACTAATCCAGTGGCATCCCCACCGTTGAAGACGGTGGAGGTGGGTAGTAGATGGGGACGAGCAGAGAGCAGTCCTGAATCTTCGGATTTCAATAGAATCGCTAAAATCTGTAGTACGAAGTAAATGCCATTTTTAAACGTCTGAAAATAGCACGATCCTTTCTCTCTCACCAGGGTCTGGAACGGTGCACGTAGAATTTTTTTAGAGGAATGCAGATTTGTTGTTCTTGTCAGCCGCTTGTTTGTGGTATGTGGATTTGTGTCTACTTCTTACTAATGCCAGCCTTTTTTCCCCCTAAATGCGCGCGTCCGTCGAGGAGTGGACCACCTTGAATAAAGGCTCACGAAAGGCCCAAACATATCCATCAGCCCACGCAATAACAAAGCCCAACCCGGTTGCTCGTCCGCATCCTCAAGTCCCAACTCCCAAGTCGTAAGCAAGCAAGCACGAAACCCGCGAGGCAATTCGAGTCCTCGCCGCTCGCTCCGCTTCGCCTCCGTGGAAATTTTACTAGAACTTTATTAAAAAATGGAATCTTTTCACAGCACAATATCTTCCGACGCCACGGAGGCTAGCGTCGTTCTCTTGACTGACATGTCATAACAGGATGCCAGTCAAAACGTCTTAAGGATGTATTTGGTTTGGGGACAAAACGGAATGGTATAAGGTGGCTCTGTTTTTAGAATATGATGATTTTTTTTGACGAGGATGAATGGAAATAAATATCATTAACTAATTATATTTTTAATTTTAAATAATAATCATTAATAATACATTAATTAATATGCACTAACGCGTATTAACACTTACAAATTTTAATCTCATAGTAATATATAATAATAAGTAATACAAACATACTAATATCACTAATTATTTTATTTATGAACATGATTAGACCAAACATCGTAAAAACAAAGATCGACTCCTCCCATCATTTCTCATCCTCTAAACCAAACATACTTTAAAAAGTAGCTCCGCTACTTTTGATAACCTCTTACTCTCACGTTCCCCATCCACCCGTCGCGCCGCCGCAGCTCGAGTCAGCCGTCACCGCTGCCCGAGCCCTCGCCACCTCCGCCCGAGTCGCTGATGACCCGTTGCATTTTGGACAAACGTATCTTTGAGCCTATTGTACTCGACAATCTGCAACACTTGCATCTGCGCTCCTATCCAAGGCTCCAGTTTGTGCATTCGTGCTACTACAAGAGGCGCCTCCTCAAGGGCACCGTCCTCAGATACATACATGCATGCCCTGCTTACTGATTGATGAAATTAATCCATCCATCTCTGTTAGTCCTGCTACCGAACTGCCTGCAGCTTACTCTTTGCAACTCTGCCTCAAGCATTGCCTAGGTGAATCGTGAAGCCTGCATCTACTTCTCCGTCTGTTATGGATGCTGCTACTGATGCCATGTTCTCCGCATTGCCTAAGTCCTACCTACGATGTTTTGTAAGCAGCAAGATTGAGAATCATGAGTGATCCATGCTTATAGTCAAATTTTGTGTATGTGCCAATCTATACTTTTTTAAAGGACGAGGTAAGAGGATTGCCGTGTTTTATTTAAAGAAAAAGAGAGGTCCAGTACCATCAAACTCCAACCAAAATAATCGGGGATACAACAAGCACCCGAAAATCGCACAACATAGAAGAACCCTCAACTAAGCAGGGGCAGCGGCACACTCATAAGGGCAGCACTACCTTAAGGACATGTCACACGGATGTACTAAAGACCACAACAGCAGCGCCAAAAATAAATGACAAAGACTACTCCAACCACGCCCTCTTCCTTTGATCAATGTTCATTTTTGCCAAACTTGTCACCGCTTCTGGGTCCGACGATTGCCCCTTGAAAATGCATCGATTTCTTCTTTTCAAACGTTCTACCAAAAGTACAAAACAGCTCCATTAAACTCCCGTCTACCTTCCCTTGTAATCTTGATACGTGAGTGTCGCCACCATGAGCGGACACTCATATGGTCAGCTAGAGCAAGGAGGTCGCTCCAACCAAACCAAAGAGATAGAAACACCACACTTGATTCGTATAGGAACATTTTTTGTAAGGTGGGTGACGTCCTTATTTGCGGAGTGACATAGAGAACAAAGCTATGTATGTGGGCATCCATTCTGCTCCAAATTTTCAGCCGTTATAATCTTCCTCTGCACGAGAAGGCAAGCAAACACTTTGCATTTTGGCTCGGCATGTGTCGTCCACACAGGCTTCATATTGTAACGCTTGGAAACTCCAGCAAATTGTATGTTGTAAGCACTCTGCGAATCGTATACTCCCACTTTAGTCCATCGCCAACGGATTTAGTACATTAAATCCTCCTGAAGATGCACTTGTTACAACACGTTCCATAATTCAATGTCTCATCCCTCGTTATAAGAGGGCGTAGATTGGTGATCCAACTATCATTTAGTAACTCATTGTGCACCATTCGAAGCTTTCGTTTTGCCAATTTATAGAGGTCCGGGGTGATCACCCTTGGTGCCACCCTGTTGAGCCAACTGTCCTGCGAGAAAGTAGTCTTTCTTCTATTGCCACAAGAAACCTTGATGGAGACCATGAAAAGTTCTCAATCCATTATGTCACACGGAATACGTAACCTAGTCCAAGGTCTTTCTGTATCCATCCAATCAAACCAAAACCATCGGACTCTCAGAGCTCTAACAAAGTGCTCTAAATCCAAGATTCCCAATCCCCCCAGTTCTTTAGGTCTAGCTATCACTTTCCAATTTACTAGAGAGTGTGAGCCATTTACGTGCTCAGGTTCCTTACTTTTCCATGAAAAGACTCTCCTAATGTGGTCAATTTGGCTCAGAAGCCATTTTTTAGAGGGAAGACCGTCAAATGGTAGGTGGGAAGGGAGGACACAAACACTATGCATAGTTCAATGAGTAATTTGAATTTTTTTTAGGAATAAAAATTAGAAGTAGTGACAAATAAAAAAAATTCATTTCATGGGATGATAAATAGAAAATTACTTTATTTTTTGATAATAAATAAGGAATTTTCCGAGGCCAAGATGGGACTTGGTTCGCCACTAGTTTGACCAGAATGCAAGTGTGCGTGGCGTGGGTGATGGCGTGCACGATAGAGGTCTTAAGCAAGCACACGAGAGGGTCAGTCTAATTCGTGCGCGCCCGCCAGGATAGCAAGTAGCAATTTTCCTTTTTTAACCCCCTCGAAAGTTTTCAAAAAAAACTTTTCCAAATAAATTATTAAGAAAAGTTATGAAAAAAGCACCGAGAAAAATTATCGAGAAATTTTTTTGAGATAAAATTAGCGAGAAAAAGGTTTTGAAAAAAATTAGCGAGATAAAGTTTTTAAGGAAAAATTAGTGAGAAAAATTTTCAGCACAATGTTTTTCAACGGTAACTATATCGCGTTGAAAACAAACCTTTCTTGTGTGGGCCATCACGTCGCACCGGCCCGGACAAAAACCCCCACCGGCCTCAACACGCGCGGCCTAGCCCCATCAGCCGCGAGGCCCCCCGGCCAAGTCCGTGGGCCACTCGAACAGCTCGCTTTGTGGCCCGCGTCGCGAATCAGAATTTCTGCACACGAGGCTGTCCAAGTGCGCAAGAGCTGATGTGGCGTGGTCAGAGCGGTGGCAGGAAGGGAGTAGAGATGGGACAGAGCGAGGAGGCAGCCGAACGCACACGTACTGTAAGCTCTGACCATGGCACAATGGATGGCCTGGTGCTCAAGTGCTCACACGCAGCGTGCTGGCTCGGTCGAGCCGATGCCTCAGTGAGCCGGCATCGTACACTTGCACGGCCGCGACAAAGAGCGGTGGAAAGTGGGTTAGGGCGCAGCAGAAGGCTTCTTGGGCGCTCAACGACGAGACCGGACGTGGAGGTTGACATGCGCATCGGTTCGTGGGTATTTTATGTGAAACTAGTTTCATCGAGTTCTATTACTAGTTAAGGTTTGATACTCTCCTATCTTAAATTTAAAAAATGTTTTGATGAGTCTCTCCGAGTAGTTGAGAAAAAAACAACACGTAAAAAAATGTGTCACGCATGTGCTGTGAATAAATTAGCCTCGAAGCAACAACAGAACCAAGATTATGCATTTGCTTTCAGCAATGAACAAAAAGGCAAAATGATCTGTTCACATATTATCTATCTTCACCTTAGCACGAGAAATCCCCAGGACATCTTAATTCCCAACCAACTTCAAGTTATGAACTTATGATGTACAAATATATGTTTTTCATCCAAAAAAATTGGTTCAGAAGAACCCACATTAGCAAATATAATAGGCCTATATTTTGCTCTAGAAATATCATGGTTGTTTTGCTCTAGAAATATCCAGGAGCATCCGAAGTTCCGAACCACAAGTTTGACCGCCTAATTGAATATGGAGACAGAAGTATATTATCAAACTTTAGTAAAGGTAGACAAGCTAACTATTGTTGTTCCCATGCGAACAATTATATTTGTTAAGAATTTGATCAAAAACATAATCCCCCAAAACTTTTAGGATCGATAAAAGCAAATGGAACTATGATAAAGTAAATTAAGCACATATGCAGAGAAAAAATATAGTAGAACGTAAACAGGGAAAGTAATTAAATGATTCTTGAAATAAAGTGCAAACATCCTATATCAAATGTTTTAAGGTGCTAATTTGCACCAAACCATTAGCAATAAGCCAATCCTATCTATGGTAAGAGACATCTTTCAAAGTTGCCGGTGGTGCAGCTAGCATACAAATGCGCAACTAAAAGTACTGAATAACAGATTTTATAAACATGAAAAATAAAAATATAGGATCAAGCAGATGTAAATCATACCACTTGTATTTGACTTATATATTGTTGACATTGATACACGTGGCAGATCATTAACATTTCTCATACGAATTTATGCTATAGAAGCCTCCATGGAAGAGTGGCTCCGGACAGCTTCAGAAACTGAACAATTTCTCCAGAAAAAGCATCCAGTCTTCCTCATTCACAAAGACAGTGATGGTTCTCAAGCTTACGGTGCCGCTCGCTTGCCAATCTGTCAAATCCTCCGTTTCTTCTGCTTAGACTCCGCACTGGTGACCGCTAGTTTAACTGGTTTGTTCAGTCTACTTGATTTCCCACAATTACATATCATATTCCCAGAGTTTGTCATATTCCTGATTTCTGAAGATTTTGTTTCCTCAGCTGATATCAAGCACTAATTGCAGCAAGCAAGCTTCCAATATTTATTGATGCGCATGGCTTGCTTGCATCTCCACCCAGTAGGCAAAGCATATCCTAGAGGTTCAGGCTTGCACAAAATCATCCTTGAGAAACCGCAAGACAAAACATGTGATTGTGCTTACTAATTAAGTGATCTAGCCAGCATGTGAAATGAGTAAGCTAGCGAAGCTGTAGCCTGGTATACAGAAGGTCTCGTCAGTCATCAGTCGTCACCAACTGGATGATTAGCAAACTTTGCTGCTGGCTTTGTTTGAAGCGGCAAGGCCATGGAGAGGAATTGTCTTGAATTCCATTGTCATTCTATCCCACATACAGCACAATGGGGTTCCCTCACCCTCACTCTCTGCTCAAAATCTCTTTTTCATGAGACTATGTGCTGGAAGTAGCAATGAATTAGCCAGATGCCCCGGATCCAGATGAAAAAAACCTGCAACGTGCAAATGGTTTGCAATATTAATCGAAACGGGCAATGCCAGGACCCAAGCAATAGAGGAAATCTGGGACAAAAAGTCCAGGCAAGGGTAAAATTTTGGGATTTCCAAAGACCCCTTCCCAATAAAAAATTACGCCGGGGTAAACAACAACTCCACTTATTTGTTGTGGCATAGAACTGAATAAATGTTTATACTCACATTCTCATGGTCAACATGTATAATAATAACACATAAAGCTTTTCACGGCCTGAAGACCTACAAATGTTACTCCTTCGGATGGCGTATATTAACAAGCATCCCGGCATTCCGTACACCTATCTCACATCCATCTCAATTCAGAGCCACCGTACTTATGTAACTAAATGGCCATATCTAGTAGGTCGAAACAACAGGTACTATACAAGTTTGGACAATAATGTCAACCAAAAAAATCAAGCCAAACCAACAAGGCGTATATTAACAAGCACCCCCTACACCCATCTCACATCCATCTCAGTTCGGAGCCAATGCAATTGCGTACAAACTAGTCATACCTAGTTATTCGGAACAACATGTTCTAAACAACTTTCACCAATCGTGTAAAAAAGATCAAGCCGAACCGGCCCCAATTTTGCATGTAACGCTCACAGGGATCGCATTTCCTCAAGCCAGGCTTCCTCAGAAGTCAGAACCACCTCGAGGCAACCCATTCCAGACCAACGCAAGCGCGTAGGTACACCCACAAATACAGAATTCCACCGCCAGTTCCGAGAGGAACTCCTCGAACTCAAACCAAGCCGCGCATCACAAAAACCGCGGGTTACTACTTGCACGGACATCCCTGAACCATACCTCAGGCAAGCGCTGGCTTTCGGGGCTCCGAGAGAGGGGCGGGGGGCGTTTCGGCGCGTACCTCGCGGGAGCCGGGGAGGGTGGGGGGGGGGGGTGGGGGAGGCGAGCAACGAGCGAGGAGCACGCCGCCGCCCGCCGCGCGCCGTAGCGGGGCCTTGAGTTGCCTGCGCTGGGCTGGGTGCGCGGCGGGAGGAGGCAAAGGTGGAGTTTTTACTTTTCAGCTTTCTAGAAACATTTTTTCTTTTTGCAAATAGACCTTAAAAAAATATACAGAAACGAATCTTTCTCACGACCCCATTAATCCATTTCATGGTGTTACTCCCTCTAGCGTCGTGCCATGATCACGTAGGATCCACACTGTATAACCTGACTGATGTAGTCTAATACGAGGCCAGAGGCCGTAAGACTATCTCTAACTATATATTTTTTATTTCATTTATTATTATTTTTTTTTATTTTTTTTATTTTATCTCATCTCCAATAATTTCTCTTCGAGTGTATTTATGAAAGAAAATGAGAGATAATTTTGTTTTGAAAAGAATAATCTTGAAAATGCTTTGTAACGGAATAATCGTGAAGAAAAATCGTTGGAACGTAAAAAAACGAAAATCCCTTCGTAAAGTGAATTTGGTCTCTGATAAGAATTCATTAGAGATGATCTAAAGACATATGGCAATCAGCGGCGAAGCTAGCGTCGGAAAGAGGGGGTGCGTAGCTCTTTACTGTTTATCGAAGCTACAGTAATTTAGTATTTTTTAATAGAACGGGGTGCATATCACCTCCTAACCTAGCTTCGCCACTGATGGCAATAGCACGGAGTCATGTCCTAGTGCTACGAAACTAATCGCCGCTGCAGCTCTTGTCTGGTTCTACTACTCGTGTTTATTTCCAACTGCCTACAGCAAGCTGTTGGCGTTGCATGGTGCCACATTTGTGGATTTGTTTACGTAGAGAGACTGAGAGAGGCCTGACGACGATCTGGCACCGATGCGTGTAGGCTACTGCCCGTTAATCCGTACGTGGGTTACCGGGCCAGCTGCCCGAAGCATCATGCCAAGGATGACCTGCTTGACTGCTTCTACGGGCCATTCTGCATGCAGAATGATTTCGCTTTTAGGGCCCCAAACTTCTTCCAACTAACTTCTTCCAAGCTGGTTAGGAACCACTTTTTTTCCGGGTATGTTGAGAAACCACTGAGGTCAACAAAAGCTGGGTATACTACTGTTTTCTAACAAAAAAAATATCTGGGATCCCAATCCGGAGTAAACCATTAGATGAACATTAGCTGGTTAGAGACATTATGCATCTTCGGTTTTCAGTCAAATTACATCATGCCACAATTTATGATGAAGATTTGTTTCATAGATGTTGTCTTGCCTTGCTGCATCTTTAATTTGCAAGCTCATGTTCAAATCCTAAAGAGGCATACACAAACCTGGATGGGGGAAGTCACATATAGTGAACACTGCATGGGCAATGCTAGCACTCATGAAAGCTGGACAGGTGATTATTTATTTTACGCTACAATGGAGTTATTTCATGCTATAATGCATTTTGCATCGTATGTTTCCGTTCAATCTGAACTTCCCATGCTACAATTAAGTTAAGCACAATCGAGCAATCAGGATGTTCCATTGAGAGATGGGGGTGATCTAGCTATCTTTTTTCTGATCCCTTTTTAACCATAAACTCCCAATTTCCTACAATCAATTGTGCCCAACCAAACAAGCCATAAGTGTTCAAACTAAAAGCAGCATTGAAAGACACAGATAAGATCAGATTTACTTTTCACCCTGCGATGCAAGAATAGTTCTCAGAAGATCAGGTGGGTATGACCCTATTGTTGTTGTGCATCCTACTAGAGCCCCACTTACAAATGATCCTCTGGTAAAAAACAAATCAGAACAACGATGTTCAAATCACATGTGACCTACTATCAGAAAATGAATGTCATGCATCGACCAGATCAAAGTTAGACCGCCGGATTATACTATTCTTCACATAAAGAATTAGTTGAACCTCAAATCTGTTGTGATGATCAATGGAACAATTGCCCTTGAAGTTTTCAACCATTCCGTGGATTGCGCATATTTCTTTTTTTCTAACATGAAAGGATCATGTGTGATCAGCAAACCCTGGAACACTTCGTTTTTATTCTTGTTCAGTCCGTGATTGATGCTATCACAAAGAGTTATCATCAAACCAGGATAAACTTGATTTGATAACAAGAAGCTCCTCATGACAGTCCTCATCAGGAAGGCAAATCTTTGTTGCTCTCTATATGCTGATGATGTGGCTTTGTTCTGCAAATCTGACAGAGATCAGCTAAGCTTTATAAATTAAATCTTACATGCCTTTGGGAACACCTCAAATCTGATGA
Source organism: Phragmites australis (assembly GCF_958298935.1). Lineage (NCBI taxonomy): Eukaryota > Viridiplantae > Streptophyta > Magnoliopsida > Poales > Poaceae > Phragmites > Phragmites australis. The sequence continues at coordinate 29,936,964 of NC_084928.1, forward strand.
CAAATTTTATGAAGACTGAATTTTTCCCGATTAGATGCGATGATGCCTAGCTTGCCAACATCCAAGAGGTTTTTTTGGAGCAGCCAAGATTTTTCCCTGCCAGTATCTTGGTCTTCCTCTCCATACAAGGAGACTAAAAAGGGTACATGTGCAACTCTTATGGACAAACTCAGGGATTGGCTTCCGGGATGGAAAGGAAAGTTGCTTCGGCCCAACATCGGCACGAATCTCCGCGGGCGCTAAGCACCACTGTGCCATGGCCGCCATTACGGGCCATCTTGTGGCAAAAATAGATCGTCATTTCCAACTCAGCTAAGTTCCCCGTGAGGTGTTGATGCTGGTGCCACCCTCCCACAACTGGTTGGCATCGCTGTTCGCCGATGACCAAGAGCACCGTCGTGGCAGTGTGCACAATGGCAAGAGGCCTGCCGTATGCAAAGATTTTGAAGGGTTCGTGGTCCTCGGCTCGACCACGCACTACGTTGCTCCTTCACAACGCCCAGCTAGCAGGTGACGCTCGCGTGTGCCTGCCAGTACGCTGCCATAGGCCCGACCCGGCTAGTCTCCTTCCTCTCCGGCGTCGCTTCCCATCTATGCTCTCCCTTATACTGCCATTGACTCCGTGCACGTAGCCCTGTCGTCATGCTGCACGCGGTCCCTTCACGCCGAGGAGTGGTGAGGTGGAGGCTGGCAGGTGGAGAGAGAGAGAGAGAGAGAGAGATGACACGGTAGGCACGTGGTAAAAAACCGAGTGACGTGGCAGCCATATCATCAAAACCGCTATTGTAAACCATTCTAGAGGGTTTTGTGATTTGGTATTTAAAGTTCAGGAGAGTAAAATAAACAGTTTAATAGTTTAGGGGGTTATTCAGACACCAAGCATAGTTCAGGGGAGTAATTTAGACTTTCTCCTTCATTCATTCCTCTTCATTGCCGTTCATTTGACCCATAGAAAAAATACATTTACCCTTTAGGAGGAGGATGACGGTCTCGGGCATGGTCGCCGATAGTAATCAAATTTTAGGGCTCTTTAGAGGTCGAATCTTAGAATGTGATATACTAGAGAGTTGTAGACAATTTCTTTATGCTTCTATAAGGTTTTTGAATGCTGAATTTGGGTCAATGGATCAGGCGATATGAATTTTTGAAGTCGTGTTATTTGCATACCATTAGGGGAGCTGAATGGTTAAATTGTGACTATGATTAGGCATAGAAAAACTAGAATTAATTTTTGTGGTGAATACCTGAAAGTGCATCTAGGCTCCTTTATGGGTTTTGGCTAATTGATGACAAACGATTAAGGGACTAATGAGTTTATCGAGTTTATGAACATGTTTTAGTCCCATTGAAAAGGTTAAAAAGAAGTCGACGTCCCTCAAAAAGAAAAGAGAAGCGGTATGAAGAAACTCATAGGGTTCAATTTATTTTACTTTTGAATTTGAGTTTAGGAATGTCGTACTATTAAGAGGGATGCATTTTGGTAGTCTTGCTAGTGTCTCAGTGCTCAAAGTATCTTGTTAAAACCAAATTTTGAGAGACACAATCACTCACGGACACCAAGAAAAGGACAGAGTTGTCTGAGCCCGGAGTCTTCGGGTGAGCCTGGAAACTCCGGATTCTATTAAGTGTTCTGGAGTCTCCGAGTGAGACTCCGAGAGAAGGTCTCCGTCTGGCATTAAGTCTGAGCCCGGAGTCTCCGAGTTAGCCCGGATACTCCGGACTGTGTAAGTGTTCCGGAGTCTCCGAGTGAGACTCGGAGAGAGAGAGAGTCTTTGTCTCACTTTAAAGCCTAAGCCCGGAGTCTCCAGGTTAGCCCGGATACTCTGGATGCTGTTAGTGTCCCCGAGTCTCCGAGTGAGACTCCGAGAAAGAGCCTCTGTCTACCGAGGGTGCTAAAGTTGGAGTCTCCGGGTCCTGATGCTTCCGGACATTCCGGGCATCCTCCGAACTAGTGTCTTGGCCGTTTTTCTCAAGTGTTACCCGAAGTCTCTGGGTGAACCCGGATACTCCGTGTCAGTGTAACGGCTAGTTCTGACAGGTTAGGTGCGTGTGTTTCTGTGCTTCCCAGAGTCTCCGGGTGAACCCGAATACTCCGGGTCTATCTGAAAAGCACAATAACTGCTAGTTTTTAGGGGAAAGGTATAAATACCCCTTCACCCCCTCCATTCAATGCTGCTGAGCCACCTGTGAACCAACCCTCTCAAAAACATTCAATAGCCCTCCCAAACCCCTCTAGTTCTTGATCTTTGCAAGATTTGAGAGTTAGGGTTTGGCGAGTGAAATTTAGAGCAAGAGAGCAACAAGCAAACCTTTGAGCATTTGAGTTCTTGCCAAGCTGCAATTTGCATTCTTTACTCTTGAAGCTTCATGCTTCTAGACGGCAAGAGGTCACCCGTAGAGCACCCAATCTTTGTGAAGTGCCACGAGAAGTTTGTATTACCCGTGATTTGAGGAAGAGCCCTAGCTCGATCTTTGTGCTCGCTTGGGTGAGGATAGGATTGAAAAAGACCCGGCTCTTTGTGAGCTCCTCAACGGAGACGTAGGCACTTCTTTGTGAGGTGACCGAACTTCGGGAACAAATCTTGTCTCCATTTACTTTATTGCACTTTACTCGTTTGAATTGTTATTTGGGGATTTGCCTCAATATTGTTACTTGTGAGTATTTGAGTGCGGGTTATTGTTGAAAAGGAGCATATACATCTTATAGAGACTGTGGTAACTCGTAGACAATATTAGACTTACTTAGATTTACTTTGATTTCGAGTTCCTGTATAGTCCGAATAATATGGGTGAACTCGGATACTCTGGAACCCAGAGTATCTGGATTGAGCCGGAATCTCCGAACACTGTCTGATCCACTGCAGAGTTTTAATTTTCAGAAATGACTATTCACCCTCCTCTAGTCGACATCAAGTACTTTCAATACCAAAGTTGTAGAAAATTTTGTGTAGATAATTTTCATGTGCTTATTTGTTGTATTTTCTACTGTAGAAAAATAGATATGAAAATAACAAGGTGACCAGAATGCAGTGGATATATTAGTGCCGTGGCTATTTTTTAATACGATTTAATTTAATATTCATAATACTTTCTAATTAGAAAATATGGTATATTAAGTACAATTTCTGTATATAAGTACGGTTTTCTCCTCCCTAAAGGCAAATATGTCTTTTCTATGGGTCAAATGGACAACAATAGCAAGGAAGGAATGAAAATTATAAGCAGTGGCAAATAAGGAAGTTCATTTCATGGGATGGCGAATAGGGAATTACCTTATCTTCTAATGGCAAATAAGGAATTTTCTCGTAAAAAGAGTGCCTTGATCTCCTCTTCCTCCCCACTCTCTCACACCATCCATCTTCCATCAAAAAACCCCTTTTCTCCCTTCTTCTTCCTTGGCAAGTGCCACTGCTAGTGGCTCTCGTCAATGGTGAGATCCTCGTCCTGGTTCTCCTCTCCTCGTGTGCGCCTCCGCAAGCAAAACCTAATAGTGAGCTCACCTTAGGCTTACAGGAAGCAGGGGAGTAGGAAGTCGAGCTCGACCAAGCACCGACGAGCATCTTCGGTAGCTCCAATGAGCGTTGCCGGAAGGGCTTCTTCTACCACATCTTCTTCGACAAGGAACACTGTCTCCTACCTTATACCGCAAGCTAGATCCTGGAGGCATGACTTCGTCCTGGAGCTGAGCCACCGTCGATGCGAGCATCTTCTTCCTCTTCACCGACCACCTCCAGCCAAGCTCCTTCCTCCCTCTCCGCTTGTGAGCACCTCCAAGCTCCCCTCTACCCTTCCTGAGTGAAGGGATCAGTGACGTCCTAAGAAGGAGGGTGAATTAGGACACTTGGCTTCAAAAATAAAACAAGATAAACTTATATCAAATTTTATCTAAATGTACTCTAAGTTTATCTAGTGTGTCCACTGTACCGATCAAAACACTTGCAACTTATATAAGAAGGTAAATTGCAAGAATATAAATATGAAAATGCAAATAAGATAGTGTTGGGGGAAAGGTCCAGGCCTACAAAGGAGCCCACATAGCAATCCATGTAACTAAGCAGCCCATGTAAAAGCCCAAAAACCTCCTTGTAATATTTGTACAAGTCTCACCTCTCCCCTCACCTATATAAGGGACCCAAGAGGTCGAGAGGAGGGGGATCTCTCTCCCCCCACGTGTACCACTCCTCTCTCTCTCCTGGATAGGAACCCCTTCGGTACTGTTCACGCTACAGTACCTCTTCGGTACTGTAGCTGGAAATGTTCCCAACAGATAGAGATAGCAAACTTGGCTTAAGAGATTTCGATGGCATGAATGCCACCCCTATTCCACGTTGGAGCTTCACAAAGAATATGCTCCTGATCGGCACCCGGTCACAGCTCTTGAGTCACCAAGTCACAAAGATAAGGACTCCACATCAAACCACTAAGGCAAGGTCTCACCACTAGCCTCTTTTCCAGTTTCTTGCCGTTGTGATCAGTTCGGAGCTTGAGCCACTAAGGTAAGGGTCTCCACGTCCCCGCATAATTGCCTTGCCACCACTCCACACAAAGTCGAAGGGTCAACAAGGTTGCCGACGAGTCAACAAGACTCCAAGATACCGGTGTACCACTTGGTACGAGGTTGGATCATTCCTTGATCCACTCTATAGGCAGCAATCACCTAGCAATACTCTCTCTAGTCTTATAAGCGCTAATCTCGCACTAGTCTTGTGCTTAATCACCTTAGATAATCACTTTATGCATTTTGATGATTTGGATATCTTCTCAGGTGTACATAAACTTCTCTGGACTCCAGCAACCTCAAATGACTGAGTGGAGGGGTATTTATAGCCTCAAACCTGTGCACTAGTCGTTAACCCAACTTCAATGGATGTAACCTTTTTTGGACAAAATGCTCCGGTGTGTATCTTCTCTAATCACCGGACCTTCAATTGAGGTCATCAGGCCTCTCTCCCATTTGCCAAATATATTTCGGTGAGTTCAATATCCAGAGCACCATACCATCTGGTGAGGCAAATCTTCCTGGGACTTCTCCAATTTAGTTCAACTTTGTCCCGGCTGCGATGGCTTCTTCATGTATTGCATCCATGAGACCTACTAACATACATACTTGACAAACATGTTAATCCTATTGACTATATTATCATTAATTATCAAAATTATAATCATGATCTAATAGGACCATTTTCGCTACACCAAGCCTTGGCTCGTTCTCTCTAGGCTTGCATCATACCTTGCACCACACAAACACACACACACTTAGTTTTCCCTGTTTTCAGCATAGCCATAGCATCGCCACCACCATTGCTTGCTGCCAGCTGCCTTTGTGACCGCCGTTGATGTAATGCCCTATTTTACAACTAAACATAAATTAGCCAAAAAATCAAAATTTTGACAGCATCTTCTCTGTAATTGAGGCATAATTGGTAATACAATCAACAATCACAGGCAAGACAATATAAGATATAAACGATATATATAAAGCTCCTATGTATATGCTGTAGAGAGACGTATGATATGGTTGCGCCGTGAGGAGCTTTATATATATGGTTTATATCTTATATTGTCTTACCTGTGATTGTTGATTGTATTGTCAGTTATGCCTCAATTACAGAGAAAATGCTGCCAAAAATTTGAATTTTTGGCTATATATCTTGACCTTGTATTCCATGGAAGCCCCAAAGGTCCTGTTATTGTTAAATTTACTCCCTTTATCTACAACTGTATGGCATTTTGAAAATTGAGTCTCCAGCGTGTACCAATTCCACCAGTTAACTTGGATAACTCTACATTGCTAGCTTATCAAATTATAATGTTATGGAAGTTTTTTTTTATTGTAACGGTATAGTTTCCATTCGGACAAGCTAAGCAGACTTATTTGTATGGTGGTCCAAATTGAGGAAGTTTGACTGCATGCATACTGGGGCATACGTTCCTAACGGTGGGGTTAACTCGGATATAGTTTTCGCCCGCGCCCTATCTTCAAACTAAGATTATTTATATCTTTGGATTTATATTCCATGGAAGGGCCTGTTGAAATTAACTTGACATAGCAAGCATCTAATCATTTTTATTCACTGTAACAGTTTCAAAATGCAACAACTAGTTAGGATCACCAGGTAATAGTACTGCTAATCCCTACGTGTAGGGGCAGTGCTTGACGATACACTAGCAATTATACTTTCCAACGCTGTGCAATGGGTGGTGGCTGGTCTACAACTAGTTGCTTGCAGAAACGTTGTGTCAGCGACAATTTATCTTTAATGGGAGTATTGACGCTGATAAATGTAGTCATCAAGACACTATAATACGCATCGAGAGGCACACAGGGTATTCTGACCTTCACTGAGCTGGTCCGTATGTTATATGGTTATTGCCAGCCTCTACCATTATCCCTAGTTTCAATAAACTAAGTAAAAACAAATTGTAATACTTAATGCATTTCGTAAGAAAATAGTTTGAATTTAGTTTGCCAATTCATTATAAATGGCTACCTGGAATATTGTTTACTTCAATGGCTTCTTCACTTTTACAAGCTAAGAGTGTACAATATTCTTTGCATTTACAAGTTAAGCATGTTGCTAGAACTAATTTCATCGTTTCACTCATTATCAGAGAGAAAACTGAGTCCCCACCGAAGATACCAGTGTAATTCTCTGTTTACCTTCCATATTTGGCAATGTCCTTAGTCAATTTATTGACATGCACATATACTCTCATCTGGGAGGTTTTAGGTAGATCTGGTGGGTGATAGTGTCAATATCGCTAATATTATTATGCTGTGGGGATCTCCCCCCCAGTTCTTCCATAAAAAGAAAATAGTGTCAATATCGCAGAATAACTTAGTGCATTATGCCTTACAATCTTAATGAAAATGACATAATCATGATTTGAACGGGATTAAAGCAAAGCAAATCACAAAGTTAGCATCGAGGGACCAGTACAGCTATCCTACTAGACATATTAAATGCATGCTTTTGCAACATGGGAGGTCCTTAACCAGCTACCTTGGCACCACAAGGTATCAAGGCAAATACTGGTATGCTTTTTCCAAAATTTAAGAGCAGTAGTCTCACTTCCCTGAATTATATATGAGGCAAACATTGTATATCTAATTTGTTCTGTAGGGCATATATTGTCTTTATTTTCATATATCAGCTTTTCTCAAGTGCGTGGACTGTGGAACCTATTTAATTAATAGGTTTGACAGATGGCGACACAAACTATAGTGAGCTAACACTCCTCTCCTATTTTTGTAGATGATGAAAAAGGCTAACTGATTTGTTTATTTTAAGCATCCAAACCTAATAGGGTGTTCGCCAGTCGCCACATAGCCATCGCGCGCTTTTGGTTGATCTAGCCATCATTGAAGTTCACTAAGGTCTTAATCGGCTGCTATTTGATCATTTTTATGTACTATAAATGGTGATCCATTGTTGTTTTCATCAACATCCTAGACGTCAGTCTTCTGTACGTGTCAATGGCAGCTAATATCCTCCTGTTGTTATTATTCTTTTTTGGGGGGGGGGGGGGGGTGCTGTCACGATCGTACTCCATGACTGACCAACTAACTGACTGGGCCCTTCCGCATTGACTGCATGCTTTACCAACCTATAGAACCAACTGTGGAGCTGATCCGCACTTCATTGCTCCTATTTGTGTGTGTTGTGAAATTAGGGAAGATGAAATATGGGGCCATGGTCTTTGTCACCCAATTCAGTCATCTTGCTTTCTTCCATCCGATGTTTTACGTACGGAGTATGATGTAGCGTTCAGTTTTCTTTTTGAAGGGAAGTGTTGAAGTCTTTTAATTTGGTTGCTAATGCTGGATTAATAATATGTCACAGTTAAAAGACGCCACAGCTGAAGCTTATTACATGAACTGATATTTTGCTTCACTGTGTACTCAATACTGACTCTTAATTTGTGTATGAACAATCTTATGCAGTCTGGTGTGCTGTCTCAATTTAGTTGGTTGCTATCTGTTTTTTTTTTGCGTAGACATTGCATTCAATTATCAATTAAGCCCCCAAACCCGGAATCCGTGATTTTTTTGCCTGGAGGCAACAGTTCCGCTGGTCATTATGGCTTGTGTCAGTCGTTTGCTAACTTGGTTGCTTATAATTAATTATTTTTGTTTTAGATTTCTTATTGAATGATGAGAAATAGACGATATCGTTTAATAACTTTATTGTAAATAAATGATCCAAGTATGGAGTTCACCTCTGTCAAAATGTTTCTACACCAGTTTGACAGCATCCGGTAGTTCCCGAATGACGCTCTCATAGTCTCATTTATTACATATTTAGGGTTTGTTTGGTACAGCTTCGTGATCATGTTGGGTCTAAAGTTTATATGATAAAATAAAATAGTTTAAATTTTTATTTTTAGTCTAAATTAGAATTTAGATGGTTCAGCTAAATACCTTCAATCCATTCACAGCTTTAGATCTAAGATTTTTTAAAGTGAGATTTGACCGGTTTAAAAAATCTTAGATCTGAAGTTAGGTTAGATAGGGCCTTACATGAAAATGGGATTCACAATAGACAACATATATCTAGGTATATAACCTTTGTTTCTTCACTGGAGCAACAGAAATGCCAAATTTGTCGTCACTGATGCATGCACTTAGTCAACATTTTGCTTTGAATTGACTAAAGGAATTGAGATGATACAGGAAATAATTGTGCTATTTGCTTGTTTCTCTTTCATTATGTCTTTGTCCAGCCGAAAATTGTGGCACTACTAGACTTATGCTCTGTGCTTTGAAATGACTGTGTTGTTATCCAATAAAATAGGTCTTATTTTCACAAATATCAACTTCATCATATTCCAGATGTTCTTTTGATGGAAACCAACATCAGTCCGAAAATGGAAGAAAATCCACAATTACAAGATATTTATTTCCTTTTATTAGAAGGCGACACCACTGATATTGATATATAGCTTGATATGATACTGATACATAGCAAAGGTTTCACCAGTGTGACTATCATGACGGGGACTGCGTATACATACAAGTAAGCCTTTAATAAATACACAGAGCTTGACACAGTAGTGATTAACGTTACTATATGGTTTCCTAAGCTGGATGTAGTAATAGAGATACCTATGATACGATGCAATCTTAGCTGCTTGCATTTTGCACCAACCACTCTACCAAATACTTGATCTAGGACAGTGACTTGTCGACCATACTTGTTTAACCATAAGCAAATTGTTGTTCTTTTTACTTCAGATGACGAGGCTGCCTTCTACACCATGGAGCATCCCATGTGAATGGTCGGCCGGGTTGCTCCTGCCCAGCAGCTCCTCGATCATCTGCAGTGCAATCCTCTCCTCGTCGTCCATGGTCGGTGGCGAGTCCGTCATCGTGGACGTGGGCGTTGTCGCCGCACCATCGCTGGGCGTGGGCTCCTCGCTGGACGACGCTGCCGTGGCCGCGTCCTTGTTGAGCTCCACGGTCATGACCCAGCTGGAGTCGGCGCGGGCGCCCGCGCGCTTCTGCCAGACGCCAATGTGGGACTTCTCCGGGTCGAGGCGGAGGCAGGTCAGCGACGGGGACGGCGTCTTGCAGCACTTGCGGAGCTTGGCGCTGAGGATCTGCGACAGGTTACTGCCGCCCGCGGCGGAGGACGAGCCGCCGCCGCCACGGACGTCCCACGCCACCGACACCGGGGCGAGCTCCCCGGTGGCGCTTCTCGGGACGGGGAAGTTGGTCTTGGCGTTGCGGCCGCTCATCAGGACGGCGGCCTCGTCGTACGCCCGCGCGGCCTCCTCGGCCGTCTCGAAGGTGCCCAGCCACACTCTCCTCTTACTGCATTCAACCACGCACGTTGGAAACCGTTCATGCATGCATGCATTTGGCCTCAACACTTCATGAAAACGAAAGAACGCAGCAAGCTTGCAAAGCACACGATCGAGCAAAATGTATCCTTCAAGACAGGACAGCGGCATAGTGCAGTAGTAGCTAGGGGAGCTTTGGGGTCTTACAGTAGAGGGTGCCTGATCTCGGAGACCCACGAGCCCCAGTGGCGCTGCCTGACGCCGCGGAACTTCTTCTTTGATTGCACCATGGTAATCCTCAGCAGGGCAGGTTCTCTGCCAGGGAAGGAAGGACCGATCGAGGAGGCTGGCAGGCTGCAGAGCGGAGGGAATGAGCACCAAGCAGGCAGTGTGTGTCCAGGAGTGGGTGAGGGTGTGTGGGGAGGAGTAAACTACTCCAGTGTGCGTCCCTGTTCCCTTCCTGTGAATATAAACTACCCACCCCTGTACTTGCGCCTGCAGTGCAGCGTTAAATGTGGTTAGATAGATAGAGTAGATGCACATGCATGGCCCCAGTTGTGCGCGCGCGCGAGCATGTGTGCGTGTGCGTGTGCGTGTGTGTGAGAGAGAGATTTGGGATCAGTAACTGGGAGTACTTTTGTCTTGCGTTCCACGTATCTGCCAGTGGCCTAGCTAGCTTCTTGGCACAGTGGCATGCCCGGACCTGCAATCCTGCATGCTAGTTGCTGTACACTAGTAGGACTCGAGAGTACATTACGGGAATATTTGTGTTAAATTTCTGTGACCATCCAGCAAGAACTTTTGAAATCAACCCATGGAGGTTGGGGCAGCTGTGGGGTCAGTAGCAGTAACAGCAAGCGTGTAGCAACGGATAATTGAAACTGAAGAAGGGTAAGCTAGACAAAAAAGAAGAGAGTACGAGGGAGAGAAGAAGAAGAGGGGTCCCTGATGGGGGTGTGCAGTGTGCTGTCGGTGGACTGTAGCGGGTGGCACAGGCATAACCACCCTCGCTGCTGCCAGTACGCCGGTAATAAACTCCCCCACCTACGCCGGCCCTTGGCGACCTCATTTATGATGGCGCTGCTGGAGCCCAGCCCCCGGTGATCAAAGCGCTGAGCTGAGGTTATCCATGCATGCATGGTGCATCAATCTATCCCAGCTCTTGTTGTGCTCCTTACCAGTGGCTGCCTGGTTGCCAGTTATCTCCTGCTGCGCGGTGAGTGCAAAATGCTAATCAAGCTAACTGAATCCACGCTAGCTGCTGCTTGCATTTCGGCTGTAGATTATCTTGCTGCAGACGTGAAAAGGAATGTACCATGCACAACTCCACCAGACTGATGTTATGGTGAAGGAAGCAGTTGAGCAAAAGACTAGCTAGGATCTACAACTCCACCAGTCCACGCGCTGTAGGCGTTCTTCACCCATGTCCATGGGACGACACTGCACTAGCAGAGCAGCTAGCCGAGCAGTTGGCCGGCAATAACTGAGCCCGGCCGGCCTGTCCATCCAATCCATGCATCCATAACCCACGAGGGCAACCAATCCATCCATCAATCAATCGGGGACAGGGAGGGAGCCAATCATCCATCCATCCATAGCAACAGAAGCATCGTAAAAAGGTAACTATGAGTACTCCTTTTACAGTTGGTGGCTCCACTCAGATACGGGTGTCAGTGAGTTCTCCGCGGGATCGATGGAACCTTCTGCCGCTCACTCCATCTGCCGCCGTACACGCACGAGCTGCTTTTCCATGGAAAGTGCAGGCGGGCAGAGGGCAGAGGCAGGTTCGGTTGGCTGTCCTGGACTGTCAGGACCTGTCGTGTAAAAGTGGTTACAAGGTGAGCATGCAGTAACAGAGTAACTACACGCTCACGGCTCATCGAGCAAGCTGGTACCACTCGTCCACTCTTCCTTGTCAATCTAGCTAGCAGAGTAGCAGCAAGCAAGCAGTATTTGGCCATCGATTGCTTCATATAGTTTTCCTTCTATCTCATTATCTGAATGGAAATGATATTGTTGATGGTCTTGTCTTCTGTAACTCTGCAATGTGACACGCACATATCGTCTATCTCAACCGTTCATCCATTTCATCCATATGTTGATTCTATTATATATTTCATGTTTTTTCCACCGACCTTCTAGCACAAATCTTAATGTAAATACACGACTGAGATATATACGGGGTGTGTGCGCACCGTGTTTTGAAAATTTCCCCTTCAATTCATCTCGTACTGAGCAAGGATCAAATCTATCTACGACATTGAACTGCAGTCTTACAAAAAGTATTAAAAGTCCTCATCATGCTCAGTGTCGCGTCGCAAGGCTGCGTGCCCGGCGACCATGCCCAGGAGCCAGTGTGTGGCCATGGCATGGTTTTGTCGAGGTCCGGCGTGTGCGGTCGGCGGTGGTGGTGTGGTGATTGTTCATGCATGGGTCAAGGTCAATAACCCCGTGACTTAGTCCTTGTTGCCAAGGTGAGGGGAGGGGCTGTCTGTCTGTCTCTTCTCATCCACATCATTCTGTTGTCAATGGTTGGAGGTCCTAGCAGTGTATGCTCATCGTGATTTCTCTTGACTGTGATGTCAGTGGCAGACCTAGGTTTGAATCAAGGAGGGGAGGGGGGTAATTTCTATGGACTGAAATTGAATCAATGGGAGGGAAACGAGGGCTGCTAAGTGCTCACCAATATGGTCCTCGATGGCTCCGTCCTTTTCTTCAGTCTTCAGCAGCTCAGCTCAACGTCGGCTGACCAAGGAGGAGGGGAGCCATTGAGCCAGGACCGGGCACCGGCAGTCGCAGGCGGCACACCACATGCCTTAGCCGTAGTTCTGCGCGGATGTGCCCTGCAAGGTGAGGCCGAGCGCTCGACAACCTAAGCAGGGCAGGATCTGGAGCGGAGGTCAGAGGTCGAGTAGGATCTAGAGGCCGAGCAACAACCAATCTAGAGCCTGGACGTTCATGGCTTTGGATTTAAAAGCCATCGAGGGCCCTGGGACGTGGGGTAGTTGGCCGACGGAGGGAGGGGAGTGGCACTGCAATTATGCGATGGATAGCCGTGGAGGGCCACGGGGGAGGCAGGGGCCCTGGGGCCAGGTCGAGGGCCGAGCAGGGGGGCGAAGGTCGTTTCAACGGTGCTCTAGCCTAGTCTAGTTAGGAAGTTTGCCCACTGTATTTACAATTTTTATTCGATTTTTTCTTAATTAACACAAGTCAATTCATCATTTTTTCTTTTTATTAATATAATATACAGGTAGTTCTCCTGTCGATTTTTTTTTTTTTAAAGTGAAGTCTTACTAGGATCGCTGTTCCAGCTTTCATGAAAGCCCGCGAGTGGTTGGCGACTTCCCCAAACTTACGTACAGGAGTCAATCACTGGCTTATACTGGTACGCGCCGTGCTAAGCACTCAACACCAAAGTAGTTTTTCCATACTGGTACGCGCTCTGAGCTCTCCCCCCATGATCGACTCTCTCTTTCTCTCTCTAAAAGCGTCCGTCCGTCCTAGAGATGGACAGCGCAATAAAGCTAGTGGTATTGGTGTTTTTACTGACTTTTGAGCAGCCCGTGGTATTAACTCCAGTGTGGGCTTTCTCGTGCATGGGTCAGCACCAAACACCATCACTCACTCACTAACAGTACAGCTACTGCCTCTGTCTTGGGTTGGCAACACGGAAAACCGGGGGGGGGGGGGTCTTGGGTGTCATATTTTCTGCTGTTCTTCGATCAACATTGTCACTAACAGTTCAATTCTGGAGCAATACTGTCTGTCAGTTATGTATTAAACGTTGCAATTTTTTATGCTTTTGAACATTAATTTCAGGTCGAGATCGGATCATCAACTGGAGCTGCCGCTTAGCTACGTTTGCCAAGTCGATATTGAGCAGTGTTGTGCCAGCAACCGGTAAAGCTATCGCTGAGGAACAGTGGCAAAGCATGTTGACTCTTCATGGTGCACATGCACTAGGGTAAAGAATACAGTACAATGCTATTTAGTGAAATATTGTTTGAAAATTTATATGTTGATATAAGTATGATGAGGTGACACACCGGGATATTATTTGCTCTAGCTTCGCCACTGGAAAGGAATGTGAGATAACCGCATTATTACCTGATCTAGTGATCTTAATATAGTTGGGTTAGGGTTAACCCAGATTTGGTGTCTAGCAACTAGTAATCCTTTTCTGGGATGGGCAAGTGATCCAGTTAGCCTTGTCCATTTCATGATCAGACGTTCAATGACGTCTAATTATATGTGACTGACTCTAAAAACTCACTGAGCAGGGAGGGGCCGGGAAAGTCGAGGGAGAAAGATCGATAGAGGTGGAGAGTTTGTACTAAGAAAATAACCGTAATCAGAATATGGTTGCAGATTTATTAGCAAATTTTACAAGAACGAGCCATGATATAGATGTTCTGTTACTTCGCTCTCTGAACTATATTATAATAGCAATTACTGTACATTATAACTTTAGTCCTAAGTAATAAAGCTCTCTTATTCCAAAAAAAAGCATGGGATAAAAAAGACACCACGTTGCGAGGCTTGGCTGAGCACAATAATGAGGCTGTCGCACGGTGGTTAACAGATGTAGCTGTAGGTTTTCTGTAGTCCTGTAGACTGTAGTTGCATTTGTATGTTCGGGCTGGAGCCTGTTGCTGGGCCCTCTGAACAAATTGACCAAGTAGCCAGGCACGATCAGAATCAGATGGCCCTAGCGCTCTCTCTCCATCTAGTCAGTCATATTCTCTCTCTTGGCCTCACTCGACACATTATTTATCGCTTGGCATTTTCCTTTCGTAAGAAGAACCGAGCCGATGACCGGACCGGATCACATGGCGTGTATGCTTGGCTATTCTGGTCGCGTCGTCGGGGCCGACGAGCCTAACACAGCTAGCTAGCGGCATGCTTCCACGGGGGCCGGCGTTGCTGCTGCATGCGCGCTTGTGCGATAGATGCGACACAAGAACGCTAACCCGATTGCCTCCCTAGCTGCTGGCATCACCACCCGCGGCCGGTGATGTCCTCACTATCTCGTTGTCACTACTATTGAAATATCTTTTACAAATAATTTTAAACTCCTATTACAAACAATTTTTTAGACATCAAAAAAGTATATATATATGTATCAACATACCTCAAACGGAAAAAATCCGTATGTAACATAACAGGACAAGAACAAACAAAAATCATATACTGATATTGTGAGAGATCGGTGACGTTCTAAGAAGGGTAAATTAGGATATTTAAAGCTATTTTAGTTAAAAAATAACACAAGATAAACCTATATCAATTTCTATCTAAATATACTCTATATTTACCTAGTGTATCTACTCTACTGATTAAACTGTTTGCACCCTATCTAAGAAGGTAAATTGGAAGTAAGTAAATGTGAAAACGTAAATGAGGTAGATAGAGCAAACTCGGCACAAGGATTTTTTCCCGTGGTATCGATGACATGAATACCACTCCTAATCCACGTTAGAGCTCCACAAAGGATATATTCCCGGTCGGCACCCAGTCATGGCCTTTGATCCACCGAGTCACAAAGACAAGACCTCCACCCGGATAAGCCACCAAGCCACCAAGATAAGGTCTCACCACTAGTGTCTCTTCCGGTTTCTCGCCGTTGTGATCAATTCGGAGCTTGAGCCACAAAAGCAAGGGTTTCTAAGTCCCCGCACAATCGTCTTGCCGCCACTCCATACCAAGTCGGAGGGTCAACAAGCTTGTCGGTGTACCAAGAGGTACACTGTTGGATCACTTCTTGATCCACTCTCTAGGCAGCAATCACCTAGCAACTCACTCTCTAGGCCTATAAACACTAATCACTCACTAATCTTATACTTAATCACTTTGGATGATCACTTTAAATATTTTGGTGGCTTGAATGTCTTCTCAAATGTACATGACCTTCTCTGGACTCCAGCACGCTCAAATGACTGAACTTTATCATCGAACTATCCAGTGCGTTATCCTCCGCCAGCCAAGCCAATGCAACCCTCTCTGGAAACTGGTATACAAATCTTCATAGCACTGGACCTTCCGGTGAGGTCATTGCTTTCTCCCCTTTGTCAACAATGCTCCGGTGCATTCCTCCGGTGTGTTCAAATTAATCACCGGACTATCCGATAGGGTCTTCTTCTTCTTCGTCTTTGCACTGTTCATTATTCGGTGTATTATCCTGTGCACTTCTCTTCATCTCTGGACCTTCCAGTGTGTTGACCTTTGATCTTCAATATCTACAACCTTCTCTGGTAGAAATGCTCCGGTGTGTATCCTTCTTTGAGCACCAAATCATCCGGTAAGGTCAAATGCCTCTGGATACTATGCTCCGATGAGTTCAACCATGAGAGTTGCCTGGGGGGGGGGGGCTGCTGGTGGCACTGAGGCATGTAGTAATACAAATTAAGTTATATGAGTTGATTTCAAATAATGTGTAATGGAGAGTGTATCTAAATATGCATACCGAAAATTTGAAACAATGGGTCAGGGTGGACATTTACTGATTGCCAGCACCATGTTTCATAATGTGGATGTCAAAAGCTCTACATGCATGATGCACCAATAATATCAATTAAAAGTATGGAACTTAGGAACCGATAAAAAAATGAAGTAAGTATAGTTTAAAAGGACACTCAACTATCGATAATTAACTATAACCTAGAATAGTCTCATGTGGTACTATTTATAGAATCCAAGTACCACACCTGCTTGACTTTTGAAACAAGGACCACTAGAATCTAATGATAACCTAGGTTGTAGGCAAACATAATATAGCTTTTGTAACCAATGGCCCTTGCAATATAGTCCACCCCAAATTGCTCGTCAGAATTAATGCGTTGTAGAGATAAAGGCCTAGGCTCCACATATGCAATATGCTTCTTCGCAGCCCGATTGTCTTGTATCATATGTCTACATATAAGAAAAAATAGTTAGGTGAAATATACATTGTCCTATGACAGTATAACTATCAGGTTTTATTAAAATTTACAGCATGAAGCATCTTAGGAGTGACATGTCCAAACTATTGAGCTTGAAGATGTTGTACAAATTATTGAACCCCACAAAGAAGTAGCTGACGTTAGTTTGGAAATGCTTCATCGCAAATTTGACAAAGATGCTTGTCTGCTTGGCTTTGTATGCTTGTGTCTAGAAGTTATGCAGAGTAACACATGCATGTCCTGCTTTGGTTATGTCATTAGATGATAGCAACGAACGATCATACTTGTATTTATGGTTTTGAACTTCCTTGTACACTTTTTCTTAGCCTCTTCCTTAGGTTGCTCTTGGGTGACCTCTTCATCCAAAATGGGAAACTCCTCCTTGGAGGATGATTTTGCCTTTGACTTCTTGCCCTGATTCCGATAACGGCGGATGGGGTACAATGGACTACCTAGAACCCGACAAGCAGAGTGGTGGAGGGTTGAGCTGGATGTCCCTCCTCCTCCACTAGATCTTCTGCACCACTGTATCCCCTAGCAATGTGATCTCATCATTGGGTGGGATCGCCAACTTGTGGGCCAAAAAGTTCGGATACACATATGTGTACCACTGCGTAGCATGGGGTTAGCTCAATAGAATGCAATGTCCTCTGCTATGGGTGCACGACACCCCGAGTGACCTCAATGGTTAAGCCATCTGGCCTAATAAGCAGCGCGCATTGCATGGGCTCCTCTAGACCATCTAGGAGATCTGGCTGGCTCGGATCCAACATATTCTTGGATGCATTGCTACTCTTTCCTAATGCAACCTAGCTCTAAGTGACTGATACAATCTGGAGTTCCTGTGACTCTAGGATGCTAGGCAATGATGTGATGACATCATAAGTGACCTACATCTGACTTCTCTGTGCCAGCTGGTCAACATCCATGCGCTCACCCTTTCTCTTCTTATACATCCCTCGGTCCTTAGGCCACCTGTCGGTGGGTGAACACCGCAAGCAGGGATCCTGAGGGACCCTTTTTGAGATTCGGCCGGGGGGCTGATTCTGGATCTACCTCATACATGGATTTAATGCGAGTATGTGAGATCTAGGCGGGACGAATGATCGACGGCTAGTGAGAGTAAATGCTCAGGGAATTTTAGACAGGTTCAGGTCATACGAAGCGTAATACCCTACTCCTGTGTGTATGATATGCTATTAATGCTCTTGAAATGCTTTTCTCAGGATCTCTATGTTACAAGGTTTTTTGTCTAAGTCTTGAGCTTCGGTCTTCAAGCTTGAACTTCTCCGAAAGCTCTATCAGTCGTCTTGCTCTTCAAAAGTCCCACCCTTTGCGAAGTGCACCCCTCCCCCCTTTTATCCTACTGGGGGAGGCATGGCGTGCCCAGAAACAGGAACACGAGTGGAAAGCAACCGTCATGGGGCTGCAGGTTGATGTTATAGGGTTGAAAATGCGCCTTCGGCCAGTCCTGTCACCCATTATGTCCAACTTTAGCATATGCAGGGGGGCTCACCGGGCAACCGTCAAAATGCCCCGCATGCCCTCTCGGTCAGAGCGGATCTGACACAGCAGGGGGGCTGATTCGCCTCTACTCGCGCTGCTGCTACTCCTCAACCTTGCGCTGCTTCTCCTCTCCACACGCTGTGATGCTGCTTCTCCTCTCCTACCTTGCTCGCGATGCGGCTCCTTACCAGCCCGCTCTCATCTTATATCGAAACACGATAATGCAGGGCTAACTAATTAACGCGAGGACAGCAGCACGTGGGTTTAGGGACAACATCGTGTGGGTTCAAAAGCTGACAAAATCGAAACGACGTGACCAGGGCCTACCTATATTCGGCACTTGAGATACTGAATACGACACTGTTCACCGTATTCAATACCTCAAGTGCCGAATATATGGAGTTTTCGACACATGAGATGTCGAATATGGTGAACAGTGTCGTAATCGGCACCTCAGGTGTCGAATACAGGAGTTTTCAAAGCCTCAGGTATTGGAATCGATTTTTTGGTCTTTGAGGTGCTGAATACAAATACTAGATTTATAAATATGTCGATATATTATCTATTTTTAGCAAATATGGTGATGTTTATTGCCTATTTTTGGATTTTTTGTGTGAGAAAACTTAAACCTTGTTATGTCTAAGCCCATTAAACGTAAGGATTTTGTCCTAGTTGAATGGGAATTGAACTTTTCCCATGGAATTAATTTCTTCAAAATTCTTGTGAAACTCTTGGAGCGCAAACGGGGCCCTGAATTGAGCGACCGCATTTTTTCGCTCAAATTCACGAGAATCTTCGCTCAAGTGCATCACCTGTCCCTGGCCACAACCACCGCTAAATCGAATAGCACATTGACTTGCAGCTCACAAAGAATGTGATGAATTTCACACTGGCCTGGCCTGCCTCACTCTCACTTTATTTTATTTCCGACAGGTGCTCGCCTTTTCATCTCTTCAGTGTCACTCAATTGCCAGCGTTACACAGGGTTTGGCTTATCGACCGGAGCTCGGTTACCGAGGTTTAGCGGTAACCGAAAAGTCACGATTACTGCGGTAACTGGTCGAAAATTAAAAAAATTCGGATAAAATTTATTTGGCAAAATTTGAAATTTGAAGAAAAAATCGTAATTTTAACCGCACGGTAATAGGTCGGTTTGGATCGGTTATTGAGCGATTTATCGAATGGTTTTCTCTAATTTTCCGCATTGTCGATCGGTTTTCTCGATAACCACTCGGTTTCTCGATTTATCGAGCGGTTTTCTCGATTTTCAGTGAAGTTCAACAAAAAAACCTAAAAATTATCTTAATCTTGTAAAATCAATAATTAATTCATCTGAGCTTCAAATCAAGTGAAACAAATTTTGTTGGTTTCCTTGTAACATGATATACATGATAAAAGTATTTATACTCATAAAAAATTTCAAAATTTCTGTGAGAAATTGTATTTGTTAAACCAAGTTAAATGCATAGTTTACTCTTTGCTAATCCAAAAATCAGGAAACTAATTTTGTTAGTCTTCTTAAATGATCCTATGTCTTTTAAAAATACATAAACTCATGAATTAGTTATTGTAACATGCAGGATTATGTAAATGTGTTGCGACTAGATTAATTCATAACTGACTCATCACACCTCAAAAATTAGTGAAACCACTTTTATTAGTTTATTTATATTATGATTTACGTAGGAAAAATAATAGTAAACATGAAAAAGTTAATTACAATATTGTTTCTTAACATATTCACTTTATGCTTGTGAACTTTGTAAAAATCATAGGGAAATTAATAAAACTCTAAATAAAGTGAAATTAATTTTAAAAATCCTCTTAAGATACATTTTACACAAAAAAATATGTGTTTGCATGTTAAACTTTTCCTTAACATGAGTTAATAACTGAGCCGCACGTTTCAATTTTTTTCAAACTTACTCCCTATAGAATAGGATGCAAACGACATTATTTTTGAAAAAAAAAAATTCACAGAAGGTCTTAGAATTGTGTCTAGTTTTTTTAAAAGTTTTTTTTGAATTTTTTTTGAATTTTTTGAATTCAAATTCAATTACCGTTCGATTTCTGAAACCGAACCGAACCGAGATAGTCAGTTATCGCGATTTTTGCTCTATTACCGTCAGTTTTTTGAACCCTGGGGTTACATAGCCATTTTGCTACAAGGGAAAATTGTTTTTGTGGTGAAAAAATTCATCACCAAAATGTAATGTTTCATTACAAATCAGTGTTTGTGACGATCTTTTGTCATCACTAGTCACCATAAATACTCAAGTCAGAAATAATATAGTGATAATTTTTTTCCCCGCAAATGATTATGTTCATTAGTGATGAAATTAATTATCACTATTGGCCTACCTATTTATGATTATTTTTATGGTTGCAACAACATGTAAATTAGTGACAAAAACATCATCACTTATATTGCTCACAGTGACGATAAATTTTCACATAGCTTGAAATTATTTATGGCAACTTAATCACCACACTTTTATTTGTAATAGTGACAAAAAATAGTCACTTGAGAGTAATTATTAGTGATCAAAGTTTCCTCACTATATGAGCTTATTGTGTCAATATATTCTTCTCACTATTTTTATTATAACCGTGACAATTGAACTGTCACACTTGTATTTTTAAAAAGTGGCATCTTTGTCATCACAAATACATTTTTTTTTCTCGCAATGCAACACTTGCCACAAACATTCATCAACCAGAGGGAAACTTTTCTTGCAGCGAGATCTTTGAACTTCATTCTTTGATCAATTATAACTTGCAGACCATATCAGTTTATCCTGCATTGAAATATAGGGTGCACCAGTAAATAAAAAATTAAGAGGATAAAAAGTAACATGTACAGCGACAAGAAAACTTGTCACCTGGCAAAAAAAGAAAAAAAAAATCTTGAAATACGTTGTAGAACATATCTGGGTGAATGAAACACGGATCTAACTGATCAACCAACACTAGTTATATACTTGGCCAACAGTACCAATTAACAGGGAAGTATATTACCACTTGTTAGCACATCACAATCAGTTTAACATCCGACCTGAAACACACCATTGCTGATTCAACAAGTGCCTGCTTTCACAAATCTAAAATATTACTAAACTGGTCTCTGGTTATATGGTAGCCATGAAAATACTACATCACCACCTTGAATGTGTGACAACCAGGAAACCTGAGCGAAAAAACTCTTCATGTAATACTGATAGAATAGAATGCAAGGTCACTGCAACAGACGCAACTACTTTATACGTCGACTGCAAAACAAAAAAGTGAATAAGAAATTCTGAAACCGAAAGTCTTGAGGTAGCAGAGTATCAAGCCTCTCAATCGAATTTACTTTATAAACTGTTAAATTCACTGGTTTTAGCTCCTTAGAGAAAGCATTTGAACATGTAGAACTATAACTACACAGTCAGCTGCGCCGAAACCAGCTATTGTCGTATTTAAGATTTGGTGGGAAACAAGTATTTCAATTCTATACAACATGGCAAACAATTTTAGGACCATATGGGAGATAGCATTGGTAGCTTTGCCTTGTAAACATGCAGTGATTTCCATTAAATTAACAGTTCCACCTTATTCATTGATAGTTAGATGTTCTTTCTCAGATTAATGTTTAAATTGCAAGCTATTTTACCGTCATTGGCTTTATACCTTAGCGGCGCACTTTTTTAGCACACCAAAGGCACGGATGATGGGCACGGCATCAGCTCGCGCTCCCCGCCAATGCTGAAATTCTGCAGCGATCTCTGCGTCTGCGCGCTCCAAAGCCTACCAAAAGCAAAACATAACAGCCAACATCGTAAGATCAACTGCAGCATCCAAGGGGCCGCAACACGAGCATTTCAGAATAATGTGAGGTGGCACGCGCGACGAACAGATCGATCTAACAGAGCCTCTAAGAATTTGTGAGGAGGGAGGAACCGCACACTCGTCTTTGGGGACGCGGATGGGGCTGAAGGGTCGCGCTGCTCGCGGAAGCCGGTGGAGATCGGGCGGGTCCAACACCGGCCGGAGGAGCAGCGCGGCGGGGGACGGCCAGCCGGGCGCGCTCGCGAGGCGCCGCAGAGCCATCACCATCTCTGGTGCCTATTTGCTAGGTCTGCTGCGCGGCACAACAGGAGTGGCAAGCGGCGGCTAGCGAACGGGGGAGAGAGAGCCGCGCGGCGGGGCGGGTGTTGGGCTGGGCCGTTGGGGGAGGGGGAGACAGAAGGGAGGCTTAATGGGCTGATCTTGCGTTGCCTTCTGCATTAGGTGGTGCGAGGTGGTTGAAGAGTTGCATCGCGGAAAAAGTTGGATCTGATTGAGTTTCCTCGTAATCGAGGGTTAAATATGACGTATTCCTAATATATATTGTGATGGTACAAAATTTTGTCGTTGTTATTTATGACCTTGTTTATTGCCCGTGCTTTGCACGCGGCGGCACACGGGATGTTGCAGGGTACGGATGCGCGCGAGAGGGCATGGGAGCACGTGTGGAGGTACGGGACACGGGCCCACATGGGAGACGCGATCGTGTGGGACAGGTGAACGGCAGACCACACATGATAAAAAATTAGCAAAAGTTTTAAGTATGAGAGATAAGATAACGAGATCGATATAACCTTTCGCTAAACAATCAGCTGCCTAGCGCTCGCGATGGGATCGGCGGAGGACCGTGACGTGGAACCAGGAGATGGTGATGGCCGGCGGGGGAGCTCCGGTATGGGACAACCAGAGCCGGACGGCACACGGCTATGGCGGGTCGATGGCAGCGCGGCGTGGCGCAGGTGCAGGTAGCTGGCGGACATTCTATGGCTGCGGTTGTGCGGGTGTGGCTCACACTCCGGCTTAGAAGCCTGGAAGGTGTTTGGGGGAGTTTTTTTTTATATTTGATTATTTGATTAAAGATATCACTTGTGACAAATAAATATTTCAATACTATTTATCAAATCATTTGTTACTAGAGAGGCATGGTGAGAAAAAAATATTTCTATACTATTAATCAAATAAGTTGTGGTGAAATAATAATTTGCCACTACTTTTTTTGTCACTAATTTGATATCATGTGATAAAATAAAATTTTGTCACTGATAAATCACGTAATTGTGAGAAAAAATAATCTGGTCACAATTATCATTGGAATAAGTGACAGCAAAAATTTGCTACTACATTTCATCACTAATGGTATATCCTGTGGCAATATAAAATTCTATTACTAATGAAATATATAATTGTAATGAAAACTAGTTTAGTCACAATTAATATGAAAATTAGTGACAAGATAAAATTTTGACATAAACTTTTCGTTAATAATACTCTAGTCTATTATAGTTCTATATAATTCCATTTGCACACCTTGCGAGTTGTTTAAACTTGAAGCTACATGTCAGGTGTGTGGTTATTATCTGCTCAAATCCTAAGCACGTTAGTAGGCTATTTAGAGAAGATGTTTACAGGAAAAAAATTCTCAACTGTGGTAGCGCAGATATTTAGGCTGAGGACAAGATGTTAGTTTAAACATTGCTATTTATATTAGTGTTAACAAGATAGTTAACTATATTTAAATATCTATAGTCTTTATTTATATTAAAAATTGTAATTTTTATATAAATATTTAACACTCTCTTTTCCTACGCTTAGTCATAAGCTGTCCTAATGCGCTTATCAAATCATGTTTTACGCCTAACTGTCAGGACAAGCTAGAGTGTCGATCCAGTCTTGCATTTTTCAGATAGTTTAAATAATCTATTCCCTCAAAATTAACGAATAAATTATATCTTATAGTATGTGTAGTTCCTCGAGTAGAACGAGCTTTCATTGGACTTTTTCACCCACAACTCGCGGTTGCTCGGCGGCAACCGCGAGTTGCAACTGCTCCGTCATCAGGTGAATTAGAAAACAGTTTGATAGCTGACAATTGAGAAGTTCATTCTTGTAGTATTCCGCCCGATGTGAACCTGATAAGCTCTTGAGAACGATAGCCAAGATAAAGGCCTTTTGGAACCGGGAATTGAACAAAAAACATGCAAAATAGAGAACTGCAAAGCACCCGGAAGAGCACCCAGGAATTTGGAGAGATTGAGGCAAAACATTTCCTGTTTGATTGAAGTATCTTGAAATTGCTTCCTTTTTTTCCTCCAAGAGGCCTAAATTTCTCGGTGAGCATAATGGCTGTGACGAATTGGCAATTTTCATCAATAGCTGAGCCAGCGTAACTACGACAAAGGAGGTGCGTATGCAGTAGAGTTAAGACCCAAATATATCTGTTAGATAGTTGTTATCTATAAATGTTATATACGTTATAAATGGGTAATATTATAGATAGCCTTCTAATAACTAAAAGGTAGCACTGTTTATAAAATTAATTAGGCCCATATGTAATAAATGGCAAGGTCGATAGATTAAATAATTAGACTATCTATATTACTATAATATAACTTTTATTTCTCCTCGCTACTCCTCTTTATATAGAAAAAAACTGAAATAAATAAACTTATCTAGCTAACATGCTTATTAAGATCATCTTCAACAAAATCAACAAATTCATCCTTCATTATTGTGCTGCTAGATTTGAGGTTTGAGAGTCACCGTATCTATCTCCAATAAAGTCTGTATTTAGTGATATAGTGTTGCCGCATCTACAATAATATTTATAGGGGTTGATTGTAGATTTGAAAGTAGGAGAAAAATAATGGAATGTAAGAAATAGAGTTGTTGTTGAAGATAAAAAATAAATAGTATTATAATAATATTATAAGATATTATAATAATATGGTAGAAAACAAAATTTTAAAGTACTAATTAGAAATCGTCTGAGCCGACCAGTGCCGTTTGTATATACGCGAGCGATCATTTTCATGTGGACCGTGATCTCTCCTTTGCCCCACGAGTTCTGCATTGATGGCATGTGATCTTTTGTCTGTTCTTTGCTCTGATTTGAAGCATCTCTCTGAAATCTCGTACACGAACACTGCGATCAGCACTGCTGCCATGTGATTGATTATAGTAGTGGCAACTCTGGACCCCTCCACCTCTTTTTGTCTTCCACCATATAGTGGAACAGGTAGTGCGCAAATCTCACATCGGTACACATATTTTTCAGAGTGATTCTACTCTGTTTGTTCGTTAGAGATGAAAACGAATGTGATCCCTTAAATTGTTTTATTTTTATATTTTCTTCTGAAAATGAAATTAAAAATGAGAAAGTCAAAAATAGTATGAACTCAAAAATATCGGGATATCGAAAACAAACCAATCCGAATCGAAACTTACCATTATCGGTCGAAAACTGATAATTCAAACCGAAAATACTAACATGTAGAACCATGACTTTAAGTATCAATGTAACATATAATTAATTCACTCTAACAAAAATAATTCATACCACACATAGATAGATCACGTAATGACATAAGTCTCAACTGAAAAACAGTTATCATACTTGTTGAGGGGTAATTTCTGATAATGTATCCAGGGTATACCGGATGATGGGTGTATGATCAATATTTCCGATGACTACTGGTGGGTGTGTGTATCGAAGAAACTCAAGAACACCACGGTTTATCTAGGTTCAAGTCTCTTTTAAAATAATAGTCTTACGTCCTGTGTATTTTCTTCTAGAGTTTGATGAACTTATCCAGAGTGTTACCTTTACAAGCTCGGTCCTACCCCTTCATATAGCAGGAGGCGTGATGTATCGTGTACATACAAGCAGACCATGCTAAATACGGTGGCTACCCTATGTCTGACGAAAACAACTACTCCTATGTCATCATTACAGAGGGTGGACATGCCCGGCCCGCCTTGGTTGTCCTGCACGCCTTGTCCCATCCACCAAGCGTCGTCATGCCCACTACAAGCCTATCACGCTCGCCTACCAGGCCATCTCATAGCTTTAAATGTTATGGGACGGGTCACACCGTCTCTGCACCGGCTCACGACTTCACTCGTCAAAAAAGTGCCTGGGAAAACAAAACACATGAGTGAATGACATTAAATACGATTAGACAGGTAAGGTGAGTACTTGTCTTGTGATCAACAAGGGTTGGTCACGAGGTTTCCATCTGCGACTACAGGATTGGTCGCGCGAATCCTGCATGATCACGCGGTGGGGCGTGGTTTTGAAAATATCAACTGCCACCTAGTATTTGCCAGTGTGGGCCCTTCGGACAGAGAACCTTCTTACTCTTTACATCGACAGTAACCCTATTGCGCTCATGGCTCCTTGAGATACACAGATGGTGAACTCGATCCTTATTATTTATATTTTCTTTATGGAGAATAAAATAATACTAAGTTTTGTGTTGTTTTGTTGCCTAAAAACATGAAGAAGCACCACAACCTTACCCAGACGTCATCCCTCGAATGCCAAGTCTACTCGAACTCGAGGCTAAGCTCAAGTCATGATCGTGATCGAGTCGCAGGACAGCACGTCAGTAAAATGGGCATAACTCTCTCATACGAAATCCGTTTTAGGCAATCTTGGACATTCTGGAAAGCTTACGATGATCCCTTTCAAATGGATATGAGTTTGACCAAATATTCCTTATAGTTTAGTTAGAGTCAAAGAAATAAGGTGTTGCGTCACAGTTTTGAACCCTATTGGGTCTTGTAATCGTGTCGGGATCGGAGTCCAGGTTGTGTGCGCCTCTTTCCATGGCTGCACAACCCTAGCTCAACCTCCTCACGTCCTCTATATATACATAGTAGTTGTCATAGTTTAGGCTTGGGTTTTGCTTAGATTATTCTGTTTTATACAGTTTTGCCGCTTGTTTAGTTTGTGGAACCCAACTCGAGCACTTCATTGATAATTAGCAATATTTAGATTGCATATACATGTTCTTGCTTGTGTTATCGATTTGCTTGCAGGAAAAACCTTCTTGATGAGGTCAACCACGTATTGGCATGGTTGATAACTACAGAATAGTGGTATAGTTGTTGCGAGGGTTCTTGATCTGTCTCGGTCAGAGCCTTTGGATCATCAACGTTGAAACTTCACAAATTGACTTATTATATTACCTTCGAAAGATCGGACAAACACACATCAAACCCCCAAGTTTCATTACGGATGGGGTGGACTGAGTGGTTCACCGTATGGTTTTGAGGGCACTGGACACCATTTGGCTGTGGTCGGGTTTGGTTATATCACTTGGGCCCTGTGTGAACATAAGTTCGCTAGGGAGTGGTCGTCGATGCGTCCTGCTTTTGTGGTCGACTCAGAAAATCTCATCCCGAGTGGAGGTTTAAACGTCTGTAGAGAGATGAATCATGGGGGAGAGAAAAATATGTGTGGGAGAGAATCATGGGAGGGAGAAACATTAATTATCACTAGACCCGAGGGAAGTTTGGTTCGCCACTCGCACCCTTTCAAAATTCGAACCGGCTAGACTCTGCGACAGTTGGTATATCATGCCAGCCCTATCAATTGGAAAGCCAAAGGTTCCCCATGAATCCTTTCACAATCGCCCATAGCCTCTAAGCCTTTGTGCTCAGAGATCTTCTTCTCCATCCCCGTTCTTGCACCTACAATAGTGCCGCGCGCCGGCAACGAGCTAGACTTTCCCAAATCCAGGTGCAACACAGTGAGGATGATGCAAATACGCGATAACCACCAGCTCCCTCACTGCCTGTCCTCGTGGTATCGTGTCGGCCCCTCGAGATTGTGATGTTTGTTTCCTTTTTCTTGGCCGACCTCGTGCTGCCCTTCTCTGAATTCTTCATCAACGTCATTTCCTACTACGAGATCTGTCACCTCCACCACAACCTCAATTCCATTAACGTGCTGAGCATCTTTGACCACATGTGCAAGAATTTCATCGGGGTCAATTCGTGCCTTGATCTCTTCAGGTTTTTCTACGGCCAGGTTACAGATCGAGCCGGCCACCGAAAGTTATGGGTTTGTCTCCGCAATGGCGTCGCGGGCTCCTACCTTGAGATGGGCCTCAAGTCATTGTGGTCGGATTGGAGGGAGGATTGGTTCTACTTCACGATAGAAGACTCCTTGGAAAACATCTGCATGCCAAGCAAATCGGCACAGGTCACCGAGAACTAGGGGAATGCCCCACAACAACTCTAGAACAGATGACCCTCACCAAACGGGTCAAGCAGCTTGGAGAGGTTGGGCTGGTAGGATCAGACATTGTCGGTGATTTCATCAAGCACCGGTTGTGCCCCTTGCTGAGATGATTTCATAGGTAACCCTACCGCCGTTTCCTTGGCTCTCGTTGTTGATCACGTGACACCTAAAGTATCCTTACTGTTCAAATCTTCCTGCCAAGACCATTGACTCGCGGGTCAAATTCCTAATGGCGGCAACCCTTGGAAAGATGGCCCTCCGCGCGGTGCCCCTCCATTGTGTGATCTCCCTTCGTCGGAGAGGACTTGGATCAGACTGGTATGTTTAGCATTTTCTCAGAATTTTCACCTCCAAGCCTCCTCCTGGGTGAGGGTGTCATGGTTCGCGTCGCTGCAAAGTCTTCCCAAGGTCTGGACTAGCGACAACATGAACCTTCGCCGGGCGACCACTGGACCTGACGTTTCGGGCTATGACCCAGAAGTCAACTCAACCATGTCGTGGCTCATCTTGTCGCAGTGCAGGGCCATCTTTGCATTGCCAAAAATGGTGATGGCCCCCACCGGGCTAGGGATCTCGATTGCTTGGTCATCGTAGTGGGCGATGGCCATGAATTTGGCCATCGCTGGTCGCCTTAGGATTCCATTGTAAATGGTCCTGAAGTCCGCCACATCGACCAGGATCTTTTCAGTCCTGAAGTTACTCGGTGATCTGAAGGTGATGGGCAGCTCATTTTGCCCCGATGGCTTAGCTGAGAAGCTTAG
Source organism: Phragmites australis (assembly GCF_958298935.1). Taxonomy (NCBI): domain Eukaryota; kingdom Viridiplantae; phylum Streptophyta; class Magnoliopsida; order Poales; family Poaceae; genus Phragmites; species Phragmites australis. The sequence goes on from NC_084928.1 coordinate 29,966,024, forward strand.
GGTAATTCCAAAGATGGGAGGAGATGGTTTCAACGGGCTCCTCATAATCTGCAGGGCGTCCAGTGAGTCGGCGTAGAGGAGGTTGGTGGAACTCCCTCCATCGACCAATATGTGAACTAGTCAGATGTTCTGTATCATGGGTTCAATCATGATGGGATAGCAACTAGGGCATCGTACACACGTGGGGTGGTTTGCCTAGCTGAATGTGAGGGGTACCTCCGACCACATCAAATGTGGACTCGGGCCCGGCGTGGTCACTCACACCTCACAGGCCACCAACTTGTATTCCCTGTTTGAGCAATATGTTGCATCCCCCAAAGATATGGTGGACCATGTGATCGGCCTGCTAGAAATCCAGCGCCGACTGGTCGGGGTCGGCCTCATCCTCACCATTATCGTTACGCCTAGATTTATGCTTCCCAAGCTCCTTGTCGATGATGCCCTGCGTGACCTTGCATTCGGTCGAGTCGTGGGCGTCTGTGCAGTGGATCAGGCAATAGCCTCTGGTGCTCTCGAGCCTCAACAGCCTGAGTACAATTGTTTGTGAGCTCAAAGAGCTCAGTGGTACTCCCGGCATCCTTAGTGGATAGCTTTTCAACCATTTTCTGGTCTCTGACCCCCCCCCCCCTCCAAAATGCTATGACTACGAATTTGCACGTGATCCTTGGAATGGTATTCTGACATTTGGTGAAACATCGAATGTAGTATCATAACGACTCACCCTACCACTGCCTGACCTGATACAGGTCATCCTCGACCCATGGTAGGGCATAGGTCCCCTGGATGTTGGCGATAAACTGGTCGCACAAGTCCTCCCAGGAGTGAACCGACCCGCAGGGGAGCTTCATAAGCCAGGACCATGATGAACCGGCCAAGGTGGTTGGGAAATAGTTGAACATGACTTTCCTGTGGCCTGCCATGGTCTATACCATGGTAGTCTAAATCTGCAGGAACTCCTCGGTATTGGTTGATTATCATATTTTTCTATTAGGACCGGTCGGAACTTGTCCGACCAGTGCACCTCTCACAGCTACGCAGACAAGGTGTTGCACCTCGTCTCGTAACAGGGAGTCACTTGCTGATGGGAGGCGGCGTGTGCTCGGGGAGAGAGATGATGGTCTCACAGCCCTGGTGATTGGGTGGAGGAGTTCGATGCCTCCCTGAGATCGGGAGGTGAGTTGTAGGGCTACTTGCCCTTTTCCTGCTCCCGGCCAGTCCTCTGGCCTTGGATCAAGCAGCGGATATCACGTTGGCGAAGAGAGTTGCACATGTCATTGGGTCAGCTTTCGTCACGCGGTGGGGGTCTTCGAGTACTTCGTGTCATGGAGGGAGCACATGATCTTTCCTGTCACTTGGCCTGCTGCGATTGTTGGAGATCACGAGCTTCACCAGTCCTTGCAACAAATGTTGTGTTTTCCACCACAGTTTGGCATCGGGTGGTCTCTACCAAGAGGGTGAGGTCACGTAGCCATGGTGCTACTGGCAAACCCTCCGACACGACCACTGGCGGGTGGCTGAGAAGCATTCACACGGTCTGCAGATTCTGCGTGGACATCATGACATCATAGTCGAGCTGTTGAGCGCGGAGCGGTGACATATCGTGAAGAGGGGAGTCCCCAGCAATTGTGTGATGTGACAGCTTAGATGACGACGCCACCAAGGACCGTGCCCTATACGGGGGCTATATCGGAGTGCCACCTTGTTTGGTGCCAGGCCAGTTTCCCTATAGGCACAAGGCTTGGGGCTCATTAATGGTGCTCAGGACATGAGGGCCTCCACTGCCCCTGCTGCATGGTTTGCCATGAAAACTTCATGTTGAGTCTCGGAGCCTTCGAACTCCGATTTGGTGTCCCAAACTTGGAGCACACCGGGCTCATCTGGGTCGTATCCCATTACGAAATACCTCATGGCAACTAGGGTCCTCGGAACGAGACTCAGCAGTTACCGTGGATCCAGACATGGGTAGCCCAATCGAGTTGTCAACACTTATCAAAATGTGAAAATGCACCCCTCTACCAAGCGCGCTAACTGTCGAGGGGTAATCCCTGATAATATATCCGAGGTATGCTGGACGATGGGTGCGTGATCAACGTTTCCGGTGGCTGTTGGTGGGTGGGTGTGTATATCGAAGGAACTCAAGAACACCAAGTTTTATCCAGGTTCAGGCCTCCCTTAGAATAATAACTCCGCGTTCTGTGTATTTTCTTATGAGTTGGATGAACTTATACAAAGTGTCCTCCTTTACAAGCCCGATCCTCCCGTTTATATAGCAGGAGGCGAGGTGTGCGATGTACATACAAGCAGACTGTACCAAATATGGTGGCTGCCATATGCCTGACGAAAATAGCTGCTCCTAGGTCATCATTACAGGGGTGGGCATGCCCGCCCCTCCCTCATCGTCCTGCACGCCTTGTCCAATCCATCAAATGTTGTCACACGCGCTACAAGCTCATCATGCTCGCCTGCCAGGCCATCACGCTCGCCTGCTAGGCCATCCCATAGAATTAAATGCTACGGGATAGGTCACACCATCTCTACGCCGGCTCATGATTTCGCCTGCTGAAAGGGTGCCTAGGGAAGGAAAACACATCAGTGAATGATATTAAATGCGATTAGACTGATTAGGTGAATACCTGCCTGCGACCAGCAAGGGCTAATCATGGGGTTTCCATCTGCTACCAAGGGATTGGCCGCGTGAGTCCCGCCTGGTCAAGCAGGGGCATGGTTTTGAAAATATCAACTTGCAGGTGACATCTACCAGTGTGGGCCCTCCTGACAGGTGACCCGCTTATTCTTTACATCGACAATATCATAACTCAAGTACTCCATATAGCACACAGTCGCACAAAAACTATGGTTGAAGGCGACGCAGGCGCATGAGCTTGGACGACATCGGTATGTCGATATCCGATTGAGACTGGACCACTGGGTTTAGGTGAAGTTTGGGATAGAGGTTATGTTTGGGCTGGCCAGTTAGTGAGCTACATTGTGATTTATGAAATTTGGTCTTAGTTGAAAAAAGAGAGTATCCCGATAGAAAATTCCCAACTAAAAACGAGATATCGACAATATGGTTGGAAAAACAGCAAAACTGTTTGCATTTGTTTCCGCATCAATCCCGAAAATCCGAAAATGATTAGAAAGAATGTAGAAAACAGATCGAGAAAGACGGGACCCTTTTCATTCCTATTTCTTGTTCATCTACTCAGCACCCAATTAATGCCTCAATTTTTTCCCAAAAAAAATATATTCCTCCCATCAATCTCTTCTAACATTTTCTTGTTTTGTTTCAGGTTAATATATTTTCTTAGTTTCTTCCCAAATTTTGTATTTTGCTTCATCTCCAAATATCCCAGCCTTAATTTCTTGCCACTTTTTTCTTGATTCTTTTCACAAGTCTCACATCTGCATCTTTCTTTTTAGAAAAGTTCTCTCTCTCCTATTGGCGCATTAAAGCACGTACATCGCCAGCAGCCAAGCAGTGGCCACTGGACAGAGAAATCGATTGCCGTGGAGGCCAACCGATACAGCACCGGAAGCTAGTGCCAGAAAAGCTGCCGCGTCTGACTCGCTGTGTTGAACTCGGCACCAGCCGTCGTGCCTGACTCGTGGTGCCGTGCTTGTCTCCATAGATGGTCTGGTGCCCGCTCACCTCCTGAGCCGGGTCGGCCTCGTCATCGCCGTGCACATGCTTGTCTCCATGGATGTCTTGGTGCCTGCTCGCCTCCCTGAGCAACGTCAACCTCGTCGTCGGCCGTTGCAACTTGTTCGCGGCGACATGCTTTCTCTCCTCCCTGAGACATGCTTTCTCTCATAATTTTATAATAATATTCTTTTATTGGAATATTAAAAAAAATAGCTAAATTCAAAAAATTAAAAGGATATGTACATATCGGTATGTGGAATACCGATAATAGAACTATCGGTATTCCGTATGTCGATAACCTACGTAGTACTAGACCCAGGGGCCTGTCGATATGTAGAATGCCGATAGGTTGTGGCCCAGCTAAAGGGGTGTGTCACGTAGGATGTTCGTGTAACGTACCAGTCTATTGACATTCCGCGTGCCGACAGGTAACACGTCATGACCTGTCGGCATGTGGAATGCCGACAGGTGCCACGTTAGGTCTAGCGGCATTCCGCATGCCGACAGGCCTATATATAATCCACGGCCGTCGATTCCTCTTCCACGCGCGACTGTACACATTGTGGGTGGCAACGAACAGGCGATGGTGACGAGCGGGCGGTGTGGGGGTAGCGTGCGGTTGGGCGGCAACGAGCGGAGGTGTCCAGCGGGTGACGGCGGTCGGCGAGAGCAGCGGCTGCCGCCACGCAGCTTCAAGCAACGAGCAGCGGGGAGCAGCGGTAGTCGGTAAGGGTTTTTTCTTTTCCTTTTTTGAATTAGTTAGAATTAGTTAGAAATTTAGGAGTATTTAGAAAGTAGATGTAGTTAGAAAAATTAAAGATACTTAGAAAATTAGAAAACAAATAGGATTAGTTACAATAGAGTAGGAAAAATTAGTATACAATAGTCAGAATAGAGTAGGAAAATTCTAGAATAGAGAGGAAAATTAGAAAAGTTAGGATAGGAAATTTAGAATATATCTAGTTCAGAAATTTGCATTAGTTAGAAAAATTAGAATAGTTGGATAGAAAATTTAGTATAGTTTGAAAATTTAGGTTAAACTAGTTTGAGGTAGTTCGGTAATATAGATTATTTAGAAAAGTTTGAATATTTGGATAATTTAATGTTAGAAATACTTAGAAAAGTAGTAGGGAAATAGTTAGAGAAATGCCGAGTAGAGTATATAATTTAGGAGAATAAGGATATGAAATTTAGAGTAGAGTAGTCGCCTGTTTGGCAGAGCTCTCAAAGCAGCTTCCCGGCTGGAATCAGGGGAAGCTCTGCTAAATAGCAGCTTTCAGCTTTTAGCTTCCTGAGTGGAATCCATAGGAGTAATTCTCTGAAATAAACTAAAAGTTGGGGAGCTGAAAAAAACAGCTTCCCCTGATTCACTTCAAGCAAAGAATCATTTCCTCCATATATTTTATTTTAGAGAATCACTTTCAGCCACAGAATCACTTCCTCTAGAGAATCACTCCCTATAGAGAATTTGAATCAGAAAGAGCTCTACCAAACGAGCCCCAGATATGATTCGGAAATTAGCTATATATAGATAATATAGTATATTTAGTTAGGAAATGTAGAGTAGTTGGAGAAGTTCAAATATTTAGGTAATATAGTGTAAAATATGTTACTTAAAATGATTTGAAAATTTGATATTATTCGACGTACATATTTTTTGTCGATGTAGGAATTGTATATTTGAATTGTTGTGGATTTTTGTAGTTTCGTATTTAGAATGGAAGGAGGAAAATACGATTCATTTAGAATTTATAACAAAAAAGTTTAGATATTTGTAGAATAGATAATTTAGCATAGAACATACATAGTTTGTAATTTTTCAAACTTTAGTAGTTTAAAGTTGAATTGTTATGAATGGAGTAATTATTTTTGGCAGCAATACATTTAGAATGATATAGTGTCAATGGAAAGAGTATGTTAGTGATGATTTTTGATGATTATGTAGAATACAAGTGATGAGGTTGAATAGAATTTGTGGCCGTAACTGTTGTATTTGATTACAATTATTTAACCTGACGGAGTATAGTATGGTTGTGGAATCAGGAATGTCGACGGTAGTTGGGTTTAGGATTTTTTACAACCCTGAATATGTTATGCATTGTGACAGTGGGGTGGATCTGAGTAACTTTCGGTATGTGGATATAGAATTGCATAGTCCAGGAAAGATTTGGTGGTCCTAAGTGTTAGGTTGGCTGTATAATCTGCTGCAACTAAGTCTGACACATCAGCGATTGACGGTGAAGGTTCTGATTCCTAGATGTCGAGAAACCGGCTGGTAGTGGGAGTTCTTGGAGGTTACATGTTCAAAGCAATGACAATAATTTGTGTCACTGGGGTTGAGACGGGGTTTTCCCACTGTATCCTTATAGAAGCGAGAGATGTTAGGTCCACAGAAGCAGGACCTAACATTGTAGAAGTTGTTGATGAAAATATTGTCCATGAGGAGGTGCAGGAGAGTGTAGTTTCGGAGGTACCCACATAGACTGGTGCACTGGTTGAAATACAGACTGAAAGAGAAGAACGAAATGACATGGAAGAAAATCAAGCCACAATGCGTGCTGATTAGGGAGAGCAAAACAAGGCATTAGTGGACCAGATGAGACAGATAACAACGAGTTCCGCATATTTGTGGACTCTGGTGCAGGAATCCCGGAAGAATGGTCGGAGTTTGCTATGGAGAAGTTTTTGGTGAACGATGGACACGAGTCAGTATGAGAGTATGATTCCATCGTGGTGACCAAAGGCCAAATGTTTCATGGCAAGGTCCATCTGCAGCATGCAGTGAAGAGATGGTGTTTTTCATAGGCGAGAGAGTTCAATGTGGTAATATCTAATCCTTGAACTTACGACGTCAAATGTTTAGCTGAAGGTTGCACTTGGAGAGTTCAAGGATTATTGTCAAGGTGTGGCACGGTATAGTTAGCATCTATTGTTGAGCCACATACTTGCAATTTGAGGTGACCTCTGTGCGTGCACGGAAACATGAGCGCTGATTTTGTTGCAAATGTGATGTACCCAGAGATAGTGAAGAATACTAGTATGTCTCCTTTTGGAGTTATGTATGCTATCAACACTAGATTTGAGTACGAGATTTCATATAACATGGCATGGAGAGCAAAACAGAAGGTGTTAGAGAAGAGGTTTGGCACTTATAAGGACTCATACCACAATCATACCACAACTTGCCTTCACTACTAGAGGTTATTCAGGGCAAGAACCTAGACACCTGCATTGCTATTCATGATTTTATCAATCAGGATGAAGATCGAGTCCTTCATCAAGCGTTCTGGTCGGTCGGCTGTATGATTGAGGCATTCCGACATTGCCGGCCGATAATGTATGTGGACGGGACATTCCTCACAGGCAAATACATGGGGCAGGTACTCACAACTATCAGGGTAGATGGTGAGAACCAGATTGTACCTTTGGCTTTCGCATTCATCGAACGTAAATGTACGGATAGTTGGTTGTGGTTCTTGTAGTGGGTTAAGAGAGGTGTTGTTGGTAATAAGCCTAACATGTGCGTACTCCATGATCCTCATGCATGCTTGTTGAACGCTATCAACACATTGCAGAATGGTGCGGGCGAGGTATTGTCATGGCCAGATTTGTATAGCCGTTGGTGCATGCGGCATCTCGGAGCAAAATTCTACAAACAATTCAGGAGCAAGAGGCCGATGGATCTTTTTAAGAAGCTATGCAAACATAATCAAAGGAGAAAGTTTGATGCATTATGGGAAGAGCTGGATAAACCAACTAGAAAGCACATGGATAAAGTTTTGAAGAAGCCAGTTGTACCAAGGGAAGAGGAGCTCGAGGGCTAGAACCTTTACCACTTGAGCCATAGTGTGACCAGGAGAAGGAAGTGGAAGGAGAGTTAAGTGTTTCTTCGACTGCATCAAACATGAACCATTAGAGAAATGGGCACTCATTGCGGATACTGATGGTTCACATTATGGAATAATAGCAACTAACCTCGCCAAGGTTTACAATTGGGTAATGAAAGGGAATAGGTCACTGTCGTTAGTGATAATTATGAAGACATGGTGTTTCTCGGAGGTGAGAGAGTTCAAGTTACATGCCATTGTAACTTGTCGTAGAATGTGTACGACCAGGGTAAGAGTCAGTGCATATTGCCTTAAGTACTGTAGCCACAGACAGGCAATGAATACTAACGATGACCCTTATATGTGATGTACTTTACTTTCATCAATGAAATGACCAGGATTTATCATTCTACCAATACGTTTTTCTAAGTCCAATGCTTCCATAGGATACCTTGCCTTCCATGCAAAGACAACAATAACTCCTTTCTGAACTGTTGTAGAATGAAATGAGCACACCAAGTAATAGCTTTCACTAGGAATCTCTGCTAAACATCAATGCAACAACTTTTCCAGCTTTCATAGGGAATCCTATGCTCCAGCCCCATCCAAGCTCGTGCACTCAGTCCATGCACAAGCCCCCAGCCATTATAAATAACCCCACCATCATCCATAGATAGACCACTCCTTTCTTAGCCCTCTCAAATACAATATCTTCCTCAGTTCCACCAAACCCACCCAAAAAATATTAGGGGATTTTCATCCCACAGGGTGTTGAACCGCCAATGTGTGTCTGTGACGACCCTTGTAGGTTTGGTGAGTTCCAGAATATCACCCACACCTATGCTCTACGCTTCTTCATGTGTGCCAACTACTAGTACGACAAGCCTCGATAGGGACCATACGAGTACCCACAGGTATAGCGACAAAGATCACTCATGTGAGCCTTTCCATAAGATTTCATGCACTCTCTTACTAATCTCCTCTCTTGTTTCTTTTGTCCAGTCTCCTTCACCTATCTGTGACTTCATGCAATAGCTCAATATGGAGCAAAATGAGCACTAGAAGTGGTAGGTGGACATGGAGATGTGATGGAGGAGGGAAGCTTACGAACGCCGCGAGTACGAGCAATATCAGGAGGAACTACGGATGAAGCAGCATAAGGAAGAGCGTGCCGCGGCTCAAGCATGCGAAGCAGAGAGGAAAAGTGAAAGAACAATGATGTCTCCTAGAGGGGGTGAATAGGCGATTTTACAAAAAATCATCCCATTTTACCGTTGATATAAACTTGCAGCGGAAAATAAACTAACAGAATTTTCACAAGTGAAAAAACTAAATATGTTAGGCTCAACTAGTGCACAATCACCCTAAATAAGTGTGAAAGTTACAATCCTAGGGTGGCAAGAATTATTCAATTCTAGCAAAAGATATACAAGAAAAACTCGAACTGAAAATCCTAAAAATACTAGTATCTGGGTCAATCCGGATACTCTGGGTTGTACAGTATCCGGAACCTACAGATTAATCCAGAATATCCAGGTTCTGTATAAAAAAAAGAGTTTGAAACTGAATTTAAACAATGCTTAAAGGGTTCTAGCTCAAACTAAGTGAAGTCGTGTGTTCCAAGTGATGATTTCAAGTAGATCCACGGAGAACCTACAATTAATTTAACACGAGTAAGTAGATCGAGCAATATGCATAAATATTGAGCAAGAACACAAGAACAAGAAAATAAGAAAGGAGACATAAGATTTGTTTCTTGATGTTCGGACACCTCTTCTAGAGGTTCGTATGTCTCTGTTGAGGGGCTTGATCACACATGAATCGAGTCTCTCTCAACCTTTTTTCTCTCCAAGATCGATCACACTTGAGCTTGGCTTCCACTCTTGATTTCTTCCCTTGCGGATGCAAAATCAAAGCCTTCACAAACTTCTCACGGCACATCACAACCTTGGGTGCTCGTCGGTGACACCTAGCCGCCTAGGAGCTCAAAGCTCCAAGAGTAACAAACACGATGATGAACTTCTTGTCGATGAACTCGAGTGCTCAAGAATGGATTTTAGTTCACTTGCACTCAATCTTTCAATCTCTCAATCCAACTCACTTTTCTTCTCAAATGTCACACTAACATGGAGTGGGAATGAGTTCTTTTGGCTCTAAAATATGTTCTCTTTCTTGCCCATGTAGCATAAACAAAGGATGGGGGTGAGGGGGTATTTATACCCAACCCCCAAAAACTAGCCCTTACACAGCTTTTTATACTGAACAGGAGTATCCGGGTCAACCCGGAGTATCCAGGTTAGCACTAGAATGCATAACTAAGAGCCCTGGCTGAAGCTCATCTCGGAGACTCCGGCCAACCTGGAGTATCCAGATCAACCCGAAGTATCCGGGTGAAACATTTAGACCCTAACAGACCACCTAGCTCGGAGCTAAACCCGGAGTCTCCGGCCAATCCGGAGTATCCGGGTAAACCAAAAAGGCCCTAATAGACCACTCGGCTCGGAACCTCACCCGGAGACTCCGGACAACCCGGAGTATCTGGGTCAACCTGGAGTATCCAGGTTCAGTACAGCTGGTCCTCTAAAAATGGCGATAATTTTTAATCCTGAAGTCCGATTTTGGACTCTATGGAAAGCTTATTCAGAGAGCTACATATCCCAACCAAATTCATGATCCCAAACATATTTGATCAAACTAGAAACACTCTGAAACCCAATTCAGACACTTCCACACTTTCCGCACTGGATTTTTAAAAAGAAATCTCACTTGGGTTTAGTTAGAAACTTTTAAGCACTGAGACACTACAATTAGCTCTACATTACATCCCTCTTAATAGTGCAGCATACCTATACTCGAATTCAAAGATAAAACTCGTTTGAAACACTTTGAGCCTTTGAATACCTTCAAGTACCGCTTCTTTCATTCAAACCTTGAGGGTTGCCAACTTTTATATATTCTTCACTTCATCTCTTCTTGATTCTTCAAATGATTGATGTGAATCATTCATAGCTTTCTATAGCCTCACACAGTCCATTGGTGCAAAACCTTCACTCACTCTTCACCACTGCCTTGATCATTCGGCTCTAAGCCATTTGCTTGCCCTTCACCATGGATGATCCATTGTAGCCAAGTCTTACTTTCCCTTCACTGTCTTGCCATAGAAAACCACTTTGTATTCGACATATTCAAGGAATTCACTTTATCAAATATGGAGTCCACTATTGTTCTTCACTCTTGGCATATAGAATATCTCAATTCAACTTATGCCTTTTTATGGAAACTAACTTCAACTCAGTCTCAAGTACAAAGCACATGGGTTAGTTTATAAACATTCAGTTACTTGATCAACACAAGTAACTTAACATTTACACTCATTGCCAATCTTCTTATGCTTCTACTTCTCCTCATGAGCATCACTATTTATCCCCTATGGAATAACCTAATAACAATTCTTAACACAATTGTTAGTTTATATTGTCATCACTTACCAAAGCATCACCTAGAGCTTATTCATCTTGATGCATTTTCAATCTCCCAATTCACCTAGAGCTCATGCATATCACTCCTACATGTATCACCTATGAAACAACCTACTAACAATTCTCAATAACGTTGTTAGTCCATAGGTATTATCATTAATTACCAAAACCACACATAAGGGCTATATTCACTTTTAGAAAGAAAGCGAGAGAGGGTCTGTCGCGCTAAGTCGGATAAGGGGCGGTGGGGGGGGGATGCCCTGAAAAAGGCCATATATCCTAAGTGTACTCAGTAAAGAGCATCTATTGTAACCCGGTCTATTTTTATTCCCTAAGGCATGCTAGGTTTACCAGCGACACGCTATTAGGTTAGTCTTTAGGCGTATCGTACGTGCTAACATTTGTTGTGGTCATTTCTTTATGGATATGATCCATTCGTGCAGCGATGATAAACCACATGTCTCATGTAATGTTCACTAACGTATGTAACCTCCGTGCCGGGTACTATGATAATTGTGCTTCACAACTATTATTCTTCAAAAATTTAGATTTTGTATCCTCCCAACGCTACGTCACTAAAAAAAATTACTCACACAATTTTATATCAACAAATAAACAAATATCGACAAAAAATACATCAAATTAATATTAGCAAAAAATGAACCACTTTGTGATGTTGTTTGGACAACTCTTTTAACTTCTTTTATATGATCCACATTGAGTTCTGGTAGTGCCTCATTAAATACATGATATTCTCCTAATTATTAATAAAAATTAATTAAAAAAATACTGACAGGCATGTCGGCATTCCAATTGCCGATAGCCTTGTCAGCTATCCGCTACCGCGTCCCCCTTATCAGTGTCTACCCGGATGCCTGTCGGCACGTGGAATGCCAACATGCCTTTTGTCTGTATTCTGCGTGCCAACAGGCCCTCAGACCTAGTGCCACGTAGCCTGTCGGCATCCGAAATACCGACAGGTCCCTTGTCGGTATTCCATGTGCGGACAAGTACCTATTCTTACAATGTTTCGAATTTAGCTATTATTTTTATAATTTTCCAATAAAATAATATTATTTTTTAAAAATTCCTTTCTCTCATGCCCGAGCTGCTGTGGATTTCTTTGGAAATAACGAGAGAGAGAGAGAGAGAGAGAGAGAGAGAGAGAGAGAGAGAGAGAGAGAGAGAGAGGTGTAGTGGTGTTGGAACTTTGGATGTCGGAACTAGATAAACAAAGGAAGTGTGTGGCATGTAGAGATGTCAATGGGGAATTACTAGTCGGGGAATGGCTCTCCATTCCATCTCCGAACGAAGGAAAAATCTCTGTTCCCGTCCTCGTCCATGCTCGCGGGGACTATTTTATGCCCATCCCTGTCCCCACATGGGGAATGAGGACCTGACGGGGAACATGTCCCCGCTAAAAATTGAGCTGATGGAGAGTTACGCCAGTTGGGTACGGTGTGGACTGGCTGGGAACGCGCTGAGTTAGTGAGTGGTGGGCCGATGAGCTCAAATATTTAGCTCACAAACAGATGGACTTTTAGGTTGTTTAACTTGGGGTAGACCTATGGGCTAGGCTTTAAATGAGGGTGGATGACTAAACATGTAAAGCGCATATATTCGGGACCAGTGGGAAAACGAGGACAGGGGATGGGGGAACCGTCGCCGTCCCCGCTATACCCGATGGGGGGGTCTTTTCTCCCAGTAAACTCTTCACATGGGGAAATTGGCCCTATCCCCGTACCCTAATAGGGGAATTTCTCGTCGGGGACGGGGATCGAGGCCCTGTTGACATCCCTAGTGGCATGTGCTATCCAGCTTGAATACGGATATTGTTTATCTCTACTGGTTGCGGTGTGCAGCATGGACAAAGTCATGTGTATATATATGTCTCCGATTGTTAAGCGTTTAAGGATAGAGACCAGGGATAGCTATTGTAAGAGCATCTTCAACTGACTTTCTAAATCTCATTTTTATATTATCATATAGAGAACCCTTCCAACAGATTCTCTTTTTATTTCTCTACGCGCTTCAACCGATTATCTAAATCTAGCACAAATTCAAAATTAGACAATATATGTGACCATATTTGCTGAAATAGATAACATATCATCATACTTACAATTTCAGCACTCGTATTCGGCACCTTATTTATCGAAAACTGACTTTTGGTATACTGTACCCCAAAAAACACGGGTCCAGCCATATTTGGCACCTCATATGCTGAAAATCAGGTGTATTCGGCATATGAGGTGCCGAATATGGGCTACAGTGCCATATTCGGCACCTCGTGTGCCGAATATGGCCTTTACCGGCTGACGTGCGGTCACGTCCTGCTTTTGTGTCACCGTCGCTTCGATGCTTTGCTTTCTGCGCGAATGGGCGGTATGCGTGTATGTTGCTTTCTTTTGCACGTCGGTGCGTCGTTTTGTAGCTGTCGATGCTTTTAGTGTGACACCTACAGCCCGCTACAAAATGAGGAGTGAGGAGGAGGAGCAGAGGGAGAAGCGAAGTGTGAGGTGAGGAGCAATAGCACAGCGTGAGGCTAGGAGCAACATCGCAAGGAGAGGAGTAGCAACAACGTGAGGAGAGAAGGAGCAATAGCGGGAAGATCAGTTATAGTAAGTACTTAGATTATATAGGTAATTAATATAGATAAGTAATAATAATTAGAGTAATTAGATTGTTTAAGATGTTTAATTAGATTTGATAAATTATATTAAGTTAATAAATTAGAGTACTTAGATTATGTATGTAATTAATACTTAGATTAGTAATAGTAATCAGACTAAGTAGATTGTTTAACCTGTTAAATTATATTAAGTTAATAAATTGCATTGCCAAATTATATTAAGTTGTTAAATTATATTTGTTCCAGCAGCAATACAGGAGAAGGTTTAAGAAACACCGCAAGAGGACGTTCACGCACCATATTAACATGGTGTACGACCAACAAAGAAATAGGATATGCTCCTACTATGATAGCTTAAGATGATGACGAGGACAATGATTTCATGCCACAACAACTCCTCCCTTCGAGACCTCCATCTCCGGAGGACGTTGAGGATCCTGAAAATTATGGTGGATTTGCTTCTACTCATCCTCAAAACTTTCAATCACCATATTGGAGACAACAGTCATCTTATCTTGATAGCATGGACTGACACAACTGATATTCTTTCTCTAGTTTACGTCGCCACTTTACGTGACACAGCCTTTCCCGATATAAAATGACAGCATCAAAGTGCTCGCAGCCGGTCCCGCTCATATTCGGCACCTCATATGCCGAATACACCAAAAGTCAGTTATTGGTGAATAAGGTGTTGAATATGAATGCTACAATTATAAATACGACGACATGTTGTCTATTTTGATAAATACGGTCGCGTATATTATCTAATTTTGGATTTGTTCCTCTAAATCTTGTTCTCTAAATTTTACTCACCTATATTTAGTATCCTATAAATAAAAAATATTTCCAATGGCTAAATTTTATATATATTTGAATTTTATTTGAATTCAAATTGAATTAAAAGAAAAATATCACATGAAATTATAAAAATGCATATAAATAGAGCATTACAAAGGAACTCACTTTTCTACCATATAACATAGGGCTTGAAATAATTTTAGAAATTAGTTCATCACATAAGAAGAATATATGTGATTTTCACTTATTTTTGGGAATTTATTTGAGACCCTAATAATTATTAGAAGTTAAAAAAGCAAACTTTTTTGAGAATTTTAGTTTAAATTCTACATAGGCTTTTTATATGAATCTAATTAAAATGGGTTGCACATAGATTATAAAACACCTAAAAAAGTCTAGAATTTTTAGAGCAACAAAATACCACTGTTTTGAATAGAAAAGATGAGAAAGTAAATTGGACTGTTGAGTACTGTTCATATCAGGGTCCACAGGTCATCGTCTTGTAGCTAACGGAGATGGCGAGCTTCTCCTGCTCACTGGACATGGCGAGCGAGACGGACGAGATAGTGATCGCACAAATTTGGCAAGTGTTTTAGGGAGTCAATTGGAGCTATCGTTTTGGTTCAAATCGTCAAATTTGGCGATGGTGAGCAGGAAGCTGAGCCGGTTGAAGATGCTCTAACAGAACTAACAACTCTCTAAAAATTTCTCCCTAAATATATATTATCAGTGATAGGGATTTACATACAAATTAGAATTTAAAAAATTAATAACACCTTAACACCTATAAAGGGTGCTAAGTGATACAACATAAGTAGCAAAGGAAAAGATGATGCTAGCTAACTATCTTTAGCACCTATCGTAGCAACTTCAATCAACCCATCATCCAACTCCCTACCCTATTTTTTAAGATAAACGATAAAAAATTATCTCCAACCATCCCCCATTCGACCTCCTATATTTGTGAAGTCCTCATTTCTTCTCCCTCACCCTCACACGCAGGAGGTCATAGCCGAGCCCCTATCCACGCTGCAACCCTGCTGGCCCCCACTCACGTGGTCGTACAACCCGATAGCTGCCGCCGCCATTGCCACCGTGGACCTTCGTCGCCGGCGTGCATGCTGCTGCCACCCCCCAAAACAGATTCCTCTCGTCATGCTAGTCCTCCTGATACCGACCTTCGGCCGAGCCTAGCCGCCATTTGGCGTCGGCGACGGGTAAAAGGATCGGTCATATATGATATTGGAACTTTCTGTTAGAACCCGAAACTTCTGAGTATTATGTTGTTGGATGAATTATAATGCTAAAAATATAGCCGTTAAAAATAACATTGTTTAGGTACGAAAGTGTTACTTGTTTTTTACAAGATATTAATAAAATAAAAATAATTATAATATAAAGGTCAGCTGAGCACGCTGAAAAGTAAATGGTGAAATCTAGATAAGAAACTTCAAATAAGAATAATAGATGGCTAAATATGAGTAATCGGTCGGAGTTGCTCCGAGGGGGTAATAGATGCAGATGCTCCTACCTCTCAGGCCTGCTCAGTCTGGCTCGGGCATCTCTCGACTCTGGACGAGGGGTACGAACCAAACAGCCCCTGTTTCCTCCGTCCTGGAAGCTGGAAGGTGAAACTGTCTTGCAAGGGGAGCTGAGGAGGTGCAGTAATGGCGCACCTGCTGCTGCACGGCATCCTCGACGCCACAATTTTGGAGGCCGACCACCTCACCAACCCCACCCGCGCCACCGGCGGTGCGCCCGGGATCTTCCGCAAGGTAAATCAACCCCCCCCCCCCCCCCCCGCGCGTACTTCCGTAAAGCATTCTAGTAGAAGCAGATTGCGTCCATCCATGGAAATCTCACATTGTTTGAGCCCGAAAATCGAGTCTTTAATTTCATCAGTTGGGGTTCTTGGCTTCCATTGTTCCATGTCTCTGAAAAGGGGCGATTTTTACAGTGTGCCGTGCACTGCTAGCAGTAGCTTCCTCGCTTGGTTTTGTTGGGATCCATGAATCACGTAGCTTGTCTGATGCGTGCCGTGCGTGCAGTTCGTGGAAGGGTTCGAGGAGACGCTCGGGCTCGGCCAGGGCTCGACGCGGCTGTACGCGACGGTGGACCTCGGCCGGGCGCGCGTCGGCCGGACGCGGGTCATCGCCGGCGACCCGGTGAACCCGCGGTGGTACGAGGCGTTCCACATATACTGCGCGCACTTCGCGGCCGACGTCGTCTTCTCCGTCAAGGCCGCGCAGCCCATCAGCGCCACGCTCATCGGCCGCGCCTACCTCCCTGTCCGGGACCTCCTCGCCGGCCAGGAGATCGACCGCTGGCTCGACATCCTTGACGCCACCAAGAGGCCGCTCTCGCACGGGCCAAAGATACGGGTGCGGCTGCGGTTCCGCGACGTGGCCGCCGACCGCCGCGGGTGGGACCGGGGCGTTGGCAGCGCACGGTACCCCGGTGTGCCGTACACCTTCTTCTCGCAGCGGCCTGGGTGCAGGATCACACTTTACCAGGACGCGCACACGCCCGACGCGTTCGCGCCCAGGATCCCGCTCGCCGGCGGCCGGAGCTACGAACCGGGCAGGTGCTGGGAGGACGTGTTCGACGCCATCAGCAACGCGCGCCACCTGATCTACATCACCGGCTGGTCGGTGTACACCGAGATAACGCTGGTGCGGGACGGCTCACGGCCGCGCCCCGGCGGCGACGCCACACTCGGCGAGCTCCTGAAGCGCAAGGCAAGCGAGGGCGTGCGCGTGCTCATGCTGGTGTGGGACGACCGCACCTCCGTCGAGTCCCTCGGCATGAAGTGGGGTTTCATGCAGACGCACGACGCAGCGACTGCGGAGTACTTCCTCGGCAGCGAAGTGCAGTGCGTCCTCTGCCCCCGCAACCCCGATGCCGGCAGCAGCGCCGTCATGAGTGCACAGATCTCCTACATGATCACCCACCACCAGAAGATCGTCGTTGTCGACCACGAAATGCCAGTGAGGCACAGCGACCGCCGCCGCATCGTCAGCTTTGTAGGTGGCCTAGACCTCTGCGACGGCCGCTACGACACGCAGTTCCACTCCCTGTTCCGGACGCTGGACACGGCGCACCACAAGGACTTCCACCAGCCCAACCTCGATGGTGCGTCCATCGACAAGGGTGGGCCGAGGGAGCCATGGCATGACATCCACGCCAAGATCGAAGGTCCGGCTGCGTGGGACGTGCTCTACAACTTTGAGCAGCGGTGGAGGAAACAAGGAGGCGACAAGGACCTCCTCGTCGACCTCAAAGCCTTGACAGACCTGATCATACCGCCGTCGCCGGTGATGTTCCCTGACGACCAGGAGACATGGAACGTGCAGCTCTTCCGGTCCATTGATGGTGGGGCGTGCTTCGGCTTCCCCAACACCCCAGAGGCCGCAGCTCAATCTGGCCTTGTCAGTGGCAAGAACAATGTCCTTGACAGGAGCATCCAGGATGCCTACATCCATGCCATACGCCGTGCCAAGCACTTTATCTACATCGAGAACCAGTACTTTATCGGCAGTTCTTTCGCGTGGAAAGCCGACGGCATTAAGCCAGAGGAGATTGAAGCATTGCATCTGATCCCCAAAGAGCTGTCACTGAAGATTGTGAGCAAGATTGAAGCCTGTGAACATTTTGCAGTTTACGTCGTGCTGCCAATGTGGCCAGAAGGTCCTCCTGCTGGTACATCCGTGCAGGCAATACTGGACTGGCAGAGGAGGACGATGGAGATGATGTACTATGACATTTCCGTTGCACTTGAGGCTAAGAGAATTGACGCTAACCCGAGGGATTACCTTACATTCTTCTGCTTGGGGAACAGAGAGGAGAAGATGAGTGGCGAGTATGAACCTGCAGGTCACCCATTGGATGAGACAGACTACGCTCGGGCGCAGAAAGCACGGCGCTTCATGATCTACGTTCACTCCAAGATGATGATAGGTATGCCCCAAACACAATGCATGATCAAACTCTTCTAATCTAGAACAGCAAATTCGCTCTTTGGTTACACCATAGGCAAGCAGTTGCATGAAATTGTTTGCACTTGTTGAACATCTCCAGGCATCTGCAGCACATTTCAGATTACCAATGTTCCACTCTTTGAAGTACACTTATAGTTACTAATCCAAATTCAAACACCCTCATGTTGTGTCATGAAAAGGATTTTTCGGGGCAGGTCAAATCTGGGTGTCACAAACGAACACATTGCAGTATTCCGTTTCTTGCTGTCAGAGACATACCTGATACTGTTAACTAGTTTTATTTCAGTTACTGCACACGTTTCATGTGATTTGAGTTAAAATTTGTCTAACATGTCATGCCCGGTTTGTTTCAGTCGACGACGAGTACATAATTGTTGGATCTGCCAACATCAACCAGCGGTCAATGGACGGGGGCAGAGACTCTGAAATCGCCATGGGTGCATACCAGCCATGTCACCTGAACACCAAAGGCCAGGTCGCCAGAGGGCAGGTCCATGGCTTCCGGATGTCGCTGTGGTACGAGCACCTCGGCATGCTGCACGACGATTTCCTGAACCCGGGGAGCCTGGAGTGCGTTCAGAGGGTGAACAAGATGGCTGACAAGTACTGGGACCTCTACGCCAACGACAACCTCAACGATGACCTTCCTGGACACCTGCTTAGATACCCGGTTGCTGTCACAAAGGAGGGCACGGTGACAGAGCTCCCGGGGGCAAAATTCTTTCCCGACACACAGGCGCTGGTGCTTGGGGCGAAATCTAAAAACCTACCTCCTATTCTTACTACCTAGAGAATCGCCATCCTTGTATTGTTACTGCTGTATCTGCATATGTAGCTCCAGCGGTGTAAGCTATTCTGTTGCTATGTGATGATTATACCTGAATTCGGTGGTCAGCTTATCTGAAGTCTGAACATTTCAGTTGGTCATAGTCCTTGCATGACGAATATGAGTCGTTAACCTCAGAAGGTTTAGCAATGCGCTCTTGGCAACTTGACTGACTAATTAGCAGTATACACTACAGACTTCAGACTTTGGTTGGCTAGGTTAAATCGATGGTGTCACATTTTGTCAATGTTTTTGCTAGGTTTGATTTCTTGGGTTCCAGACAGGTTTTTGAAAGTTTCTTAGGCAGTTACACAATGGTCAATGTGCCTGTATGGTTCATCAACTCATAATACTCATCTGTGATTGAACTCCTTACCCAGTCTTTGAACCGGAAAAGTATTCAGAACAGACCTGTGTAGTCTTTCACTCTTCAGTCATTCCCTTCCAGTTTTGCTGATTCAGGCACATTTGCATTTTTGAAATTCTGAACCTTACTGCTTTGTGCCGGAGAAGTGGTATATGGGCACTGAATTGCTAGAGAGTAATCAATTTTATTTCCAGAAAATTACTAGAGAGAGAGTAACAACTACTACAGTTACTTAAGATTTACTGCATCGCTTTGTAAAGAACTGCAGTCCTGATAGATAGTGCCAATACTTTCAGAGAGATGTCTTAAGCCCAAAATGTCTTAGAGATTACAAGAAGCATTTCCAAAAGCTAAATATCATATTCTCAAGCCCAAAATGGAGGAAGATCTCCAAAAATAGAGAGGGAGTCGAAAATGGAGGAACATTCTTGTCACGTCCGGGTGCCGTCCAATCTTTGGACGAAATGGTGATCACTGACCGGTGACCTTCTTTGGACCAGCTGATGCTTTCAGCTTTCTTGTCTCCTTTTCCTTTCTTCAGCATTAAGCCTGTTGCTGTTCAGTTTTATTCCCCCGTTCTCTGTATCCATCCGTTTTCCGAACATTTCAAGCCTAGAACTAAGGAAAAGTGGATGCATTTTGTAGGGCTACGATCCTATGGACAAATTCCTATTTCTACCTTGGAACAAAAGAATACACACTTTTATGGTTCAATGCTTAGGAATTTCTATGAGGATAGGCTTAATGGATGGTTCTATCTCTCACAAAATTCCTGCAATTTTGTTCTTGTGAAGCATCTAAATCACTCACTTAGCAATTCATATATTCCATGACTAGGCATAGCAGCCTAATTCGTATGTTTTCCTATTCCTATATTTTCGCATTTATGCATTTCAGCATGGAAATTTTTATTGGTGCAGATGGCTGGAGATTTCTCGAAGTAACACAGGATCGACTTCGAGACGTGTCTTAGAGACGCTTTTCTTAAGATTTATTTGTCCCCATTATAAGGTGGGCATTGTTACCAACAAAAAGCCTCCCAAGATACAATGAAGTCACATCGCCTACACACGCACTCGTGAAGATGACCATGTATGCTCTTAAGACTTCTCTGAATTGTCCCCCGTAAAAAGTATCACACACTAAGTAATCTGAGTGAGAGTGTTTTAGCATCGTGTGTTTGGTTTCACATTTCTTGCCATGAATAACATAAAGTCATGCTCTATTTATATTTTACCAACAATTTATTTTTAAGAGATACAACTCTTTATGAGGCACCAATAAATATGATGATTCAACATTAAGAGACATGACTCTTGATGATCAAAGAACATAATGATTCATCAACCATTACGACTATTCAACTTTTAAGACATGTGCTAATTGTTGTCACAACGTCCAAAACAATAATGATAAACAAGTGGTTACAAATGTAGAGTCCACACACATATAATATTGAACTTAATACAAATAGCTATTAACATGGTCTATTAAACCATTTTTCTATGATAATTTTTCCACCTCACTTGTGATAAACACAAATAAGAAATAAGCAATGGAATTTGGACCCAAAATAATTTACTTTACTTTGAAAATCTCCAACATTTTTTCCCATTTCACACAAGATACTGTTTCCTCGGAAAAGAAGAAGGAATTGTTCCGTATGAAATTCCTACGTCCTAAATAGACCGCACCGTGTTTATAAACAAGGATGAACATCAGCCGAGCATTGGTCGTATCATATGGGTGCATATTTCTTCTCAATATTCGTATAAGTAATACTCATCGATTAGGGTTTTTGTTTTTTTAGAAGTCTTCAATGGCATTGGTCGTTACACCTGGACGGAGCTACTCTAGACATGCATGTACGATCCTTGTACCAGTCACCATAGACCATACATCCTCGCAGTCTCGAGGTGCGCAGATTAAACACGTGGTGGTTCCACGTTACCATCAGGCCTCTCCAAGTACGATTATGCAGTTTCTTAGCTCTCTCCACATCATCAAGAAATAACGGAGGAAATAAACTCTCTTACGACTGATTTCTAATGCTTTCAAAATATGGGCCACGCTGTTTAATATTGTAGACCATGACAATAGCGATAGATATTATTTTCCTCTCTAATACAGTTTCTTTGCGATGTCGGTGAATACGGTGATCACTAGTGTAAGCCGCTGTAGGGCTCAGACACACAAGCATCCAAGCATATTATTTTAGAAAATAATCTTATAAAATTTGATCTTATGTATTTATGGTCTAAATCTAATTTTTAACGTGATATATACTAATTTATTTTCTTTATATTTTCTCATACATGATTTTTATCTAATTTTATTATAAATTTTAAGGTAATTTTTACTATATATTAATTGAGTCCAAATCGTAAATAGACGTATTATTATTTTTCTATACCCTTCCCTTCCCTTCCCTTCCCTTCTTCCCCCTTCACCTTTCCCTCTCTGCTCCATTCCCCGAAACAACCCAACCCAACCCTCCACCACCGCCTCCTCCGTCTCCGCCTCGCCGCCGGCGCCATGCCCGGCGCCGCGGCCCACGCGGTAGAACCCCGGGGCGCCAACCCCGCAGCCTCCCCACCCCTTGTGGCGGCCGCGGCGGCGGGGAGAGGCGGGTGCGAGCCGGTGCGGAAGGCGGGGCCCGTGACCATGGAGCACGTGCTCCTCGCGCTGCACGAGACGGAGGCGGAGCGGGAGGCGCGGATCCGCGACATGTTCGGCTTCTTCGACACCGCGGGCTGCGGGCAGCTCGACTACGCGCAGATCGAGGCTGGGCTGGCGGCGCTGCAGGTGCCCACCGAGTGCAAGTACGCGCGGGAGCTGCTCCGCGCCTGCGACCGCGACCGCGATGGTCGCGTCGGCTACGATGACTTCCGCCGCTACATGGACGACAAGGAGCTCGAGCTCTACCGCATCTTCCAGGCCATCGACGTCGAGCACAACGGCTGCATCCTCCCCGAGGAGCTCTGGGACGCGCTCGTCAAGGCTGGTATGTGTTTCCTAGTCCACACCTCGTCTCCCAGCCCCGTCCTTGTGCCGATTTGTTCACCTCACGCGGTGCCCGGATTCTGACGCGTTGTGCGTAATGTAGTTGCTGTGGGGTGTTAAGGCTTGGTCGTTGCGGGATGCTTCAGACGAATTAGTACCCAACCTTTAGACTTTGTTAGTGTTTTTTTGCCTTATTTTCTTTACCGAGTTAGTAGTTGATGGAGGTGAGTGTTGTCAGCTGTGGAGATGGAAAGTGTTCTCTGCAATTGACTTGGTATCGACACCGATGCGGGAATTTGCAGGTCCTGATGGCATCTACTGCAACTCTGCAAGCATTCGGTAGTATCTGCTAGTAGCAGAGTTTGAGCTCTAAGCTATTTGCAGAATTTGAAAATTTCGAGTAAAATGCTTATCTTCTTTCATTTTCAGCTTGGTTGTAGTAAGACCATGTACGACCAATTGGTCGCCACAATGTTCCTGTTGGATGTACTTTAGCATTACTACTGCTACCATATTGAGAGTGCAGATTAAGTTAAGTTTGCCGTGATATGATGAATGTGACCAGGCTGTATGACTACCAACACCATGATCACTTTGTGTGGGATAAAATGTTTGTTGGATGCACAGTGCATAAAGAAGGCATGAATGTACAGTTGTCATTCCACAATTGCATACCTCGACGAACAAGTGTAGGGTGAAAAAAAACCCAATGAAGTGTGTTTGTTGAATTGGGGACCAGTGTTTTTTTTCCTCCTAGATTTTTAGCTTGGTTAATCTATTGTGATATAAAAGTTCCAGGCTAATGTTGTGAAGATTTTACAATGCTAATGCTGTTCAATATGGTAGCAGACAGTATTTTCTTCTTCATAATGCTGACTTAAGTCAAAATGCACATTTGGTGCGTTGCGTTCATAAATTATCTGCACCTGACATAGATCTTGTGCAAAATTACAAATGATCACAAATAGTTCACTGAATCTTGAGAATCACTTGTGTCTATACCCTTATCTTGGTCCATGAACCTTTTTTACTTTTAGCTTCTTGTCTATTCAACCCTAAACCATATTTTGCTGAAGGGCATGCGTGTGCCTTGGTTAGGTTGTTATGCCTTGTGCAGGTGCTTTATCTGTTTCTCCACATCGACTTAGTGCCTAGTTCAGTGGGTACTATTGGCTATTGAGTGGTGCATAGCATAACAACTTTTTAGCAAATGCTAGTGGTGCATCGGTGCAGAACTGTGTGAACTCCTTTAGCTTTGCCAATTCTCTAGTGTATCAATGTGCGCAAACATCAATAATCATGTTTACCATGATTGTTTGACTATTACATGTGATTGAATGCTATGAAATTCCCAATTCTTATCATTTCAGCGTGGATATACAATTGAGTTGAACTTTCTTGCATGTAGTTTCTTCTAAATGAGTTGAAATTGGCATGACATAATTAATATCAATGGATTGACTATGCATTATATTTCCCACCGCTCACAGGACTTCCATAATGGAGGTGTTCATCCACCAGGTGTTGCTGCTGAAGATCATACAACCCAGATCATTCTGATACCTTGCATGGCCTTAGCTCTCTTACCTAACATTCTCGCATGGTCATGAAAACTACCCTTAACGCGAGCAATAGCAAGTGCCGGCCAAACTGACTGGAGAGGCCCTCTCTGGTGGACGCACAGTACCTGTGTCGGCTGGCTGACATGTGGTCAAATGAAGTACCCTTGTGTGATTGAACGGTGTGTGTATTCTGAATGGTGTGTGTACCTATCGTTTGTTGAGCATGTTCTAACGTGAATAAAAAATATTTGAGGACTTCCTCTTTGCTTGGATATAATTTTCTATGTGTTTCATGGAATACGGTATTATGTTCCTGAGATTGGGATCAAAGGCTGTAGTTGTGAGGTTGGAGCGTGGGGTCCTGGACCAAGCCCACAGCGAGAAGTTGCCATGGTGCAGCCGAGGGAGGGAGGCGTGTGCTGGTGGAGCCTTGCGCACGGGTGCGGTGTGGCAAGAGTGAGAGGAGGGAACATGCCAAGAGGGATTTCTGTTATTCCTTCTTAATTCTTGAATCAACTGAATGAGCTAGGCCTTGCTTTATTTGCTGCTCCCTAACATATCCAATCTAGTCTTTAGCCTAACAAATCCAATCTAGAAGATACAACCAAA
Source organism: Phragmites australis (assembly GCF_958298935.1). Taxonomy (NCBI): domain Eukaryota; kingdom Viridiplantae; phylum Streptophyta; class Magnoliopsida; order Poales; family Poaceae; genus Phragmites; species Phragmites australis. The sequence goes on from NC_084928.1 coordinate 29,990,771, forward strand.
TCAAAGAGATAACATTGCTAACTTAATGACAAAGTCCCTTGGGAGCCAAGCCAGGGGCGTGCCGTGCACAACACCCTATCTTGGCATGGCTGGTGGTGCATGTGCTCTCCTTTTGTACTGACAACCCACCATGACATATTGTCTTTCTGAATTCCGCATTCTTCTTTTTAACTGCTAGTGTGATACCTAGAGATTCACTGATTGATACTTATGAGCTGTGCCAATGCACTGCCTGACTGGAAATCATGATAGTAAAACAAAGTTAAGAAATGCATTTTTATTTAAGACTTCAAATTTATGAGTATGAGTTGTGCTGATGTATCACGCTGACAAGGAATTAAGACCCTGTTTGGCAGAGCTCTAGCTTTGAGATCTATATAGGATTTGGAGTTTGTAGGATAAAATAAAGTGGTTTAAACATATGTTTTCGGTCCAAAATAAGAACAGGATGCCTAAACCAAAGACTCTTAATCTGATCAAAGCTCAAGCTCTAACAATTTCTGGAGCTAGAGATGATTAGCTCTAAGAATTCTTGGAGCTAAAGCTCTGCAAAACAGGCACTAATAGTGATGAACCTGGGTATTTCATGTTATAGTGGCAGCTATAGTCTCTGGCCTTTGGTTTGGGAAAGTTTATGGCTTTATACAGTATACACAGAAATAGTGGCAGCTACAGTCTCCGGCCTTTGGTTTGGGAAAGTTTATGGCTTTATACAGTATACACAGAAGATTTAGTTAATCTGGCTTTAGTTTCCAATAAGTTACAGATCAACTCATTAAAATTTTGTTTTATATTCAGACACTGCAGGTTACCTAATTCTAGAGTACTAACTTCATTCTAAATACAGTTCATATTCTAGTGTCACAATATATATATAATGTGCCTAGGCGCATTGTAGTTCACTGTTGCGCTACCCCGTAGTTACGATCCAAAAAACAGTACAGTTGCGACTCACAAGATAGGTCAGTTACTACAAACATATATGGTCGTAACTTGGTACCTTATCTAGTCGTAATTATGCACTTTTTGCATGTGATCGTAACTGGGTCACCTTTGGGTACACTCCCAGTTACGATCCAAAAAATAATATGGTTGCTATCGTAATTAACTTTTTTATCATGTGATCGTAACTCAACTATCTGTGCTATTGTAACTGATTATTTTCTTAGTCGTAACTGTGATCGCAACTATGTCACCTCTGCGCACACCCTAGTTACAATCCAAAAAGCAGTATAGTTGCTATCGTAATTGACTTATTTGTCATGTGATTGTAACTCAACTACCTATCTTGTCGTAACCGACTATTTTCTTAGTCGTAACTGTGGGTGGCGCAGCAGTGAACTACAATGCTTCTCGTAATTATACACTTTTTATCATGTGATCGTAACTCATCTATATGTGCCGTCGTAACTGACTAGTTTTTTAGTCGTAACTGGGGTGGTGCGATGGTGGCTGCAGCAACTGAGGATGGCGCAACGTAGTTCACTATTGCACCTAGGTGCAGAATAGACTCGCTGTGTGTGTGTATTGTGATCAAGTTATTTGGAGCTTCAATCATATATGTATCTGTAATCCATCTTACAAGCAATGTCAGTTTGCTGTTTGCAGGTATAGAGATTAATGATGAGGAGCTGGCAAGATTTGTTGAGCATGTGGACAAAGACAACAATGGGATAATTACTTTTGAAGAATGGAGGGACTTTCTTTTGCTTTATCCTAATGAAGTAACCATTGAGAACATTTATCATCACTGGGAAAGAGTCTGCCTTGTTGATATTGGTGAACAGGCTGCTATACCAGAAGGCATAAGTAAGCACGTCAGCGCAAGCAAATATCTGATTGCCGGAGGGATTGCTGGTGCAGCATCTCGTACTGTAACTGCACCTCTGGATCGCCTTAAAGTGATCATGCAAGTACAAACAACGCGCACTACAGTCATGCACGCAATTAAAGATATCTGGGCTAAGGGTGGTATGCTGGGATTTTTTAGAGGGAATGGATTGAATGTTGTAAAAGTCGCTCCAGAAAGTGCAATAAGATTTTATGCTTATGAAATGTTAAAAGAATATATTATGAAGTGCAAAGGAGAAAATAAGAGTGAAGTTGGTGCTTCTGAACGTCTCGTTGCTGGTGGTTTAGCTGGTGCAGTGGCCCAAGCAGCAATTTACCCTATAGATTTAGTAAAGACACGTCTACAGACTTATTCATGTGAGGGTGGTAAAGTTCCTAGAATTGGTGCACTGTCAAGGGATATTTGGATGCATGAAGGTCCTCGAGCATTTTATAGAGGTCTTGTTCCATCTTTGCTTGGTATTGTGCCTTATGCTGGAATTGATCTTGCTGTATATGAGACTTTGAAAGATGTATCAAAGACATATATACTGAAGGACAGTGGTAAATCCTTGCTCAGTATTTGTTTGTGTTTTCTCCCTCTATTTCAACTGTATGTTTCTTGATTCTTGAATGTTCTATGATCATGTAGATCCTGGTCCTCTAGTACAATTGGGCTGTGGGACTGTCTCTGGGGCTCTAGGAGCGACATGTGTTTACCCTCTACAGGTTATCAGAACAAGGTAAGAAATTTGTAATTGTACGATTTGAAAACCTCTCATTCCCTCAACCGTATTTCTAAATATATGTAGACTGCAAGCTCAGCAAGCCAATTCAGAATCTGCCTATAGAGGAATGTCTGATGTATTCTGGAGAACCCTACAGCATGAGGGTATTTCTGGATTCTACAAAGGAATTCTACCGAATCTCCTTAAAGTGGTGCCCGCTGCAAGTATCACCTATCTAGTGTATGAGGCGATGAAGAAAAATCTCTCTCTTGATTAAATTCTGGAGTTGTTTTGCAAAAATCAGCCATCATTATTAACATGGCTGCTTGTAGAGATAATGACAACACATGAATTTACTGGTTGAATAGTTCCTTTTTGAAGTGAAAGATGGTGCCTTCAGTATAGAGCTGGAAGCTATGGTGTCATTTTCCTCATACTTTTGATTCAGCAGAAATGAAGTGATAATCATGAGATTGTCGAGGCACCATGGCTGGCATACTGGTAACAATCCTACTTGTTGATTCATACTACCGCCATTACACTTGATATGCCTTTTTGTTTTCCATCCTAGTTCTTTTTGCGCACACAACTACTTTTTCAAACTTAGTGTAAGTTTTTTTCTTACAACAAGGGACTATATTGTGAATTTCTGCACCTATTTGGGATTCAAAGTGAAGAACTTAGATTATGTTTAAGCAATACCTCATTTCTAGGAACTAGAGCTAATGGTTTCTTTGGGAGCATTTTAAGCTAACTATGAGCATACATTAAGCTTGTATGCTGATGACTTTCTGTCTTCCTACTTAGATTATCTGTGTATACCTCCTATTGTTGATATAGAGATGATTAAAGAATACCAGTGGTAGCTGGCTGCAAAATGTTGCCTTATTTTTGTTTACAGTTTAATAATGCTCATACAGATTGGAAATGTCCATAACACTTTACTTCTAAAAGTGGCACAATCTCTTACAAAGTGTTTGGTATGAAGAACTAGATGGTGAATGTGATCCTAACTCCAAACTTTGACTTGCTTGTTTGGTTTTTGAAATGGGATGAGTTGGTGGCATGGCCAAGTCATTCCTCCTGACAATTAGGTCTATAGAAAATGAAAGATTGCATCATACCACCAAAATTATTGGATTGTCTCATGGTCCATCAATCTGTCCTAGGATTCCAAACTTTATTACTAATTTAGTTGTGATAAAAAATGTGTATAGAGAGAAGCAAGTTAAAGAAGATGAATACAGTTCTTAGAGATCGCTATTTGTCCTAATTATTTCTGGTATATTATTCATAAAAAGGAAAAGGTATATAGTATGAGATGTTGTTTAAAAAGTAAATGACCCTTTCCCCATGTAATGAGTTTGGTATGAGTATCACAAATTGCACTTATTCTATCGGAAATTTCAAAGTAGACAGTGATCCATACACATTCGACCCATAGCATCTACATATTTAAGAACTAGTTTCAAAGAACCACACTATTTGTCGCTCAAAGTTCTAAAAAATTACACTTCCATCACACATGACCTAAGTGATAGGCCTGGTCCACTTAACAGGAACACATAACTTTATGCTACTGTTTGGCCAGCGCACGGTGATGCGGTGCAGCATTTGGATGACGATTGCAAGCATGACTTCTTTCCTCCCAATCCTGTTGACCAAACCGTCATCAAAATGTATGACACGGCGCGCCACGTCACGTCATGTCATGCGTAACAAGTTAATCTGTGTTGTACAATAGCGTTTGGATGGCCTGTCTCACTATCGAAGGGCCACACTTGTCAGTACTCTTTCAGCCCAATAGTATTTTTTTTTCCAAACCATGGGCAATAAAAAGTGTGGTTCTTTGAAACAAGTTCTTAAAAATGTACCTTTTATATATTTTGGAAAGAATAAGTTTAGTTTTATAAAACTTATTCGTTTAGTATTAGATGTGCTGAGCCTTTGGGATAAGGACAAGTTGTATATATTAGATACTAATGGCCAAAATGAGATTAGGTTTACTGCTGGCAGGTTTAGATTGAATGTTTGTGTTGGATTTACCCAAAAAAAAATGTGCACCCATAGTTATTAGCGCGTCAAGAAATCGTCAATGTTCACCTAGATGCTAGGTGTAGACGGTCGGTCACCCTGTGACTAGCGACTAGGCTGACTAGACGGCGACTAGATGGTCTAGACTATTTTGTATTGTAGCAGCAAAAAATGCAGACATAGATTCCGTGGAGTAGCATACATAGATCCGGGGATTAGAGCTAGTACCTCTCCAAGGCAGGGGATTTTCGGAGCGGAGGGGTGACGGTGCGGGTGTGGGTGCGGCCGTGGGCGACGACTCTGATGAGGCCACGAGTGTGGGAGCGGGCGACGGCTCGGACAAGGTCGTGGGCGACAGCGCAGGCGCGGGGTGGTTGCAACCAGCGGTGCTGCCACAGATGAGAGGAGAGAGTCGAGAGATGAATGGGGAATGGATGGATTGGTTTAGGTTTTGTGCGGTGCGGAGAATAGTTTTAGGGCCGAAATTTGGTTCCGCATGCGGACCCGCCAGACGTCAAACTCTGCATCGTCAAGACGCGCTAGACGATTGTCTACGCGAACATTGGAAATCGTCACCGTAGCGATGCTATATCGGCGTGGTGTCAAATCGTGGCTTGCCACGGCGACGCCACGGCCCGAGCATGTATGGGGTCCCCACGGCGCCTTTATGGCGTCACGTGGTGACGAAAAGCGGTGTGGCGGGTGCAATTTGTTGCTGTGGGTGAATACCTGTTGAATCAAGGGGAGCATGAGGAGGGGGCCGCAGCATACACATACTTTCCCAAGCCACCTTTGAACCCTAGCCCGAGCCGCCTTCGCCACCGTCGAGACGGTCTCCTTCCGCCCTCCTCCTCATCCGTCGTCCACCGTTGAGCCATTGCCTGCCCTCCTTGTAGATCGGGCGGTCGAGAGGCAGATCCGGCAGATTCATGCCAGGGAGGGAGTGCGGCAGCCGTCGAGCTCCTCGGTCCCAACCGCTGCTGCTTCGTGGCCATGGGCAGTGCTCATGTGGAGCCATCATGCGGTAGTGGACTCATGGCAGGGATGGACCGACGATGGGTAGGTTGGCTTGCTAGTTGAGTGGGCTTTGAGCTTTGCTGCTTTGGCCTTTGCAATTGGGCTAGTCAGCTAATGCTCTAAGTGGGCTGCTGAGAAATGGATATACCCGGTCTTCAAAAGAACAATTGTTGGACAGGGAAGGCATAGGAAAGTTATTAATTGTGGCAACAATGTATGGCGTTGCCATGCCGTGTGCTGTAAGCAATATAAAGGTGTGAAGGTGGTGGGTTGCCACGTCTCGCCGCACCGCCGTAATAACTATATGTGCATCAGATTTGTTCAGTAGCTGTGCTGCTGTAGCCTTTTCCCTTTCACAGAACATTATGCAGCTAGCTGATCTGGGATTTTTTCATCCTGACTGGAATTTGAAAACCTGCTAGAATTGTTGATGTTTGGAAATATATGGCATATTTCTCAATTTTAGAATGAGCAAGGTTGGTAGCTGATGATGATTTACGAATACACTACTACAACCTGATATCGGCACATGAACTGTAGAAGTTCATTATTTACACATTATTAATGGATACACCACTACAACCTGATCTCAGTACATAACCGTAGAAGCTCATTATTTACATTGCGACAAAGAATCCTGAACAGTAATCTGGAACAAGGGATGCTGCTCTGATACCAATAGTTCTGAGCGTGTGAGATTTGGCACAGGGTATCAAGCTAGATGTATTGCCTTTCTAAACTGAGATAATGTAGTATCGACTTCGAAGTTACTAACCACTCTGAATGAGGAAACACTATTAGTCTGAAGACATTTGCTAACTGAAAGTTTCGGCTTGTAGTCTAACTGTGTTATCTGATATTTATCACCCTGTCTTCATTCTGTCCTTGGAAGGTTTATGCTCACTCTGTATTTTATGTACAATGGTGTTGCATAATCGAAGAGGAAATGGAATAATGTGGAGTTGGTCTGTAGATGCCTTGGCGATAGTCTTCCTCTGTGCTTTACTTCTAAGAAAGTAGTACAGTACCATGTCCGCTCAGAGTTGAACAAATTTAGCTTATCACTAATATCCCATCCATATATCAATCTTGCAACTTATAACAAATCTAGCTACCTTCCATTGGGTAAAGAAAGATACAGCTGGTTCTTCGCAGTTAAGTTCTAACCATATTGCAGGAGCTAAGATATCCAATTATCTCTATAAGGTGCATATGCTCTGACTAGGAGCAGGGATCTGGTCATTTTTGCATTGATCTACCATGATATAATTCTGTCTTGTATGTAGTCATATGCAGTGTTACCTAGACACCCATGTTCATTTTTTTTTGCCGAATCGAACACCCTGAATCCAAGTCGGATTCCGAGTTGTACTTCGCGTGTCTAAATTTTCTTTGCCGAATCGGACACCTGAATCCGAGTTGGATTCTGATACCCGTGTCTATGTCCAGGTAACACTAGTCATATGCTAATATTCTTGATTGGGTGGGTCAGCTTTGCATTGCCATTCCCTTTTGTATCCTAAGCAGTCTTGCCACCGAAGTGGCTCCGTATTGATTACTGTACATCACAACACTTGCTTTCTCTGTATTTCTTCATCTCTAACAAAATACCAGCAGTTTTGATCTTTTTGGCCTAAAAGCATAAATCTGCGCACATATTTATTTGGCTTTATCTTTCTTTTGATGCTTGGTGTTTTTTCTCACTTTTCATATAAATCAAGTTATGAGCACAAGGAATCGAAAATTAAGCTTGGGTATTCTCTCGCTTGATTGGTTTGAACAAGTTAATGCTTAAAGTTTGACATTAGTTCACGTAGTCATTTCTGCTGTCGATTATTTGAATACCTTTGAGCGTGATAAATTATCATTTTAACTCATGAGTTGCTGTACTGGATGTATTCTAGAAAAAGGGGGCTTGCTGCACTCGATAAACTCTTCAGTTATTATCATGATCATAATCTTGGACGTCTCACTTGATTTGGATAAATTATCTTCATTATTTTAACCCACGATTCATTTGCTTTGTTTCTCACGTTTCAGTTAAATGGCACCATTGGCACCGAGTTGCTGTTCATCATGAATTCCCGAAGTCTTATTTTGCCCCGTTCTTGGGTGAGTTGTTAGTGAAACTGTAACACACAGGAAAACTCTCGCCTAACTTAATTTACGATTCCTTGTGCTCCTGAACTCTGGAGCTGTGACCTTCACTGACCACCAAATTGCCCTGCAGAAAGGGTGCTGGTTATACATGTATCTATTTTCAGCGGCGACTTGGCACAAGTCAATGCCTACTGTATCTAATAATCCGCCCTTATCATCAATCTATCTTCCTTATGGTTGGTTACCCATTTCCCCTGTTGCATACATTTGTATCGCCAACTCAACGGACCTGGAAAGCTGGAGCTATGCAAAGACGGTAAAATACTCACAAGGTGTCAGTATATGCCTATGTGTGTAGCAAAAGTTTGTTCGAAGGTGTACACAGGGCCGTCGCCTGTCAGTGTATGCAGCCGGTTGATGCATCCATATAGGTAGGCTTGCCACATACTGTCACTGGAGTACTGAACGATGGCTAATCCATACCTGCTGAATTGGCATTTCCAGCAGCATGTTAATAAGAGTTTGTGTCCTACCTCTTCTGCTGCCGATGGTTTTTTTTTTTTTTTTTTGGCAGAACATAGGAGAAGGTATGCTGTCATCTGTGACTGTTGTTATGTTGTGGATATCGTTGCCATGCCAGCGACAGGAATAGCAGTTTGTTTTGCACGGTGCTGGCACAAGAAGCTTCTAGAAAAGATAAACCAGGATTGTCGGAACCATATGGCAGTTCAATGGCTGATGTTTGGTAGCGAGCCTCAGGTTGCTCTGATCTTCTAGAATGGGCTGAAAGCTACTACCTCCGTTTTCAAATAATCGAAACGGAGGGAGTACATCGCTCAGGGAAAGAAGAGATGTGAAGGAGAACTGAAAGGGCAGTGTGAAGGCAGGCAGGAAACCGGGGAGAAGCTTCCTTTGGGTTGGTGTGTGATGGTAATGGTCCCGGCTGGTGCTGCCCTTACTCTCCCGTCCACCAGTTTTTGCCGATATTCCACACTGATTTGTGTCGTTAATCCTGGACCACTGGGAGGTCTCGTGTGTGTGTGTGTGTGTGTGTTTTTTTTTTTTTTTTGGCGAGATGGAGATATGTCGTAACAAGCTTGCAGTCTGATTTGGTTCGGCAGCTGGTTTCTCCGTCACTGAAGCAGTGCGAGGCTAGCTAACTGCTTCACGTGTGGATTGGTTGCTGGTAGCAGTTGGATTTCATCCTGTAAGATCACGACATTTTCTGGATCCGACAGGTATTTCTTTGGCATGGATAAACTGCATATAGTTAGTTACTCATGGAGTGTTTGCAACTCTAGTGTCGTCGTTCCTAGCCAACCAACGGAGACGGTAAGACGTGGCTGATAAAATCGTTTCCTCCTATACCAAAAAGGTACCCAAAGAGATGATTGGAAATAAGGAAAATTCATGCGTAGCCAAGATATAGAAGAAGAGCAAATATCACAAAACTATACTTTTTTTTAAGATAAACTATCGCAAAACTACATTTATTTGTTTCTATTTCACATGATTCCGTATCTTTTAGGTCAAGGACGGTGTCATAGAACACACTTCTTTTTCTTTTTTACAAAACTACATTTTTTTAATTTTCATAAAACTACATTTTTTTTTCAATTTCCACAAAACTACACATATGACATAATCATGGAGAGTACATAGGCCTAGAATCTTTAAAGTGTAGTTTTACAAAAATTTGTTGAAAAAAGTGTAGTTATATGAAATAAAATAAAAAAGTATGGTTCTATGATACATAATTCAAAAGAATTGTGGTTTGGTAAAATGAAACCTAGTTTTGTGATAGTTTAGCCCATAAGAAACGTAGTTCTGTGATATTCACTCAGGGCTGGTTTGGAAAATCGTAGGAAAAGTGAAGGTTTCGGTTCAAGAGGAAAGGAATTGCGCGCGCGCGTTTGGAACGAAGGAATCGGCGAGAAACTTTCCAGAGGAAAGGCGAGTGAGCATGTACTTTTGCAGGAATGGAAAAATGAGGTCTGAGCTAATGGAAAACTTTCCCACGGCGCTCACGCCTGCGATTGTGCGATAACCAAGCTTTACCCGGCATTCTTTCTCCTCTTCGCAGTGCTGCAAACAGGCACCCACTATTTTACCATTTTCGTCCACTTAGGTGAACTTGGCGCACGTGTACAATTACGGAGGATAAAGAAAATGGTGCCAAGTTAATTTAATCAAGTAAATTCAATGCTATTTCTATTCCTACATTTGAAACAACCATTCCTATAAAGTTCCTATTTTAAAATATTCCATTTTACCATTTCACTAGTTCCTATAAAGTTAATTTGAATATTCAAATTTTTCATACGATCCAAACAACCCAAACTTTCTATTCATGTGTTTTGAATTTATGTAATTTTTCACTTTTCACTCTATCATATTCCTACTTTTTTCACCCTTCCCTATTTTGCATTCCTTCGTTGCTTCAAAGGACTTTTGAATTTTAACCTATGAAGTAAAACTATCCAAATAGGTCATACCTACTAGGCCGACCTGAAGCCCACCACTTTAGGCACGGCACACGGCGATGGGCCGTGTTGGAGCTGAGCATACAGCACCCATGCCGGCATAGCCTGGCCCGGTACGCCATCGGCCTGGCAAGGCACGGTCAGCCCGACACGCCTGGCCTAGCGCCTAGCTGTTGGCGCATGCGGTCGACCCGGCTAGGCATAGGTGGCACGTGCGGATATGTGGGGGCACACCCGAGTTAACGGGTTGAATGGGCTGCGTACGGCCCGTTTAACTCGTTATTTTTTAATTTTCTAGCTGTTTAGTGACCATTTGGGCTAAAAATATTCGATTTTTTGCAAAACTCACTATTTTTCACCTATAAATAGAAGATCACCCTGCCCTTCTATTCTACACCCGCAAGAACATTTTCTCTCTTATTTTCTCCTCTCATTCTTGTCTCAAAGTTCTTTAGAATTTGCGATAATTTAACAAAATTAATTTGAATTGTTGCCAAAAATCCAAGAAATTTCAATATCGTCATCCTGCTGCCTTGAAGAAATCTTAGTGATTTTTTACATCGTTATTCATTCTTGTCTCTTCCATTCTTTATTTTATTATTTGATTATTTCTAACTCCGAATATTTGAATTTTTTTAGTGCCATTCGACATTGATCATGGACGTTGGTGATCATGATCACGATAATACGTCCATCGATTATGATTGTTGAAATTGCTACTCATTTAAACAATTATGAAAATGACAATCTTCTATGAGATGTGTAGTTCCTATGAAATCTAAAATTTTAAAATATTAGAAAGAAATTCCTTTGTTGTATATCTTTGCCTTTATTTTAGATTCTAATATTCGTTCTAAGTTATTCAGTGTTTATAGTAAATATGAAACAAAGTATGTCAGCGTTCGCTTGCAACGACCTCCACTAGCACCCACAACAAGAAGATGACAACATGGGGAAAAATATTTAATGGAGGTTCTTCATCAAGAAGTTCAGACTCTTCATTATGATCGTCTACAAGCGCCAAAATTCCAGCATTCGAAGGAGAGCTAACAACCTTCATTGACAGCGACGTTATCAGCCATGAACAAGAAAATTTTAACATACTACAATGGTGGTATGAGGACAAGACAAATTATCCGGTGCTTTCACTATTAGCACGAGATTTGTTAATAGTCTCCGTATCTACAATTTCTTTAGAGGCTATCTTTAGTCTTACTGGAAGGATAATTGAAGAGAAAAGAATAAGTCTCACAAGTGAGATGGTAGAAATACTCATCATAGTAAAAGATTGGGGACAAAATAAAACGTGAATGCAACACAATATAGCGAATACTGAGCTTAAAGATTCATTAAAAAATTTGTATCTAGATGTTGATGAGAACATGTAATTTCTAATTTTTTAAGCTAGGTTGTACTTTTTTCCTTTGCTAGAAAGATTTTTAATGAGGAAACTTATCAATAGAACTTATTTTTAGAATTAATTATGTGTCACTATTTTTTTTTTCTGATTTTCTTTTTTTCGAAAACGTCACGCCACCTATTTCTCATCTTAGCCTATAAATAGTGGCCAATGGACTGTATGCCATTGATATTTCCCAGTTTCATTATTTGTCATCAGCAAAGTTCGTTTTCATCATACCACGGAAATACCAAATTCTTCAATTCATACCATCGGCATTGCCTGGCGTCCGTTTGAGCTCCGTTTGTCCATACGAAAAGTCCATTGCACCCCTTGTTTGGTGGTTTATAGAATTTCACCCTATACCACTGAAAATTCCACCCAATCAATCACTTGTCCATTGGCTGGTTCAAGCTGACCAAATATGATAGCACCTGCTCATGTGACTATTCAGAATGCACAAATGGTTTAACTCAAACATGACAGAAACAAAATGGTTCCAAATGATTAAAAAAAATGAGACAAGCCGTTTTTTCTTGACTAACAGGAGCATTGTATGTCGGTTACAGTAGAGCGAATTTCAGAATATCGTAATTGCCACAGGTGTATGATAAGAACTCAAATGAACTAGCAAAAAGTAATGTACTTTTCATATAGTCAGATGCTCCATTGCTTTTAACTTAATTAAACTGAAATAACAGTGAAGTCAAGACTGCAGCTGCTGTCACTAGACCCTAACCATTGGCACTGTCAAGCTTAATGTATAACAATGAAAGAGCTGCCAGCACTATTCATCTATTTATCCTAGAAAGATTGCTCTTATATGACGTGATCGCTACTTAAATATCTCTGTTAGGTGATTCTTGATGAACAAACCAAATATACATATAGTGATTCTACATGAACAAACCAAACATACATATGTAGCCACATTGATTGTATGGATAAGCTTAATAAATATGAAATTATACTAAAGTATGAGAACATGCTTTTCTTTTAAAATTGTATAGCTACAATTCAGCTTTATTTGAGTTAAATGTTAATTGGTCTAGACCTTGTCATATAAAAACATGCTTCTATTAAGCTTGGAAGATATGATCTTTTCTATCTTATGATTAAAATCACAATGGAATGACACTCAAATCAACTAAGCATTTTGTCGATGTAAAGAATATAGGGTCCCCCATCGGGATGGCCCACAATGGTCAGTTTTGGCAATATCCACTTTCGTTCTTTGGCCCATGATCCCCGCGCGACCAGTCGACTCTAGCGCGACCACGACCATGGCTTTCGCAGGATTCCCCGCAACCAGTCCTTACTGGTTGCGGGGCAGGTACTCGTCTAGGCCAGTCAAACCTCATTTAATACTGCTTCTCACGCCATTTTCCTTCCCTAGACAGTTCACTCCGGCTGAGGCGGCATGGCTGGTGCAGAGTTATCGTATCCTGTCCCGCAAATATTAATTATCGCGGGACGGGCTTGCAGACATGATAGGGGCTCAACAGGCACGTGTGGGAAACCTGCGACAAGACAGGGTAGGCCAGGCACTTCGGACGCGACAAACGGGGGTGCGACCGATGGACGGGATGGGCACCGTAGGGACCCAGGGCAGGCACATCGCATGTATACTTGTAATGATTATTTATATCGATTTTTTAGGTAGGCATGAGTCTTTTTGTTAGGCCTGCCTGTAAGACTTCTACCCCTCTGGAATATAAAAGGGGGATATCTTCTGTAAACGAGGAGGATGGAGAAGAATACACAGGATGTAGGGCTATTACCCCGTGGGAGGCCTGAACCTGGATAACTCTGGTGTTCTTGAGCAACAAACACACACATTCCACAGGCACACCCGGAACGCCAATCACGCACCCACTGTCCAGCATACCCCGAAATCATTGTTAGGGATTTAGCCTCGACATTTGGTGCGCCAGATAGGGGGCATGTTTTCGAGTTCTGGTAAGTGCCGTTAATTTCTTTTGGGCTATCCATGTTCGAATCCCTGACGTCCAACGAGTCCCGCTAGGAGGATCCGAGTTGTTACGAGGTGTTCTTCATGGGATACGACCCAGACAAACCCGATATGTTCCAGAGTCAGGACATTAGATCAGGATCTGAAGGCCTCGGGGTTCGACGAAGAGCAGTAGAGGCATCCATGTTCCCGGCACCGACGGGGGCTCATGGACCGCAAGTCCTAGGGGAAACAGCCTCATCAACGCAACCCCACCCGGAGGAGTGCTCACTGCGTTGGGACGGTCAACACCCAGCCCTGTGGCGCAAACCAAAACCATCGGCCAGGTATGATCTGATCAGGTAAAAAAAATACCCAAAAACTAATCGGGTGTGTTGTTTTTTCGAGCAGGTTCAACCCGAGGACGAACAGAGGGGGCTAAACTTTGCACTTCTGACATGGGTAACAACCACTCCTCGTTGGGTACCAGGACCTCAGAAAGGTAGCCCTCTCCTCCCCCGGTACTGACCACCCATTGATAGGAAGGGGGAATATTTGTCCTACCTTGTAGGATTTCAAGGCGCCACAGGCGCAGTTTTGGTCCCTAAGCGAGGCACGCTTCCACCGACCAAGAACGAACAAGCACATGACTCTGCATCATCAGGTACATGGTTCAATTATGTTTTTCCAATTAGTAATAGCATTGCGAAGTATGAGAGCCTCTTATCTGGAATGCGAGCAGGTAACACCTACTAGCGATGAGGGACTCGCTACTTGGTGTGACCCTAGTGCCAAAGGGTTTTCTAGTGCTTGGACCATATGATGGCGACATACCACTCTAAAGTAAGAAAGCTAGAGCGACGCGCCATCGACCAGGAAGTCACGCACGTCCCTCGCAAGGACTACTTCCTTGGCTGATGGGTTGGTCCGTCTGGCCTCTTCTTGCGAACCTGTCCTGGTTGGAGTCTTTGGGAAAAAGATTCACACGACCACCCACCGCGGTCTCAGGCCAACATGGAAGGGATGCTCCACTGGGAAATGGAACACCAGAGGCAACACCTTTGGAGGCAACGCCTCACTCGGTGCCGAGTGGCCATCATGTGGTCACTTGCTCAATTCGGGTACAGCCTGAATGGATCAGATCTTGGACTACCTTCAGAATCAAGCAGCCCCTGATGACGATGTGTCGGCAGAAAGGGTCACGCGGGTAGACCACGAGAATCCTCCTTGGTAGAGGGACGTCTCTACCACCAAGGGAGCAATGACTCTTTACTGAAATACATCGCTTAGGATGTGGGGAGCACAGTGTTCCCTAACATCCTCGGAGGCATACGTGGAGGCCGAACCTCACACCGCCCTCCAGGATGCTTGCGAGTAGGTGAAACGGTGAGAGTTGTGTCAGTACCATGGCCGAAATGCCAACTTACTAGCCTAGGCATGGCAAACCATACCACTCTCTTGGCCTTTCACTGTCTGGGGGCTCCACATCGTGGGACTGTTCCCTAAAGCCCCAGGCGGTTTTAAATTCCTACGCGTGGCAGTTGACAAGTTTATGAAGTGGATCGAACCCGAGCCCGCTAGGGAGATCACCACCACAACAGCGATTAAGGTCTATACGAGCGCTGGTAGTGCAGCTTGGCAGTCCAAGTCACATAAATATGGACAATGTAACTCGATTTGCTAGTTAGGAATCGCACGCTAGTCACCTCAAACGGCTAGCCATCCGGGCCTGACCAAGTAATCGGGTGAGGATGAAGATAAAAACTCAGGCGAAGAGTTCTGTGAACATGCTCTAAGGCTCAAGTAGCCTTGTACCAACAAGGCCTTAGGCGCTGCCACGACCACTAGGCACGGAAAGGGCACTGGTCAGGGGCAACCTCGACCTGGGTTCAGTCCAAGGCTGGGTAGGTCGTAATAGGCTCCTCCCGGGGAGGGAGAGGTGCTCCAAAGCAACCTATAGTTCCCCGGCCTGATGGGGTCAGGTTAGCCAGGGTGGTTGACCGCGAATTACACAACCTGCAAAACGTCGGTCCTATGTATGAGGCTGCTTGGCGACAGGCCTATTTTTCTATTTCGCAGGACCTTCCGAACGAGAATGGACATGACTTGTAAGTGTTTCAAATCCAAGAAACCAAGCTTTTTGTGTTGCAGAACTTCACGGACAAACGCGATCTCCCACCAAATTGTAAGCATTTCCGTTTCAAGAACTTGACCGCCTAGTCGGCAGTTTCTTCCGCCGACCTGACAGTCGGGGGCTAGAACTATTAGGATATGTGATTTGTTTTTTTGCAGCCTGGTCTGTTTAGCCCACTCGCTCATGTTGATGGGACGAGATCCAAAATTGATCGCTCGCACGCTGCTAGGGGGATGGTGCCTGAGGATTAACGACCATAATGCCACAAGTCTTAGCTCGGGTCGAGCGGTGGTCACCACCAAAAGACTTGCTGGGCTAAAGGTCATCCTTAGTGTTGGGACCTAGCTAGCGAGCGGGTCAACGCGATCCTCCATAGGTATTATGAGCACTCCGAGGCTACTCGCCGCCCAAGCACAAAAAAAATTCACATAAAGACAAGCATCCTTCATTACAAAGCGACCACTCGAATGAGACCCGGGGACTGGCTCTAGATGACCTCAAGACAATACTCCTAGGGCCCAAAGATACCCCTAAGCGGGCCGAACCGAACAATCCAAAGGCAGGAACGAACAACATACAAAAATGAGTCGGCACAGGCGCTGAGCTCCTCCGTGATCATCCGAGTGCCTTCAAAACAGGCACCGACTACCGGCAAGAGGTCCAAGTCGGGGAAGTGTTCGTGGATGCAGGCAAGGGCAAGGTAGGCACTGGAGACCCCGATCACAAAAAGGTGGTCACCGAAGGCCTCGTGAATCCTCTGCTCGAGGCCACCTGCCTCCTCGGAGGCCACCAGAAACCACTCAATGTGACCGGTCACGGTGTTCTCAGGTGTCGGGCGAACCTGAACACTGGCGGACCGAAGCAAGGAGTCGAAGGGGGTAAAGGCCCGGCTAAAATGGTCGTAGAATGTCATTCACCGCTCCTCGCTCTCCTTGGTCATCTACTCTAGGTCCTTTTGTGCCGCCGACAGATCCTCCCGACAACAGCGAATGTGGTCATAGAATTCCTCTCTCTGCAGGACGCTTTCCCTGGTCACACGCTTTAGCTCCCTCTGCATTGCGAGTAGCTCCTCCTGGTAAGCTAGTCAAGAAACAGGTCGTAAGTCACATAGGAGTCAGCTGGTCAAACCTTGCATGGGTAACCTGGGACCAACACGTGGCTCAAGCGGTCGGAATAACACTCCTTAACGGTCGCTCGGCGTACTCGCTTGCTCGACCACAAGCCCCAGCTCGCGTTCGGTCGCTGCCTCCAAATTACGCCAGTCGGCAGGATCGTCGGGAGGATTGATCGGGGATTCGGCGAGGGCTTGGGGGCTGGTCGGCATAGGTGGAGGCTCGGTACGGGCGGATGCTTTAGACAATCTAGGAACTCTACGACCACAACAACACAAACTCATCAAATAACAAAAAGCGGGAGGCTTCATTCGAATATATTACAAAAAAAAAGTTACAATCAAATTTTTTACTCCTCGATGGCCTCTACCGGAAGACAGAAGTCAAGTAGTCCACCACTCCTTGACACACCGTTGCAGCCTCACCTCAGCTTCAGGTCCGGCGACCACGGCTCCCTCCCGGACAAGGTCCAGGTTGAAGTTGGGGTCGCGACTACGGTAGCACTGGAAAATGTACTCCGTAGTTGACCTTGCCGCCTGCACCACATCCTCTGCACCCCTTAGCGGCAGGGTGGCTGGGAGCTCAGAAATTTTTTCCACCAGGACCTTGATGGCGTAGGCCCAGGCCCAAGCTATGCGGTTGTCCTTTGGCTCGGTGGCTCCCAACCCGAGGCTCCCAGGGGATCCTCCAGTGCCTTGAAGGTATCCTGGAGAATGCTGAGGGCAGTGCGTTCATCCTCCTTAGCTGGGAGTGCTCGGTGGAAAGCGCGGAGTGCTCGGTGAAAAGCATACTCTTCTCCTGCTGGAGTTCGCCACACCTTTACTACAGCAAGCGCCCGGCCTTCCTTTTCTTGGGCCAGCTGTTTCTCCAGCTCGGCACACCTGCTGGCCACCGCTTCCCTTTCTTCAACCAATCTGCGAATAGAAGCAGGGATACGGCTTACTAGAGTGAGCAAGTCGGGGGCCAACACGGACTCCTCGACTGATGCCACGGGGACCCGAACCGCCGCTGATGCTCCAGAGGGAAAAGCCAGAGCTGGCGCAGGGACTAGGACGTCCTACGGGGGCGCCGTCAGAGGAGTTGTGACGGGAACCGTAGGGGCTACCACGGGTCTACGACAAACAACAAAGTTATTGAATTAGGAAGGAAAGGAAATTCAAGGCATCTATACCTACCCAAAGAAACATACCGCGACGGTAGGGAGCTAAGCACAAGTCTGGTCCTCACGAAGCCGTCGGACCGACCGGTTGGGGAAGACAACCCAGCTAGGGGTCTGCCAGTACTCGGGGTCCCGCGAGCATGTTTGGATGCCTCCGTGGTGGACGAGTCCTCCTCCGGCCTCTTCCCACACCGCGCAGACGCTTGGTCCATGACGGTCTGGTCGCGAGGCCTCTGGTCGAACCTAGCCTGGTCAGGGCAGGCCTGGTCTGTTCGTGTTTGGTAGTGGGGTGTCAGGTCATGGAGGGTCTGGTCATCGGAGGATTTGCATGGGCGGCGGTAGAGAAGGGGAGGGAAAGGACGAAGAAGCAGAGCAGCGAGGCGGTAGAGAAGCAGGATCACGAGCAGCGCACTTTGCGAGGACTTGTGAAGTTTACATGGACGCAGGCATAGTCCTAGTCGTTGCGGCCACCATCCACACGAGCTCCCTCACAGCGGGCACCATGGTTGCGGCCACCGTCCCCACGGGCCCCCTCACCGCGAGCGCAGTCATCGCAGCTGCTGCCTTCGCGAGTGCTGTCACCGTGAGCCCTCTCGCTGCTAGCACCCATGTTGAGATTTGGGGGCTAGGGTTCAACCTTGTCGGTGGAGCGATCGAAAGGACTCGAGGGTGAGAGGGTTCACAGGTGGGTTTGGGAGACGACTCACTGAGGGCAAGGTTGTTATTTTCATAATGTTTAACAAGTTAATTAACGATAACATCACGATAATAGTTTGGAGTGAATTTTTTATTGGCTGTGGTATACAGTGAAATCAAACTTTGTCGATGGCAAATCGTCAATTAGGGTGTTTTCTGATGGCATACAATCAATGTTCTCTATAAATAGCCAACATCCTAAACTCTCTGTGATCTCATTGGTCACCCATCTCTCTTTTATTACTTGCTAGTCAGTAGCCACTTACTCACTTCAATAAATCAATTCCATATTTCTATTCATGGATTAAGATATTGAGAACTCGCGTGCATGGTCATCAGTATGACGATATTTTGAAAATATATTTAGAGAAATAAACGAGGAATATGTAAAATTAACTAAGTATAATATATGTAAATATGAATTATGTGTCAAGTAAAGCATTTGAGGAAGTATATTATATGTTGCAAGAAAAAATCTAGAGTTTTTAACGAAACTATGTAATTTTCGGAACATAGATAGTACTTTTTCCCTTCTAATATATAAGCTTTTAACGACACAACCAATAAATAGAGCTTATTTTTTTAATCTATTTTTATAATTGTTTTTGATTTGTTTAGTAATTTTTTGATTTTTTATTTTTAAGTGCTGTTGGACCGATCCTATCGTGCTCCGCAAGATCCGCTGTGCCCGTCAGACTAACCGTGCCACCATATCTAGCATACCGTAACCATGCTTAGACCGACCTGTGGCTCACTGGCCATACCGTGAGCCAATAGCGTGGCACGTGAGCTAGCATAGCACAACCTGTTAGCCTTACCGAGCCTATTAAGCCATGCCTAGCCGGGTCTATTTGGACAGGTGTACTGTGAAGTGAAAGGCACCATATACCTACGAGCGTACTGCGTGGAGTACTGCTATCGAGATCTACCGCTGGGCACAACGGCCACACGGCACACTCCAGAGTCCCGCCCCGGTATGTGGCAGCCCCCAGGCCGACCAGAACGGCGACAAGTGTCCCAACAGCGACGCCTCCTCGGGGACGGCGTCTCACGTCAGTGCAACCACATACTGTGTGCGGCCTCACACTCACAGGGCCCCCCGGGAGAAAGCGAGCAGGAGGCGCCTGTCGGTTTCCTCGCGTCGCCTCGGCTGCGGCGCTTTGCTTTTGCTTGCTCTGCTGATGCTCCTCCCATTGGGTGGACACCATCGATGCTGCGGTCGGCCATGTTCGCCGATAATCAGCCGGGCGCGCCTTCGCGGATCTCGGAATGGATAAGCACAAGGTGCACTGCTCGCTCGCTTCTTTGCACCGGCCAGTACTCTGATCTGATGATGATCGCCTGCCGCACCTGCTGCCATGCTTTTCTTCTTGGATGCTTTCCAATCGCAACCAAGCCTTTTTTTCCACTAGGGAGACTCACACCCTATTTTTAGAGGGTTGAGAGCGTCTTGAGGCGCAGGATACTCACTAAAGACAGAGACGCGTCACGAAAGGGTAGCGTTCCCGTATACAAACGTCGGGATTGAACCTACAGTAGCAGGTAAGCTCCGCTGGGCTACGAGCCCATTTGCATGTTAATAAGTAATAATCCTGTTAATATGGTTTAAGCATTTCACGTATTCGATGTGTTCGGTTTTGTTGCCACAACTTGCCTTATGATATTACACACGCCTCTTCGCTTCCAAAGTGGGGCAAACGGAAACCCTTACGTCAGACAATCGAGTTACTGCTATCTCACCTCACGAGTTTTAGCTACTTTATCTTCTTGTGGAAGATGGGAAAGTACAGCAAATCGGTCCATTTGCTCTGCTAGCAGCCTAGCACTCTAAACAAAGGGCGCCAAAAGCGCAGTTTGTTTGTGCTTAGATTGCAAAATTTCTTGGGCTCGACTCTAATTGGATGGCTATTCAATCCGCAACTAACCGGAGGTACGTCATTTGGGAATCTAGGATATTCCAATTACTAGTTTAATTACTCCAAACAAATCTTCGATTAGCTGCAAGTGTTGGTGGCCTCTTTTGGCGTCTCTCTCACGATGCGTGACCTTCCCCCGACCCTTTATGTAAGTTGCAATTCTGTACTCACGATAAATAGATGATAGTAACTTATCCGAACATTTTAGAGCTTTTTTAATTCTTGAAATATATCTATATCATTAGGAAGAAGATCATTAGATGAAAGAAAACTAATCGTAGTTATCTAACGCATCCTGTAAACGGAAAGGCTTACTACCAAGAACAAAAAGAAGGATTCTAGAGGACGTAAGATACCCTCATATATACAGAGCCAGAGGGTTTACAGAGGACAAGCCAATAGAAGTCAAACCAGAGCCAATATAAGTCGAAGAAGTCGCTCAAACCTTTCGATAAATCAGAAAACAATCAAAGCTGATAAGGAAATCGCTGGCTAGGCTTAGATCCATTTAGACTAGCCACATACCCCCTTATAACAGGCTCAGATCAATATAAGACAAACATGACGTATGATTATTATCCTTAAGAGGGTCGGACCTGTATAAAACCTTCGTATGTTCTCCTATATTTTGTCTACTCAAAACATCCCTATTTCTTGAACAAGTTAGTTAGATTGGTGGTTTCACAAATCGTCAACAGCTGGCGCCATTCGTGGGGATCATGACAATAAGAGTTGAAGAATTTACACACAACATGTTTTTCAGATGAGAGGTTCTATGACAACTTTACCTCACCCCTCTTCCTGGCGAGCCAATGATCGATCGAGTGAATTTCGACGATGAACTTTCCAGCGATGACTCAAGCTATGAGGTAAGTCAATTTATGAATCAATGCGCCAAATATTACGGCATTGGGTTTAAACCACTTGGATACTAAGATATCTGTGAATGTCTGATTCACATCAAGTCAAGATCGATCCCCGTAGTTTCTGACAACATGGATTGTCAAAACACCAACTTGGAGCAATCCGATGAAACATGCATGATGGATTTGGATACCTCCTCTAGCGGAGGTTATCCCTGAGAAATTTTCACTATTGGAGATAGGGGTGATGATCTGGGTAATCATGACGACAACCCTACAAACAGACAGGGTCCTTCGGCTCTAGGTGAGGGCAATGGTCAATTCCAGATGAGCACACTACCCTCGATTCTTAACAGAGTCCTGGTCTTTATCGTCTCCCAACCATCAACAGGGAATTAATCGCTTTAAATTTGTAACTACTAAGGGGATCCTCCTTCTATAAGGGGCCCTCATGGGCCCTTCGACCACATATCTGGCTACCTTAGTTGGTAAGGATCGGATGAACTCCACGATCGACTTGATGAAGGAGATCATCATCTAGGCTGAGAACTCTCACCTGGCCCTAGCCGGAAATAGTGCTAATCGGGGCAGACCATACAATCCCCCATCACGAGATGTATCAAACTCATATTGGCGTAACCCCCTGTAACAAAGCTTCTCAGGATGACAATTGAGCGAATAGCCACCACCGAACCTCGCCAGTCAAAGTTCATCCGATTAGATGACATGCGCGAGGTCATCGAGGATCAACAAAGGCGCTTGAGGGCTTCTAAAGGGGCTTCTTCTACCCCTCAATAATCTAATCGAGGAATGTCCCAACATTGATCAAATTGGGACCGATCTCCAATCTCCATGCAAAAAACTCTCGAGGTTGCTGGAACCAAGCAAGGCGCCATCAACGGATGTCTGGCCTTCTCTCTAGATCTGTAGAATGTAAGCTGGCCAGCAAGGTTCCATTCTGGGACGATCGAGAAATACAATGGAAGCATAAACCCGGTTGAGTTTTTCCAGATCTATACCACAGCCATCCAAGCGCATGGTGGGGACAAGAAGGTAATGGCGAATTACCTCCCTACCGCCCTCGAAGGGACAGCTAGGACATGGTTGACCAACCTATCGCCAGGAACAATCTACTCGTGGGAATATTTGTGCGATGTATTCTGAGCCAACTTACAGGGTACATACGTTCGCCCTGTCATGAAAAATGATCTCTACTATTGCGAGCAAACGAAGAATGAAACCATGCGTGAGTTTGTACGTTGCTTCAGCAATATTTGGAATAACATCCCCAAGGTCAGAGGCTACGACATCATATAAGTACTCACCCGGGGCAGGGGGAGGGTCAGGAGCTGGATATGCATTGAAGATATCACAATTCAGGAGTCAGAGATCTTCAAAGACCTCATGAAGATCGGCGATGAGTCTGCTAAGGTTGAAGACACACGTCTCTTCACCAAGGAGAAGACTCAGGGCATCAAGCTCCCTCAACTCGGGCTCAGGGCGATAAGGCAAACACCAAGTGCTAGAAGAACGCTAAGGGAGGTAAAGGCAAGAAAAATAATTCTGAGGAAGTTTTTACAGATCTGCCTGACACCCGTCCCGACAAGCATCCCGGTTCCTCCCGAGGCAAGAGCTTTACACCAATCTCCGACGAATGTGACAGTAAGCCTTGGTGTGACCTTCACCAGACAGACAATCATAGCCTCCATGAGTGCCGTCACTAGAAGAAGATGGTCAAAGCAGAGATCAAGAAAGTGTCCAAAGGAAAGAAGATCCAGGTCGTGGTCCAGAGTAAGGATTCTAGCTTTAGTGGTAGTGAGGACGACACAGATCCAACAATGTCTTTTCGGCCAGACGAGAGGACGATCGATCACATGTTCGGTGGATTTGCATCCTATGAGTCCAAAAGGCAGTATAAGATGGTGGCATGAGAAATCTTAGCTCCCACCCCCAAGGGTCATTAGGCCGTTAAGTGGTCAAACATTAAAATCTCCTTTATCCAAGAAGATTACCTGATAACTTCATATGGCCAGGCCACTTTCCGATAGTAGTCAAGCCTATGATAAATAACTGTAGGGTTACCCGAGTTCTTATCGATGAAGAGAGTTCTTTGAACATCCTCTTCGCTAATGCACTCAAAGGGATGTAGATCGCCCAATCTTCTATCAAACCGATTACTCAAACCTTCCATGATATAGTACCTGAATCTTTGGTCACTCCAATTGGCTAGATATCGCTCCCTGTTACCTTCGGGAAGCATTACAACTTTTGGACAGAAAAATTTTGTTCGATGTGGTCGAATTTGAGCTGGCATACAATGCCATCAGTGCTTGAATATCCTAGGACCTGAGGGAGTCATCACCATCCACGGTTGTCCCAAGGCAAGTCTCTGTTACGACAAGCGGAGTCTTGGCATGGTAGTTCAACACCAACCAAGCAAGGAACACGAGCTCAAGGATCAAGGTGGATAAAAAGCCTCAGTCGTGAACGCGATCACAACACCTCGAGACGCAAACCCAGAAACCAAGGGGTTTTCCTCCACGGCTAGTGTGGAGCCCATAAAACAGCGCATATGCTACCCCTGAAGTAATAAGGGTCGCTGCTTATTCGCTTAACATATTGTGTGTCGTTTAGGTTTAAGATAATATGTCTACAAAGCTCGTTGGTCATCAATAAACTATGTAAGTCCCAAGTGTAAGTGCTAAGAGTACATTTTTTGTAATAATAAATATCATATTACGTAGGAGGTTGATCGAATTGCTTTTCCTCCCCGAACGCGCACCCGGGGTGGTGAAGAATATTTCTCAACCCAAAGGCAATATGAGCTCTCTTTGTGTATTTATGTTTTATTATTTAAACTGCCTACTCGGAATCCTTCCTTCTGAGTAGACAATCAGGTGCTTAATAAGTACTAGCCGCTAGAAATCGAAAATAACATATTGTGTACCTTCTAAAAGAAAATTCTAATGAGAAGAGAAGGATTGTTGCGTTGTGAACTTGGGGTTGTGAAAAGGTTCTTTATTGTGTTAGTTCCACGAGTGACTAGGGGCTACGACGCCTCCCACTCAAGCGGACCAAAGGCTGATCATAATAAGCGTTCTGACTAGTGATCAATGCGTCCTGAACTAATCGGAGGAAAAAGTCAATAACAACATGATATGTTGTCAAAAGAGTCCAGCACGAAGTACTCCTATCAAGCGTACAAAGCGTTTAGGTTTACAACTAATTTAACAAAAGTTATCAAGTGTTTTTACGACACATGTAAAAGAAAAGGAGAAAGACTATGGCGTGGGTGCGTCCATGAAGTCTATCTCATCCACAAAGGATTTGACGGCCCCTATCACCTCTTCCACCCCGGAGAACGTCCACAGAGTCCATCTCATCCATAAAGTGCTCCTCCGACTCCTCCCCAAAGCCCTCCTGGAGAACGTCGACGTTGATCTCTAGGTAGTGGGCCTTCAGGATAGCCAAAGCAAAGGCCACTGCTTGCTTTGCACTCTGTCGGGATTGACTCGATATGTGCTCAGCCACCTTCCTTCGGAGGCCCCCGAACGCCTCGGCAAGTCTGGTCGCTTGGGTAGCTAGACCAGTGGCGTCATCACCGCCATCAGCCTCTGCCTGGATCCCGACCCCGATAAGCACCACCTAGAAAATGTTCAAGGTCATGACGAGTTGTTGACGGGTGGCTGATATCTTGACCTCCTCCTGAGCCATGACTTCTCGAGCAATGGAGAGTTCTATAGTGTAGCATGTTAGAGTGGTGTGGTGGAGAGATAGCAAATCGAGAATACCATGAGACATATCTTTGAACCATCTTTACAGTTCGGCAATAGCCTTTTCCTTCTCGGCAATCACTAGGAAAGTTGCTGGCGCAGTGCAGTGGCACCTTCTTCAAGGGTGGCCACTCGGGCGGTCGCCTTCCGAGCCTCATCTCAAATTCTCTTCAATCGCAACATGTACACCAGCAAGATTTTAGGTTAGTACCTATTATTTCCTCGACTAAATGATTGTTTTGTAGGAAAACTCTTATCATATAAAAGGATAAGAAGATGTTGTTTGGATCACAACTGGGAGGACCTTCAATGATCTCCCTCCAGGTCAAATTCCAAGGTAGACCATGCACCAAGTTTGTTAGAGGAGGCTGGGGAGTCGAAAGATCATATTCATGGCTGTTGGCGACCGATGATGGGGGCTTGCTAAGCCTCCCTGCATCCCCTCTAAAGGAGGTCACAACTAGGGCCTACGAAGGCTGGGTCTTGAGAACTGCTGGTGGCATTGTGAGAAGCTTGCAAATAAGAAAATTCGAATAAAGAACTCCTATTAACATAAGGAAAATGTCTACGGTTCTTACACATACCTGGACCGTTTCTTGGCCAGGGAGGGCTTTGCCAGAATCAAGAAGGATGTTGGCCTCTTGAGGGTCTTCTTGGGGGCACTTCCATCAGTTCTTGAACTCCTAGGAGCTGAAGGAGCATTGCTTGACGAACCTGTGGGAACCACGGCATTCCCACACTTTTTGGTAGACGACTAAAACACACTCAAAGTTAAGAAAAAATTAGTTGCAGAGGCTCTAGGTAAAAGCTCAACTTACCAGGGTCGAGAACTGCCACTCTGAGTGCCTACGTCTTGGCCAAACCCTATCTGGTGGGGCTGGTGCTGGATTGGCAAGAACAAAGGGAGCTGAAGATGTTGGTGTTGATGGCCTAGAACCGCCCACTAGTGAATCGACCCCCGCATCATCACACCCCTCTGGTTTTGCTCCACCGGTAGAGGCTGGGGCTTGTGATGATGCGCTATTGCCTCCAGTCCCACTTGGGCTTGCACTACCCATGATGACAACTTCATCCAAGTCTAAGTTAGGGCCCCAACGTTCTCGACCTATTGATCAGGCAACCGACGCTCGGGAAATTGTTCAATCTTGTGATGGCCATTAGCATAGTGATGAATACTCAAAAACATAACAAAATAAAAAATGAGAAGGCTCATGAGACTTACCGACATGATCCTTCTTTGGGCATCGAGATCCATCTCTACGATGGGGACCGGGACTCTTGAGCAGCTAGGAGAACGGATTGCCTCACAAAGAATTTTGGCCCTCTTGTTGGTGACCTATGGTAAAAGCACTGCGAGCAGGGGGCAATTGACTATGAGGACTTACTTTGCAGTTCCTTTAGAAAACAACTACTCGGAATGTGGGAGTACTTGTCTCACCTTCTCGGGTCAGATCCAACTCGATCGAAAATTGCCAAGCGCCGGTAATAATCAATTTTAGAGGACACATGCAGCACCTGATGAAGTCCCAGGCAATGTCTTGGGCTATTAGATTCCTCTCCTTTGGGTGCCAGATCTCTCCAATAAGATTCCAACGAAGGGCTACCATCACCAGCTTCTCTGTCTAGGCGCGTCACAACAATGGCGACAAGCCCTGGTAAGAAAGCCCCTGCAGGTCGGGCTAACAGTAGAACCACTTCTTATACTAACCCGACCAGGAGGATTTATTTGCTGACTTGCCCTCCCGAAGCCAGAATCTGATGCCACCGGTGACCTTGTTCTGAAGCCTCTTCAGTGCGTAGAAGTACTTGAAGAGGTCGAGGGACGGGTGGAAGCCAAGGAAGGTTTCACACAAGTGCACGAAGATGATCAACATGATGATTGAGTTGAGGTTGAGATGGATGTGTTACAGGTCGTAGAAGCCTAGCACTTTGGGAACGAAACTGGAACGGAGGATGCAGAAGCCGTAGTGGAAGAAATCAAGGAAGATCATCGTGCTATGGGTGTCTAGGCTCAGAATCATCTGCCCCGCCACTAGTATGCAGGGGATCAGAGCCCGGGGAGGAAGCACCATAGCAACCTCCACCTTCTCCAGGGCCTCCTCCATAATGTTGGATTCTTGCACTTCAGGATTGCGCTTATCATCTTGTTGGCGAAGGAGCTCTCTTTCTCGATCTTCTTCTTGCCCATGGCTGTGGAGAGATTGAGGGAGGAGGGCTTTTTGGGTTGTTTTGCAGGTAAGGGTGCAAGGATAACGAAGAATGTGATGGAAAGCAATCGAAGACAGAAGGATGAATGTTGAGGTGGGCTCTCCCTTTGCTTTTATGCAGAGTGAAGGCTCCTAGAAACGACACTTCGGTTGATGCCATGACATGACTTGAGGGCATGATCTCCAACTTTATCATCACATTGCATTTAATGCCTAGCGCATGTGGTGCAGTTGGCACTGTACCCTGAGGAATTTGGCTCCTCGTGCTGCTATCGTAATCATGATACTCCGACAGAAAAGGATTCTCACCACTACCCAAAATCTCCGCTGCGATGGTCTAACTTTCTAAATCAACCAGTGACAAACTTTCTTCCTTCCAAAAGGCGAAGAAAATAGAAAACTAACTCGGATGGAACATGTTCTCAAAGACTCTCTTGGGAACTCGGAGGCATTTGGAATCCCGAGTAGAAGATCAGAAAATCCGGTTACATACTTCACCCTATTCAGGGACCCGAGTCCTACTTGATGATGTGGTTGGACAAAAAACTTATCTTTCTAGCTATATACTTGATCCATCGAAGCATCAATTCACATATTGATGGGGGGATTGATGATGAATAAATGACAGTTACTATATCCGAGCATACTGGGGTTTTCCATAATTCTCGGAGTATTTCTTTATCTCCAGGAAGGGGATCCCTGGATTAAAGGGAAGTACCTGTAGGTATCAAGGCACCATGTAAACGGGAAGGTTTATATCCAAGAATAGGAAGGAGGAGTTCAGAGGATGTATGACACCCCCATATATATACGGAGCCATGGGCCTTGCAGAGGACAAGCCAATAGAAGTCAAACCAGAGCCAATAGAAATCAAAAAAGTTTCTCAAACCTTTCGACAAACTAGAAGACACCTGAAGCCAAATAAGGAAATTGCTAAATAGGTTTAGATCCATCTAGGCTAGCCACATACCCCCTTGTAACAGGCTCAGATCAATACAAGACAAATAAGACGTAGCGTTATTATCCTCAAGGAGGTCCGAACTTGTATAAAAACTCCATTGTGTTGTTCTGTGATTCATTTACTCAAATCATCCCCTATTTCTTCAACAAGTTTGTTAGATCAGCAATTCACAAATTATCGACATGTACCTATGTTTTTTTAACTGGAATGCAATGATTCCATTAACCAGTGTTCACGGCATGGTCGCCGCTTGTCATGGCTGGAGCTTGTCACCGCACATTGAGGACTTGCAAGTCCATTTCAAATGTTACACGTGTCATGCCCAGATGATCTATAGCACATAAGAATGCAAGCACTTGTGCATGGAGGAGCGACTGGAGGGGGTCAAGCCCCCTATCGGCTACCACTTCCCTATAGCCCCTCAAGCCCCCCCCTTTATTTTTTTTGCAAGAGAAGATGGAGAAGAATTAGGAGATGAGGTGGTGGTGGAGGAGGAAGATCAACCCCCTCAATGACTTCGCTACGTCTGCCACTGGCTTGGAGAGCATACGCGACATAAGGAAGCCCCAGCCCCCGAGACTTAGCTCGTCAAAGAATGTGCCATCAGAGTTGAAATTGACATATTCAGTTTTCAACGCTTGTCATTTGTAATGAACTAAGTGTTTGTGTTCGTCCTTGCTAAAGGAATCCCATCACAGTAGGGATGGTAATGGGTTGGGTCGGGTACGGGTGGAGCAAAAATGCGCCCAATATGAAACCCGGTTGGTAAATAAAAACCCGTTCCCATGCACATCGGGTTTTTGGTGCCCGTCGGGTCTGAACAAGTCTAGGCTTGCTCTAATGTTGCATTGCCATCTTCATTGTAGCTTCTCCGCACTAGGAGAACGACTCCACACCAACGCGGCACGAGCGCGCGTAGTTGAGAGAGAGAGAGAGAGAGAGAGAGAGAGAGAGAGAGAGAGAGAGAGAGAGAGAGAGAAATTGATTGGATTTAGTCTAGTCCAACTAGCGCGCGCTCTCTAGTCATGTTCACAGATGCCACACCAGATCGGTCCCGCAAGCGACGCCTGGCAACGTATCTACCTGCGGGGCGATGAGGAGGGATGTTTCCAACGGGATGGTTCACCACAGAGGTGGCCATAGGAGAAGTGCATGAGGGCCTTCACACGTACGGATCTTCTTGGTTGGACACGACCTTGGGGACAGGGGCTCGCGCCTCTGACTGGTTGGTGGAGACTGCTGGGAAGGATTGGGTGGTCTCAGGGCTAATGCTACACGGAGGAGGGAGAGCTCTGCCTTGAGGTCCTTGAGATGCACCTGCAGCTTCGCCTTGTTCTCCCCCCACTGGCTGCAGCTCATGCACCTTGTGTCCCCCCTCTCCCCTTAGTGCAGCTAGGTTGCCAGGAAGTGGAGACTGGAGACTCGTGCTTTAGGGTTTTTGAGTTGGGCTATTAGACTTCAAGTGGTTGGGATATATGTGTTTTTGCTGGGCCGGGTGAACGCATAGACACCCGTGGGCGAAAGTGAAGACCCGCACCCGACCCGCACTAACCCGATGTACCCATGGGAAAAAAATCATACCCATACCCAAACCCATCGGGTGCAGTACCCGCAGGTACCCGAACCCACGAGCTAGATTGTTATCCCTACACTGTGGAGATGTTTAAGCGCTAGTAGTTCAAAGAATCAACTGGCCTCACCCTATCTCCAGCATTGACTGCATTTCGCTCGCTCCACCATGTCCACAAAAACGTAACAAGAAGCAAGCATTTCTTCTCCTCCAGTTGCAATATCGTTGTAGACACTTGTATGGCTGTTGCTAGGGCTGGACAAAAAAAAATTCGTAGGCACATGTTGGCTCATCTCATTTTTGGCTCGGCTTGATGCATTTTTTAACAAGCCAAGCTCATGATTTAGCTCGTTTCGTTAATGAGCTGGCTCGAGCTATCTTGCAAGCTACTCACGAGCCTAACGAGCTGAGTGAGTCCCAACACACTAGCCTTTTTGCTAGAGCCCAATTATAACTTTAGGGAGGCCAAGAGCCCATCTAATAGCTAAATCGCTTGCCTTCTCTTGTCTCAAATTCTCGATCCCCTCTCTCAAGTCACGTCTCACCTAAATCGTACTTGCCACCGCATCCTGTAGGATAAGGTTTTGGCATCAGTCGTCATTGCCACTGCTTCCTATAGGATAGGGTTTTTTTCCACACCTGCTCTCTCGCTGGCCAATGCCCTCGTGCCCATGCTCGCTCCCCTACCACCATTGCAGGCCGCTCAACTTGCTTGATTTATTTTGTAGGATATGATCTACCATATGCACGAATGCTTTTGTGTTTGCAAATGTACATCATTGTGCATGAATTGGTAAATTTTAATATAATAGATTCATGAGTTTAAACTATAGCTCAGGTGATAATAAACAATGTCAAGAATGGAAACAAATAGTAGCAAACATCCAAACATTTGGATGCACCATCAGATGGCCAAAAATATGAATTAAAAATTGTGGCTGGCTCGTGAGCATAACAAGCTAGCTTGAGCTCTTATCGAGTCTAGCCAAGCTAGCAGTTTTGCTTCTTTACTTAATGATTCGAGCTGAGTCAGTTCGTTATGTCAACGAGCTAGATCAAGTCAAGTTGAACTGGCTCGACATCCAACCCTAGCTGTTGTGCATTCCAGGGGCATCAAATGTATGTCCTCAAGACACAGTGCTCTCCAACGATCCCTACTTATTTACATTTGAGGAACAAGATGTCCCCCATCCTCATCAAGCTAATAGAACATCAGGTAGATAGTATCAAGAAACATACCGTTTTGATGCAATAGATGGCTATTGTGCGCAAATCGTCAAAAAAAAACTTTTGCACCTTCCTCGGGCAAGGAAGCGCCCAAATTTTCTTCCAATCCAAACTACATTCTGTATTTGTCGAAGATTATCCTTAGCCTTCCTCTACCTTTCTTTTCAATGTGCACCTCAGATGTGCTCTTTCCTTTACTGGGAAGATGCCTCTATCATCTTTGCTCCATGCCGCCAGATCCTCCATATCATCCATCATGCACAAGAACGGATAAAATAGCTCATTGATCTTCAAGACAAAACATATCCAATATAAGCTCAATATCCTAGCTCCTAGTAACCGGGTTAGTCAGCCCAACAACTCTGGTTATCAGGTTTTCTCCTCGATTGGTAACCACTCACCATGTTGGTCGACCTGGAATCCAGGGATCTCAATGGACTGACCATCATCCACATCCTAAACAATACCTTCCTTGAGGAGTTCTAGTCATTTTAGCACACTTCACCATGTGTATAACATGCCCGACTTTTGTGCAGCATTCAAAAGGCCACCTGCTGGAAAGTACTTTTGTCGACGATTGGTAAATTGCTGATCTAACAATCTTGTTAGATAATTGGGGGATGCTTTGAGTAAACGAATTACATGGGGAACACACATAGGTTTTTAGACAGGCTCTAGCCTCCTTGAGGATAATAACCCTTTGTTAGGTTTGTCTTGTATTGATCTGAGCCTGTTACAAGGGGGAGGGGGTGTGACTATCCTAGATGGATTTAAACCTAGTCGGCGACTTCCTCCTTAGCTTCTATTGGCTTGTCTCACTTGTGGTGCTCTCTAATGACTTGTTTTGGCTTCATCCTCCCTAGGGCCCCTTGGCTCCATATATATATGGGGGTGTTGCATGTCCTCTGAACTCCTCTTTCCTATTATTGGAGATAAACCTTCCTGTTTACGGGACACCTTGGGTATCTACGAGTGGTTTCCTCTGTTCCAGGGATCTCTTTCCCAGAGAAAAATATACTCCCTGAGAATTATGGGAAACCTTGGGGTACCCGGATATGGTAACTATCCATTATTCGTCATTAAGCCCCCCATCAGTACGTGAAATGAGGCTTTGATGGTTCAAGTATATAGCCAGCAAAAATAAATTTTTTGTCCAACCATGTCATCGAGTAGACTCGGATTTTCGATATGATGAAGCATCTAACCAAGTTTCCTGGGTTCTAAGATCACCTACTCGGGATTCCAAGCGCCTTTGAGATCTCAAGAGAGTATTGGATTCTTTGTCTTATCTATGTAGGTTTTTTAGTTGGCCCAAAAAATTGTCCCGCCCTTGCCAAGTACAAGGGAGATAGGACTCATCGTTGGCTAGGCTTTGAAGTTGAACCGTGGTAGCGGAAAGTTTGCGTGGTGGTGAAAAAGATTATATGCCATGAATGCAAAGGGATCATTGATCTATCCTTTCACCTGCTCTCATACACTGGAAAACCCAACGGTTAAATGACTGCACCAAAGTTCATCTCTTTGTCCACGTTAGTTAGCTAAAAAGATGTGGCTTTGATGACCGAGTGTCACTCGGCCGCCCGTGACTCATAATGCAACCACGCCTGTAGTTAAAGTTTTGGATATGGAGTGTTGCATTTCATGACCCGTTGGCCAATATAAACCATTGGGTGTTGGAGCTTGGCTACATCAAACTTGATTGTGGATCCTTCTCTTTCACTTGAATATACTCCTTCATCTCCTGACTATTCCCCACCCTCCCCTGAATACACACCCTTTATTCTACCGTCATCTCCTACCGGATCTAATTCGATGGTGGAGGTTATCGATATCTCCTCCGACAGGAGACTGAAGAGAGGGCGATGACTCGCGGCATCCCTATTAGAGACGGCAATCCCCCAGCGCCTCAAGTCCAAGATGAGGTGGACTAGGATCTTTTGGAGGCAAAAATAGAGGAGGAGGAAGCGGCGACTGAGGTAGAGAAGAGGGAGGCATCTGGCAGCATCTCCGTTAAAGACTTCAAGATGCCTGCCACTTCATCCTCTCTATCGTCGTGTTTTTCTAGCGAGGATGGTCGGAGGGAGTAGTTGGAGCAGTGGCACCGACAATGAGGGTGAAGGGACAATGCCTCTTCCAAACCCTATGTCATCGTGGATGTCGATGATCGAGTGACGACACCGATGAGTTCGGCACGGGGTCAGAATGTTGATGACTTGGTTTCCTCTGTTGGCACCAGTGGTTGGAGAGAGACAAGGGAGTCTCTCCTTCCTTTTGTTGAGTCGGTGAAGCTTCATTGTTCGAAGACTCTCCAACATCTTCGTCAAGTAGATTTTTTAGGACTTGTAATCCTCTTTCCTTTAACTTATCTGTAAAAGAGCTCAAAATCTTGTTAATTGAAAGATTCCTATTTCTACTACAATGTCCTGTGTATGATTGCGAACCTTTTCAAGAATATAAGGATATTTTAAACAAGTGTTCAGCCTTGGTTTCTTCTGAGTAGGTTAGGGAGCTTATCGGAATATTTTTCGTGATTACCTTATGTTAAACTCCGAGTAGAAAACATGTAAGCTTTTAAGCACCTCAGGTACACGATAAGGTTTTCAGCGGTTCCAAATTCTTTCCCTTCTTGTCGGAAATATGGCATGCATGATAAGTTTTGTAAAAATACTTGGTAGATTTTGTTAGTTTAAGTCGGGAACTTAAATTTTTCTCCATGCTTGATGGGAATACTTCGTGCTGGACTCTTTTGATAGCACGTCATGATCTTTTATTGGCTTCTTCCTTCGATTACTTTAGGACACATTGATCACTAACCGGAGTGCTTATTATGGCCGGCCTTCGGTCCACTAAGAGGGAGGCATCATAGCCCCCAGTCACCCGTGAAACAAGACAAGCAACCTTTTTGCAAATCCGAGTTCAAAATGCAACAGTTCTTCCCTTCTCGTTAGAATATGCTTTTAGAGAACACACAATATGTTGTTTTTGGTTTCTTGCACCTAGTACTTATTAAGCCCCCGACTGTCTACTCGGAAGTAGAAATTCCAAGTGGGTAATCTAGATAGTAAAAATCATCTTTAAAGTAAAGGGAACTCATATTGCCCTAGGGTCGAGACAAGCTTTTCACTGCCCCAGGTGCGCATTTGGGATGAAGGATCTGAGAAGCGACTTATCCTGTTTATTAGGCATGAAGATGCTCGGAAAGACAAGTAAGGCATAAAAAGAAAATTGATCGAATTCATAGGCAATATGATCTTTATTATTATGAGAAGGTATTCTTAGGACTTACACATAGAACTTACAGAAAACTCTTGATGACCCTCGAGCTATGTAGACCCATTATCTTAAACCTAAACGACATAGACTAGATTAAGCGGATAAGCAGTGACCCCTCTTATTTCAAGGGTAGCGTCGGCGCTGTTTCATGGACTTCGGATTATTCGTGAAGCCGAGCCCCCGAGTTTTGGGTTTGCATCTCGATGAGTTGTGATCACAGTTATGACTGAGGCTTCTTATCCACCTAGATCCTTGAGCTT
This sequence comes from Phragmites australis, assembly GCF_958298935.1. Taxonomy (NCBI): domain Eukaryota; kingdom Viridiplantae; phylum Streptophyta; class Magnoliopsida; order Poales; family Poaceae; genus Phragmites; species Phragmites australis. The sequence continues at coordinate 30,025,464 of NC_084928.1, forward strand.
TTGGCTTCCTCGCTTGGTTAGTGTTGAACTACCATGTTGTAGGACTGAGAATGGCGACTAAAGGGGGAGGGTGAATAGGCACCTCGTAAATTTTTTTGATGGACTTGTCCTATTTTGGTCACCCAATGCACCTCAAAACCAAGAGCGGAAGCAAAAACTAGAGAGAGACAAGTTGCTATGAAAATTTACAAGGAAATACATGGCTCTCATGGATGTACATGAATCCTAGGTTTCATTGAAAATCATCCCACGGGTCATCGCCACAAAACAAAGCAACTAGAAGGAAGAAACCTTTGAACCAATGAAAAGATCTCCGGAAGAAGAAATTCTACAAGTTGATAATCTAGATATAAGAGAATTTAAGACCAATTATGACTGTGAATTTTATGCCTCTAGCAACAAGAAGAATAGCTTCCCAAGGTGGGAAAATCTGATCTCATCAACCAAAATGAAAATCAGAACTAACAAAGGAAAAACTCGCAACAAAGTAAGGGAGCCAATAGAAGAAAACTAGAATGAGATGAACACACGCATTGGAGGAAATGTGCATTTCATTTCTTGCAAAGGTCAGTCCTCTTTTTGTTAGATTATAAGGTATTTTCCTCACAAAAAGTTCTCACATATTACAAAGGCTAAGCTCTCCTATCTCCTTTCCTCTAAAACCGTAGCATACAAACTCAAGTGGCTGGCTCTAGTCTCTCCTACAGTTCTTACCCTCTATTTATAAGCCTAGGGAGGTTCCTTGGCCCTTAAGTTTCCTTGTTCCCAAAATACCTCTCACTTCTAATGCACTCCTACCTACCACTAGGGCATTTTGGTCTAATTTCTTCTCTGTTCATTGAACAGCCGTGTCGCCTTCATAACTTAGCTTTGCCTTAATGCAAGCTTCACAATGATACCACGTGCACTCCATGTTTTAACAATTTTGAGGCCAAACTGTAAAACCGCCTTGCACGCTTCTTAAAGCATGACTCACCGCTTTTTGCTTACACCTTAAGTAAGCGCTCCGATGTCGATGCATGTACTCTGTCTTGTGATCTTGACTGCTGGCAAGTCTCTCCCACTCCTGATCCCCGGGCTGCCTTGTCACTTGCACCGGCATCCCCTTCACTTGACTTTGTCATCATGCCGTCCTCATCCACCTTCATACTCTTTGCTTAACTTCAATGTGCATATCTAGGATTACCCTTGACTTCGTCCAGCCTCCTCAACCGTCCAGCATCAAGCACCCTGCTTGGCTCCAATCATCCTACCGTTGATCGCCAAATTGTATCCATCACCTGCACAACAATAGACAAGCAAACATGTTTCTCCAATTCCATCTCCAATTAGTCAAAATCAAAATCCTCAGTCTAAAAGCTCATCTCAGTATAAAATGTGAACACCGGATGATCTGGTGTATCCTCCTCCTAAGCGTCGAACCATCCGGCATGTTCAGCCCACCAGACCGGCTAGTTTGGATCCTCTCTAGAAGAATTGCTCCGGTGTATTCTCCGATGTTCACATCCTCCATCGTCGGATCATTCGGCGTGTAGAAATCACCCCATGTACGTTCTGCATCCTCTCTAAAAAAATTAGTCTAGCGTGCACTTCACCCCATTGCCGGACCATCTGGCGTGTACATCAATTTTTGCCTCTGAATTGAAATGCTCTAACATGAAACCTTCCTGAGCACCGGATCATGCAATGTGTACAAAATTTCCAACGCCGAATCATCTAGCATGTATAATTTTTCTGGACTCAGAGACAAAAAATGCCAACTCTATTTTTCTCCACAACTTTGGTTAGTCATGATCATAATTGCAGTATATAGGCATGGTCATGCAACCTCAAAATCATCAAACCAAAAACAACAACCTTGTCAATTACTCATCACATATAAACCAATATACATTTCAACTTGGTTTCTCAATCTCCCACTTGATGAGTGCATTGACAACCCACAGAGCAATAAGATTTTAGTTTAGAGAATTCAACTAGAGAAGCTCATCCAAGTGACCAAAAACTAAGGAAGAAGCAATAAGGATCACTTGGCATAAGAAAGAATGCAAAAGCCCGAAGAGAAGCAAAGGCAAGCTAAAAACCTCTAGAGCTCAATAAAAGCTCCAATGCACAAGATCAAATGCTCCCCCTTGAAGCAAGCACAAATTCTCTTTTTCATTATGCAAGCTTGTTTTTTGTGATTTAGTGCAAATTTTCTCCCCCTTTGGCAATGCAAACATCAAGAACAAAAGACCATACAAAGCATGAACATGCAATCCTAATGAGCTTCCACAAGTATACCATAAAGCATTTGTAAAAATCTAGAAACATCAAAGGGCTATGGAGAGTAGAATACGGAGCTCACAATCGCATAAAGGCTCAAAAAGATATGGTTTCACAAGAGCATGAAGCTTTACAAGCTAATCCTCAAGAATTGTTGGCGCATTTAAATTCATATTGCCGAATCATGGTAAAAGCAACCGCCACATAAGAATCCACTCGTGCTAAGGTAATACAATCTTGAACTAGGAAAACAATCATTTATGACAGTAGGCTTTGCAAACGGTCACATATGAAACAAATACTTAGTTAGATCAAGTGTTCATAAAGATTGAGCATTTATGCACAGTTCTTTGTAATGCAATTATCCTCAAGTTGCCTTTTATCCAAGTGAAGTGTCGAACGACTAAGTACGGCAAACATCCCGAGGCTTCAAGACAACCGAATTGGATCACATCTTACCAGAAGAAACTTGATTGCTCAACAATATTCAAATTGCACAAATTATCAAGTTTTTCACAAGATCATGTCAAGTAGTGTCTTTGTAGGATTGATTATAGTCTAATAAGGCAATCAGAGGGGGGATGAGTGATTGCGAAAACCAAATTCAAAGATTAGTTCACTCAAATTGAAAATCGATTTAAACTTAGTATTCCACTCAAAATATATTATACATGCTCTAGTAAAAACAATGTAGAGAAAGATCCGCTGGTCCGATTGCCCTCAAATTTTATCAGCTGAAACTAGATTCAAATACCAAACTAACTCAACAAGAATGGAGCCAATTGGATATGTGAATTAAGAATAATGCCTAGTCAAAGCAGATTGTACTAACCAGAATTGTGTAGATCAAAACCTAATCGAGCTGACTAAAAAACTACTCCAGATCAAACCAAAGTCACTTGAAATTTTCTCAGATCAAAGACTAGATATTCTAGCAAGGTTTTGAATAGGTTAAACCAAGATGAAACTCGATAAAAACATGAAATTTATCGAAAACCAAAACCAAGCATGCAGAATATAGAATAGAAAAAAATTCCGAATCAGCAACTCATCAACTTACGAAACTTGTTTTTGATTGCATAGATGAGTTTACAAGATGCCTCTTCAAAGCATCTAATAAGGATTTCCACGAAATCCCAAACCCTAGATAGATCTAGTCCCTATATCAAAGTCTAAGTTCTCTGAGTATGTTCTCGTTCTCGGTCCTCCTTAGCCTGATCAAGACTCTCTCAATATATAGCCCTTCAAACCGTCCTTGGTTTGGAAACAACCCGGTCGTATCCTATCTGGACACAAACAATACCAAAACACATTCACCCATGACCGAATCCAACTCGTGCTCAAGTCCGACTCTGGCTTTCACTCGATTCTTTATTTGACTGAAATTTCCAACCAGTCAAACCGCAGTCCGACCTAGCCATGTACTCAAACGACTCTAGCATTCGAACACATCATTTGGTTTCCCACAACCTCGCACTCGTCTGCACTCCCGCAACACACCTAGTCACACACCTGCAACTTTGTCTTTACGTACACTGTTCTCTAGCCCGAACGTCCCACATGATATCGTCGATCACTACTTCCTCAGTTCATCTTGAACCAAGTCATTGAACCTTAGTTCCTCCCTGAACTTAGTTCGTCGATCTGTCATCGACCATGTTCGCCTTCGAGCAATCGACCACGTTCGCCTTCGAGCAATACATGTACATGAATCAAATAACAAACTATCAATACATGTACATGAATCAAATAACAAACTAGTACGAGCACAATTTCTTCCCAAACTAGTTGCTTTGACATGAAACACCACACAAACGAGTATATTGCATCATCTCTACGCTAACACCAGCGTATAAGCATATCTAAGTAGCATCTTAACAACTAATGCACATTATCCTAATATCATATGCTAAATCACTTTGCTCTACCAATTTTATCATTCCAACTAATTTTTCATCACATGATCTCATAATCTTTGCAACACAAAAGGTTCTATCATGATCTAAACATTTGACAAAGATAGAAAATATAGTGCAATATTTCTCAATTCACAGTCTTAAACCAAGAAGCTTAGAGCAAGATATTTATCAAACTAGCCTTAACACAAGTATTGACTAAGCCAAAGCAATTATCAACATGGTGATAAAAAATGTAGCATTTCTTAGTCTATATGATTCATAAAATTACCAAATTTCATCTTTAGGAAAGCTAGCTTGCTTGAAATGTTTCATGTCAAAGCATCAAGATGAGCCTAAGATTAAAAGATTGTTCCACACAATTACTCAATTCAGTCCAAATACAAGTGTAGAAATTGGAAATACTAAAGACATACAAGTCAAAGCTCAACTACTATGATTATCTTGCAAGATGAGATGCAATACAAATGCAATAAAAGTAAGATAGAGTATGTACAAAGGTAACTCCTCCTCACACAATGTCATATGGATGACACACTCCAAGCTCTCCTCTCAGAAAAGCAAACCTTGTAGCATCTAGAGATTTTGTAAAGATATCGGCAAGCTGGTATTATCTATGTATCTCAAGTCAATGTCTCCCTTCTCATTGTGGTCTCGTAAGAAGTGAAATTCCACATTTATGTGTTTAGTTTTGGAGTGCTGGACTGGGTTATTGGCTAAGCTTATGGCACTGGTGTTGCCACACAAAAGTGACACATTCTTAAAGTCTAATTCAAAATCTCTCAAAATAGCAACCATCCACAAAATATGAGAATAACAGCTAGCGACAGCAACATATTCCACTTCAGTAGTTGACTGCGGAACACTAGACTGTTTGCGAGAGGACCAACAAACAAGAGAGGAACCCAAGAAATGACAAGTACCAGAGATACTCTTCCTATCAATTCTACAACCAGCAAAAATTGCATCTCAATAGGAAAACAACGAAAATGCAAAAAACCAAAGACCATAGGCAAGGATGTGTTTGAGATACCTCAATATGCGCTTCACTACTTGACGATGAGATGTCCTTGGCGATGCTTCAAAGCGAGAACAAAGGTAAATGTTGAAGTGGATGTCGGGTCTTATCGCTGTCAGATACAAGAGAGAACCAATCATGCTCCTGTACTCTCGTTGGTTTACCTCCTCACCATCTTCATCCGGATCAAGTACGATCGAGGTAGCCATCGGTGCCACCAAAGACTTCGCATCGCACATGTCGAACTTCTTCAACAAATTTATGGTATACTTTATCTGATGGACAAATGTATCTTGCTTGCATTGCTTGATTTGAAGCCTAAGGAAGAAGTTGAGATCGCCCATCATCGACATCTGAAATTCCGTGCTCATAGTTTCTGCAAACTTGGCCACAAGAGCATGAGAAGAGCCACAAAAAATGATATCATCCACGTATATCTGAACAAGTAGGAAATCATTGTCATGCTTAAAGGTAAACAAAATTTTATCTACCGACCCTATCACATACCCATGCTCTAACAAGGAGGACTTAAGCCTATCATACCAAGCCTTAGGTCCCTGCTTAAGCACATTCAAAGGCTTCTGAAGCTTATATACTTTATTTGGGTATTTAGGGTGCTCAAAACCTGGGGGTTGCTTGAAATAGACCTCTTCTTCTATAAAACCATTTATGAATGCACTCTTGACATCCATTTGATACAACTTGAATTCCTAGAATACCGCAAAAGCGAAGAATCCTAATAGCTTTAGTCTAGCTACTGATGCAAAGGTCTCTCCAAAGTCTATCTCCAAAGTCTAGCCTTGTTTCTAACTACAGACCCATCCTCCTCTACTTTTTTTTGAAAACCCATTTGGTGGCTATGGCATGAATATTTAGGGGTGGCTGTACAAGGACCCAAGCTTGGTTTCTCTCAAAAATTGCTAGTTCTTCATGCATGGCATTGACCCAATTTGAATCAGAAAGAGCATGCCCAATATCATAGAGCTAAAAAAAGCAACAAATGCAGAATAAGTGAAATGAGCATATTTTGCATATTTTGATCTTTTTACCCTTTTACCAAGGTCGCTGATCATCTACCGGGGGGGGGGGGGATGTGCCCTCTGAATGTGTCGAGGAGCCTCGCACTATGAGATCATCTCCCTCATAACCATTGCTAGTGCAGACTCGAAAGTAGCTGAAGTGGAAGTAGAGGCTGCAGGATCCTTTACCGGCATAGAAGAGGAAAGAGCCAGCTCGGGAGCAGGAGTGATGATAGGAATTAGTGGATCGTCCTTATCATCACCGAGAGCTGGAAGGTCACCATCTACAAAGATGCTTTCGCTCATCTTTTGATCACCTGCACACTCAAGCACAGGGCTAGCACAAGGGGCTGATTCCATGATGGTGTTAGTGTCCAGATTAAAAACTATGTAAGAATGACCATGAAGAGAATAACCTAAAAAAATCCCATCGGAGGAACGCGACTCGAACTTGTTAAGATTACCATGCTTTAGGATGAAGGAACAAAAACCAAAAACTCTTAAGTGAGAAACATTCGGCTTCCTTCCAAAGCGCAACTCAAAAGAAGTCGCATTCAAAATCGAGCGCAAGAAAATCCAATTAGAGATATAACAAGCTATGATGGTAGCCTCTGCCAAAAACTTACTAGGAGTCCTATGCTCATCAAGCATCATCCTAGCCATCTCACGCCAAAGTTTGATTCTTTCTCTTAACCACACCATTCTGCTAAGGAACTCGTGGGGCATAAACTTGATGCTTAATAAAATGTTCAAGAGGAAAGCATCAAAGATATAGTTCTTAAACTCGGTGTCATTGTCACTGCGAATTGCTTTTAATGCACCAGGGAGTTCCTTGAACAATCTCAAAGCTAAGCTCTTAAAGTGTGAAAAAACTTCATCCTTGCTCACAAGAAAGAAGACCCAAAAGTAGCGAGAGTAGTCATCAACAATGACAAGTACATACCACTTCCCACCCGCCGAACGAACTCGAGAAGGACCAAAAATGCCCATATAGAGAAGTTCTCCTGATCGTTTAGTCATAATCTGATTAACTGGTGAGTGAGAGGCAACAACCATCTTGCCATGCTGACAAGGAGCACAAATAAGATTTTTCTCAAACTTAAGCTTGGGAAATCCTCGGACCAAGCCTAGGGCACTCAAATGAGTGAGCAAATCAAAACTCATGTGTCCTAGCCTCCTATACCATATCCAAAGCTCAGAAGAGGGTTGAGCAATCAAGCATCGAGAAGATCCAAAAGACTCAAAAAAAAAATAGCTCCAAAAACTCTCCTAACTCGAGAAATTTGACAAATCAAAGCATCTGAGGAATCAAGAACTCGGGAAGCATCACGCTTGAAACGTACTTTCAAGTCCTCATCCGACAACTGAGATACAGAAAGCAAATTGTATCCCAGATACTCCACCAAAGTCACATCCTTGAGAGTAAAACTCTCACTCACTCTTGTCATATATTTGGCCTTCACTCTACCTTCCTATCATCCCTGAATGTGACATACTCATGTCGCTTCATCGAGGTGAGGCTGGAGAACCATGATACATCTCCGATCATATGACACGAACAACCAGAGTCGATGAGCCACTTGTTCTCTAGGCCTTCGCCTGCCACCTACATATGAAACAAATAGTAGGTGAATGGCTCAGTACTGAGGTCAAATAGAAACCACTTGAGAATCCAGTACTGGGTCATTCGCCCTCAAGTAGTAAAAGCTGGTGCATGCAAATCAACCCTGGCACGCTGAGGGTGAGTACCACGATGAGGAAAATGTGGTCTGCCAAAGTGCTGCACCTCAAAGCCTCTGACATGTGAACAATATCATATAAATCATGGTAAGATCCACGTCGGGCACTACCTCTAGGAAGAAACTGAAGAGCGTTGAAATATCATGAGGAAGAGCGAGGAAAAGGCTCGTGTACACCTAAATAGGGGTGGTACATGTCCCGAGTATTTCACTCCCACTCACGCTGCTCATCACTCCTACGACAAAAGTAAAACTCAACCAGGTGACCCTCTCTTTAGCAATAGGTGCAGTTGTAGCGTCTCATAAGTACTTGACTGCCGGTCACTCTAGACTCTCTCGTAGTGGCTTTCATCTTAGACTGTGGATCTCTCTTGGGTTGTGGTGTGGGTTTCTTCTTGGTGGGTTATGGTATGGCATTGATCTTAGATTTCTCATCCTCAAAGGTAGTAGGTGTGGTGAAAACAGTCTTATCATCCCCATTGTAAGTCACCCTATCAAAACCCAACCCCAAAGCTAAACTTGTCTTATTTGCCCACATTTTGGTCTTAGCTAAAATCAGACTCATTTTACCCTTGCCTTCTGAGCATTTCTCCACTAGAGAAAAGAGATACTCATTATCGGCCATAAACTTTTGAACTTGCCCTCTAACTCAGCTGAGTTTGTCCTTAAAGATCATATAGGTAGAATAGTTTGGCTCTACATCCTTGGAACACTCAGCACTCTCCAATCTAGATTCTATCTCCTTAATGCGCTTGTATTTCATCTCAACATTCTTTGCAAGAAAAGAGCAATTCTTACAAACGCCCAAGAGAGTAGACCTCTACTTCTCCTCAAAGAGCTTCTTGTCGGCAGTCTCAAGTCAGCTGGTGACTTGAGCATGCAAAGTCTGAAGCTTGGCAAGGTCACTCATGATAACAAGGAAATTATCACACTCCTCATCCCTTGCCGTAGACTTAAATAAGGCAAACTCAGTTGTCACGAACAACCAGAGTTGATGAGCCACTTGTAATCCAGGCCTCCGTCTGCCACCTACATATGAAACAAATAGTAGGTGGATGGCTCAGTACTGGGGTTAGAAAGAATCCTCTTAGGAATCCAGTACTTAATCTGTCGGAGGGTTAACTCCTATCGCAGGGATCCTGAGGGACCCCTTTTTGAGATTCGGCCGGGGGAATGATTCTGAATATGTTTGCGGGAGAAATAAATGGTGTAAATGCGATGGCAGTTGGGGTGGAAGGATCGAATGCAGAACGCAGTAATTGCACTGGAGGGATTTTTAGACAGGTTCGGGCCGCACTGAGCGTAATACCCTACTCCTGTATGGATGCTATAAATGCCCTGAGGATGTCTCTCAGGAATGTTGCTGGTTACAAGAATGTTTGTCTATCCTAGAGCTTCGGGCTCCTTGTTCTTCGGTGGTCTCAGCTTCTATGCTTGTACGAAGATGTTCTTTGATCTCTGAGCAAGTGTCTGAGAGTTCGAGCGTTCCTCTGTTCCCCTTGTCTTTGTCCGTGCCCGCCGGCTCCCTTAAATACTCGTCGGCGGCAGCGTGCCCTGAAAGGGAGGGCATGAGTTCCAAGGTGCCATAAATGGAAAGGCAGTCATCATGGGCTCGCCAGCGCGAAGTGACGGGGGTTGAAAACGCGCCCCCGCCCTGTCTTCGGTCTTCATGATGGCACTGGCAACGGGCGCCATGGAGAGGGCCCACCGGGTAGCCAACGAGCGGCCCGGCGTGCCCGTTCGGTCTTGTACGCTTGCCACAACAGGGCGGTAGGCGGGGTGCCTCAGGCCTCACGATGCTATCCCGAGGCGCGCCGGATGACGCGGAATGGGACCCGTGCATTAAATGTCCCCACGCCCTTCTGTCAGAATATGGCAGGGACTGACACTGAGCGTGGCGGGAGCAGTTGGAGGTGACAGGCCACGCGGGCTCTTAAATGTGGCATCGAGCCTTTCACGGGCTGACACCTCACTGCTGGACCCCTGTGGGCGCCACCGACGAAGGACTTCTTGGGCCGTCAGGGAACCGAGTGCTCGGGGGTCACTGTTCACCTTCCCGAGCACTCTCTCTCGGAAACGCCCTCTCTTGGTCCTCGGGGAACCGAGTGCTCGGGGGCCACTGTTCACGGCCCCGAGCCCTCTCTCCCGGAATTGACTGTTCGGATCCTCGGGGAACCGAGTGCTCGGGGGCCGTTGTTTGTAGCTCCGAGCACTCTCTCCCGGAACTACCTTCCTTGGCTCCTCGGGGTACTCGGGTGCTTGGGGGCCATTGTTCGCAGCCCCGAGCACACCCTACCCGGTACTCGACTTTCCTGGTCGTCGGGGGACTTGGGTGCTCGGGGGTCACTATTCACCTCCCCGAGCACTTTCTTCTCGGTCACTTGGTCTTCGCAGATCATCGGGGAACCCGAGTACTCGGGGACCATTGTTCATGGCCCCGAGCGCCCTCTCCCGGAACTTAGTATTTTCGTACCTCGCGGAGGTGAACCCCGCGGGAAGGCACCACATGGCAGAATGCTGGCCTGGCCTCGGGATTCGGGGACCCCTGGTTCCTGATTCACTGACAACAGCCCCTGGGCCCATTAGCAAGAGATAGCCCAGAGACTACGGATGGGGCCTTTGTCATTATCGAGGCCGTACCCAGCACCGACGCCACGTGGCGTGTTTTTAGGCGCTGGCCTCTCCGGCCCAGGCTTCTGGTACGGCTCAACAGGGAGCCGAACGGACGCGCACCCAGCCGACTCCCGAGGCGCGTGATAACGAGGTGGGCGGCGCGTGATAACGAGGCAGGCAACGCGCGTGGCAACCGCGCTGATCGAGGATAGTGCGCCTGGCAACCGCTGACATCTGCGCGGCCCGAGGGAGATTCGCCTGGCGGTTGCGCTGGCCAAGGAAGTTGTTTTGCTGTGCGCGCCGCGGCAGGCGTCGTTTGAAATCCCTGGGGTATAAAAGGAGGAGGGGAGCGAACCGCCGCCCCTTTACGCCATTTTCGTGATCGATCGAACCTTCTTCTTCTTCCTTGCGCTCCTGAGCTCTCGCCCTCCCTTAGGCGATCAGCACACCTTTCTTCCCCCACCGATCCAGCACATCCCACACCCCGACACAATGCTGAGAGCGGGAGGTAGCCGCCGCGACAAGACACCCGACAACGTGCTGCCGGAGTCCCGGTTCATCAACGAGGAGGCGGCGGATAGGGTGCGGAAGATGATGGTGCCTGAAAGCCAGCGGGAGGCCTCAGTGGTGAGGCCGGCGAGCTTCCCGCTGGTCACAAACCGGCCGGAGCGGATCGTCATCTTCGTCTCCTTCGTTACGGACGGGTTGGTGCCGCCGTTCTCAACTTTCTTCCTCCAGATCCTCGACACGTTCGGGATCCAACTGGCGCACCTCAGCCCGAACTCGGTCGTCATCTTGGCGATCTTCGCACATTTTTGCGAGATGTTCGTCGAGGTGCCACCGTCGGTGTCGCTGTTCCGACACTTCTTCGTGCTGCGGCCGGCCGGGAAGAAGAGAGGCCTCTCCACCGCGGATGTCGCCGGCTGCTGCAACTTCCGGCTGCGGGACGGCTTGGCGAAGCTGTGCATCCCGCAAGTGCTGTGGAGCAAGTGGGATGACTGGCGGCGCGACTGGGTCTACGTCGACGTCAGTCCCCACAACCGCCTCACGTTGCCGGAGCTGGCGACGGAGCCCCAGAGGTCAATCTGGGAGGCGGCGCCGCCGGAGGACAAGCGGATGCAGCCGGTCCTGGACCACATCGGGTACCTGCGCCAGGCCGGCCTTACGTCGGTGATGGTGGTGGCGGACAGCTAGCGCTCTGCGCCGACCCGAACCGGGTGGCGCTGCAAGCGACGCTGCCTGAGTTCGACGCCCAGGGCCTAGCTGGCCCATAGCCAGAGACGGGCTCCGCGGCGGCCCCGCAGAGCCCCCCGCCGAAGAGGAGGAGGGAAGATTCCAGGCCGAAGCCGTCGGGCCCGGAGTTCAAGATCCCGGAATCGCGATGGCAATACCGAAGACCAAAGACTGCATAAGTTTCTTCTCTTCCCTGAGGATGCTTCGCTCGGAGTGGGTTAGGAGACTGACCTTTGTTTGCTTTCAGGCCGCCGAGGGATTCCGCCGGAGACCAGGGACGGCCGGAGGCGCCGAGGTTGGCTCCCGCCCCCGAGCCGAGCGCGCCGGCCGAGCCGGAGCCGCAGACCGCGCCGACCGAACCGGAGCAGGAAGAGCCGCCCTGCCCCGAGCCGAGAGCAGAGGCCGCGCCCGAGCAGCCGGCGTCGGTCGAGCCCGCCCCGAGCAGCATTCGGGGACCCCGAGCACATCGGTAGAGACGGCTCGCAGGGGACCCAGCGCCCGACCGTCGTCCAGCCGGGCCGCAGAACCCCTCCCGGACGTGCTAGGAAGTGCCCGGGAGGTGATCGAGCGGCTAGAGGCGACCGTGGAGGGGAAGCGGACGCAGCTTGAGGTGGATCGTGCCACCCTCGTTGAGGAGAGGGAGCGGCTGGCGGAGGTCGGCCGCCTTTTGGAGGCCCGCATCGCCGCGGCCCGCACCGCCCATGAGAGGGAGCGGCGCGTGATCGACGCAGAGCGGGAGACCCTGGATGAAGTTTGCGAGGAGGCCATCGCCGCGCAAGAAGAAGCCACCCGCCTGGGTGAGATATCGCGGTGGCGGGCCGCCGAGCTGCTCGCCAGGGAACGACTAGTGCGGGCTCGGGAGGATGCCATCTTGCCACGCGAGAAGGCGGTGGAGGCCTCCCAGGCAGACTTAGCCCGCCAGAAGTACAAGGTCGAACGGAGCCGCGTCGAAGTCCACCGTCGGGAGGAGGACATCGCGATTCGCGAGACCGACATCGGCATTACGGCAACGGCTCTGGATGCCCGGGAGGAGCAGCTGACTCGCCGGGAGGCGGAGGCTGCCACGGCGTCGGCGGCTTTAACTGCTCGAGAGGAGCAGGCCACCAAGTGGGAGTCGGAGCTGACTGCTCGGGAGCAGGCCCTCTCTGCCCTCGCCGAGCAGGTGAAGCAGAAGCAAGCCGAAGTCTCGGCACCCATCGTCGTCCCGACTAACGCGGCCGAGGAGCTGAGCTTTGAGGAGCGACTGCAGATCTTGAAGGATGAGCTTGAGACCGTTAACGCCGAGCGGACCAACGTGAAGCTGATGATGTGAGACATCCTTCGGCAGGCACGAAGGTTCGTGAGGGTGGCCGGGCTCGGGCGAGTCTACGTGGGCGAGAAGGGGATGGAGTGAGCAACCATCAGCCACATCGCCCTCGGCTTCGAGGAGATCAGCCGGCGACTCAAGGCGCTTCCCCAGGCCGTGCAGGAGTTAGTCGCCCAGGAAGGGCGTGGTTTGGCCCAAGTGGTGGCCGAGCACGTCCTGGCCTGCTACCGGAGCCGGGACCTGAACTTCTCGTTGGAGCCAGATCGGGAAGGGGTGGTCGAGACCGAGGAGGAGGCCGCCCGGGAGGCTGTCCGGGGCGTCGCCGCCGAGGTGGCGGCTTGCTTCATGCAGGAGCCGTCGCCGCCGCCGAGCAGTGGCAGCAGCAGCAAGGTCTCCTCGCCGCCTCCTGAGCTCGCCGACTTAGATTAGGCTTTTGTACTTTTCTCTTTCTTTGACTTGATGTAAATATGGGAGTGATCCCTCAGAATAGCTGTCCTTTTTTGAATATAATGGAAGCCTTTCCTTGGGATCGCAACTCCAGTGTTCTCTTGATGCTTTGATGAAGTCTCTGTTCTTTTCACCTGATGTCCCGAGGAGTACTTAGTTGGACCGAGCCCGACCTCCCCCCCCCCCGAAAACGAAGTCGCCCCGACCACTCATCGCCCGAGTAGTGAGGCCTTTTCGCGCATTCAGCCCCCGAGCCCTCGCGAGTCTGCAGCAGCTAAGTCAAGAGACAAAGGTACGAACTTCCTTGCTCGGGAGATAGGTCGATCCAGCGCGAAGCACGCCATGACCAGTGAATGCTTTCCCATTTTGCGACCGCTCAAACAAGTAGACCAGAGATGCGTGCGAGCGGAAATGCGACCAAGAGTCCAAATAGTTTGGTGGTACCCGGGCTAGGACGGACCGGACCGAGCACCGACAGCCCGCCCCCAGGGTCTAGGCTCCCGACCGCTCTTTGCTCGAGCGGTAGGATTACCCAAGAACCCTAGAGGCACGGTAGTGCCCGGGGTACTTTTAAGTGGACCGAACACCACAACCACCATGAAGGACTTCGGTCAGACATTGCCGTTTGTACGGTATACCTTTCTACTGCTCGTTCTGTCGTTCCGGGAAAAGCGGACACGTGGGCAGGGTTTTGTGCGCGAGGAGACCATCTCGCCGAACAGATTAGGACACGAGGGCCCCGAGGATAACTCGGGAATAATATATTGCTGAATGTAAATTTGTATGACTTTAACCACTCACCGAACAGCTGTCAGCTTTTTGGCCGACCGATCCAGGAGAGGTATGCGCTCCGAGCTTGGGGTGCCCGGGAACTTGGTTCCCTCGGTTGGAGCGCACGAGCACTGGAAAGCGTGAGAGGGAGCCCGGGGCCAGGCGGTCCCGACCACTCATGCCCGAGCGGTAGGACCACCCGAGGACCCCTAGGCCCGAGCAGCGACCTAGGCACTGAGGCCCTCGCGGTCGAGCTGCTTTTGGTCTCGGTAGTTGATCTGTAACTTAAGAAAATAGAAAGATTCTTTGTTTGGTGCGCTCTATTAGTGCGGTACTCATTATGGACTGCTATCATTTTTGACCCGAGACCTCTCGAATACCCGGACCGATGAACTATGCAGGCAGAGGCATAACCCAGAGGTCCTATGGTTTGGTGGCGCCCGGGAATGACAGACCAGACCGAGCACCGACAGCTCGCCTCCGGGATCTAGGCTTCGGACTACTCTTTGCTCGAGCCATAGGATTACCCGAGAACCCCAGAGGCTCGGTGATGCTCGGGGTACTGCCATGACACCGAACACCATAGCCTACCACAACAGACATAGGTCAGCGGCAACTACCCGCGCGCATACCGATCGGGATCTTTTATCAACGGTGAAAATGAGAGAGCATGTTTTTCTCGCACAGTCGAGCATCTCACCAGACAGATTAAACATATGGATTCCAGAGAAATAAAATTTGAAATAAGACCTGGACAATGATAATATATATATTGACAATTTTGTACAAGACGGGGTGACTTACATGGTTAGTGGTAGCCCCCGGCCAATTTGAGCGGGGGGGGGGGGGGGGGGGAGCCCCCGGCCTGGTTGGCCCGAGCACATACATGCCACCTATGGATAGAACTTGCGCAGATACTCAATGTTCCACGCATTGGGGAGCGGCTGCCCGTCCTCTGCAGCCAGCCAAAAAGAGCCTTCTCGGGGGACACCGATTACGGTAAAGGGGCCTTCCCACATCGGGGACAGTTTATTCCTTCCTTCGTGCGATTGGACGCGTCGGAGAACTAGATCCCCCACCTCGAGAGACCGGGCCTGGATGTGGCGCTGATGATAGCGCCGCGGGCTTTACTGGTATGGGGCTGCTCGGACGGCGGCATGCCGCCGACGCTCTTCTAAGTAGTTGACGTCGTTGCGCCTTCGCTGTTCCTGTTCGCCTTCGGAGTAGGCATGCACCCGAGGGGGGCCAAGGGTGAGCTCGGAGGGGAGAACCGCCTCAGTGCCATACACGAGGAAGAAAGGAGTCTCACCGGTGGCGCGACTTGGTGTGGTCCGGTTGGCCCATAGCATAGCGGGCAGCTCATCGATCCACCCTTTCCCGTGCTTTGCGAGCACATTGTAGGTTCGGGTTTTGAGCCCCTTCAGTATCTCAACATTGGCACGCTCAACCTGTCCATTGCTCTGAGGATGAGCGACAGAGGCGAAGCAGAGCTTGATGCCGATGTCCTCGCTGTAGTCCCCGAGCAGGGCACTGGTGAACTGAGTGCCATTGTCGGTGATGATCCGGTTTGGGACGCCGAAGCGACTTGTGATACCGCGGATGAACTGAAGCGCCATGTTCTTGGTCACCTTGACAACTGGAACCTTGTCCGGCCACTTGGTAAACTTGTCGATGGTGACGTAGAGGTACTCATAGCCCCCGATTGCTCGGGGGAATGGACCTAGAATGTCCAGCCCCCAGACCGTGAAGGGCCATGACAGGGGGATTGTTTGGAGAGCCTGAGCTGGTTGGTGAATCTGCTTTTGCGTGGAACTAGCACGCCCTGCAGCGCCGAACCAACTCGGAAGCATCCTGGAGAGCTGTAGGCCAGTAGAAACCTTACCGGAAGGCCTTCCCGACCAGCGTGCAGAACGATGCATGGCCACTGCTCTCGCCCTTGTGGATCTCAGCGAGAAGCTCGCCGCCTTCTGCCTGGGTGATGCATTTTAGTAGGACACCGCCTGCGCCGTGCCGGTAGAGACCCCCGTCTACTATGGCATAGCGTTTGGACAGTCGAGCAATTCTTTCGGCAGAGGCATCATCCCCGGAGAGGAACTTTTCTTTCAAGTACCCTCGGATCTTGTCCATCCACGAGGCATCTTGAGAACTGCCAGCAAGCGCAGCGCACTCGCCGGGCGGCGGCACCCTGTCGGTGCTTCCCACTGAGGGCACCGCTGGGGTCCCCTGAACTAGGCTCGAGGTTTCCCCTTCGTCCAGTTCGGCAGGCAGGACGGAAGGTCGTGTGAGCCTTTCTTCAAAGACTCCGGCAGGGACGCGCGCACGGGAAGAGGCTAGGCAAGAAAGGTCATCAGCCAGAGCGTTGTCGCGGCGAGAGATGTACCGCAGCTCCAGGCCGTCGAAATGCCTCTCCAGCTTCCTGACTTCCACCATGTACACCGCCATTTGAGGATCCATGCACTAGTATTCTTTCGACACCTGGTTGACCACCAGCTGGGAGTCTCCCTTGATCAAGAGGTGACGAATCCCGAGGCCCACCGCGGCCCGAAGGCCAGCGATGAGGCCCTCATATTCCGCCATGTTGTTGGTTGCTCGGAACTGCAACTGAACAATGTACCAGAGTTCTTCACCCGTTGGGGAGGTGAGAACCATTCCGCCCCCGCGCCTTTCAGCGTGAGGGAACCGTCGAAGTGCATAGTCCAGTACCCAGGTGCATCGTGCCCGGGATAGGCGGAAATTTCTTCTTGGTCGATCTCGGGGACGGGCGTCCATTCTACCACAAAGTCAGAGAGTGCCTGGCTTTTGATCGCCTGGCGGCTGACAAAGTGCAGATCGAACTCCGCCAGCTCCACCGCCCACTTGACGATGCGCCCAGTGCCTTCTCGGTTCGGAGGATGGGCCCCAGCGGATACGTGGTAACCACCGAGACCTTATGCGCCTGGAAGTAGTGGCGCAGCTTCCGGGAAGCAACGAGCACGGTGTAGAGCTGCTTTTGGGCTTGGGGATACCTTGTCTTGGCGTCTCGGAGGACTTCACTGACGAAGTACACCAGTCGCTGCACGCGGCGGGCCCGGACTGCGGCCTCACCCGAGGGCTTGTCACAGTCCCTGAGCTAGCCGATTGCTTGGGCTCGAGTCCCTGGTCCGGAGGAGCCAAGTGCTCGGGCTCGACCTCCTGCTCGGGGGGAGCCGCGAGGACTGGGGAGTGCCCGGGAGTGGCTGGGAGCTGGGACCCAGCACCTTGCCCCGAGCACTCATCGCGCTCCACCACCAGTACTATGCTCACGACCTGAGGAGTGGCCGAGACGTAGAGCAGTAGTGGCTTGCCCTCGAAGGGGGCCACCAGTACGGGCGACGAGGTAAGGTATTTCTTCAAGTCGCGGAAGGCCTGCTCGGCCTCCGGCGTCCAGTCAAAGTGATCGGTCTTCTTTAGGAGTTTGAAGAGGGGGAGTCCTCGCTTCCCGAGCATGGAGATGAAGCGCCCGAGGGCCGCTATGCAGCCGGCGAGGCGCTGAACTTTCTTGAGTCAACACGGGGATCGCATCTACTCGATGGCCCGGATATTCTCTGGGTTGGTCTCGATTCCTCGGCTAGAGACCAAGAAATAGAGGAGCTTGCCCGCAGGTACCCTGAAGACGCACTTCTCGGGGTTGAGCTTCAAGCGGGTAGTGCGGAGACTGTTGAAAGTCTCGACTAGATCTTCAAGCAGGGTGGCGCGGTCTCGGGATTTGACCACGAGATCGTCGATGTAGGCCTCGATGTTGCGGCCAACCTGTGAGTCAAGGGTAATGCGCACAACACGCTGGAAAGATGACCCAGCATTGCACAAACCGAATGGCATCGATACATAGCAATAAGTCTCCACCGGAGTGGTAAAAGAAGTTTTTTCTTCATCCTCTATGGCCATGCGAATTTGGTGATAACCAGAATTTGCATCTAAAAAATATAAAAGATCGCACCCCGCGGTTGCATCTACAATCTGATCTATGCGGGGTAAAGGAAAAGGATCTTTTGGGCAAGCCTTGTTTAGGACGGTGTAGTCGACGCACATGCAGAGCTTGCCATTGGCCTTCGGGACGATGACTGGGTTCGCCAGCCACTCGGGGTGGAGCACTTCTCGGATGAAGCCGGCGTCAAGGAGCTTACTTACTTGCTCCCGGATGAATTCCTGGCGCTCGGGCGCCTGCCACTGGACTTTCTGCTTCACCGGCCGTGCGTCCGGGCACACAGCCAGGTGGTGCTCGATCACCTCCCTAGGGATCCCGGGCATATCGGACGGCTGCCATGCAAACACGTCGACGTTAGCCCGGAGGAAGGCGACGAGCGCGCTTTCCTATTTGCTGCCCAGGTCACCGCTGATTCGGACGACCTGGGAAGCGTCTTCACCCACCACGACCTCCTTCGTAGGAACGGAGGCGTCGGCAGCGAGTTGGGGTTTGGATGAAGAGGGTCCCTGGCCCCCTGGACGACCTTCGACCTCGGCTCGAGCTGAGACCAAGGCTGAGTATAACTGCTCGGCACAGGAGACGGCGCTGCTGGTCTCGGCGGACACGGAGATGGGGCCCGCAGGGCCCGGCATCTTGACTGTGAGGTACGCGTAGTGGGTGACCACCATGAACCGAGCGAGCGTCGGGGGGCCGAGGATGGCGTTGTAGGGGAGGGGGAGCTCCACAACGTCGAAGACGACGTTCTCCGTCCGGAAGTTGTCCCGGCTCCCGAATGTCACGGGCAGCTCGACCTGCCCGAGGGGCAAGGAGTGCCTGGGTGTCACCCCATAAAAGGGGAGCGATGGCTTTAGGCGTCTGGAGGGCACCTGCAGCTTCTCGAAGGCCTCCCGGGAAAGGAGGTTCAGGCCTGCACCTCCGTCGATCAGCACTTTGCTGACCTTTACGTTGCAGATGATCGGGGACACTACCAGGGGTAGTCGCCCCACGCCTGCAGTACTGGCGGGGTGGTCGGCCAAGCTGAACGTGATCGGGGCATTCGACCACTTCAGGGGCCTTACGGCCTTAGGGCTCGGGGTCGCCGAGCACACCTCGCGTCGCATGGTCTTGACGCTGCGGCGGGAGGAGGGCGTGTACGCGCCTCCGTCGATGAAGGTGACGGTGTGCTCAGGCTCCTGGAAGCTGAGCTCTTGGTTGTCGGGGGCGGCTCTGTCGTCGCGGCCCCTACGGGGCTCCTCGCGGTCCCTCTGGCGCTGCTCGATGAGGCCTTTGACCGTGCGGCACTCCGTGAGGTTATGCCACTTGGTCTGGTGGATCTGGCACCACTTCCCCGGCTCGGGCCTTGCGGGAGCGGGGGCCCTTGCAGGAGGGGGAGCCCTCGCGGGAGCCGAAGCCCTAGGAGGGGCTCGGGCCGGAGTCCTCATGGGCACGGGTCGTCTGTCGGCGGCCGCTTGGTGTGCTGGCCGGCGGTCGGGTTCCTGGGCTGGCCCGTGGGCGGGGCCTTGGGCCGGCTCGACGGGGACAGCCTCGCGCCTCCTTCTCTTTTTCTTTTCCCGCCTGTCGGAGCGGGAAGGACCAAGTTGATCGGCGGCGGGATGCTCAGGGCGCGGAACATGCCATGCCCGAGCCTCCGCCGCCTTGGCGCACTTATCGGCCAGCGCAAAGAGTTCCGCGGTGGTTTCGACCTCGTGCGTGCCCAGCTTCTCGAGCATCCGCTCGTCGCGGACACCCTGCCGGAATGCGACAATGATAGCGTGGGGGGTTATCCGCGAGATGGTGTTGCGGACCTGGCTGAAGTGCTGTATGAAGCGCCGCAACGTCTCCCCCTCTTGCTGTTTGACGGCGTGGAGGTCGCACTCCAGGCCGGTGCGTGTAAACGTGCCCTGAAAGTTCGCCACAAACTGGTGGCAGAGATCATCCCAGTAGCCGATGGATCCTGGGGGTAAGCTAATAAGCCAAGAGCGGGCAGAGCCCCTCAAGGCAACATGGAAATAGTTGGCCATCACCTTTTCACTGCCGCCCGCCGCTTGGACAGCGGTGGTGTAGATTTGGAGGAACTCGACGGGGTCGATGGACCCGTCGTACTTCTCCGGCAGTTTTGGCTGGAACTTGGTGGGCCATTTGACCCAGCGGAGCTCGCTGGTGAAGACATGGCAACCTGTGCCATACCCTACTGCGCCGGCGGCGCCCTTGGGCGGTGAACGCCGGTGAACCGGGGAGCCCCGGCGGTCATGGGTCGGCAAGGAGGAGGCCTGGTCCTCAGCTTCGACCTCATGCCGGGTCTCCCGCTGGCGCTCGAGGGTAACGCGCGCGTCTTCGATGGCCCTCCGCTCGTTGAGGTGCAGGCGGAGGTCCTGAGCTCCGGTAGTGGCCAGGGGGTCCCCCGACCAGTGCGACCGACACCTGATGATGGGCCGGTCTTAGTTGTGCCGCGGTGGGAGGTAGCGCGAGAACTCTCGGCCAGCACTTGGCGGTGTGCCGTGCTGACCAAGGCGGCCACCTCCTAGAGCCAGCGGCCTTCTGGGGTTTCCCCCGCCGCCTGGAGTGGCGGGTGCCTGAGGAGAGCTTGCGCCACGAGCAGCGCACTCCCAGGACTGGCCTCGCCGAAGGCGAGCCTACGTCGCAACGGCGCCCGACTCTGTCCAGACGTGGATCTAGCGGCAGGAGTTTCTGCCACCTGCTGAGGGTTAGGCAGTGCGCTAGCGACAGTGGCGGCGGCCTTGCTGGGCCCAGCGCCATGGTCCCCCTGAGAGGGGAGTGCCGTGCGTGCGGACCGTGGCTGTTGCTGAGAAGCAGCAGCGACTGGGGAATCCTGCGCGAGGGGCTCTATTTCCTCACTGGAGCTGGAGCCGGTGCGGCGGAGACGATGGCCTCCTGCCATTTTTTTTGCAGGGAAAAACAAACAAACAAATTCAGGGATGCAACCCCCCAACCTGGCGCGCCAGCTGTCGGAGGGTTAACTCCTATCGCAGGGATCCTGAGGGACCCCTTTTTGAGATTCGGCTGGGGGGGATGATCATTCTGAATATGTTTGCAGGAGAAATAAATGGTGTAAATGCGATGTCAGGTAGGGTGGAAGGATCGAATGCAGAATGCAGTAATTGCACTGGAGGGATTTTTAGACAGGTTCGGGCCGCACTGAGCGTAATACCCTACTCCTGTGTGGATGCTATAAATGCCCTGAGAATGTCTCTTAGGAATGTTGCTGGTTACAAAAATGTTTGTCTATCCTAGAGCTTCGGGCTCCTTGTTCTTCGGTGGTCTCAGCTTCTATGCTTGTACGAAGATGTTCTTCGATCTCTGAGCAAGTGTCTGAGAGTTCGAGCGTTCCTCTGTTCCCCCTGTCTTTGTCCGTGCCCACCGTTTCCCTTAAATACTCGCCAGCGGCAGCGTGCCCCGAAAGGGAGGGCACGAGTTCCAAGGCGCCATAAATGGAAAGGCAGTCATCATGGGCTCGCCAGCGCGAAGTGACGAGGGTTGAAAACATGCCCCTGCCCTGTCTTCGGTCGTTATGATGGCGTTGGCAACGGGCACAGTGGAGAGGGCCCACCGGGCAGCCACCGAGTGGCCCGGCGTGCCCGTTCGGTCTTGTACACCTGCCACAGCAGGGCAGCAGGCGGGGCGCCTCGGGCCTTGCGACGCTATCCTGAGGCGCGCCGGATGACGCGGGATGGGACCCATGCATTAAATGTCCCCACGCCCTTCTGCCAGAATATGGCAGGGACTGACACCGAGCGTGGCGGGAGCAGTTGGAGGTGATAGGCCACGCGCACTCTTAAATGTGGCATCGGGCCTTTCACAGGTTGACACCTCACCGCTAGACCCCTGTGGGGGCCACCGACGAAGGAATTCTTGGGCCGTCGGGGAACCGAGTGCTCGGGGGTCACTGTTCACCTTCCCGAGCACTCTCTCCCGGAAACGCCCTCTCTTGGTCCTCGGGGAACCGAGTGCTCGGGGGCCACTATTCACGGCCCCGAGCACTCTCTCCCAGAATTGATTGTTCGGATCCTCGGGGAACCGAGTGCTCGGGGTCGTTGTTCACAGCCCCGAGCACTCTCTCCCGGAACTACCTTCCTTGGGTCCTCGGGGTACTCGAGTGCTCGGGGGCCACTGTTCGCAGCCCCGAGCACACCCTTCCCGGTACTCGGCTTTCCTGGTCGTCGGGGGACTTGGGTGCTCGGGGGTCACTGTTCACCTCCCTGAGCACTCTCTTCTCGGTCACTTGGTCTTCGCAGATCATCGGGGAACCCGGGTACTCGGGGACCACTGTTCATGGCCCCGAGCACCCTCTCCCGGGACTTAGTATTTTCGTACCTCGCGGAGGTGAACCCCGCGGGAAGGTGCCATGTGGCAGAATGCTGGCCTGGCCTCGGGATTCGGAGACCCCTGGTTCCTGATTCACCGACATAATCATTTGCCCCAAAGTAGTAAAAGTAGGTGCATGCAAATTAACCCTAGCGCGCTGAGGGCAAGTACCATGATAAGGAAAACATGGTCTACCAAAGCGCTGCGACTCAAAGCTTCTGACACGTGAACCAAAACCATATGAGTCATGGTAAAATCCACATCGAGCACTATCTCTAGGAGGAAACTGAAGAGCACCGGAACCTCATGACTAAGAGTGAGGAAAATGCTCATGTACACCTAAAGAGGGGCAGTACATATCCCGAGTACTTCACTTTCACTCACGTTGCTCATCCCTCCTACGACCAAAGCAAAACCCAATTAGGTGACGCTGTCTTTGGCAGAAGGTGTAGTGGTAGTGTCTCTTAGGTACTTGACTGTCGGCCACTCTAAACTTTCTCACAGGGGCTTTCATCTTAGGCTATCGAGCTCTCTTGGGTTGTGGTGTGAGTTTTTTTCTTGGTGGGTTGTGGTGTGATATTGATCTTAATTTTTTAGCCTCAAGGGTAGTAGGTGTGGTGGAAACAGTCTTACCATCCCCATTGTAAGTCACCCTCTAAAAAACCCAACCCCAAAGCTAAACCCATCTTATCTGCGCACATTTTTGTCTTGCTCAAAATCATATTCATTTTGCCCTTACCTTCTGAGCATTTCTCCAGTAGAGAAAGGAGATACTCATTCTCGACCATAAGCTTTTGAACTTGCCCTCTAACCCAACTGAGTTTGCCCTTGAAGACAATATAGGTAGAACAATTCAGCTGTACATCCTTGGAACACTCAACACTCTCTAATCTAGATTCTAGCTCCTTAATGCGCTTGTCTTTCATCTCAACATCCTTTGTAAGCAAAGGAAAATTCTTGCAAGTGCCCAAGAGAGTAGACCTAGACTCCTCCTGAAAGAGCTTCTTCTCGGTAGTCTCAAGTCGACCAGTGACTTGAGCATGCAAAGTCTGAAGCTCGACAAGCTCACTCTTGATAACAAGGCAACTATCACACTTCTCATCCTTTGCCCTAAACTTAAACAAGGCAAACTCAGTTGTCACACACTCATACCTAGATTTGAGCTCTTTCAACTCATGAACTGCTTTCTTAAGTAACATATCCTGACTAACAAGAGCGTCATTCAAGGTATCAACCTGAATATAAAGATGGTCGTAGGAAGTTGATACATCAAAAGGATCATGCTTAGGGTCTATGTTGTTGTCGTCCGCCATGAAAGAAAGGCTAGTGAAGTCCTTGTTCTTCCTCTTGTTCTTCATGGCCGGCTCCTCCTCATCTGAGCTCTCCTTTGAGCTTGAGGAAGTGTCGACGTTGCTGAGCACCGCAATGAAAGCTCGAGATACCGCCTTGGCCACCTTCTTGGACATCTTGTCACGGTTCTTGAAGAAAGACTTTTTGTTCTTCTTGTACTTGTCATGGTCGTGGCTGCGATCTTTCTTCTTCTTGAGCTTGGGGCAATCCGCCTTGAAATGAGTAGTGTCATCACACTCAAAACAAGCACGAGACTCACCCCTCCTCTAGTCTTAATGATTGTTGTAGAAGCAGGTGAACTTCTTTATGATCAAAGCCAGATCATCATTATCAAGTGCGTCCACCTGCTTCTCTATGATAGAAACCAAGGAAGACAAATGAAATCTACTAGGTGAAGGGTTAGCACAAGAAAAGTCAATTCCAGCCTAACTACCACCACTAGATCCTGAAACAAACACCATGTTCTGCGACAAGGGGTAACCTAGGCCTATCCGAGCCGCCTTAGCTATCTCGGTGGATTTGAGTCTTGCTGAAGAGTTCATCACAAGTCAATGTGTCATAATTGGATAACTCCTTAATGCTCGAGATCTTCACTTCCCATATGCTACGGTCAAGAGCATAGACAAGTTTGATTGCCCTCTCATGGTTAGAGTAAGGCAAAACTCCAATCAATCTAAGATTGCTAAGGTTTGGTGGTATTCGTAGATGTTGTGGTTATCAGTTTAGTGGAAGTCTGATCAAGGATTCCCATCTCGTTTGCCAGAGCCATGTGTAAAGCTTCTGCCTCGTGAAGGACCAGAGTGCTGGTCGGGATAGACATTAGGCAGATCAGCAAAAACTTCATCAAATTTAGCTTTCTTGCCCTTACCTCCCTTGGTGTTCTTCTTGTGCTTGCTCTGGACCTGGTCACCATTGAGCCCAGCTTGAGGACGCTTGATTCCTTGACTCTTTTCCTTGATGCAGAGGAGTGCATCCTCAGCCTTAGCTGAGTTATCGACGATTTGCATGAGCTCCTTAACTGTTTTGGGTTCTTTTTTGGCGATGTTTTCAACGCAACACCGACTCTTAATCCCTTGAATGAATGCCTGGATGACATCGTAGTCGCTGACCTTGGGGATGGTATTTCAAGAATTGCTGAAGCGACACACAAACTTGTGCAAGGTTTTGTTCCTCATCTGTTCACAATTGTGGAGATCATTTTTTGTGCCGGGGCAAACGTACGTACCCTGGAAGTTAGCTTGGAACACGTCGTAGAGCTACTCCCATGAGTAGATTGTCCCTTGTGATAGATTGGTCAACTATGTCCTGGCTGCCCCTTCAAGGGCTGTGGGGAGGTAATTCGCTATTACCTTCCAAACGCTTGAATGGTCATGGCATAGATTTGGAGAAACTCAACATGATTTGTGCTTCTATTTTATTTCTTGATCTTCCCAGGGTGGAACCTTACCGGCCAACTTACATTCCATAGGTCTTGAGAGAAGGCTAGACAACCATTGATGGCACTTTGCTTGGTTCTAGCTCCCATGAGAGACTTTTCCACGGCGATCGAGGATCGGTCTTGATTGGATTGATGTCGGGATGTTTCCCGATTAGATCGATGAGGGGTAAAAGAAGCCTCCTCAGAAGCTCTCGAGCATCTTCTCTGGTTGTCAATGACCTAACACAAGTTATTGATCAAATGTCCCTTGACTGGTGAGGTCTGATGACGATTATTTGCCCTATTGTCATCCTAGGAAGCCTTATTCCTAGGGTTATGCCTTTTCGGGTCTAACGCATCTCGTGACCGAGGATTGTCCGGCCGGCCCTGCTTGGTACTATTTCCAGCAAGAACCAAATGAGAGTCCTCAACTTGAAGCATGATCTCCTTCGTTAAGTCAATAGCCGAGTTCACCCAATCTTTACCTGCTGGGGTAGCTAGATCTATGGTTGGAGGGCGCATGAGGGCTTCTTGTATACTAAGTATCCTCTTAGCAACTACGGCAACAAAGTGGTTAGCCCCTGTTGATAATCGGGAGACTATATGATCAGGCCCCGATAAGGGCTGGAGGTGGTCTGTCCACGCGAGGTTGACCATTACCTACCGCTGGGGCCGAAGGACCCCGACCATTTGTAGGGTCATCGTTATGGTGATCCAGATCATTACCTCCATCTCCAAAAGCAAAGACATCTCAAGGGTAATCTCTACTAGAGGAAGTGTCTAGATCTATCATGGATGCCCCGTCGGATTGCTCCAGGTTGGCATCTTGACAATCTATGTTATCAGAAGTTGCAGGGATTGATCCTAGCTTGTTGTGAATTGGACATTCATAGTTGTCTTGGCAGCTGAGTGGTTCAAACTCGATGCCGTAATCTTTGGCGCATTGATCCATAAATTGACTTACCAAATCGCTTGAATCATCACCAGAAAGTTTGTCGCCGAAATCCACCCGATTGATCACCAGTTCATCAGGAAGAGAGGTAAAGTTGTCGTAGAATCCATCATCTGAAAAACCGGTTTTTGGCGAAGCTTTGGGCGATGTCAACGGCATGTCGTGTGTAAACTCTTCAATGCCTTTTGCCATGATCCCCATGGATGGCACCAACTGTTAATGATTGGTAAAACGTCGATCTAACGAATTTGTTGAAGAATAGGGGATGCTTTGAATAAATGAATCACAAGGGGAACACACAAGGGTTTTTAGATAGGTTCAGGTCTCCCTGAGGATAATAACCCTACGTTAAGTTTGTCTTGTATTGATCTGAGCCTGTTACAAGGGGTGTAGCTAGCCTAGATGGATCTAAATCTAGTCGGTGAGTTCTTCCTTTGCTTCTGTTGGCTTGTGGTGCTCTAGTTTCCGTTCTCCTCCTCTGCAAGGTCCCTTAGCTCCGTATATATATGAGGGTGTCGTACGTCCTTCGGACTCCTCTTTCCTGTTCTTAGAGATAAATCTTCCCGGTTACGGATTGCCTTAGGCACTTAGAGGTAGTTTATTTTTTCCAGGGATCCTCTTACTATAGATAGAGATATACTCAAGAGTTACGGGACACCTTGAGGTACCCGAATATGGTACATATCCATTATTCATCATCACTATGGAAAGCTTATTCAAATGGCTACACATTCCAACTGATTTTTTGATCTCAAACATATTGGATCAAACCTAGAAACATAATGCAAAGGTCCACCACAAGGAAAATTGCATGAACCTCAGTTATCTGCAAAATAAATTTGCAAACTAATGGTTTTATATGACCAATAGTTAAAGTATTTACTATGACAACTTGCAAAATATATTTGCAAACTTAGTGATATGCCACACGTAGTAGGAATATGAACTTGAATTATTTACAAATACATTTACAAACTATAGCATCCGACAAAAGAGAGTATGCACATGCAAGATTGAGCTTATCAACATATGGTAAAAATACAAGTAATTATTTGGACTCTTTATTTAGATATGGACTATATTTGATATGGATTCTTCTTTTTTATTTTAACCCTAATTTCAATTATTATTTATTTTATTTTATTTGGACTCTTTATTTAGATATTTTGCTTCCTAAACTGTATCAAAATCGAGCTGCTAATTTTTCATATATTTTAATTTCGAATTTATCTAATTATTAATCGTATTTGATATGAACTCTTTGAAAATTAGGCAGTTAGATGTTTATAAAAATGAGTGAAATAAATTCTGTTCTTTTTTTCAAATTAATACGATAATTTTATGATATTAAGAGCTAAAGTGGTAGTTTTTTTTCTCCTTAATATAATATTAAGATAACAGATACGGACAGGTCCCTGCCAATTCGTTCAAAAAAATCTTGGTGACTCCCAGCGCGGCGGCACTTGGGGCCACCCGGAGGACGGCGGAGCCATGCGTGTGGCGGACCTCAGACTGCGACGCCGTGAGGCGGGGCGGGGCGCGACCAGCAGACTCGTGTATTAAACAAGCGTGACCCTATGGACTCGACGGCAGCCGGCAGGTCGGGTCAGGTCAGGACGGACCCGCCCTATATTATTGCCTACTGCGTACAGGCTCCTCTGCCGCTGCACGTTCCCCCCTCAACCACCCGACCCAACGCCCCCAACGACCTCCCATAACAGTCGCTGCTCTGCTCTCTCCTCTCCGGCTCTCCCGTCGCCGGCCGGGCCGCTGCTGCTTGCTAGGGCCTTCGATCTTGGTGCGCAGCATGTCGTCGTCGTCGTCATCCTCGTCGGCTGCTCTGGGCGGCTCCCACGCGGGCCTCGCCCTCGCCGCCACTGCCATGGCGCTCTCCGGCACGCTCGTTCTCTTCTCCCTCTGCCGCGCCAAGCCCCAACTGGTCCCCTCCTCCGATGGCGCCTCCGATGCTGCTACCACCGCCGCTTCGTCGCCTCGGCTCCGGCCATGCCTCTCCTCTTCTGGTAAGCTCGACGCAGCCTCGGTTCTTGGTTCCTTGCCTCCGGCGTGAGGGGGGGGGGGGGGGGGGCGGGGGGGCGGCCGTGCGGTTCTTGGTTACCTACTGATGATCCTTGCGTGCCCCAGAGAAGCGGAAGCGGGAGAAGGCGCGGCGCGGAAGCAAGAAGCGGGTGCGCTTCGCGGATGACGTCGTCGACAATGGCGCCTCCCCCTCCCGCGCGGCGCCGCGGGAGGTCGGGTCGGCTGAGCCGTCGTGCGCTGGGGCCGCTGCGGCGGCGGAGCTGAGGACGGCGATGCCGGCGAACCGGGAGGCGCTGTACCGCGGCATGCTCCGCGGCCGCTCCATGCTCAGGGTCGCCTGCTCCTACTAGCTTAGTTGACTACTCCAACTTGCCATTAATCTAGAGCTGCCTCCTCTCTTCACGTCTTCCTTGTGCTGTTAGCCAATGGTGTTGCTAATTGTATTGCCTAATCGCTCGCTCGCTCCCTCCCTCGCCCATTGGGAAGTTCTGTAATGAGTGACCATCCCGTAGCGAGAGAGCGATGCTTGTACCTGTACATTACGTTCCGATTGAGCGGTGAATGATTCTTCACTGCTCCGATCTGCCGAAAAGCTTCGATCTTTCACTTCCTTCTTTCCCTGTTGCCAGTCGCCACAGGTTTTTCAGTCCAATTTCCTTCATTTTCTTGGTGAGCAGTAGATCTTTTCCTCCGATTCAGGTGCACAGCCGGCCGGATTTGGGTTCTCGGCCGGGCATCTTATCGCCGGTTATGATCAGGCGTTGCTGTCGAACACGCCTTTGCTTTCGTTTTTGTGGAGCCGGGTTTTCTTGCCAGTGCGAAGAGATGCTGACGGGTCCGGATCGATGGCTGTGGGAGGTCGCCGCCTCCGCGGTGACCGCTGCAGCCCGCTGACACGTGGGGCCTCGCCCGAATGCAGGAACCGCGTCCGGCCGCTGCATGCGTGCTGAGCGCGACTCTGTTGTACGAAAGATTCACACGCTCTATCTCCTCTCTCCTCTTTAACTTACCTATTCGCGTGTGAGTGATGACGTCAATTACTTTAAAGAAATTTTTGTAATGGGGATGGAGGAAAATTCCTAATGTGTGAAAATGTTGATAGAACCCTACGATTCAAAGGAGAAATGAGTAACGGATCGAATTATTTTTCAAGGAGTTATGATAGTTATCGAATTATGTTCTAGGGAGTTGTCAAAAAAACATACTAGAAATGCATTGCAAGTCAGTAGTGTGCTTTGAGGCCGATTTCCTTTTTCTGGTTCCTATGAGAAATGAAATTTAACTGTTTCTGCTAAAAAAATGATTTGTTCCAACGACGAGACCCAAGGGAATTCTCTGGTCTGGAGTTCAACCCAATGTTCATGAGAACGCACGGTGAAACCACTGGCTAGTATAGCGTAGATATTTTAAGGCCATGTTTAGATTAGATCCAGCTCGCCCCGTTAAACCGTCGGCGCGCCAAATTAACACAGAGGCGGACAAGAAACCACAGGCGCGCCAACGTGCGGCTACCGAACCAAGCAGCAGCCAATTTTGGTAGGGCGGGCGTTAGCTATGAATCAAACGAGCCCTATGATTTCTATCCTGTCGGCCTATCATTTGGCTCTAGACCATGCATTGTGTGTGCATGTTGCAGATCAACGACCCTGCGTTGCTTTGCATTGCACGGTCCCCCTGCAATGTGTTGATCAGTAAGTCACACAATTTTACAATTTTATATTGTTGGACCTGTCGTATTTTCTGGGGAAGAAGATTCTTTGTCCGGTCTTTTTTATTATTATTAAGCGAACTAATGATCAGGGTTGCATATTCTGCACTGCCATGGATCGGTGGCATGTGGATCAGGAGGAGCAAGGAATACGTTGGTGTCAGGAGACGGCTAGCATCGTAGCATGTGGCTGGCTAGTATTTGCTTATCTTTTTCTTGTTTGCAAAATCACTTCTTTTTTTGTTGTTTGCAAAACGAAATTCACTGAGCAACGATGCTGTCCGATTGATCACGTAGCCATCGAATAAAGGAATCAAGGGCCGCCCCGTGAGTAATGTATCAACAGGTGAAGATGCTCCCTGAATTACCTGGAGTGTTTAAATCACGGGCCTGACTGCTCGGAAAACCTCCATAATTTTGCTCAAATTTGAATTTAGCCTTTCAAACTTTCCAACAGATATCCTAAATCCAAACAGGCACCGACGGGCGCATTGCTGCTTCATGTGTCAGTTCCATGGCGTAGATGATCCTCGTTGGAGGCGATCATGAGGTGTGTCACGCCCAACGGATGATCTGGTCTATGAAGGCTAGGGTTTGATTAGTTGGAGACAACTAAGGTAACCTTTGGAGGCAGGGAGAGGTTTCTGCACACCGTAACTGTTGGAAATATACTCATTTGCCACATTCCAACGGTAACAAGGGGTCTCGTCATCCTCGTGGCGTTCGGTTTCTTGTGCTTTTCCGGATCATTTCCTGTTACTTTCTCCCCTGTTTTTTCCGTTTTGCTTTCTCCCCAACCTTGTGACCGAGATCACAAAAGTTTGGTGCCCTGGAGAGCTGAGCTCCGGTACCTTTTGGTGTTAGGGTAAGCAGTAGCCTGACCAACTCGTTATATCTAAGAGCCGGTGTTTTCAGCTTAAATGTTAATAGGCATGTTATACACATAGGTTTAATTGAGCCACGACTAAGGTGTTGGACTAACTCAATCCGTAAGAATAGTCTGATAGGTGAGAGACTATTCACCTTTTATATCATATTTCTTTATCATTAATTTTTGATGTGAGACTAAATTCAACAATCTTTCAAGTCACACATCAGGTCTCAAACCATCTCCCCCACCACACATAACCTATGTGATTCTGGAGATGTTTTAGCTCACTTGCTACCGTATGATTATGAAGATATTTCGGATTTACTGATATTAGGCTTTTGTCCTAACCATCTCCCCCATCACACACAACTTGCTACCGTATCGATCATGAAGATATTTCAGATTTATCGATATTGGACTCTGATATCACTTATTAGAGTATGCAGTAGCTTGACCTAGCTCGTTAGGCCCATGAGCTGGCGTCCCCAGTTCAGGTGTCAATAAATCTGCTATACGCATATGTCCAATTAAAATGACGATCAAGATCCTAAGCTAGCTTATCTTAAAACACTAGTCTGACACATAAGAGATCCTCCATCTTTTATAGTATACTTTCTCATCATCATTATTTGATGTGAAACTAGATCCAACATTTGGGGGCCTCTGAATCTGTCGTTTGCTATGAGATCACCATGACACGACGAACATGACAGATATCATTGTAAATTGTACTAGTAGAAGATAAAATCATAGTGCGTAGTTTGTATTATCGTATATAAAAAATGTGTCGTTCAAGGCCAGAGCACGAACAGGTTGAGTTTCACATTACGAGCCTCTTCAGAACGCGTGATTCTTAAATGCAGGACCAGGAAAAACCTAGGATTAAAGTACTCAGCCATTTGAAATCCTACAGGAATTTAGTACGCAAGAAAATTTAAAAAGTAACATTTGGATGCAATATAAGAAAAATACAAGAAACCCAAGACACAAATGAAGAAAAATATGAGATTGGACCTCATGTTTAGTTTCCTTAAAAATTCTTTAGAAAAGCCCATTCCATAAGAAGTTCAAAAGATTTATTAGACAGTATTCATTTGTTCTGAAGACCCTCATAGGAAATTTTCGAATAGAAATTGAATCCTCCAAAAATCCTACACTATTCATTCATTCCAAAGGTGTCCTTAGAATCCAAACCAACTTCTTTTTGAATAAAAAAGAGTAAATTTTAAAAACTTATAACTATCTTGGCAAATGTTGCAAAAAAACTATAACTCATAGTCCTTATTTAAAAAATTCACAACTATTTTGACACATGTTGTAAAAAACTACAACTTTCTTACCGTGAGCCTACCTATCATACTCTGGCAATATGTGGGCCCATTGATAAAAAAAAGAACAGGGAAAGTGCATTGGTAGCTTGGGCCAGTCGCAAAAGAAAACACACCAATATGGCCTAAAAAGGGTAGGCAAAATTAGGGATGAAAACTGTCGGAACAGTCAGAAAAACCCTCAAACCTTTTTCATTTTCATATTATTTTAAAAACATAATGGAAAATGGAATACGAACTTGAGAATATCAGGCTATCAAAAACGAACCACTCCGAACAATTCAAATCAAGAACGCTGACCCGTAGAACTATGACTTCAAGCATCGACGCGACACATAATTAATTCATACGAATAAAATAATTCATATCATACACAGATATACCATACACAGATATACCATATAATAATATAAGTCTCAACTAAAAAATAATTATCATGTTGTAACTTGAGTACTCAACATAGCATACAAACATTGAGTCACAAATAGATATAGACAAACTGACACACACTCACGCACCGATAATAATAGCCTACTAGGACAACAAAACACCAAAGATAAATAATCTTTCACTCAGCCTATAGCTCATCAGTATCATTCATCACGATTTATATATGGATCATTTCCTGTTTTTTCTTTCTCCTCATTCTCCTTCTCCTTCTCCTATAACTGAAAAAATAGGAATCCCTGCAAGAAATTCCCAATTAAAAGCGGGATACCAACAATACGGTCGGGAAAACAGCAAAACTATTTTCATCTTGTTTCCACTTAAGTTCCAAAAATCTAAAAATGATAAAAAAAGATGTAAAAAACAGATCAGAACATGATGAAATTATCCCTTCTGTCGGAGGGTGAACTTCTCTAGCAGGGATATGGAGGGACCCCCTTTGATATTCGGCCGGGGGGATGATTCTGAATCCGTTTTGCGGGTGAAATAAATGGGTGTAAATGCTATGCAGGTGGAATGGAATGATCGGATGCAGGAAGTAGTAAATGCTCAGAGATTTTTAGACAGGTTCGGGCCGCACTGAGCGTAACACCCTACTCCTGTATGTATACCATAAATGCTCTGAGAATGTCTCTCAGAGGTTCTACTGGGTTACAGGAATATTTGTCTAATCTAGAGCTTCGTGCTCCTTGTTCCTCGGCCGATCTAAGCTTCTGTGCTCGTCGCCGGTTGCCGAGGATTCAATCTGGTCCGAACTCGTCCTCAATCTTGCCTAACCTGTCTTCTCCAGAGAGCCCGCCCCGACTTTATAGTCGCCGGGACGGTAGCGTGCCCAGAAAGGGATGGCGCGAGTTCCAAGGCGTCATAACTGGAAAGCAACCATCATGGGCTGCTGCGCGAGGTGACGGAGAGGGTTGAAAACGCGCCCCCGTTCGGTCTTGTAAGTCATCATGCTGTTTTTCGACGGGCGCCGTGGGGAGGGCCCACCGGGCAGCCACCGAGCAGTCCGACGCGCCCGCCCGGTCTTGTATGCCTGACACAGCAGGGCGGCAGCCGGGGCGCCTTGGGCTTTGCGATGTTATCCCGAGGCGCGCCGGATGTCCCGCGATGGGACCCGTGCATTAAATGTCCCCACGTCCCTCTGGCAGAATGTGACAGGGACTAACAACAAGCGTGGGGGAGCAGTTGGAGGTGACAGGCCACGCGCCCTCTTAAATGCAGCATCGGGCCTTTCACTGGTTGACACCTCACCGTTGGGCCTTTGTGGGGGCCACCGGTGAGAGACTTCTCAGGCCCTCGGGGAACCGAGTGCTCGGGGGCCACTATTCGCCACCCCGAGCACTCTCTCCCTGATATGCCCTATCTTGATCCTCGGGGGACCGAGTGCTCAGGGGCTACTGTTCACGGCCCCGAGCACTCTCTCCCGGAACTAGCTGTTCGGGTCCTCGGGGAACCGAGTGCTCGGGGGCTACTGTTCATGGCCCCGAGCACTCTCTCCCGAAACTGACTTCCTAGGGTCCTCGGGGGACTCGGGTGCTCGGGGGGCCACTGTTCGCAGCCCCGAGCACCCTCTTCCTGATACTTAGCTTTCCTTGTCGTCGGTGGACTTGAGTGCTCTGGGGCCACTGTTCGCAGTCCCGAGCACTCTCTTCCCGAAATTTGGTCTTCTCGGATCATCAGGGAACTCGGGTACTCAGGGACCACTGTTCGTGGCCCCGAGCACTCTCTCCCGGGACTTGGTCTTCTCGTGCCTCATGGAGATAATCCCCGCAGGAGGGTGCCACGTGGCAACCTGCTGATCTAACCTCGAGACTCGGGGACCCCTGGTTCCTGTGTCACCGACACCATCCATTTACATCCCTAGGCAAAATGCAGTTCCATAAGCTTCTCTGGAAAGAAAAGGCCGTTGATATTAAAGGGATTTTACATTTACATTTTGGACCTAGCTGCACACAGCAAAATATGGCAAGCAAAGCCATTTCATTTTTTTTTATTTTGTGTTTAGAATACTCTAGGAAAAAACCATTTTTTAAAAAATGGCAAAAAAATAAGTGTCAGGACCAGAATTTGAGTCTGGCAGGAAAAATACGAATTTGTACAAAATACGTGAGTGTATTTAATAAAATAAACAATATTTTTCTGTATTTACGATTTTAGCATCTGTATTCAGTGTACGGTGTGCCAAAAATAGTTTTTCGGGACACGGTGTACCGAAAATCACTTGTATTCGGCATACCGTGTGCCGAATACAGGGAAAAGTGTATTTTGGCACACCGTGTGCCGAAAATCACATGTATTCAGCACACGGTGTGCCGAAATACACTTTTATCGTCACGTCGTGTCACGTCACGCTTTACTTTTTTTTTTCTTTTCGCTTTTGCTTTTTCTTTTCCTTTATGCTTGCTGTCGGTCGGTTCTTTTTCTTTATGCTTGCCGACACGGCCGGATGGAACTGAAGATTCGCTTTGCGCAGCTATAAAAGGGCTCCGTTCGCTCCATCTTGTTGCAATCGTGCAGAGCAAGCGTGAGTAGAGCGACGGCGAGCAGAGCAAGTTCGCTACATGAGCAGAGCAGCAGGTGAGCATGAGCGCAAGCAACATTTGAAGCAGCAGTCGAGTGCGAGGAGCTGTAGTGCAGCAGCGCGTGAAGAGGATAGCCTTTCGTAATAGTTAGTACGTAGATTATGCATGTACGTAATATTTAGATGTGTAGATGTAATTAGAGGAATTAGAGTATTTATAAGTTGATAAAATATAGTAGGTATAATATTTGCATATTTTATGATGTCGTAACAGAATTATCTAGTTATTTTGATCCTAGATTTTGTATGTACTTAATATTTAGATTAGAAAATGTAATTAGAGGAAGTACAGTATTTATTCCGTTCGAATACATTAGTTAAATGATATTAAGTTGATAAAATAGAGTAGGTATAATATTTGCATATTTTATGATCTCGTAACAGAATCTATTATAGTGTAACAGTAATTTTGTACGTAGATTATATATGTACTTAATATTTAGAATAAAAAATATAATTAGATAAAGTAGAGTATTTATTCCGTTCGAATACATTGGTTAAATGGTATTAAGTTGATAAAATATAGTAGGTATAGAACATACATCTATGTAGTTATTTGCCCATTTACGTTTATTTAGCAGAGACGCTATGACTATCCATATTTATTATGGAGAACGTCCCGCTGTTTTGCATGGGAGACTCGTGTCAATTCAGAACTGCCAGCACGTAGAGAATATGGTTGAGCTACCTATTGATCTAGAAAGCTTAAAATCACATGTTATGAGTCTTTTGCGTCTGAACCAGCAGTCCTACAATGTTGTCCTAGAGGGTGTGCGGCCACAGCTTGTGCCAAATAGCTCGCTCATTGTTCATACGTTGTTCGATTTGAGAAGGAACAACGCATGGGCTTTGTACTCACGCAAGGCATTAGAGTAGAATTTTGAAATGAGAGTGTACGCAAACATAGTATCATGACTGGTGCAAGGTGAAGCGGTGCCTAGCGTGGAAGGATTAGACCATAATGTGATGCATGATGAGGCGGGAGGGAATGTCGGGGAGGGCACTTCCGGTACAGAGGGACCTGAAGTGGACCATGGTGAGATAGATGCAGGATGCATGGATGATGAAGCCGGTGGTAGTGGGGACGAAGAAGGTGTTGACAACGATGACCCGGTGCCAGCGATCCAATACTTTCATGGTGCTGGGCTGCTAGATTGTACTATCGTTGAGTATAACACCCTATCTAACTGGGGATACCAGAATAGCGACATCCAAGTGGGACAACGGTTTTGAAACAGGGAGGAGGTCATCCACTTTATTAGCAACTATGCTGTAATCACAAGAAAGGACCACAAGTACGCCCGGTCTAACCATACGGAGTATGAGGTCAGGTGTATCAAGCACCCGAATTGTCCTTACTTCGTACGAGCACATAAGCCAAAGCACGAGAACTATTTTGTGCTAAGTAGACACACCCCACATACATGCAGCGAAGAGGCTGTTAGGAATGTGAGTCACGCTATTGATGCGAGGTTCATAGCCCAACTCCTCATCACCCTTGTTGGCACAAACATATGTTTGTCACCAAAATCTATTATGGAGGAGGTGCAGACTAACACGGGTATGCTGATCAATTACCACACCGCATGGCGAGCGAAGCAGAAGGCGTTGAAGATGTTGTTTGGAAGTTTCGAAGAGTCGTACCACTATGCACCGAGGCTGCTGCAGAAGATGGCCATGACCAATCTAGGGACCTAGTGGGCCATGGCGGATGAGCCGATTAGGCTGGAGGATGGGTCATACAGCACAACTGACTGATACCTCATTAGGTTTTTCTGGTCCTTTGCCCAATGCATCGAAGGTTTCAGACATTGCAAGCTGGTGGTATGTGTGGATGCCACATTTCTTAGCAGCAAGTACCATGGTAACCTAATGACAGCGATGGCAGCGGATGCAAACAATTAGATCATTCATCTCGCGTATGCAATGGTTGAGAGTGAGAACAATGATAGTTGGCTGTGGTTCCTCACCTTGGTGAGGACACGTGTCGTCGGTAATAGGGAACGAGTCTGCATCATCTCAGACCGCAACAAGGGCCTCTTGCATGCGTTGGAAGTGCTGCATGATAGCACAAACCACTCCATTGCATGGCCTGATGTGGAGAGAAGGTGGTGCATGCGACACTTAGGTGGATGGAGTCAGGTCCAGTGGATGTCGTCGTTCCTTCGGGACAGTACGAAAATAGCACGTACTAGGAGTACCTTTCGTGGTACCGTTCACGCACGCGTGCCACCTTACTCAGCGGCAACGTACCACCAGCCCCCAGACCCTTCCCTGGAGATCGTGCCCGGCTTCTTCATGTGGTGGTAAGTGATGTTGTACTTATAACGATTTTTATTAGTTTCTCATCCGTATTACTGATATAACCCTCAACAACTACAGACCAAAGTGGGGTACGAAATGCATAGGCATACGGAGTATGCATGTGGGGAAGCAAGTGGGTCATCCACGCGAAGGGATCGGCACCCTCTCTGGGACTACATGAGGACGAGAGGGTCTCGCTTGTTGTCCGTGATACGTGGTCTAGGTGGTTGTGCCCCGCATTCTACGGGCTACGACGTACCCGCCATGGACTCGTCCCATGCCTCCCGCAGCAGACGCTCGTCCAGTGCTCATGAGGCACATTCATAGGAGGCACATTCGTCTGCGGCCCATCATGTGACACATTCTTGTGCTGGAGCCGAGGAGGTGACCAAGGCTCCTGCTCCCGAGAAGTGTACACTGGGTTCCCAGCCCCCTGAGTTCACACAACCTACTCAGGCTACGTAGACACCTCCACCAGTATTATCAACTCACCACAAGGACATCATTGACTGCACACAGCAGACACCAACCTGGAGCGACACACAAGTTTTTGACTAGGCTGCTGCATTGCAAGCGGGCAGCTTCACCGAACTACTGAGCGGCCAATACCCCCAAGATCCCGATGCTCCTGGGGGTTCACAGTGGTACCATGAAGCTGAGACTTCAGCATTTCGGACTCCATCCGAGCACGTACTACCAGCATCCACACTCCCGCATGACGATCCTACATCGTAGTACATGCAGGGCCGAGTTAGCGGTTCTGGGTGGAGTTGGAACACAGCATGACGATGAAGATGACGACCAAGGGCACACGTGGCAGGGGCCAGCTCAGGCCTCTGGGATGAGGGCCACACACCCGCCAGATGCTTACACTCCTGGGGATTGCTTGCGGCGTTGGCATCGTTAATGAGCCAGTGCAATATATTGTGTACTCATCTATTTTGTGTACTCATCTGTACTATGTGTTATTCACTATATTATGTACTCATTTGTACTATGCCATACACTTCAGTGTTCAAGTAATTACATTTAATTTACATAATTTTTGTCAACTAATTAGGACACATAACTTATTTATGAGTAACTTATTAAGCATTTGTATATATCATTTACGATATTTCATACATGTTTAATGTTTATTAAATAACCAGCAATTCGTGCTTTGGTGCAGAGCAAAAAAGTTGCAGTGAAAGATCAATACCTATATGACGGGATATTCCAGTACTGGCTTTCCATGGATACCTACAACGATCGATATAGCATTAAATGCCTCCTTGCAGGTTATGCATGGAGGGAAGGATGATCCCTTCAATGAGAGCAACATGTTCCAAGCTGTGTCTAAATTGCACGCAAGACCGCCATGTTCTGCGTTCACCGTTCCACTCCTACATGTAACAACCGATGACCTTAGGGCCCTCTTGCACGAGCGTCGCCAAATATACCTCAGGGTGTGCGAACTAGCCGACCATCCTTCTGTTATGGGTTTCTGTATGAGGCAAAGAAGGATGACAATGTTGCCTGACCAGTATGCATCCCACATACAGGTTCGTTATTTTCTATTTGATCACCATACTTATCTTATTGCTATTGATTCGAATACCCCTCTTTTGTTTTATGCCTTCCCAGAAGACGCAGAGTTAATCAACAAAGAAATCCCACACTTCTTGGCAATGCATATGCTCTTCGGCGGGGGTGTGATACCTGGTTTGTGTAGAAGACGACGAAGATCAGCGAACCTAAGGAGTACAAGAGCTGATGATGATTTCATGCTACCAATGCCTCGACGTTCCACCAGCCATACAGGAGAAGGTTCAACAAACACTACAAGAGC
Organism: Phragmites australis; assembly: GCF_958298935.1. NCBI lineage: Eukaryota > Viridiplantae > Streptophyta > Magnoliopsida > Poales > Poaceae > Phragmites > Phragmites australis. The sequence continues at coordinate 30,064,862 of NC_084928.1, forward strand.
ACGTGCTCGTACCGTGATACCTCAAGACAATGACGACGACAACGATTTCATGCCACCTCAACCCCTCCCTCTAAGGCCTTCATCTCCAGAGGACCGTGATGACTGTGAAGATGATGTCAGCTTTTCCTGTACCCGTCCTCCAAACTTCCAATCACCACCTTGGAGGCGACAACCATCTTACCCTGATAGCCTTGACTGGTGCAACTGGCATTCTTTCGCTAATTTACGTCGTCACTTTCCGCCGCCATCTTGAGATGATCAATGATACAAGGGTTAATATTGTGCATGTTCAAACATTCCTAAGTGTTAAGACTGCCCACCGCCTTAGAGACTATATGCTTTCTTACTCATGCATTTTGAAATGTACAGTTAAATTAGCAACTAATTTCTAATTTTATTCAAAGTTACTAATTACATAAAATAACAACACACGGTACATAAAATGAAGTGTCAAATCACCGAGATAAAATGACAATTAAATTAGCAACTCATTTTAAATTTAATTGAATGTTGCCAATTACATGAAATAACATAATACCGGTAATAGATGACACAAGCGAACCGGCCACACGGGCAAAAAAAAAAAAAAAAAACAGATTTTTCGGCACACCGTGTCCTTGTGAATATGATCTCTATCATCCATCCTCTTTCTCCCTTGCTTCTTGCTAGCCAATTTTTGGGGTGGACAGACATCTTCATTTCTTTCAACAGGCTGTAAATGATTTTCATTTGTGGCAGGAGCCTTCCTAATCGCCTCAATTCGCCGCTTAGCAGTTTCAATGCGTGTTCTCCTCTGCTTCCGCAACTCCATACCAGGAGTAAATGATGGCAGTGGTGCATCATAATCACTGTCAATATCAACTACCCTCCTCAAGCACCATGTCCTTTTTCCAACCATCATCTGTTGAATCCACCCATGGTTCCAGCTCAAGGCCTCCTCTTCACTGCTTCCTCCTGTTAGAACCTTTACCAACCTGCCCAAGTTCCTGAAGCTAGGCAAGCCTCTTTAAGACATTTTGGTAAGCATCTGATAGGCATGTCGAACATCTAACTATGGATATATACGCATAAAGAGTATACTATATAAAGATAAGGTATGCCATATGAATGTTTAACAACTCCGGATATTACGGAACCGAATCTGCGGTACCTGATACTTCCGGAGATCCAGAAGGTGCATACTAGTAAAGTCTTGATTGGTTATCAACTCAAGAACAACTAATATTCCAGCTGAATTTATCTGATTTTTCTTAGTGGACAAGATGAAGGACTCCCTATCGACTACGGTGATATAGGAGATGGTACAAGACTCCTATAAGGCAGGGACTTAGACCCCCCTGAAGGAACTCTTTTTCTGGAGGAACACAACTCATCTACAACTAAACGCAAGCACTAGGGCCACAGGAGATACTCGGCGACTTTGTCATTATCTACTTTAGATCTCATCTACTTCTTATAATAGATCTAGACACATTGTCTGTACTCGAGTGAATATAAATACATCATCAACCACACATGACGTAGGGTATTACTCCAATTGGGGATCCAAACCTATTGTGAGGATCAGTGATGTCCTAAGAGAGGGGGTGAATTAGGACACTTAGAATGTATTTGACTCTAAAGACTTCACAAGATAAACCTATATCAATTTGTATCTAAATGTGCTCCAGTTTTATCTAGTGTGTCTACTCTACCGAACAAAGCGCTTGCAACCTATATTAGAAAGTAAATTGTAAGTAAGTAAATGCGAAAATGTAAATAAGAGAGAGCAAACTCGACACAAATTTTTTTCCCGTGGTATCAATGGCATGAATGTCACCCCTAGTCCACGTTGGAGCTCTCGATCCCTTGCCACCAGGGATATGCTCTCGGTTAGCACCCGATCGCAGCTATGGAGCCACCAAGTCACAAAGACAAGGTCTCATCCCGGATAAGCCACCAAGCCACCAAGGCAAGGCCTCACTATAAGCTTCTCTTCCAGTCCCTTGCCACCATGATCACTTCAGAGCTTGAGCCACCAAGGCAAGAGTCTCCATGTCCTTGTACACGTGTCTTGCCACCACTCCACGTCAAGTTGGAGGGTCAACAAGTTGCTGGTGAGTCACAAAGACTCTAAAGCATCGGCATACCTCTTGGTACACGGTTGGATCACTCCTTGATCCACTCTCTAGGTTGCAGGATCTACCAAGACTTCTCTCTAGGCCTAATAGCACTAATCACTCTCTAATAGTGTGCTAAATTACCTTGGATGAATATTTTAAGTACTTTGGTGGTTTGGATATCTTCTCAAGTGTATATGGGATTTTCTGGACTCTACCAGCATGCCACACCTTCAAATGATTGAGTGGAGAGGTATTTATAGCCTCAAATTCGTGGACTAGCCGTTGCTCCAACGACTCAACTTTACTATGAACACCGGATGATCCGGTGATAATAGTAGTATAAACACCAGACCATCTGGTATGTACATCAGTGGATACTGGCCGTTAGAACTCCACTCAAACTTCTTATAAACACCGGATTATCCAATGTATACTCAAATCCATCACCGAACCTTTCGGTGAGTTATCTTGAGCCATCCAAGCCTTTGCATTTTTTTGTGTAAATTGCTCCGGTGCATTCATTCGGTGTTTATTTTATTCATATCGGACCATCCGGTGAGTTAAACCTTCTTTTCTTTTACCTAGAAATGCTCCGGTGCAACTATCTCTGTGATCACCGGACTATCCGGTGACTTTGTCCTTCTTCTTCAACAGCTGCATCATCTCTAGTAGGAATGCTCCGGTGAGATCATCTAGTGTGCACAAGCCAAACACCGTACCATCCGATCAACTAATCATCGCTCTTCATTACTTGCAACCCTCTTTGCAAGAATTGCTCCGGTGTATATCTTCAACTGATCACTAGACCATCCGATGGGTTGTTCCATTTTGCCTTCTGAGCAGAAACACTCTGTTGAGTACACGGGTCTTAACACCGGACTATCTGATGCCTTCTTTCTCCTCTGCTAAGAATACTCCGGTGATTATAGCTTTTAGTACACCAGACTATCTGGTGAGAACAAATCTCATGGTACTTTTCCAATTCAACCAAATTTGGTCCTGGCTGTGGTGGCCTCTTCATGTATTGCATCCATGAGCCTTACTGATATATATTCATGACAAATATGTTAGTCTTATTGACTATGTTGTCATTAAGCACCAAAATCATAATCATGACCTAATAGAGTTATTTTCGCTACAATCTCTCCATTTTTAGTGGTGGATGACAACACAACCAAAGCAAGTGGCAAACGATAAATGATACCAATTGACAAGATCATAAAAGAGCACAAAGTCTTACCACATTGCTTGGATGCATGTTCTTACCACATAGTCTCCCTTTGTTGTGACTTCACCTTTCTCTAATACCACTATCTCCATTTATTCACCTATGCAAGAGCTTCTCTTTTGTCAATCTAGATGCCTTATGTTGTTTCTAGCATATTCTTCTTCTCTCCTTTTGTCAACTTCGACATTCCTAGACACCTTGCTTGTTGCTATAATCTCCCCCATATTGTTCATCTTGCTTTGGTCGTCAAAATTCTCCCCCTTTGTCAACAATCTCCCAAAAAGGCTATAAGCACATATTAAACTCAAGGGAAAAATGTTAGAGCACATGGGAGAGAGCTTCATAAATTATAATCTAATAAAAATGATACCAATTGAAATAAAAATAATATGGATCACAATTCATGAAACTCATATAATATAGTCTAAATTCCCTCTATATGTGTGCATACATATGATAAGAAAGAAATATATGTACAACTAGATAACATGTCAAAATAGAAAGGTTAAGCCATATTATATATAGAGGTAGCTTAAATGAACAAAATGATTTAACAATGATACTAATTGAAGAGTTTGAGCAATGCATACCTCTTGGGACTTGTAGATTGCTCTTTGAGACTAGAAAACATATAACTTGCAACACATATTAGTCTCAAAATCACAACCTATAGGATATACTCTCCCTAAATATGTGCATACAAGTGTTAAATACTTATGAGGCATATGCAGTTGTTATCGATAACAATGATGATTTATCCTGCAGATTGGATCATAGCACATAAAAGATATCAAATATAAAACTAGTGCTATGTAAAGGACCTACAACTAATAAACCATATAGGTTTTCCATGGGTTAGAGATAAACACAAGCAACCTACATATGAAAACCTACACTAGGCACTGTAATAAATTGAAATAAGCATCTGCAATCCTAGACAAGCCAAATGAGTTAGAAGCAAAACAAAATGCATAAACAATAATCTAGCTACACTTACCTCTTTTACCTTTGGATGGGGATTTGGGTATGTGATGATCATGATCTTTGTCAATGCACTAATCTTGTATATTTGGCTTCTTTGCTTGAATCTTCATTTCATTTTGTAAGCCAAGCCTCCAAATCCCTATGGCCGCTTCAAGCTTTAAGTCTTCTTTGGGACCTAAACGATTGGGTCCCCTTCATATTGGTGATGGCTTCCTTGGGCACCTAAATGGGTTGGTTCCACCTCCGATCCTTTCTCCTAACCATTTGTGCAACTACATTGCCATTTTCCTTCATCTTGAGTTTGTAGTGGTTACTCTTTGACTTTACCTTGTAGTTGGGTTTAATGTAGAGGTTGGAGGTCTTGTTGGAGATGTTATTCACCTTCTTCTTTTCCTTGGTCTCCTTCTTGACTTGCATGCATTGAAAAGACTTGTGACCTTCTTAGTGGCACTTGAAGCATATCACGGTGGATCCCTCTGTATGCTTGTTCACTATGGTTGCATGATTATCTTGAGGAGGTTGAACATGATTCTTGCCCTTTAGTCTTTCTAAGTTCTTCTTGATCTTCTCGACTTCTTGCTTGAGTTCATCATTTTCTTGCGGAATGAGGTCATTGGATGGTTCTACAAAAATATTCTCAATACATTTCTCATTGCAAAGGGATGAGCATGATATATCAATTAAATAATTGCAAGAAGTAGAAGCATTTATCTTAGGCTTGAAATTAAATAGTGAGGTAGATTGCTTCAAAGGGACCTTAGTTTGAGATTCAATGTACTCAAACTTAGCATTCAGCTCATCATGCTCCTTGTTTAGCCAGTTGAATTTGCTTAATAATTGTTCATAATTAGAAACAAAGATAGCATGAATATCATTAAGTGCATTGAATTTCTTAAGCTCTATTGATTGTTTCTTAAGGTCTCATCGTTGCTCATTGATCAAATTAGGAAATTCATCATAGGAGGGAGAATCCCCATTGGATTCATCATCACTTACATCTCTATCTATACCTTTAGCCATAAGGCACTTGTGAGATGGCTTGCGTGTTGACTTGCATGATAATGATCTTGAGGAAGAGCTCTTCTTGGAGGGGAGGATGGTGAAGCTTTCATCACTTGAGCTTGACTCTTCATCGTCGCTCACCCATCTTTCTATGCTTGTGAATGCCTTGGCTCTTCCCCTTGTCTCTCTCTTGATCTTGGTCTTCTTCTCCTTCTTGATATGTTCAATTGTGTTGACCAAATTTTCAATGAAGATAGGATGATCAATCTTGGTATTGATCCTCTTCATATTCTTCTCTATCTTTGAGAAGAGCTTGGCTATCTTGGGATCAATTTCATCATCACTTGATGTGCTTTGATCATCCTCTTCATTGCTCTCTTCATCTTGATCACCATCATCTTCGCTTAAGTTTGACTATTGCTCTTGCCTCCTCATCTTCGAATTTATGTGTGAGCATTGAGCTTGCTTGATTGTGAGGGCAAGATTCTTGGCGTTGGATGTGGTAGAATCTTCCACCTCTATGTTCATTGTCATCTCATGGGCGGTGATCTTGCCGAGCACTTGACTTTGAATCATCTTCTTGATGTCATTATTATCGTAGATGATGGAGACTATCGGCTTGTACTTCGGAAGAAGAGCTTAAAATATTCTTCTTACCATTTGATAATCTTCTATTGGCGTCAAACCTAACCTATTGATCTCGTTGACAAGAATATTCAAATGTGAGTACATGTCATTAGCACTTTCATGGGGTAATTGCTTGATTCCATTGAGCTTAGTCACAAGCACATGATATTTCTCATTGCGTACATTCTTTGTGCCTTCATGTATTTTAATTAAACTGGTCCAAATATCATATGCATTGGTGAGAGAATAAACACAATTAAATGCATCAACATTTAAAGATGATAAAAAGATACTCTTCGCCAATGCATCTAATTGCCTCTCCTTGTTGGTGATATGAGGTCTCATCCCTTCGTCGGTGACTCTCCAAACATCTAGACCATTGGCTTACAAATAACAATGCATTAGAATTTTCCAACAAGGAAAATTTATGCCATCAAAAAGTGAAGCACTATAGCTATCCATCCCAACCCTGGACGTCACAAATCACTAGGCGGTGAAACCTAACCGATCAAAATGAGGGGGTCTCAAATGCTACTTGAATGGTGTGTCCTAATGAAAGGTGTGAGCCCTAGCTCTGATACCAATTGTGAGAATTAGTGACGTCCTAAGAGGAGTGAATTAGGACACTTAGAATCTATTCGACTCCAAAGACTTCACAAGATAAACCTATATCAATTTCTATATAAATATGCTCTAAATTTATCTAGTGTGTTTACTCTACCGATCAAAGCGTCTGTAACCTATCTAAGAAGGTAAATTACAAGTAAGTAAATGCGAAAACTTAAATAAGGTAAAGAGAGCAAACTCGGCACAAGCCAAACACCATGTGAGGAATGCTCCGGTAAGATCATCTGGTGTGCACAGGCCAAACACCATACCATCCGGTCAACTAATCATCGCTCTTTAGCACTTGTAACCCTTTCTGCAAGAATTGCGCCGATGTATATCGTCTGTTGATCACTGGACCATCCGGTGGGTTGTTCCATTTTGCCTTTTGAGCGGAAACACTTCGGTGGGTACATGGGTCATAACACCAGACTATCTGGTGCCTTCTTTCTCCTCTGTTGAGAATACTCCGGTGATTATAGCCTTTAATACACTGTACCATTTGGTGAGAACAAATCTCATGGGACTTCTCCAATTCAATCAAACTTTGTTCCGATTGCGGTGGCTTCTTCATTTATTGCATCCATGAGACCTACTAACATATATTGTTGATAAACATGTTAGTCTAGTTGACTATGTTATCATTAATGACTAAAATCACAATTATAGCCTAATAGAGCCATTTTCGCTACACCTGTATACATCATGTGTGCCTCATCTCTTGTTCAATTCCTAGATCACGAAGACAACCTCGTTATTCTCACAGACGTATTGTTAGGGAAAAACCCTCGACAGTTGATACGCCAGGTTGGGGTCTTCTACTTTTTAGGATCGACTATATCTCGAGTGCACATTCGCACCGTATTCTCTGATGCCAGTGTAGGGATCAGTGACGTCCTAAGAGTGGGTTGAATTAGTACACTTAAAAACTAATGGCTTTAAAAACTTCACAAGATAAACCTATCTCAATTTCTATCTAAATGTACTCTAGGTTTATCTAGTGTGTCTACTCTACCACTCAAAAGGATTGCATCCTACTCTAGCAAGGTAACTTATAAGTATGTAAATGTGGAAACATAAATAAGGTAGAGAGATAAACTCAATACAAGGGATTTTTATCCCGTGGTATCGGTGGCACTTGAGCCACCCCTAGTCCACATTGAAGCTCCACAAAGGATATGCTTCCGGTCGCCAAGTCTCTTCCGGTTACGGCTCTTGATATACCGAGTCACCAAGACAAGGCCTCAAGCACAATGAGCAACCAAGCCACCAAGGTGAGGTCTCACCACTAATCTCTCTTCCAATCACTTGTACGCCATCTTCACTTCGGAGCTTTAGTCACAAAGACAAAGGCCTCTGGGTCCCCGCACAATCTTCTTGCCACCACTCCACACCAAGTTGGAGGGTCAACAAGTTACTAACGAGTCACCAAGACTTCAAGGCGTCGGCGTATTCTCGATACACGGTTGGATCACTCCTTGATCCACTCTCTAGGTTACAGTAGCTAGCAACTCTTCTCTCCAGGCCTATAAGCACTAATCACTCTTTAATGGTGTGCTTAATCGCCTTGGATGAACACTTTAAGCACTTTGATGGCTTGGATGTCCTCTCAAGTGTGTATAAGCTTCCTCTGGACTCCAACACCTTTAAATGGTCGAGTGGGTGAGTATTTATAGCCTCAAACTTGCCAACTAGCCATTGTTCCAACGACTCAACTTTATTGTGAACACCGAATGATCCGGTGTAGACAGTGGTACAACCTCAGAAACTAGCCGTTAGAACCCACTCAGAACCACTTCTGAACACCGGATTGTCCGGGGTATACTTCATCTCCATCACCGGACTATCAGGTGTGTATACTTATGGCCTTATGACTAAAGGTATGGGAAGCGATGTAAGTGATGATGAATCTGATGAGGATTCACCCTCGATAGAAGAACTTTTTGATTTGATCAATGAGCAACAAAAGGCCTTAAAGAAACAATCTAAAGAACTAAAGAAATTTAATGCCCTTAATGATATTTATGCTACCTTTGTTTTTAATTATGAACAATTATTGAGCAAATTCAATTTGCTAAACAAATAGCATGAAGAACTTAAGGCTAAATTTAAGTACATTGAATCTCAAACTAAGATCCATTTGAAACAATCTACCTCTCTATTTAATATCAAACATAAGGTAGATGCTTTCACTTCTTATAAGGATTTAATTGATTTATCTAGCTCACCCCTTTGCAATGAGATTTGTATTGAGAATGTTGTTGTAGAACCATTTAACAACCTCATTGCATAAGAGAATGATGAGCTCAAGCAAGAAGTGGATAAGCTCAAGAAGGACTTAGCAAGATTAAAGGGCAAGAACCATGTCCAACCTCTTAAAGATAACCATGCTACCATGGTGAAGAAGCTTGCGAAGGGGTCCACCATGACATGCTTCAAGTGACATAAAAAAGGCCATAAGTCCTTCCAATGCAAGCAAGCCAAGAAGGAGATCAAGGAGAAGAAGAAGATCATGAACCTCTCTAAAAAAACCTCCAATATCTACACTAAGCCCAACTACAAGACTAAGACAGAGAGCAACCACTACAAGCTCAAGAATAAGAATAATGGCACAGTGGTTGCACACATAGTTGAAAGAAAGAACCGAAGGTGGAACTAACCCATTTGGGTACCCAAGTATATCATCACCAACATGAAGGGGCCTTAATCGATTTGGGTTCCAAAGAAGACTTGAAGTCCACAAGTCGATCGGGGATTTGGATACTTGGCTTACAAGATGAAGTGAAGATTCAAGTAAAGAAGTCAAGTGTACAAGATTGAACGCATTGATGAAGATCATGATCATCATTTACCCAAATTCCTATCCAAAGGTAAATAAGGCAAAGGTACTATATGCTAAATTCTCTAAATTGATGAATTCATTTGCCTTGTCAAGGATTGCATGATGTCAATTTAATTTATTGCAATGCCTAGTGTAGATTTTTTATATGGTAGGTTGCTTGTGTTTCTCTCTTTCTAATAAGCAACCTACATGATTTATTTGTTGTAGGTTCCTTACATACCACTAGTTCTACAATTGATATCATTTATGTGCTATGAACCAATCTATAGGGTACCCTCCTCACTGTTATCAATAACAAGTGCATATCTCTTACAAGTATTCAATACTTGTATGCACACATTATAGGTAGTATATCTTATGGGTTGTGATTTTGATATTAAGATGTGTTTTAAGTAATATCTTTTGTAGTCTCATGGAGTGATCAACAAATCTCCAGAGGTATGCAATGCTTAAAGGTTTTAATTGATATCATTGTCAATTCATTTGTTTATTTAAGCTACCAACATGCATAATATGGATTAAACTTCCATCTTGACATATTGTCTAATTGTGCATATGTCTCTCTCCTATCATATGTGTGTACATATATAGGGGGAGTTCAAATCATATTATATGAGTTTTATGAATTGTGATCCGTGTGCTTTTATTTCAATTGGTACCATATTCTTGAAATATTATCCCTACAAGTGGTATCTCTTCAATTGGTATCATTTCATTGGATCATTATTTTTGAAGCTCTCTCTCATGTGCTCTAACGCTCTTCCTCGAGTTCAACATGCGTTTGTAGTCCTTTTGAGATTGTTGATAAAGGGGGGAAATTTTGACAAACAAAGCAAGAGGCATGCCTAGTGAAGAACAAGCAAGATGTCAAGGTTGATAAAGGGGGACTTATCTACATTTGGTTTCAAAAGTATGCAATGGAGAAGCTCTTGCATGGGTTGATCAAAGGAGATAGTGGCAATAGAGAAAGGAAGAGCTACAACAAAAGAGGGACTAAGTGGTAAGAATATGCATCCAAGCAATGTGGTAAGGTTTGTGCTCTCTACAATTTGTATCATTTATTATTTCCTAGTTGCTTTGGTTGTGTTGTCATCAATCACCAAAATCACAATCATGGCATAATAGGGCTATTTTCGTATAGCTGACTTCTATGATCGCTTCGAGTCGACAGCGATCGCTCTTGAATCACCTATGACCGGATCAGAGATCACGTTTGGAACTATGGTTTTCTGCTGGGACGATCAGGGTGGACTAATCCACACCGATATTCTCGAGTCTAGCCCATTAGACACATACCAAAAGGTAGGGCACCTTGAATAGGATCCTAAGGAGCCCAATGTTCTACAGTTCATGGAAACCAACTATGACATGAGTGGTCACGACAGCTCCGTCAACAGCCAGAGCAACCGAACAGATCGATTCGTGTTTATGGCTAGAGGAACCGAGGTCCCACGTACCGATTCAATGGTGGTAGACTTGAACGTTGTGGTGAATAACGGAATGGAAATCCCCGAGGATCTAGTAGCGGCAGCCACCAACGCTGGCAATGTTGAAGATATGCCACCGGGGACATCTACAGCCGAAGCTCTATATGCTTGTAATATCATCGATCATTGACGAATAATAGGAGGATCGACACCTCCTGATCTTCAATTACAGCTTCTAGTAGGCACGGTTCCACCTGTACTGATCCTGAGATCGAGGAACGAACTCTCTTAGGGCAGCCATCACGAGGCTTCGTTGACTCGACCGTAGCCGAGCCTTGGCAATGATGTTTTTAGCACTCTAGATGCTAATGTCCAGGGAGCCCATCTGATTTTGAGATCTCTTCCGGAGTTGGATCTGGCGAATTTAACCCTTATGGTTAATTAGGTCGGGACGCTACTTGATGCGATTCAGATCCAAGTTGGTCGAGCGAACAATCCTGGCGCATATAGGTCCCCTAGTCGGCAAGGTATTGGTTCGAGGAGCCACAGACGAGGATGCTCTCGAGTAGAAGGGTCACAAGCAAGCAGCTCCGGAGGTGGACCCCGAGTACAGCCCTGCAGGTCGAACAACAACTGCCTCGTCCATGAGTGTAGAAATTAGGGAGACCTAAGGAAACTCATCCCTCACAATAGACGTGACTTGCGGGAGGTTATCAATAACAACCGTGAGAAGTGTCGTGAGGATAATCAACGCTACAACGATTGCAGATCTCCAGGATGGAACGGTCACGTGACTCCCCTGTTCAAAGGAATAGGCGTGACAGTCCTCCTCCTCTGCCTCCTGAGGAATTCGACGGATGTTGCGAAGTCTTCATCCTAGAGCTCCGCACGATACAGTGACCCGAGAAGTTCAAGGTGGCCTGATCCAGAACTACAACAGGAAGCTCAACCCCAACGAGTGGTTGCAGATCTATACCACCATTATCTGAGCAGTGGGTGGCGATAACAAGGTAATGGCCAATTACCTGCTAACTGCACTTGATGAAACGACAAGGTCTTGGTTGTTGAACCTGCCACCCAACTCGATCCGATCATAGGCCGAGTTGAAGGCTCAGTTCATAGCCAACTTCCAGGGTACTTTCGAGCACATAGGAATGGAGAACAATCTCCATCAACTGAACCAAAGAAAGGACAAGCTCCTACAAGACTTCATCCGATGATTTAGTGACAGGAGAAACATGATCTCAGATATTGCTGATGAATCGGTCATCATCGCCTTCAAGAGAGGCGTCAAGAACACATATCTGATTAGGAAGCCTGCTACCCGAAAGATCCAGATTGTCAAGGAGCTCTTTGAGTTGGCTGATAAATCTGCAAAGAAAGCTGAAGCTCAGTCACATGCCAAAAACCCTCAGCTTGGCATGGACAATCCTGAGTCCTCGAAGAACGAGGGGAAGAAGGGCAAGCCTGGTGATAAGTGTAAGGGTCCAGACACGACTGTAGCTGTGATCGATAGGAGCAAGTCACGCAACACCAGGGGATAGTAAAGACATGTGCCAAGGTGTCAAGAAGTGGTGCCACGTTCATTGAACCAATCAACATGACTTCAACGAATGCTACATCCTCAAAAAGAAGGTCAAAAAAAAGCTCAAACTGCCACTGTCGAGCACCATGGCAAACAAGCTAAGCCAGACTCTAAAGGTGACGAGCTTGAGTTCCACAAGCCTAACCAAAGTTTGGCACATATCTTTGGAGGATCCGCCATATACGAGTCCAAAAGAAAATACAAGGCGGTTGTACAAGAAGTCAACCTGGCTCTCACCGGGCCAACTCAGTACCTTAGGTGGTCGGAAGTTCCAATTACCTTCAACCAAGTAGACTATCCACCCGCGATCCCACTTCCTGGTCGATATCCAGTCATGATACAACTGACTATCCTCAACATCAAAGTTTTTGAACCTTGGTTGATGGGGATAATTCGCTTAACCTCATCTTCGCCAAGACTTTAGACTAGATGGGGATTGAGAGGTTAGATCTCAAGAAGGGAGTCGAGCCTTTCCACGGCATAACCCCTAATTCATCGACAATGCCCCTTGGACAGATCGAGTTGCTAGTCACGTTTGGCATGCCCAAAAACTTCCACACAGAGAAGCTAACCTTTGACGTCACGGATTTCAAGACAACATACAATGTGATCCTAGGCCGCCCAATGTTGGGTAAGTTCATAGCTGTTGTGCACTATACATACCATACACTCAAGATACCAGGCCCTAAAAGGGCCATAACTGTCAAAGGAGATCAATGAGCACCAGTTAAGTGCGACAAGCAGATCTTGGATATGGTCGAACACTTCAGTTGATCATCAACTACTTCAAAAGGTGCGGAGTCCAAGCGCCAGAAGCATCAAGCCGCCAGTGCCACAAAGGAAGAGACAAACGATGGCGCTAAGGACAAAAGAACTAATGGTGGTGTCAAGGCAGTGCCCCTCGACCCATCTGAACCAGCCAAGACAGTCAAGGTCGGGGCTGGTCTCGACCCCAAATAGGAACTCGAGCTCATTGCTTTCCTTTGGGCAAACGAAGATGTGTTTGCATGGAAACCGTCTGATATGTCCAGGGTCTCTAGTGAAGTAATCGAGCATCGACTAGCTGTTAAATCAGATGCCAAACCTGTGGTGCAGAAGTAGCAAAGATATGCTGAGGATTGGAAGCAAGCCATCCAGGAGGAGGTCGACAAACTCCTAAAGGCGGGCTTTATTCAAAAAGTTTATCATCCTACATGGCTCGCAAATCCTGTCCTTGTCAATAAGGCTAATGGCGGGTGAAGAATGTGTGTCGACTTCACTGACCTCAACAAAGCCTGCCCAAAGGATCCTTTTCCTCTCCCGCCCATTGACCAGATAGTCGACTCCATGGTATGTTGTGCATTGTTGTGTTTTCTAGATGTATATTCGAGGTATCACCAAATCAGCATGGGAGTTGAGGACGAGGAGAAAATTGCTTTTACCACTCCTTTCGGTGTATTTTGTTATGTAAATATGCCTCTTGGTTTGAAGAATACCGGTGCTATGTATCAAAGATGTATTCGGAATTATCTACAACCCCAGATTGGATGCAATGTAGAAGCTTATGTCAACGATATTATAGTCAAGTCTAGAACTGAAGATGCATTGATTAACGACCTTAAGGAAGCATTCGCCAACCTCAGGAAGTATAGCATGATCCTCAACCCTAAAAAGTACACATTTGGCGTTCCATCTGACAAACTTCTTGGGTTCCTGGTGTCAAGTCAAGGTATTGAGGCTAATCCTTGCAAAATCGAGGCTCTCAACTAGATGCAGTCACCTCAAACACTAAAGGAGGTTAAAAAACTAACCAGCGTATAACAGCCCTTAGTCGATTCATTTCCAGGATGGACAAATGAGGGATGCTATTCTTCAAGCTGCTAAAGAAACATGACCGGTTCGAGAGGATAGAAGAAGCAGAGAACGCCTTCAAGGACTTAAAAAGCTATTTATCGTCTCCGTTAATTCTTACCCCGCTTAATGAAACAGAGGAGCTCTTTTTGTACATTGTAGCTACCCCACAAGTTGTAAGCACGATTTTGGTGGTTGAACGGAAACGCCCTGAGAAAAAGGCCAAGGTTCAGAAACCTATTTACTATGTGAGCTAAGTCCTACACGACGCGAAACTACGATTACCGCAAGTGCAAAAATTGCTTTATGCAGTCTTGATGTCTTCCCAGAAGCTACGACACTATTTCCAAGCGTATAAGGTCACTATCATGACAACATATCCATTGAAGGACATTTTACGCAATAGGGAAGCTACTGGATGAATCGCCCAATGGGCGCTTGAACTCAATGAGTTTGACGTACACTATACACCATGCACAAGCGTGAAGTTAGGAGTACTTACGGAATTCATCGCCGAATGGACAAGCGTTGACAAAACTAAGACAAGTGTGGTCAAGGACCACTAAATGCTCTTCTTTGATAGATCGCTCATGCTTCAAGACTCGGGGGCTAGCATCATACTCAAATCTCCGATGGGCAATGAACTCAGGTGACTTATTGTGAAAGGGGACTCACATCTAGTCATAAACCAAGTGCAAAAGGAGTACAGTGCTCGGACGACAACATGGTGGCTTACTTGTATGAGGCACGAAAGCTCGAGGAAAAGTTCAAAGGGCTAGAAGTAAAGCACACCAGCTGAAGGAGTGCTAACTCTGGTGCGGATGAACTTGTTAGACTCGCTTCTTCTCGAGCATTGGTGCCCATAGGAGTCTTCATTGAGAAACTCCGCAGACCATCTGTCTCGATAGTTCAGCGAACAGATGTTACCTAACCCGACCAACAGACTGGCCAGGTCAATGAGGCGAAAACCAAAGACATGGTAGCTGCACTACTCGAATACGAGCCAACTTGGATGGCTCCATACCAATCCTATCTTGAAGGTCGAGACATCCTTGATGATGATACGTCTATAGAGAAAATTGCTCATAGGTTCAAGGTATACGCTTTGGTAGATGGCAAGCTCTATCGAAAGGGGAGTAATGGAATCTTGATGAAGTGCATCACCCAGGAAGAGGGCAATAATGAAGGGTTGCGGGTAGGCTACGCTAGCACAAAATAAATTTTCTCTACCGCGTTCAACCAGGAAGCCATGCGAGTAGGGGATCATGAATCGTTACCACTTGACGAGCAGTGCAGCGGAAGAAGAGTTGGAGCAGACCAATCCAACGTCGTGCGCGTCAAGTAGTCGATCGTCAACCTCGTCCCGAGCACGTCCCGAGCACCTTCCGAGTACTCGCGAGTACGTCCCGAGTAGATCAGCACTGCAATAGTAGCAGCGCCTCTACGGTATCCACACGTACAAGGATGGAATCGCCGTGCGCCGGTGTGCTAGCACCGCGCGCCTGGCTAGGGTTTCGAAGGGAGTTCGGGAATAGGAGGCGGCCAGGGTTTTTGGTGGCAAGATCTGTTTCTTTTCGGAAAAACTCAATGCGCCTTGGCCCCTGCCTATCTTTATATAGAGCACGCTAATGGGCCTTTAATCAACATTAAAGCCCATTATGACTCTAAACCCTAATGGTCCTTTAATCAATATTAAAGTCCATTAGCAGATCCAATCCGCAAACTCGATCGCCTCTAGGGCATATCACCAACAAATAAATTATTACTCGATATCCATGGAGGCATGTGTGGTAATCATGCATCTTATCGCACCTTGGTCAGAAAAACATTCTGCCAGGGATTCTATTGGCCAGCTGCCCTTTAGGATGCTTCCAAGCTGGTCAAAAAGTGCGAGAGCTATCAACTTTTCAGAAGGTAGACCACTCGACCGGCCCAAGCTCTGTAAATAATTTCTCTTACTTAGCCTTTCTCCGTCTGGGGCTTAGATATCCTAGGACCATTCCCAAGGGCCCAAGGCAGTTATAAGTTCCTGTTCGTGGCTACCGACACATTCACTAAGTGGATTGAGGTCGAACCCGCTGGGAAGATAACCGTAGAAGCCAATAAGAAGTTTCTGAGGAGCATAATTACCCGATTCAGAATTTCATATTGGATAATTACAGATAATGGTAACCAGTTCAAAAGCGGGATTTTTATTACGTTATGTGAAGAATTTGACATTAAAACTTGTTTAGCCTCTGTAGCTCACCCCAGAGCAACTATCAGGTTGAGCGCATCAATAATATAGTCTTACAGGGTCTCAAAACTAGGGTTTTTTATAGGCTAAAGGCCTACTCAAAACGATGGATGAAGGAGCTTCCCTCGGTACTATGGGCTGTTCGTACCTCGACTAACAGGGCCAGCGGTGAAACTCCATTCTTTTTGGTATACGAAGTAGAAGCATTGCTTCCGACTGAATTGCAGTTCAGATCACCTCGAGTGGAAAATTACTCGGAAGAGGGGCAAGAGCAGTTACAAGCGGACGACATCAATTTACTCAAGGAGTACCATAATCGACCATCTATTTGAGCAGCTAAGTATCAGCAAGCATTGTGTCGATATCATAGTCAGAAAGTCCAGCCTAGGAGACTGGTTACTGGAGATCTTGTCCTACGAAAGGTGCAGAAACAGGCTCGACACCATAAGTTATCACCTAAGTGGGAAGGACCCTACATAGTAGTTGATGTTACTCGACCTGGATCTATATGGTTATCTACTCCAAATGGTGAGATACTCAAGAACTCGTGGCATGTCAATCAACCCCGATAGTTTCATTCATAGATAAGGTAAGTTACAAGTAAGTTGATTATATTCAATCATATTAACTTACCTATTAAATACTTTTTCTTTTCCTCTTGAACTACGTGGCAAAAAGTGAAGATCCACCACCTCCATGAGTTCAAAAGTGTGTGGACTCCTATTCGCCCTTGAACGAGTCAAGAAACCTTTTATAATCTTCCCTAGGGTGGCAGCTGATAACCCTAGGAATCGAATGCCGGTCAACATAAGGGACAGGAAAAATGGCCGACGTGAGGACCCTGCTAGAGTTGCTGACTGGTGCTGGCGAGCCTGGCGGACCCTCCGTGGGCCGCAAAGGCGATCTGGCGGTTGTCGATGGAGAAGACGACCGCACCTTCTTCGTCGTCAGGGGCCTAGGGGCTTCATTGTCAAAAACTTCATTAGTAGCCTGGTCAATGATCTCATCAGGATCACCACCAGCTTCATCCCTCTCCCATGTCATTCGCATCGCTTGTCACACGGCATAAGTGGCAATGAAGTGCTGCACCCACCGGGAGAGGGGCCGACCATCCCCAAGTGATTTTCTGTTCTCTCTTCCTCTAGGCCCCTCACTCGATTCATCCTCATCAGAAGAAATGATGATGACGCCAGGTGGAACCATGGTGAGAGGCTTTGGGTAGAAAGTTCCCTCTTCTCTAATGCTTTAGCTCGACTCGGGAGATGCGGTGGAGTGGAGGCCATGGCTTCAAGATCTACAAGTTCTACCGGGCAAGGCAAAGGAAGAAAGGGTGGAGACAGAGTGGAAATAAACAGCCTCAAGTCCCCTATATTTATAGCTACGGGGATAGGTCGTACTATGTAAATGGAGACATCAAGATCTGAAACGATAGTGTGGTCGATAACGCCTCGGTCGCCCGGCAGAAGTCGAGGCGTCGTGGGAGCATTATGACTTGTCTAATGTCTGCAAAGAGGGATGGATAGTCAGTATGACGCGTCAAATTAAAGGTTGCGGTGAAAATAAGCACGAACAGGATTGGGTTTTTAATTCTCACCTACCTGCCTGCTCGAGTTTACTCGGTGACCACATCATACTTATAATCCAATGCTCAAGGGCTAAGCCCATCGAGTATACGGTTGAGAACGGTGTGTTGATGCTTACGCTCTACTCTCCACTCAATTACCACATTGAGCAGAGAGTAAGGGGCTACATCACGCATTTTTATACTTATGCTCTACTCTCCACTCGATTATCACATCGAGCGCAGAGTCAGGGGCTACATCATACTTTTTTGATGTTTTTGCTTCACTTTTTGTCTCTCGTTATCACGCCATTCAGAAGGCTAGGAGCCACATCGTATAATATGAAGCGCTTATGCTCCATTATCTACTCGAATCCAATCATTGAGTAAGATACAGGGGCCACATGAAGTATGGCGCATATGCTCTACTTCTGTTTCAATTATCATATCAAACAGAGAGTCAGGGGTTACATTGCATACTTTCAATGCTAAGGCTTTACTCTTCACTCTATTTCATCATTGAGTAGAAGGTCGAGGGCTACGCTATATTCCTTCATTGGTACAGGTATGTTCTTTCTTACTCTCTACTTGAGAAATATTCTCATTTACCAGAGAATCGGGGGCTACATAATAATACCATATTCTTTTATAAGTATTTTTGCAAAAATTTATCTGGCTTTGTGTTGATCACGTTGGATAGAACCAAAAGAGGCATGTGGTAGGTCAATGATGGACAATTACACCTCATAAGGCATAATGGCACCGAGATTGTCAGACATCTTATGCCTAACGGCCAACAAAGGTTTTGAAAGTCCTAGTTGGTCTCGTGTGTGCTCTCTAGTGAGTTCTTATTCATATGCTGATCAAATGTGCAAGTCAGTAAAAGTTTACGAAAGGCCATCATATGTTATGTTTCTAGTTTTACACTAGTCTCTTCCTTATTCCTTTTTTGGCTGCCTTGAGTAATTACTTGAAGGTCACACTTCTAACAGTTTGTTTAATTAAGATTTCAGGAATTAACAGATTTGATAAGTGGTCTTTGAGGATAATAATAACACTTGCTAATCAGTTTTGCATCTACTTATATTGACTCTATTTCATCGATAAGGAAATAACAGGTAGTAGCATATTAGACAAGCAAAATAATAGTATTGTTCACAAACATCCCCAAAATATAGATCAAATCTAAATGTATGAGTCCCACACTATGGACCATCAACTAGAAGGACTATCTTCGCTTTCACTATTGGACATGCTAAGACCCAAAGACTCGATGAAAGAAAGGATCAGAGGTTCGATACTTTCTACAATTTTTGCTGCCTCTTCTACAAGGCATTCGAAACCTGTTATCACCATCGAGGTGTCAAGATTGGGGTCATAGCTCTTGAGGAGACCAAGCATTGTTTTTGGTACCGAGGGAGGCTGATTGGGTAATGCAATCGAGGGTTTGATCCTCTAGCACTTGGAGCACTGTAATCGCAACTCCCCAATTGGCAATCGCAGCGTTTCGATTAGCCTCTGATTTCTTTGAATTTCGGCCATTACATCCCGATCAGCTTTCGCCTTCTTCAAAGTATCAGCCATGGCTTTTCGGTCAATTATGGCCTGATTTAGGTCGCCTTGGAGCTTTTCCAAATATTTATCCTTGTTCTCGATGGTTTTTTATTGCTCATTAATAAGAGCATTTTTTTCCCTAAATACGGACTCGAGAACTAGAAAGAATAGACAAGGATCAGTTAGTAGTTACTCGATGAATGAATCACTTATTGGTGATCAAAGGGGGCACTAACGTTCGATTCTTGCCAAGCTAGAGACGAGCTCCACATCCTTTTTCATTTGTCAGTTTTTATGGTCGACTTCCAAATATCGGGCCTGGCAGCAACCACTTGGGCGCTTGCACCCTTGATGAGGTCCTCCAGAGTCGCAAAAGGGTCTTCTGTTGAGGTTGATGCCAGCACCTCAGCCTTGTTGGTTTGTAGGCTTGACCTAGAGACATCCACTGAGGATTTCTCTGCTTGAGGAGACGATGGCGAAATAATTGTGTGGGCCGAAGCCGGGTCACTTGTGATTTGCTCCTTTGACTTCTCCAGAATTGGCAAACTGTGATGAACAGGATTAAGAATGGAGCCAAAAGTTGCGAATCGGGACAAATACTCAGATCTAACCTCATGTTGATTGGGATAAGCGCATTGACTTTCAACTTCTGCCTCTTGATTATTTTCCTCCTCAGCATACCGACAAAAGGATTCGGTTCTACTGGAGGGATGGTCAAGGGGTCTGACGAAGCCAAAGTGGTCATTGCCTGTAAAAATGACCCAACAATCGTGCATAATTATGAGTTCTTTGAGTAAATTCTTAAAAAAGTAGGCAAAACTAGGTGGATACCATCGCAAAAGTGCCCATAATGGAAAATACCATCAGTGTTAGGATGACATATGGGCCCAACTTCTGTGATTTTTACGATAAAGCAAATTGCCCTAAAAAAGAATGACCAATTAAAGGAAGATAACTCAGTAGGAGTTACCCCTTTGGTCGAGTCATCGGGCGCGGCGATCACTCAGGATGGCAATTACGAAGATGCACCAGATGTCCCCTGAAAAAGGCCATCAATGTAGACCTGGTGTTAGCAGGCATTTGCTCGATAACAGAAAAACTATTGATTTCTAGAAGATTTGATTTTAGTACCAGAGGACTTCTTCGCTTGCACATGAAGGGGTTTGGATCATACAGTGGATCAAACGACGAGGAAGATCTTTTTTGTCAATGAGACCCCTTAGCTTCTTGAGTAATTGGTTCCTTCCTCTTGTCGCTAGCACCTAAAGGAGTGTCTTCAAGATCAAGAACCTCATTTGTGAGGATATGCTCTTGACGGAAGACTAGAGCCTATGATAAAAAAACAAGAAGTAGGATCCAGCAAAAAACAAATAGCCCTGTTTTCCTACTTAAGGAATCCCCACCTCCAATCGAGGATTTGTAAGGGAGTGGGGCAGAATGTAACATTCTGGTGCTTCATCAGAGAAGAGTTTGTTCAAATGAACAGTAACTTCTTGCGGGGACAGAGCTGAAATAGAAATAATGAAAATCATTCGAAAGAGCTCGACTGCAATAACAAATGCGGCAGAGTGCTAATTAAGTCTTACATTCGGTTGCATCCCTGGAGCTATCTTTGACTCCATTGTCCTCCCAAGCCAAGAGTTCCCGCGCCTTCAAGGGGCCCAACCTCTGACTGATAAAATCTTTGTCTACATGTCACCTAGTTAGGCCGGATTGCTTGAGCATGTCTATTCGATTGACATAGTAGGAGGTGTGGCTGGTCTCGCGGTGTTTCTTTGTCCAAGATAGGATTTGATGGGGGAAAAGGCCTCTATAGATTAAGGGGAACTTGACCGGATTAGGATTAGAGACATAAAACCAAAGTTTTTTTCCAATCTCTCGACCACGAGGAGATCAGGGGAACTGTGATGTAGGAATTCTTCTTTTTGCTTTTCAGTTGGAAACCACATCCCCCGACAATTTTATTCTCCTTAAACCTTTTCATCTGGTAAAAGTACTAGAATAGATTCAAACTCGGCTCGATGCTGAGGAAGGCTTCGCAAAGATAAACAAAAATGCTAAGCATGGTGATGGAGTTCGGGTTCAAGTAGTGAAGCTTGATTTGGTACCAATTGAGTACATTCAAAAAGAACTTGGAAGGAGGGACGTTGAACGCACAAAGGAAAAACAATTCAAAATCCACAAATTCATGATCAATTTTGTAGGTTGGGAACTCCTCATTAGATGCAGGCCTCCATTGAACCAGATCGTGATGGGGCACTATTCCTTCAACCTCGAGCTCCTTCAGCCTTAATTCTTGCATCATGGAGGCCTACCATGTCTCATTCAGAAGCTCTGTCTTGTCAAGCTGCTTGGGCGAGGCATCGACGAACTTCATGTCGGACTCCTCCTCTGGTGAGGAGGGAGTGGGGGTCTTCGAAGGAGAACTGGAATCCATGGTTTCCCGGCAGTGACGAGTGTATGGGCGGAGAAAGATGGAGGCTTGAGCGAAAAGGCTAGCGATGAGAGCAAAGAATAACTGCTACAGTTTCAGCTAGTACGGGTAAATAGCCCAAAATTTACCGTCTTTCGGCAGCCACTCCCATCTCTGTGGCACCTCAATCGACATGAAAGGCAGATTGATGATATCGTGTGAATCTCGGCATGCATTAAATGCGCCTATACTCATTGGTTTAAATTTCGAAAGGTTTTTTTAACTTTAGTCGGAATCGGGTGTCAACTAATCAAGCTTTTAGTCCTTTCTTGAGCTTCGAGTGTGTTTAACAGCAGGGTGCTCGATCCAATTGTGTTTTCACTCGATACTTAGAATAGGATCCATTATTACTCGATTTTCTCAACTGCAAGCCTGAACCACCTTACTCGACCAAGCTTACACTTGGCGGTACTCGAGTGGAAAATTGCAGAAACCCTTCCTCCTAAGTAGAGTTAGGGGACTAATGTCGAATATACGCATAAAGACTATACCATATACGGGTAAGGTATGCCGTGTGCAAGCTTAACAACTTCGGATATTATGAAACCGAATCTGTGGTACCTGATACTCCGGGAGATCCAGAAGGCGCATACTAGGAAGGTCTCGATTGGTTACCCAACTCGAGAACAACTTATATCCTAACCGGATTTATTTGATCTTTCTTGGTGGACGAGATGAAGGACTCCATATCAACTACGTCGAGATAGGAGGCGAAACAAGACCCCTATATAAGATGGGGACCTAGACCCTCAAAGAGGACTCTTATTCCGGAGGAACACAACTCATCTGCAACTCGACGCAAGCACTAGGGCCACATGAGATACTCGATGATTTCATCACTAGTCTAGTTTAGATCTCATCTACTCATTATAATAGATCCAGACACATTGCCTATACTCAAGTGAATACAGATACATCATCAACCACACAAGACAACCTCGGGAGCCTGAACCTATATACATCACATGTGCCTCATCTCTTATTCAATTTCTGGATCACGAAGACAACCTCGTTATTCTCACAGACATATTGTCCAAAAAAAAAACCTTGACAAGGTAGTTCTCCAGGATCATCTTATTCTCCAATTCCTTCCTCGCCCAGAATTCTCGAAATCAAAATCTTCGGCACCCGAGAGACCAACTTGGAGATACTTGGACTCATCTTCATCAACAGATGAGTACGTCTGCACAATGCCGGTCATGTCCGGAGTGAAGCCCTCAAGAAACTGTTCCAACAGGTCGGATTGCAACCGCATCTCCATGAGCCGGAGCAGCATGGGCGTGTTGAGGAGCAGGTTCTTGGCATTGACATTCGCACCCCACGGAAGCAGCTGCCGCGCGACATGCACCAGTGCATCAATGAGCTCCTTGTATCGGCGGAGGCTGGTCCTCAGTGCCGTCGAGATGTCCCGGGCAATGTCTTCCACACAGAGCGAGGTGATCCCGTTAACCTCAGCAGAGAAGGTGACCAACCCGACGACGAGAGGGAGTGGGTACCACCCGGTAGTGAGGGACCACTCGGAGGCGCATCATAGGAGGAAGCTGTCTTGGGCGAAAATCGCCTATGTCTTCTCGCCAGCGGCGGCGGTGAGCGAGGGCGAGAGGCGCACGACGCGATCTAGCGCGGCAACGTAGTCGAAGCACGGGAGGGGAGGAACTGAGAGCTTGGCAATGACGCGAGAGACAAGGTCGAAGAGGGAGGGCGCGGAGCAGAACGCGGCCTCAACAAGGGAGAGTGGGAGGCGGTGGGACCGCATGACGAGCAGCGTTGAGGCGTTAGCTTCCAAAATGAACAGGACGGAACGAATGGAAGGGGAAGACACACACGAGTGCCCGATCGTGATCCGGCGGGCCTCGTCTTCTTGCTGACGTGAATCAACCAGCAAGCGCGAATGGCATACGCTTTAGTATAAGAGGTTTGTATGTCCATGCAAGCTAACACTTTAATCGCATCTTTAAAAAGCTATTAACCGCCCAAGGAATGACTAAAGATCAATGTGTTGATTGAGCTGGCAACCGGTTCTCATTCTTGCATAACTTTAGCAGGATTAAACAACACGAAAAAGAAGTAAAAAAAAAGTGAGTTTACAAGGACAATCACACGCATCATGAGCACTGATTACACACTCCACGCACACAAAACCAAATCAGTCACCTCCATCATGTTTGGCGAAATGGCAGGTCAGTCTTGGTCACCCGAAAAAAGAGGCCATTTTCTTGCCCCTCTAACCCGCTTACAAACACGCGTCAGATTCAGCTTTTGTTCTATGGGTACCTGCAAAGCTACTTCTCTGTGTACGCTGGTAGTAAGAGGAGCAGGTAATCATCTCAAAATTAAAAAGGAAAAGAGTCGGCTGTTCATAGCAGCTACATGATTCAAACTTGTTGAGTGGCTGGCTGCACGGCTCCCCAATTGTATAGTCTACAGGTGTGCACTGGCAACAGTGCAAAATTTAAATTTAGGCTCTACGTATAAGGGAAATCACCTCTTGGAAAAAGTATAAAGAAAGGTACTTCTAAAATTTATTTATTGGAATTACATCTTGCCAAAAAAGCATATCTTA
Source organism: Phragmites australis (assembly GCF_958298935.1). Taxonomy (NCBI): domain Eukaryota; kingdom Viridiplantae; phylum Streptophyta; class Magnoliopsida; order Poales; family Poaceae; genus Phragmites; species Phragmites australis. The sequence goes on from NC_084928.1 coordinate 30,089,482, forward strand.
GAACTCTAGTCTTAACAATTAATCAATCTTTTAGATGAAACATGACATCCTTATAACGTTATTTGATATAAAATCTTCAATTAGATCTCCATATGTAACCTTCTCCAAAACATCATTTTCTAGTGCTATTGTAGCCAATCCATTGAATCTTTCTTATGTCGTAAAAACTATAGGGCAACGACACATGTGGCGCTGGCTGTTCTCCTTGGCTATATATGAAACGGGGCGACGTCCCCACTCCCCAATCTCGAACTGACCAACTCCAAGTTTCCAATCGACGCCAATATACAACGGTGGAGCACAATGCGTAAGATATGAGAATGAAAACACCAAATAAAAAATAGATGAGAGATTGAGGTTGGAGGCAGCACACCTATACATTGCCAATAGATTTATTTTTGAGAATTTGTGAAGCAATTAGCTATGGAGAAGAGAATTAAGATGGGAGTTAATTTCACAGAGAAAGTTAGATTTTTATTGCCGTGTCTCGCTGCTGCGATTGGGAAGATAAAAGGAGAGAAAGGGGCCTGCCTGCCTAGAAAAATTTCTAGGAAGGAGAGACATGCGGGTGTAGGTAGCCAGGTTTTCAAGAAGTAGTAAATTCTCTCCTTTATTTATTGCTTAATCTTTTATTTATGCTATTAATTTCTTATTAGTACTACTAATTAGTAGTGTTTAACAAAAAATGGGGGCCCTGGCTTTTTGGCCCTGTGCAGGGGCACACCCTGCTCATGTCATTGGTACGGGTCTAGCAGTAGCGGACGTAGCCTCCATATATAGGGGAGCTTTCATCCTCCTCCCTCCCTTCCCTCCTCTCCCTCTTCTTCATCTTCTTCCCTCTACTCATCCACCACCCCTACTTTCTAATGGAGTTGTAGCCAACTAGCCATTAGGGGTGGGTGGAGGGATAGAACCCCTAGATCCGCCGTTCATGTGTCGACTAATGGGTTTTAAATTATACCACTTGTTACGTGACTATTACTAGATTGCTTCGCTGGTAGTTTAGTTCAATATACTCGATTATCCTTCGTCATACTGCTATATGTACCAACAAGCTACATTAAGAATATTGATATCAAAATACTCTATGAAGGAGACAAAATAATGAAGGAAAATTAGCCCCAAGCACCCCCGCAATAATGGGTTCATAGCAGAACTGACACTTTGGACATACAACCTAATTCTAGCAACTATCAAATTAAAGGCAATCTTTACGAGATTAATATGTGTCTGCACTATTGTCTCTCACCCGACCTGAAATACTTGTTGAGTGAAAGGTTTGACTCCATCCTGTCTCATGCGAACTCAAATTTTGGTTTGTGATCTCAAAGTGCCAATCCAAATTGTGACCAAGCCAAAACATGGTTAGTGCCAAATTCAGGGTGAGCACAAAGCGATTTGTTTGTGGGAAGCCAAGAAATTTTGCCAATAAAAAATAGGATGATCATTTTATCCACTTGAGTTGTTATCATAGAAAATTTTTGGCCAATCGAATGGCAAAATTTTGGCCTCAAACCAAATAGAGGTGAAAAATTTTATGCATAGTCAAAATTTTGGCTTGGATTACCGTGGTCGTAAATCAAACAGGTCCATGCCTACAACATTGAATACATAAAGATGTGTGCAACTTACAAAAGTGGCGGACTACATGGAGCGAGAGTTTTTTTCCTCAAAAACTAAAATACTATGTTGTGAATACATGAAGATTAGGATTCGATCTACCTCCAGTGATCTAAAACACTAGATACATGAGAATGTGTGCAGCTTAGGCCAAATAAATTGATGATTTGCACTAAAAAGATTGGCTTTTTGATTATGATGTCACTCATATCAATGAAATAAGGGTCTATCTAAATCAATAAATATGGGTTAGAGTAACAAATAAGTGAAAGCACTTGGCAAAAAATCAATGGGCTGGATTAGGTCTTAGGCAGAATGGCAGATATTGGCATGGAGTGGAGGTAACGTTGGAATTTCTGGGGTACGCGAAGCGATAGAAGAAGGCCGGGAACCTCCGTCCAAAAGGCAAAGCGAATTGCCACGTCGTGTCCACTCCCAGCCCACCGGCGTGTCCTCCTGAATCCTACATTCCTACTAGATTCCTAGTCCCCTTCCCCAATCCCAGCCCGACACGCACAGCGGAATCCCATTCCGATTCCTCCCACCCCCTCATCCTCGCCTCCCCTTCCGCGGACGCTAGGGTTTGCCGCTGCACGCCGGCCGCGAGCGACGGCCTCCTCCGACGCGCGGCGGGGCCCGGATGCTATGCTGCTGAGCTGCAGGTCCCTCTCCACCTGGGTGCGCCGCCTCGTCGCTTGCATGGGGTTCGTGCGCCTCCCCTCCCCTCTCCGCGGTTCCTGATTATCTCCGAGTCTGATCGGATTTAGGGATGAGTGTTCGCGCTGTTGCGCCATTTGCACGATCCGTAGATGCGATGCGAGGAGGTTCTTTGGTACGGCCCGGGCTCCTGTATTTGTGTTGTCCCCTGATTCAGACTATTGAGCTGGTGCTGTTTTTATATTGGGACAGCCTTTGCTGATTCTGATTGGCAGGGTTGTTTGATTTATCCATTGTTTACTGTACATGTCGAACACGTTGATTCCGTTTTCATGCAAAAAGGAAGGAAAAAAACCCCGTTGATTATGTCGTATGAGGTAGTTTAGGTGATTGCATCTTATTCTTGTTTAATCGGCGTTGCTTATTTCCGGTATAAAAGACGCCCTTTTAGTCCGACTTTGGAATTAGTCTCTGTATGGAAATATTCAGTCATTACGGTTTTAAAAAAAGAAATATTCACAACTTTTAGCCTTTTTCTTCTTTTGTGATTCAACCTGACTTTTCTCGGCTCTCGAATACCCGGTGCTAATCATTTACTGGCCAATCCTGCTTTGCTACAGAGCAGAGGTTGCTTTGGCTGTTGTGCTAAGCCTACTCCGATAACAGCGGTCGACGAGCCTTCCAAGCGGTTGAGGATCCAGGGACGCTCGATAAGGAAGGCTAGCCTGTCTGACGACTTTTGGACCACGAGTGCTCATGAGATGGAGAACAGCTTGATCCAATCGCAGAGGAGCATGTCTTCAATCAGCACGGTTGCGCAGTCCAGCGATCAACATGCTGCAGGAAGTAGCAGCAACCCGAATGAGTTTGTAACTGAAGGTAAATTCATCCATTCCATTTCCTTTTTGCCTTCTTGTTCCGTCTTGTTAGTGTCATGTACTGTCAAATAAAAGTCGCTGATTGATTATTGGAGCACCATCACCCATGTGATTGGAAATTGAATTAGAACATCAAATGTTTGTGCTGTGGAATGTATAGTGCTCGAGGTTCTATTTTCTCTGTGAAAACTACAAATTATTATTGAAAAGATGTCTTCCTTCTATGTTCTAATTATAATTGATCTCAAAGTCCGCATTAGATGACTCTGCAAATGAACTTGTGGAAAACTGGTGGTATAAACCAGCTAAAGCCTCTGTTGTGTCTAATTACACTTTTCTTTTCTAGACGGCTTGGCTTACTGACTTCAAATTCACAACTACAGTGAACTGGCAAGATCTCTTAAAAATATTGATGGTCAAACTTTGTACCTTGTAGCATGTTCAGTCTGTTCGTCCTGAACAGTGAAAGCTTTCAATTTAATATTTGTTCATCTTATTTGAATTTTCTTACTGCCTATATTTCAGGTTTTATGCTCTGGAACCAGACCAGACAGCAGTGGGTTGGAAACAAAAAATACCACTCTCGATCTCAACAGCCTCGAGAACCAAAATTAAGGTGGGTTATTTTGTGATTTTCTGCTACTTCACATGTAATATCTGGGTTTCCTTGAGATTCATATCGTGAACCAACAGAACATCCTACTCTTTTATATTCTTAATTTGTAAGAAGATTGCCACTGTATGCATTTTAGTGAAAAAGCATCAATGTTTCAAGTACAAATTAGATTTCCTCCATAATTTGTATCCCTTTTTACTGGTGGTACAGTTGGAATGCAACCTATGAGAGTCTGCTAGGAAGCAACAAGCCATTCTCCCAACCGATACCTCTTGGTGTAAGATCCCATGCTTTACTGCTTTTTTTTTTTTTCAGAACGTTCTCAAACTCAAAACTTCTATTTGCAGGAAATGGTAGATTTGCTAGTGGACGCTTGGGAGCAAGAAGGCCTATACGATTAGGCCTGGGAAGTTCATTGTTTGACTTAAATTAATTACTTAATTGTATTCAGAACTTTCGATGCGCAGAAGCTCTAGGTTCGTGAACGCATAACTTTTCCTGAGCTCATTGGTGTATCTTGAATATCATGAAAACAAGGCAGCATCCTTAGACCAAACAATTGTAATATATTATTCTCAAGTTTACGAGTGCATTTGATATTGTACCTGGTGCCTTTATGTGAACAAGTTGGACAGAGGGGTAAAGGTTCGATATATGGTTCCCGACTAAAAGAAAAAAAAAACGACGTATGGTTTGCTGTACTGTATCCTGTTGGAGCAGAATGCAGATGTACCGACTAAGAAAGGCAAAGAAATCGGCATGTCAAGAAAGAAATTAGTACTGAAGAAACGGAAGAAATACGACGAAGTTTTCAGCCACTGTGTGAAGTCCTTTCCACTTTCGGGTGGATGAAGGCAAGGCTAATTAAAGCAAGCACCGCTGGGTGATGCTAGTAAGCTACCTGAAACGACAGCATAGGAACAGCCATAGCAACAGGCAGCCTTTAGCAAGGAATGGTAACATCCATAGCAAATGGTTTACCACTCAGCGTAGTCCCAAGCAATCCTTACATTAAACAAATGAACGAAATAAGTCCACCACAAACAATGCAATTCGTACAGAGTTCAAACGTCGCAACACACCAAACCAAATGACTAACGGTCTTTTAAGGAAAGAATCAAAGAACCTAAGACTAGCATAACCTTCAAATAAAACGGTAGCAGGACGAGGATCCAGTTTTTTCGCCATGGGTTTATGTGACCATCTAGACAAAATCATGGTTGTTGCAAAAGATTGTTCTTTAGTTCCTAACATGTCGAGTGGTGAAGCCCTGACTGCCCAATAAGGAACGGTCATGGATTTGGAGAGTCAGGCATGTTAGCACTCGGCATGCTTTCCCAGGTGATTGAATCAAGCCCATGATCTGCGTTTGACAGATTAGCCTCTTCATTCAACAAACTTGCTTCAAGTGATGCATCAAGCATGACCATATCTGCTAAAGATGAGGGATCCTTATCAGAAAATCTTGTATCTGGATAATATTTGCTGGAGGCGAAAATAGCATTAGAACCTGCAAACACCAAATGTAAGCCTTATGTACTTTTCACGTTATTACAATAACAGTAAGCACACTTACTCGAAGGTGATTCTGAAGCTTGAATTTCATCGAGAGGACAACCATCTAGTTCATAACCACCAAGCAAATAAGAGGAAGAATGCCTCGAAGGTGATTCTGAAGGTGAAACTTGAATGTATGAAAGAGGAGGAACCAACACTTCACAAACTCCTTGAGACTTTGTAGGGTTGCCTAGTCCATCACCCATGTGAACTATTGCATCCAGACCAGTGTTTTGCAAAGAGATGAATTCTGATTTCAGCGACACAAACTCTGGAGATTCAATAATGGTGTCAGCCTGTTCATTAGGAAAACCCGAGGGGTTTAAAGATTCAATAAAGGTGTCAGCCTGTTCAATAGGAAAACCCGAGGGGCATGTACGCAACCAGGCATTACTAAGGTCTGTATCTTCAGGGACATAGTTGGAACATTGGAATGAAGGGAGCTCCATCTTCAGGGACCTCTGTATGGTCCCAGAAGGATAGGGGTTGCCATTTACTATTGGATGGCCACTGACAATGGCACTACCAAGAGGTGACAGCTGAGACTCTGTCGTTCCATAGTTGAAATCAGTGGAACAACCGGTCTTTTTCTCAGGCTCATCAGGAATTTGTACACATGTTAAACTGCCATTGTAGTCTGATACTATACCGACAGTAGATGCATGGTGTTTCAGAGGGTTCATTGGAATCATAGGGGGGCTGCCCAAATGCTCTTCATAGTTAATGTGCTTAAACGTCATAAGTTCATTAAAATCAAGGTTAGTTTTCTGTGGGAACTCGTTTGATATTTTCTTGCCACATGACTTGTCAGGCATGTAACAGTTCATATCTTGATTTGAAACCCGAGAACCCAAATGTTGAGGGTAGATCGGCAAATTAGCTCGCTGGTGCCTCTTCAATCTTGTATTCCAAAAGTTTTTAATTTCATTATCCGTGCGACCTGGCAACTGAAATAACAAGAATAACGGTTTAGTGTCCAAAAGGGCCAAATAGCATCAGTAGAAGAAAATGCTTTTCAAATTTAAGGAATGTATACCGTGTGTGAAAATGAAAAGGAGAAATTTAAATGCCTTTGAAAGACAGACGATAGAAACAAAACAAGCAAAAAAGTTTTTTGCAGTTTGTCAAAAATTGATGATGAGCAATCGAAAGTAGCATAATGTCTATTCTGCATATTAGCCATGAAATAATCATTTAACATGACTCTACTGTCCAAATTTAACTACAAAATGCAGCATATACTACCAAACACAACACCAACAATACCCCGTCCATATACTATCACCAACTAATGCATGTTAGGATCTTTACCCGATACAGTGACTCACTTTGTTTGGCTTATGACATGCCCTTAGAAGAAAGGGCAACCAATAGGTGATAACAATTTCCAAGCATATCATGTTATCTGCTGCCAGGCATAAGGAAACGGCTAAAAAGGCATGAGCCATGATCAAAATTATTACACACTAGATGAACATCAACAGCCAGTGTGGCACCCGGAAAAAGCACTGCGACCAGAATGACATCTTAAAGGTTAATATGCTAATGTCTGATAATATCTGGTAAGAGACCAAATCAACCTGACAAGTACACGACCACCCCCAAGTGTTAAAAGACATGATAACTACACATTGAGTAGGCTATTAATGATTAGCTCAGGGAGTTTTTTTTTTACAAAATGCAAGCGATGCATGATACTCCTTCCAGTCAAAAATACTTAAACGTTTTGGACATGGCATGGTCTCCAATGTGTACCTTTGACCACTATTTTCTACTAGAATATATTTATAGAATCTATAAAATTATGAGATTATGAAAGTATTTCTCAAGAAAATCTACACATGATTTTCATGTTTCCAAGCTAATAGATATGCGAAGAAATCCTGCATAACAAATGCACAACCCTTGATGCACTTTATAAATCCTGTGGGCCTAGATATCAGCCTGTATAATGCAGTTTTAAAAGTTGAAATTGCTTGTAATGATTGTTCAGCAATCTCTGGATTCAAAACTCACAGATTTAAAGTTTGCCAGTTTAACTATATTGATCACCACACCAATCAGCAGACTACATTGGTTACACCATACTTTCAGAATATTTTTGGTGTACTAAGGCAAACTTAGTTAGAAATGCAGCTAGCATAATAAGGCAACAGAGAAATTTGGCTCTTATCCAAAATAATGAACCAAAAATTCTTCACGATCTTTTCACCAGAAAGAGGCCTCAAAATACGATCAGGCCTTATCTATTTTCATTTTGTTTGACAGCAAAAAAACTCAGTCTCGTGAGCACAAGAATTATAAATGTTTCTGACAGTTGTACATGGAGAGAGAGTTCATTAATTAGATTGTTACTTCCCTGCAACTAACAACCAGCAACTTTCTATAGTTAAATCAGTACTACTTACTTGCGATCTTTCAAGCCCAATGGACTTAATGGAATAAATTCTCTGTATTTAACATACATTAATACAAACCAGAGAATTATAAATGTCTAATACTGGCATTTATGTCTTCTGAATATATGTTATTAAATGGCAAACACGCGACCTCCTTGGAGAAAACGGCATAAATTCTCTGCTTTCCGCAAGACAAACCGATGCCAGTATCTAGAGAACTTTCCTCCTACACAATCCACCAAAGCATCTGACTCCCGACCTTTCTATCGATATAAATCTAAACTAGCGCCAAAAGAGCCAAGAAAAAAAGCCAATGCACGAAACAGCAACAGCATGGCGAGCACAACACTTACGCAGGCAGCCATCTTGGCCCATCTGTTCCCCCAGTTCCAGTGGAGCTGGATGATCTTCTCCACCTCTTGGTCGTCGAAGGGTCCCTTCTTGAGGTCGGGCCTGAGGTGGTTTGCCCAGCGGAGGCGGCAGCTCTTGCCGCAGCGGTTGAGCCCCGCGTTCCTCTGCACCTGATTCCAGTTCCCTTCGCCGTGTGCCTCCACGTACTCTTTCAGGCGCTTGTCCTCCTCGGGCGTCCAGGGCCCCTTCTTCAGCGGGGGCGCGCCGCCTCCGGTTCCATCCCCCTCGCTGTCGGTCTCCTCCTCCTCCTCCTCCTCCTCGTCCTCGTCGTCGCTGAGCGACAGCGGCGGGGAGTCCTCCTCCTCCGCCTCTGCATTCGGCAGCAGCTCCGGCGCGGGGTCCTCCACCACCTTGACCATCATTTTGGGGCCCCGTGATGCGACGGCCACGGCAACACTCTCGTTGGATTCTCACAAACTGGACTCGGCGCCTTATGTCTACTGCACGAAATCAGCAATGAAGCGAGCGAATTCATTAGCGAAACCCAAACCCAATCTAATCTCCGATCTGCAGCAAATCCAATCCAATCTAATCTAGTCCATGCAGCCGAGAAGTATCTCGCGGCGGGGAAAGGAGGATTACCATGAAGAGGAGGCGCTCGACGGAACAGATCTAAGGGGAAGAGGAGGGAGCGCCACCGTACCGTAGTGGTGAGGTGGGTGGCGGCGGCGGAGGAGGAGGTGAGGTGGGAGGTGGGGACTCGAGGATCGAGATGGCTTTGGAGTTTGGACTGGCAGGGACTGCGGCGGCAGGGGGCTGGTAAAATAGGTATGCTGGTGGGAGGCACGTGGCAGGCTCGGCTCGCAAATGGGTGCCGTACCGAGAGAGACCAGACCAGACCAGACGGAGAATGGTTTGTTGGTTGGGCTGGTTTCTTGGTCGCCCTTCTACGCTGGCCCATTTGCGGCGTTGACACCTAAACCCAGCTTCGCAGCTCCTGTAATAGCGAATCGAACCTTATATTTCATAGCAGTCTGTGATTGATTATTGACCTTATATTTCTGTCACGCTTCCTAATCTTTAGCACTAAAATCGCACGCTCAATTTCAAGCGTTCCGACGAGTTTAGAGAAATGGTTAAAGTTCGAGTTTCATCACTGACTCCGAGTGTTAGGGAGAATGGGTGATGGTTAGACCGATGGTGGGCTGTGGTATGATGGTGTGGTGAGACGGTTGCGGTGTCACTGGAGCCGTGAGGGGTGGGCGGAGTTGGCGGTGAGGAGCTTGAAAATAGATTGGTTAGTATGGTAACAGGCGGTGGCGACGATGATATCATCAGAGATGAGAGGAGGTGGGTGGAGCGGCTAGGGCAAAATGAGAAGAGCAACATTGTATTGGAGATGAGAGGTAGAAGAGTGGATGTGGACCGTCGAATTGAGATTGAGTAGCTCAAATTCGTTGCTAAAAAAAGAAAAAGAAATAGGCGGCTGACAAATAACATCTGCGATATTTAGTAGTTTAATACCGTATATAGCGGAGAAGAAGTTTGTTGAACCAGAGAAGAACGTTAGTTCATGGTCGTTGGTTAGTTATAGGCTAAACAACACCAACCTACGTACCCACACAACCCAACCTGCGAAAAGGAGGGCATTCCACCGTACGTACGTACGTACAAACCGCACGGCACAGCACCAGGCAGATCTCTGCACGTACGAGCGAGCTAAACGCGCGCAGGAAAAGCTAGCGCGCGCGAGATGCCCGCGGCGCAGAAAAAGAACGCGCGCGGATCGTTCCGATTCCGGCGGCGGTGGAACACCCACCGGCCGGGCGAGCCCAACGGAAGGAGTGCGTCGCGCCTGCCGCTGGCTCCGTGGTGCACGCGCGCCTCATGAGGGGCCCGTTCGACCGGGGCGGGCCGCCGATGCCGATCGATCAGCCTTGACGTCCGCGCGCGTCCCGTCCCGTCCCGTGCGGCTACCTTCTTTCGCGCGCGCTCGCACTGGCTCGTGGGGTGGCGGTGGGTGCGGGTCTCGTTTCGGTCAGGTTCACGTCACCGCGAACTTGGGTCGCAGCAGCACGGGACCGATATATAGAGACGGCCGGCCAACCGAGCCGGTTGGCTTGCAGCCGGCGCGCGGCAGATGCATGCATATGTGCGGTGCGTACGTGTGTCCAACGTTCCTCTCTTCCTTCCTTGAACGAGAGAAACGAGGGAAGAGAGAGAATGGACTTGGCTATATTTTTTTAAATGAATGAAAAAAAAAAAGTGCAGCGCGTACGAGCAAGTTCATTGAACATGGGTGTGCGGACTCCAGTGTACCACGTATGTGCCCCATGAATAGGCCGGTGGATAGGAAAAAAGTGCACCGCAACAGCGACACATCCGTAGATGGATAGACGCGTTCTTCGTTCATGTGCTCTCGTACGGTCGCATTACGCCACACACGTCGTTCTCGAGACTTGGTATGTTTTCTACCTGCCTTACAAACATAGGCTCTACCTCTAGCTTAAGCTGCAAACATCCATAAAATAAAACACAACATCGTATCACAAGTCACGTTTGCCATCTCTATTACGAGGTAAACAAACTGCGAGGAAATTTTGCGTATATAGTTCATTTCGATCAGCAGATTATTTGCATAAAAACCAAATGCTTATTAACATGATTATCTGATCGCACGCTTGCGTTTTCGCATAACACTCGTGTAAATCGTGACTTGCGACGATGGTGTGGCCACTAGCTAAGTCAGCAATCCTTTTACCACCGACGTATTCCGTTTGATTGAAATGGCTTGAGTGCCGATTAATTCAGTTTGATTGAAACGGCTAGAGAGCCGGTTAATACGGAATCAATATCATTATCTCAAGTTAATTGATCGATCACTAACCGCTGATTAGTAGGGTGTCATTATAAGAAACCACTACATATACTACAGAACAGACAATAAATAATTATTCATTAGTGTCAGTTGTGCAAGAACCGTCGCTGAAAATGTATCACTACCGGTTCTTAACATCTCGTGTTTAAAAAATAATTAAGCTATTAAGAATCGGTACTAAAACCAACTATTAGTACCGGTTTATAACACGAAATGGCACTGATAGTCGATTTTAGTGACGATTTGTACCACGAATGCGGACCAAATTCGAAATTTGCCTTTGATGGCGTTTTGGCTCACCTTGCGTCCATTTGGCTGACAGCTCTGCTCCTTATCTCTTCATCTCTTCCCCCTCTCTCTCCATCTTATATCTTCCTCTCTCTCCCTCCCTCACTCCTGCCTCCAAGCTGCTGCTCCTCCTCTTCACCGCTCCTCTAGCATGTCGTCGGGGGGGCCCGCAAGCTGCACCTCCCCTTTTGCCACCGCTGAGGCCGAGCACGACCGCTTCCCACGTGCGAGGGGAGCGGCGGCCCTAGGAGTGGACGACAGCGATAGTGAGGGAAACGACAGCAGCAGTGGCCCTAGGAGAAGATGACGAGGGGAGCGGCGGCCCCGGGAGAGGACGACGAGGGGAGTGGCAGCCCTGGGAGCGAACGATGAGAGGAGCTGGTCCAAAGGCGGCGACAGCGGTGGCCCCGGGAGCGGATGGCGAGGGGAGTGGCGGTTGCGGGAGTGGATGGCAAGGGGAGCGGCAGCCCTGTGAGCGGACAACCCTTTGCTATGTGCTATGGCGGTGACCTTCGTGCTGCTATGCGTTTTCTTGTGCAGGACCGAGCTGTGGCACGGCAGCAGCGGCAGAGAGCACCAGCGGTGGCAGCAATCGAGCCTGCTCGATTTCGAGCTAGCTCATTTCTTTTTTTTCTTCCCAGAACACCTATCATTGTTGGTTCTAGATTTGACAGTGATAGGTACCGATCATCAATACCGAGTAAAAACTACCGGTTCCAAAACTGACAGTGATAAGGTTTTAGAACCGATAGTGATCACCCTTTTGTGGTCGTGGAAAACGGTTCCCAGAGGGCTGTCGTTTTCCCATATAAAGGTTACAGAGATGTCTAGGTAGAGAGTGTCAGACGAACCCATGAAACACATCTCCTTTCATTTCTTCTTTTTTTTTCATCCGGTGAGCTATGTTGTGGTGTTATGCTACTGGATCACACCGGCCCTTTTCGTTAGCATGCATCGAGGAAGAGAGTGAGCAGTATCTCTGAGCTGTTGCCATCGTGAAGCTTGCATGAGGGGCAAAAATAAGATTTTTAGGCAGCGCATCTATACGGTAACTCCTATGTTGTTCGCCTACGATCTACATTGCTTTCTCGATGATCTACACACCTGTGAGTCTTCAATGCATCGAGCCTATGCGGCATCAACCGTCGAAGAAGCGCTGATCTGTAAGTCCATAAATGAATGCTAGTAACATGATTGCTACCATTTACATGATGGCAATTTTGGTTACATATCTGTTAGCTTTATCTACGGTCTATATCTTGTTACTACATGTTACATATGCAGTAGTAGTTATGTCATTCACCTATGGTTTACATGATGTCTCTACGGATTGCATTTGGCCGCCTGCTACCAGTGTTGGTTTACATAGCATTCTCAATCATTAACGTTACTTGTAAGATACCCATGCATTATAATGTTATCCATGTTCCGAACGCATGTCGTGCTATTACGATAGTATGAAAGAAGGAAATATGTTTGAAACGATGTCCTGCTATTACAATAGCATATCACTCAAAAAAAGAATATGATGTGCAAATAGTATATTAGTCAAGGATAACACACAACATAGCGATATTTTATATTGTTTCGCCGTAAACATGATTACAAACAAAATATTAAATTGTTTTGTGTCAAATATAACATGAATAAAAAAACAAAATGGTATAACAAACTATTACAAAACTCAGGTGATGGCTTCTTTGTACATGATATTCTTGGTTAGTATGCACACACCGAATTGATGCTTCCATTATTTCCTAGTTAAACAGGTATTT